>NC_134105.1:88419821-89037142 GCF_040939455.1 Microcebus murinus
GGGTGGGAGCCCTTTCCACTGTGCAAGCAGTGGGCTGCTGATTAGCGCGGGGAATAAATAACAGCAAGCTAATTATCTCCCTGATTGCGGCTTGCCTCGCTAACAAGGCTGGGCTGGAGTGGTGATGCAGCATTTGATACTATTCCAAGCATGCTTCTGGGTTCAGGGAAATTTCCATGCCTTTCCAGCCTGGAGACACTTTCCCTTTCCAGACGCTCTGGAGTTCTAAGTAGAGATGTTCCCACTTCTGCTTCACCTTGGAATTGAGAGACTCACCCCAGACAGACTGTTTGTGTTAGTCCCTCATGGGTGATGGGAGCTGGCTTCTCATAGAAGCAAGGAAAGATTTTCAGGGAAGCTAGGAGATGGCCAAGGACATAGAGAAACGAGTCCTCAGGGACCACCCACTCCAGCACTTAGTTTCCTAGTTACATCTGCTACTTCAGCCCCTTGAACTAAGTGGTTCCTATCATGCCTGCAAGCAAATGTAGAAAAGTGCAAAGAGCATTGGTCTGGGACTTTAGTCCTACCATGACTACTTCTGTGACCTTGGACATGATCCTTAATCACTATGGTCCTCCATTCCCTCTTTATGAAATGAGGGAGTTAGGCATGATGACCTTGGAGCTTTGCTTGGCTCTAGTAGCATGATTTTATGACTCTAACTCTGAAATTTGAGTGTGGCGTTCTCGTGGAGTCCAGACTAAGAAAGCTGAGTTTTCCTTTCTCCCATAGCATTGCATTGTTTCTCATCTTCCCTCTCACTTTGCCTGATTTCTCTACTCTCTTGGTCTTGAAAACTTATCTTGCCTGAAGGTAGAAGGGTGAGGAATTTCTTCTTCAGGAAGACTTTAGTTTCTAACAGCCTAGGCCGTGCTAACTTGCTGAACCAGTAGTTATCAGCCTGTGAAAAGACGTGATGTGGAGGTATCTTTTCACTGAAGCAGTAACTGTTGCTGGCCTACTGTGTGTGGAGGAAGAAATCAGCTTGCCTCCTGGGCATTTTGGTCCATCCCCAGACTATGGGCCTTGCCACCACCTTCATATCAATCCCAGAGTCCCCTTGTAGGAAATTGAAGGGCTGTCCCCTGTCTACAGGGTGGGCAAGCTTTTTTCTGCTAGAGGACAGATGTTAGACAAATGAGATGTTTTCATCTGATTAAAATGAATCCATGAAAAAGCAAACCTGGGTAACAGTTCCCTTAGGAAAGGGGAAGGAAGAAAAGGTAAAACTTATGTCATACTTTGGGCTAAAGAGGAAAATATTGCTTTTGGAATAGTGAAGGATTCTGCAAGATAGGATTACAGTCCCCCAAGGTACCCCCAAGGTTCATGTTACCTTGTCTGATCAGGTGGGACGAGCTCTCAGGTAGGGATCAGAAGGTCGCATTCAACATTATATGTTGTCACTTCTAAAGGGTAAGCCTGGGCAATTCATTTACTTTCTGCACTGGTTAGGGTGAGGTAACGCATGCAAAAAATAACCCCAAGCCTCAGTGACTTATCTCAATGTGACATCTCACTCACATAACAGTTTCATGCAGGTGTGCAGTTGACGGCCTTCCACTGGGTGATTCAGGGACCCAGCACTACCCATCTTGTGGCACTACTCACTGCTACAGACTTTGGAATTCTCTAACTGGAGAATTGTGTGTTCTCCGTATTCAGTCAGCAGATGGGGAAGAGATGGGGAGTATGCAGGACTGTGTGGAAGGTTTTATGGGCCAGCTCTGGAAGTGGCATTCATCATTTCTGCCATACCTCATTGGCCAGAACTCAGTCCTGTGACCACGCGTGACTGCAAGAGAGGCTAGGAAATGTAGTCAAGCTATGCACCTGGGAGGTAAAAGGCAATGGTTTCATAAACAACCAGTCGATCAGTCTCTGATGCATATTCTTTGAAATTTTGTTTCTGAATTTATCAGTAGGGTAAAGAGTCTCTACTTTGTCATCTAAGTTAGCTTGAATATAAATTAGGTGAACAGATTATGAGAAAATTCAGAATGAATACATATATGTATATATAAACATAATTTGTTCCTCAGATTAATCAAGAATTAATTTCTTAAATACTGGCTCTATTACTCTATCAAAAACATTAAAGTTCTCTATTGTTGGACAAATGTATTTGGGTTATGTGACAAATGTCTGTGACAGTGGAATTGATTTCAATGTGTGAATAAATACTCTTTGATAATTTAAATCCTTTAAAAATATTATAGAATGTTAGAGTATATATTTCAGTAAAAGAAAATAACAACAACAACAAAAAATTATAGAATGTGCTCTTTCTCTTCTCCTTCCCCTTGATCTATGAGGATTCAGCCAGCACAGCTGGTGTGGTCAGCATAGCTGAGGCCACGATTTGGCTGGCTCAACCAGCATGTTTGGTGAGTCTGAGACAGAGAAGGTGGTCTGTATGGTTAGGAGACTGATTATAAGCAGAGATACTGAGCAAACAGGTAAGCTATAGAGGATAATGGGAGCCATGCATCTCATAGTTAGTGACAGGAGCTACATATATGGAAAGGGAATAAATTCTGTGCTGTTAGATCAGAATTTGGGTAGTTTGAACTCATGGGATTTTTGTTTTCATTTTTGTTTTTGTTTTGAGACAGGGTCTCACTCTGTTGCCCAGGCTAGAGTGCAGTGGCATCATCATAGCTTACTGCAACCTGAAACTCCTGGGCTCAAGTGATCCTCCTGCCTCAGCCTCCTCAGTAGCTGTGACTACAGGTGCACACCATGATGTCTGGCTAATTTTTTAATATTTTGTAGAGATGGGGTCTCACTATTGCTCAGGCTGGTCTTGAACCCTTGGCTTCAAGTGATCCTCCTACCTCATCCTCCGAAAGTGCTGGAATTATATATGTCAGCCACCATACCTGGCCTGAACTCATGTTTTTAATACACATAAATAATGTAAATGTGTGTGTGTGTCCATTTCTAGCTGTACAAATGAGAGAACTCATTTACGCACCCCCTCTGAAACATATTAGAAGGAATGATGCTGCAATAGCAGTGAGCACACCAAATACCCAGGTCTTAGCTTCTATGTAATAAATGCCACTTTCTTCTAAGAAACAAAAACAAAAAACAGGACTGATTAGCCTAGAAACTACTAAATGAGCCTGGAACATCTTGTTGCACTAGAAAGTAAGGAAGTGCTCAAAGAATGATGGAAACATGTCAAAAAGATCAAGAATCTGGTTTGAAGGGGAATGCACAGGCCAAATCTGGAACAATTTGGGCATGAAAATAAATAATTTTAGTATTAGATTGTAACTAACCCATTGGATAAAATGGGAATGTATGAATTAATCCATAAATAAACAAACAAATAGGGGTAAGGCTTTACCTTACATTAGAATGCCAATTGATAAATATAGAAAAAAAGATGAAATTATAAAATTACCATTTGGCAGCCATCAGAGTAAATGGCTTAGGCAAGGATCATCATTATAGTGGATGCTATAACTAGTGGGTGAAAAGTTTGATGAGGAGCATGATATTACACAATCTCAAAGTATCTCCCCACAAATACTTAATTGATGAATACACAGTACTATTAGTGGACTTTACAGTGGGGAAAACTTGGTTGACATCATCTTAACCAAGTGATAAAAGTTAACATCCCCAGGAACAGGACAAATCACCATTGTGTGCCCCTTGTTGAGATGAACTGAGGATGCAGCATCCCTTTTGTAGTATTCCTGACAAAAATGTATAACCTGAATCCACTTCTAAGGAAACATCAGCCAAAACCAAATTGAGGGACATCTACCAAGTGACTGGGCTGTATTCTTCAAAAATAGCAGGGTCATGAAAAACAAGACTGAGGAACTGTTCCAGATTGAAGGAGACTAAAG
This sequence comes from Microcebus murinus, assembly GCF_040939455.1. Lineage (NCBI taxonomy): Eukaryota > Metazoa > Chordata > Mammalia > Primates > Cheirogaleidae > Microcebus > Microcebus murinus. The sequence goes on from NC_134105.1 coordinate 88,423,691, forward strand.
AGACATGACAACTAAACGCAACACATGAGCCTTGACTGGATCCTGGACCTATAAACATTGTTATTAGAATAATCAGGATCACCTGGGCCCGGGAGTTTGGGGCTGCAGTGAGCTGTGATGATGCCGCTGCACTCGAACCGTGAGACAGAATGAGACCATGTCTCAAAAAAATAAAAAAAGGAAGAAGAATCAGTGAAATTTGAATGGGGCCTCTGGGTTATATGGCAGTTCTGTATCCATGTTAGTGTGACCTTGTACTGTGGTTATGTGGGAGAATGTCCCTGTTTTTAGTAAATACACACTGAAGTGTTAAGGGGTAATAGGGCATCATGTCTGTCACTTACTCTCTGATGGATCGGAAATCACGTACATATATATCAATATATATACTAGACAGAAAGAGAAAAAACGCATAACGAGGCAAGTGTGGCAAGACAAACAAAACAAATTGAGGGACTGTGTGAAAGGTATGCTGTGCGTAAGAGCTCTTTGAACTCTTCCTGCAACTTCTCTGTCATTTTGAAATAATTTCAAAATAAAAAGTAAAAGAAGCACGTGTAGCCTACAGAACACCTGTGCCCTTGGACTCTGGCAGGAGAGATGCTTGATAAGAGTTGGAAGTTAACAAGAGGTGAGAAGCAGTAAAACATCACAAAATGTGAACAGGATTCGGGATAAATGACCCAGATTGGGTCCTGATCTTGTCACCTACCAGCTGGATGATCTGGAAGGAGGCACTTTACTTCTCTGAGCCTCAGATGATAGTACTGACCTCATAAGAGGGCCACATGACTTAAATAATAACACATGTGACAGTGCTTTGTAAGTCATAAAACGTGATACCAAATATATATCATTAGTAGTATCTTCTTTCTCCTAGAAAGCTACAACTAATGAATCCAACACTCTTCCATCCCCACATCTCTTTCAGTTCTCCATCTAGTTACCATCTCAGAGAGAAGGACTCCCTTGCAGACTGAGGACCGAGGGCGCTGGCACCCAGGAAAGGGCACAGTCAATGGCAAAGCCACCAGGCACTGCCCTGATGTCTGTGTGCTGTGTCCATGGGTGTGCATGTGTGTGCGCACACATCTCGGAAGCCTCAGTTTCAGGCTTCTTCTCTGAGCAGGGACCCTGCGGGGACGGCTGCATGCTATTATAGATTCATAAACATCTGCTCGTGGGGCCTGGGTAGTCCCTTCTAGAAGGAAAGCCCCTTTGCTTCTGTCACTCCTGACAAAAATACTTGTGTACACAGCGTTATGATACTCACCATCCTCTGACAACTCAGGAATCAGGGTCCTAACGCTACACGGCACAGATGAGCTGACAGACAGCAGCGTGGTGCGATGAAAACCATCATCACTGCTTGTACGTCTTCCAAAGCCTTTCACCCACATTCCTTCATGTGAACCTGAGAGCTACAGCAACCTGTGAGGCGAATATCGCTCTTCACATTTTTCATAGACTGGGACTTCCACACAGCTAACAAATGGCACCCAGGGGATGTGAGCTCCGGACTTTAACAATGCTCCCCTGTGCCATGGACATTTTGGCACAGGGTATGGTTTGTCATTGGCACCTCCCTCGCCTCCCTTTCCGGGGCTCCTTCCCTGCCTCCAGGTTCTGTTTGCTGTGCCCCTGGCTTCTCAGAGCTCTGCTTTCCTACACAGTAATCTCCACACCCAGATCTCTGGCCTTTGAAGCACCCTATTCCAGCTGGGACGAGGGTTCAGTGTCTTAGCCCTTGCTGCTGAAGGCGGCCACACCTGTTCTGGAGCCAAGAAAAAACACAAGGAGGGGGCTTCCCTGCCAGTGGCCTCAGGAAGCCGGCCCTGGGAACTCATCTATGTGCCCACTCTGATCCTAGCCCAGTAGCTACGTCATTTTCATCTAGCCCCTGCAGACATTCCCTTTCCTCACAGTGCCAGCTGAAAGAGCGATACTTAATTTCTTCCAGTTCACTCTATGTCTGCGAATCTGGCTGCAGGAAGTTGTGGCAATGCCAAGTTATCAAGTTAGGCTCCTTCTGCCCTGAGCACCTCTTGGACTCAGACAGACAGATGGATCAACATCAGACCTGGCAGAGCCCAGTGGTCTCCGCTTGAACCCTTGGGTAGTAGCGGCTCCTGACCTGACAGGCTCACCTGAGAAGAGGCTGTTTCCGGTGGTAGTGGTGCGACCAGTGAGCATTCTGACTGGCCCCAGGTCCCTTCACTATTCTGACAGCCCCGAGAAAGAGGGTGCACTCTGGATTTTTGTAAGGGGTCATTTTGTTAGGTTCGTTGAAGCATATTTATTGGATGGGTCAAGGGTAATCCACTAGACCTTGATCAGTGGCTTTGGAACTTAGAGCTGAAGCCCTGTGGTGGAATGAAACCAACACTGACTACCTGGGAGCTGGAAACACGATCTCACATCTGCTTTGGCTGGTCCAAGTGCAGTGGTGTTTACAACTAATTGATCATAACCAGTTACAGATTCCTTTGTTCCTTCTCCACTCCTGCTGCTTCACTTGACTAGCCTAAACAAACAAACAAAAACTGCCTCTAAGCATCCGGGTGTACTTGAGCAAATCCTTTTCTTCCCTGGGACATAGCTTCCTCATCTGTAACATGAGGAATACATTTTTGGGTCCCTTCCACCCTTTGTATGCTTATAGTTGTATCAGTCTGCCAGCTCTTCAGGGCTAGAGCTGACCCTAGAAGGAATTCAAGTCTTGAATTCAGGGCTTCTGACCTCTGGGTACTATTCCCTGCTGATTCTGGAAATGGAGGCCAGGGTGGGAAATCTGGGGGGCAGAGGGTGGTGTGCATAGCCTGGCCTCTGTTTGGCGAGGTAAGAAAACTGCTCAGGGAGCGCAGTAGCTGGACCTGGCAGGATTTCTAGCGATTGGTGCTATTTCCCATGGTGGTGCTGGGGTGTGGGGGTGGGCGGCTGGAGGGGAGCCTAGCAGTCCCCACACTTCTCCTGGAGAGTGATGCCTCCACCAGCAGCCTGAGGACATGTGCCCCAGAGACCTCAGGGCTATATTAGAACTCAGTATGGGCTGGGTGCGGTGGCTCACGCCTGTAATCCTAGCACTCTGGGAGGCCGAGGCGGGCGGATTGCTAGAGGTTAGGAGTTCGAAACCAGCCTGAGCAAGGGTGAGACCCCGTCTCTACTATAAATAGAAAGAAATTAATTGGCCAACTAATATATATAGAAAAAATTAGCTGGGCATGGTGGCGTCATGCCTGTAGTCCCAGCTACTCGGGAGGCTGAGGCAGGATTGCTTGAGCCCAGGAGTTTGAGGTTGTTGTGAGCTAGGCTGATGCCACAGCACTCTAGTCTGGCCAGCAAAGCGAAACTCTGTCTCAAAAAAAAAAAAAAGAACTCAGTATGGAGCAAATGGGAGGGAAACAGAGAACTAAAGTAAAGCACTTTGATTGAATCAGCCAGGCAGAGCAAAGCTTAAGGCTTATTAGAGCTTGCTTTCTCCCCCTTTAACACGAGGAGTGTGGCTCAAGATATTCTGGAGGTCTCTTCCAGTCTTCACACTTTCTAATCCCATAAGTAAAATGTCAATTCATTAAGTATCACTCTGACAGTGGGACTCTTGGGGTCAATGTGGACAGTCCTACTCCTGCTTTGGGTGCTGCCCATCTGAGCCTCTTGTTGCCCAGGCCAGGAAGAGGGAGAGGGAGAAAGAGAGTGAGAATTATTGTCTCTGCCCTCCCTCCTTCTAGCACCCCCATTCCCCAAGGGTCAGAGGATCCCCTGCCATCCCCTCACCCCCCACCCACAGGAAACCAAACCCCTCTGAGCCCAGGGGCACAGAGAGGTGGGCTCAGGGCCAAGAGGAACAGCTGCCTTAGGTGTCATCTTGCTGTGGGGGTAGAGAGGAGCTGCACTTTTGAGGTTCCCTCTGAGACCAGTATAGGTAATCTGAGCCTCTTTCCTGCCCTTCTTAATCCCCCGAGAGAGGGTTCTGAGGGTCTCTGTGGGCTAGGTCAGGGTCAGCTCAGAAGCCACAAGTCCATCTCCCCAGGCTCCAGGATGGAAGGAGCGAAGCTGTTGTGTACGAATCCAAGGAGCTCAGCCAGTGTTGCAGCACGGGAGAGAAGCACACCCAGAGTGCCAGAGGAGGCAGCCACCAGGCCGCTTCCCCCAGACAGACGGGGTATTGATCCTGCTCGCACACCCCCTCCCTTCTCCACTTCATGGCGCAGCTAATGGCCTGGAAAAAACTGGCCAGCTGTTCCCCAGCTGTGACATAATGAGCTCAGGGACGATCAATGCCGTTCCGGTCTCTAATTAGGCCGGGGAGCTGGCTGGGGCGAGAGTGTGGCCTGTTTCCTGAGGGTCCCACTTCCACTCCAGTCCCCAGCTGCTGTCTGCTGGCAGCCACCTGGGCCCACACATCTGCGCCCCAGAGGAACGGCCATTGGGGGGTTCTTCTGACCCAGAGCTCCTTCTCCAGCTGCAGAAGTAGGGACTCCATACACACACTAGGTGGGGACAGCCTGGCCTGCACGTGAAGCTCAGGACTCCCCCAGCTTGCCGTCACACCCCTTTCTTTGCCTGGGTCTGTCACTCTGTTCAGTGGCCCTTAGCCCTGACCCTCTGGCTCCCTACCCCCAAGGCCCTGTCCAGGACTGTCCCTACCACGGTCCTGGATGCCTGAGCTCAGGGCTGCAAGCAAGAGGCCGGTAGCAAGTTTGGCTCCCAGCCCAGCCTCCCCCTGCTATTTATACCCTCAGTCCAGGGAGGGATGGATCAGATTCTCAGTGTACTCACTGCAGAGGAGGAAGTGAGGATGGAAAGAGAGATGGAAAGGGGAAATGGAAAGGTACACACTGAGGCAAAGAAACAGAGAGGTGGGGGAGCAGAGGCTGGTGGCCAAGAGGCTCTGAGACTTAGTTCTGACAACAGGACAGAGAGCAAAGGTGAGATCAAAGGAGGGAAACCAAATAAGAGAGACAGAAAAATTGAGAAAATGGGGCCAAGGAAGAAAGAGGAGATGGGATAAAAGAACCAGGACACACACTATGCTTGGGGAGTCAGGCCCCAGGTGCCGGATCAGATGCCCCATCAGGGAAGCTGAGGTGCTGGGCACAGAATGTCCAGGGCCTGGTGTGAAATTACAGGAGTCAGGAGAAAATGCTGGGGGTCAGACAGCCACAGGGAACAGAGCCATGAGGGTGTGAGCAGAGGCTGGTCTGGAGGGATGGGGCTGGGCAGGGCAGTTTGGAGATCAGGCTAGGCAGGGATCCTCCCCCAGAACTGCAGCTGCAGGCTCTGCTCTCTGGGGGTCTGGGTTCAGGCAGGGAGCTGGAAGCAGGAGTCCGAGCAATTCAGGGAAGAGACATATGTCTGTTGCAGGGGTCTGGGAGTAAGGAGGCCTGAGAAGGAGGGGGATTAGGCTTTCTGCAGCCTCTACTTCACGGCAGCCCCACATGGCTCCACATACCTGGGAGGGGCCATTCTTCAGCCTCTAGCCACCCTACCAGTCAGCAGTCACACCCAAACCAACCAGATGGAGCCCCTTAGAGGGGTCTTTTGGGGACAGCCGAACCTGATCATCATCTCTTCCTTGGCATTTCTTCATGGCTGTGATTCCCAGAAGAATGGCCTGGTTTGTAGCAATCAGAAGTGCCCACTGCTACTTCCTGCACCACTCCCCTCCCCAGGCCCTGATCCTCTGAAGCTGTCAGGGCCCTGGAGAGAGAAGCCACCCAAGGACAGCAGCTGCTGACTCGGACGCTCCAATTCTAGGGAGAAAAAGGACCTGAGAACGTCTAAAATCCTAGTCCAGTCCCTCATTTGAAGCCTGGGATCAGAGAAGCGAAGAGAGTAGCCCAGAGCTCACTGCCCTTCAGGCTGATGCACCCTGGACTGCTGGCTCAGGGCTCCTCTGGGACCCTAGTCTCCCATCACTACCTCCTAGGATCAGGAGGGACTTTCTCTGGGGAGCCAAGGCCCTCCCGCCTGGCCCTTCCAGCCGACACAGTGATAGTATAAAAAGGTTGGGGCCCACAGGACAAGTCTCCAGGAGTGAGAAGGCAGGTGGGGGTTTGGCAGGGAGAAGCCTGTCTGTCACCTGAGACCACAGACTGCAGTCAACTCTTTCCAGCTCTATGGCCAACACTGCCCCCATGTGGTTTATAGCTGTCAGGGCAGTCTGGGGGCCCAGAAACGGAGCGCAGTCGGGTCCTCTTTCCACCCAGGTCCTTACCATCGGGAATCCCTGCCCCAGTGCCAAGCTGATTTAGACCCTCCAGGGCTGCCCCTCCAGGCTGAGCCACCAAGAAACTGAGCTTCCACATGCCTTTCTGCAATAGGGTCCCCGGGCAGGTGGGTGAGGGCTGAGCACCACCCACTCTGAGGGGCCACTCACAAGCCATCTCTCCATCCCTAAGGAGGCCCTGAGACTCACGGGTCTGGGAGTCTCCCCCTCCCTTGGATGTATGGGCATGGGAGTTGAATGGGGGTAGTCCTGCTTTTAGGTGGGTCAGGAGTGCAGGGTGAGGACTTTGGAAGGAAGGAGAACTAGCTGGGAAAGAGGTCACAGGGCCAGTATCACTGTGTTAAATGGGGTCCAGCCTGGACAGGAGTCAGGCTGCCTTAGGGTTCCATGGCGCCTGTCTTGGCTGAGGATAAGATGCTTGGGGGCGACGCTCCCCAGACATAGAGCAGGGGCGCCCCCCAGAGTCACAGACCAGGAACCGCCGGGCGTGCTCTGGGGAGCCTTCAGTTGGGAAACCCAGACAGGTCCAGGGTGCCATATCCCCTCAGATCAGGCTGAGCAGCTTCTTAGGACACCATGAATCAATAGGGAGAATTTCCAGACACTCAAGTTACCATTCCACCCCTCTTTACCTCCTCCCCAAAGAAGGGACATGCGGTCACTCATGGGTACCTGTGCCAGTGCTCTGAGAGCCCCACCTGCAAAATATGAGTATCATCTGATCTCTGTATCACTTCGTCTCTGACCCACCCTTTCCTCTGAGTTCACTCTGTCACACATCCACAGGCACTATCTTGACGACCTCTATGGGTTTTCTGCTCCCCTCCCTGGGCCTGAATGACAAGGAAAATTCCTGGTCTCTAGTTCAGCCCCTTGCTCTGGAATTTGTGGGTTCAGTAACTACTTATTCAGCAAACTCACTGCAAGTCAGGAGATGGGCACATCTGTGGCCCTGTGTTTCCCTGCTCAAAACATTTTGCTGTGTTGACTTCTCAGTCTGGCTTCTCAGCCCGACTTGCAAGGCCTTCCACAGTCCTGCAAATCTACCTTTCTATTCTTGCTTCTTCCCTGCATGCAGATTATTTTCCAGTAAGAGAACTCACAGTGCCCTTGTATTTCCTAAACTTGCCGGTTTCCATGTTTCTGCTAGGCCTTCTCCTTCCACCTGGACTCTCCTCCTCAACCTCCTCAAATTGCTCCCAGTTAAAATCCTACCCCTCCTTTAAGACCCACACCACTTCCTTCATGAAGTCTCCCTAGATTTCCTGGGGGAGTAGGTTTACTTTTTCCTTGGAATCTCCCCAGCAGTTTCACTGACCCTTGCCACATATAACCTGCTTTGTTCCCATCCTAGATTGCAAGCACCAAGAGGGCAAGGTCTGTACCTGTTTCATTGTTGTATCTCTCTCCCTCACTCCCTACACAGAGCTGTGCAGGCAGTAGATGCTCAATAAATACGTCTTTCAATAAACACGTCTTGAGTTGCGTGAAGTGGAGGCTGCAGTTTGGGCTTCTGGGAATAGAGGGAGGTGGGGATGGGCGCTCTAAGGCTTCAGGAGACTGTAGGAACATGCTCAGAACAGGAGCCAAGGGCCAGTGCAGAGTGGGGAGTTGGGGTTCTCCTCAGAACATTACTGGGATGGAGGAGCTGAAGAAAACAGATAGTGGAGAGAGCCCTGGAGATGTGGTGGAGTGAGGAAGGGTACCAGGTGTTGGGAGGGACTCCAGGTTGCCCCAGCAGGAGATCTGATGGACCCCAAATGAGCATGCTTGATGATGGGCCACAAAAAAGGTGGGAACCTGGAGGTTTGGATTCTGACTGTACTTCCTTCACTCTCTAGCTGTGTAGCCTTGGCAACTTCCTTCCTTCCACCTCTGGGACTATTCATCTGTAAAATAAGGGGTTAGACACCTGACTTCCAACAACCCTTTCAGCAATGCTATTCTGACTGCATGTCAAGTTTCTGAAGCAGAGTGGTGCTGAGCAACGAGGATTTGCATGTGCCTTCCCAGGCCCCAGCACCAGGAATGACCCCACCCAGGTCCTAGGCAGTGCTTCCCAGAGGAGGGACAGAGCCCAAGTCATGGGGAAGGCGGCAAGTGGTCTGGGTAAGCTGTGTCCTGGCTTGGAGGATGTAGAAGGGGTACCAAGGGGGGGCAGTAGCCCCAATTCAGAGAAAGTAAAGTGCCAAGTTATTAGGCCTCAGGGAAGGGTTTTCAGGGAATCCCTTTTCCTTTGTTATGCTTCTCTGTCCTCTTCCTTGCCCCATGTCCAGTATGAGTAAGTATAGATCTGGGCTTTGAATCCCAGTTGCTCAGCTGTGTGGCTCTGGGAAAGTCACTCAACCTCTCTGAGCCTCAGTTTCTGTATCTGTAAATGGAGTTGAGACTCAGAAGAGTGTGTGAGACTATGCATGTGAACATGCCTGGTATAGTGCCTACTGCTAGAGCAGCTCCCTTCCTGAGTCTGGAAAAGGATAATGGGTACAGATTGCCCCCAGGCCACAGGGCAACTGGGGAATGCTGCTTTGCCTGTGTACTGAGTGTGGGGCAGGCTGATGGGGAGGCTGGAAGGGAAGAACAGGCAGAGGGGTATTGCCCTGATTGCTAGTGAGGAAGGGCCACTGAGACTGTGGACCTATTAATTATTGTGTTATTAAGGACCCAGGAGCTCTCTGGGACTTCCCTGTGGGGATCCAGCCTTGAGCCCCAGCTGATGGAGAGGAGGTGGGCAGCAAGGGAAGGCCCCCTGGTCCCATGGCAGCCCTGGCCTGAACATGCACTGTGGGTGTTCCTGCCACTCTTTTGAGCCCAGTTCATCCGAGGCCCCCAGTTTCTAATCTGGTTGGGAAGGATTTATTTTTGGGTCCCTGTAACCTAGCAATGGGCTCACATGACCAGTGGCAGCTGCAGGCTGAATATACCGTTGGATCTCAGCTCCTGGCAGGGGGTGTGGGCCAGACTGTGGGGGAATAAAGGGAATGAAAAGGCTCTCACCTCTGCTTTCCTCTGCCTCCTTCCCCAGCCCAGCCCCCCAGGGGTGGACAGGGGGAGGCAGGTGCCATGGAGGCCTGGATGGTGATGGCAGAGGGGGTCTGGGCAGCCCGAAACGGAAGCATGGTGGGAGGTCCCAGCTGTGAGCCTGCTGTCTGGGTGGGAAGGGTTGGGTGCCCAGGTGGATGGAGGTGGGTATAGAGAGGACACAATGCTGGCATCTTGCGGGGTGAGGCCAGGCTGGGGAGTAGGCGGTTGACAGGCAGCCTACGTTGTGGGATCTCAGAGACACCCCTGGTCAATGCTGGAATCCCAACATCCTGCTTCTTCCCTTTGTTCCCTGTTAAATCGTTAATATTCCTGGGAGAGAGAACACATTAAGCTGCTATCAGTGTGAATGGATTTATCAGCTTCTTTCCTGAGAGCAGGTTTTGACTAAAGGCAGAGTGAGCAGAGAAGCAGGGCAGTGGGTACCACTCAGCAGGTGACGGGCTCTAGGGAGGGGGCCATGGGAACATGAAAAGAGCTCAATATTTACGGAAGAAATGGATAGATAAATGAAACCTAAACTGGGTTGGCTTCAAGTTCTTATCCTGGGGCAGGAAAAGGTAGATGGGGTGGACATAACGCTATTAAGAGGTGCTGGTGGGCAAGGGTGGGGTAGAACTGTTCCCAGGAGCAAGTCAAGGTTGGAAGATCAGTCCTCAATACCAAGGGCCCCACCATCACACCGAGGAGAGGGGTGCCACTGTCGGGAGGAGGGCCTGGTCCCCACCCTGTAACAGGATCTGCCTCCTGGGTGTGTGTGTGGCATGGTGGCCATGGATTTCTGGCGTAGTTTGGAGGACCATTCCTGGTTTCTCCACCTTGGTCTTCTTGCCCCCTCCTTTGTAGTAAGCTCTAAAAGGAGAGATTGGCAGGTGGAAGGGGGCTCAGATGTCAATGGCTACTCCAAACACTGAGATCATTTAATTTGATACAGCATAAGAAGTGCCTCCCTGGAGTGGGCCCTCAATAACTAGTAGCATTATTATTATTATTATTATTAGCTGCCCCCAGGATAAGCAGTTTGCTTCTCTCTCTCTCCCCCCCTCCAACCCCCAAACCAAGATGCCTTCCAGCAACTGGGAGGATGCTCTAGGATCTACTACCTCTTTGTACCACCTTCCCCAGTAGCTCTCTGGGAGGGGCCTCAGGACCTGGAGACCTTGCAGGCTGGCTACCACATGAGCTGTCTGGCCAGCCTGTGTAACTATACTAGCTCCCCTAAGCCTGAGAAGCAGGCTATGTTTGTGTTGCAGGCTCACTATCCCTATTAGATAAGCTGGGGAGTGAAGACTTTTGCTCATTTTATAGATAGAAAACCTAGAGCACAGCTAACTGACAGGCCAAGATTTTACCACCAACCGACAGAGTAGAGCCAAACTGGAACCAACGTTTTCTGAGCCCAGCCCAGCCCTCTTTCTACAATCCTGCTCTGATGAGCCTGAGTCTGCTTTGGTTCTTTCTGAACCCCTTGGAAAGGGGCCATGTCAGTCTGGGCTGGGGCCCTGCGGGAAGGATGTCGGGGCCGAGCAGGGACGGTCTTTACCTAATTCCAGAGAATCTCACTGATGCCAAGATAATCTTGCCACATGACAGCACAGGTCTTGATAAAAATCACTTTGCTGTCTACAGGTTTTTAATTTGCTATTTTCATCTGATTTCCCTGTACTTGGGTATGTCTAGTTTTGTTGTCAGTTGTAGGTTTTCTGGAAAACAGCGACCACTTCTATGGAAATGGCTTTTAGGGCTTCTGCCCAGTGTCATGTCAGCCCTCCGGAGTGGACATGGGACCAAGTGGGAAGGAGTAAACGCTTTGACTTCAAACAGACCTGGGTTCAAATATTGGCTCTGGCACTTATTAGCTGTGTGATCTGGGGAAAGTCACTTTGCGTCTAGTACCTGTTTACTCACCTGTAAAAAAGGGCAAGTGATGGGTGGCTGCCCACAGATTGGCATGAGGATTGAAAATATTGTTCAGTGGCCAGTGATAGCAGAGATTGCTGCATTGGCTCCAGGTTGGTCAGCAGGGGCGGCGGCCTTTTGGTTGTTGACCTGAGGCCTAGGGCAGCCAATGTGGCCCTCCGAGTTCCTTGGATAATTCATTGTTCTTATGGCTTTTTGGGTTGGGTCTGGTAAACAGTTCCACAATTCCCTTTCTTCCTTTTTTGGAGACAGAATGAGTTCCTGGATGTCTCAGGGGAGAAGGCTTTGGGGTGGGCATCATGCCTGAATTCCCTGTCTAGGCTCACGATGGCTCTGCCATGTGGAGCTGTGTGGCTTTGAGCAATCTCTTCACCTTTCTGAGCCTCAGAAACATGAATGCCTTGGGCTGTAGGATGTCCTGCAGCTCTGCAGTGTTAGAGCCTGTCCTTGGATACCAGTCATGGACCTGGGGATGCAACGCTAGTTGGAGGCCATGCCCCTCATTGCACCTGCAAAGGCCCATCACATGGATGGGTGATGCTCCACGGATAATGCTCCTAAGCTCTGTCTAGTCCTGCGAATCCAGACCAGAGGCAGCATTCCTGAGCACCTGGCTCCCACTCTGCCATCAGGGAGCAGTGTTGTGGTGGTTTACAGGGTGGCTCAGGGGATGTTAGATCTCCCCATCTCCATCAACCCTCACAACCCCACTCCAAATAAGTAATCTAAGAAAAAAAAGTACAAGGTTAAGACAAGTCCTTCAGCTCCCCTTCAAACCTGACTGCCACTCCTAAATCTGTCTGCTGAACACATTTGGCAGCATCCAAAGGAGCCAAACGTTGGCCACCCCTGGAGCCTCAGCCCCTCCCTGGCCTAAACCTTGCAGCCCTATGTCTGCACTCACCTGCTACAGGAGCACCTTGGTTCTGATGTCACACAGAACCAGGCAGTGGCAGGGCTGTCAGGACCCTCAGAGATCATCTACCTTCCCTTTGAACAGATAAGAAACAAAGACCCAAAATGGGAAGTGACTTGCCCAAGGTCACACAGCTAGTAAGTGCCATTGCCAGGCCTGGAAACTGGATTTTCTGACTCCAAGTGCTTTTCCTAACTTCATCAAGCTGGTCAGGAGGGTCCCCCCTGCCTATCATTACCTGGCCCCATGAAGCTTTTGAAATGCAGTCCAGCAACCTAACGGAAGTAAAAGGAGTTGGGCTCACTCTTAGGCACCTTGCTTAGGGCACAGGTGCCCAGTTTTTTGTCCCAGAAGTGGCTCCAAGAGGCTGGATGGGAAGCAGGAGGCCATTAGGACCCAGAAGCTCTCAGAGCATTCTGCTTTGCCGGCTGCTTCTCACTGCTCACTGCAGTGGTTTAGGCTTCAGCAGCCTTGGAGAAGCATCAGCTGAGAGGAGCTATCACATGGGAGCCGGGAGCTGCTCAGTAAAGGTAGGAGTTGCCGACTAGGCCCGGAATGGGGACTGGACCCGGGGCCTGGTGGCGGGTGCAGAGGTATCCTAGAGAAGGGTAGCATTCCAAGGACCAGCCCTCCCTACCTTATGGTAGGCAGTTTTATCGATGGATGGGTTCCCAGGTATCCCAAAGGCAGTACTGGGGTGTGGGCATCTCTGAAGCCTAGAGCTGGGGGCTTGATCATCTCTTGCCGGCAAGAGTACCCACATCCTGCAGACATACGGTGTTCTCCATCTGCCCTGCTTCATGTCATAGAGATGGTCCCGCACATCCTAGGAATCGGTTCTTCTTCAGCATTCAGGCTGATGGGCAACTGTGTCCTGGGAGTAGGCAACTCTACTGGGGAGAGGTGTTATAGCTCCTGGAAATCTCCTTTAGCTTAGGAGGGGCATGCTCTTGTGTGAAGGAAGGCCAGGCTCGGGTCTTTGGCACAGAAGCTCTGTATCTGGGAAACAGGCATATGTGAATCCCGACGATACCTCTGTGGCCTTGGGCTGGGTACTTATGTACATCTTGCATCCTGAAACAAGAATATCTGTAACTTGAGCATATCGTGCTACAGGCCCAGACCTCAGGCCCTAGTGGCAAAACCTTGCAGGTACTGAGAGGTCCTGGAGGCAAGAGGGGGGTGTTGGCAGGCAGCAGTGGGGGGATGAGAGCATCTGTTCTGGTAGAAGACACAATGATAAGAGCTAGGAGTGCAGTGAGGGCTCCCTGGGTTTCCCCTGTGAAACCACTACACCACAGCCCTCCCCTCCATAACCCCAGGCATCAGTGAGGGAGTGCCGAGGAGCCAGGTATATTGGTCTGTCTGCTAAGAGGAATCCTGGAATTCAGGAGTCATTGTAGAGATACTGGCAAGGCTGAGTGGGCTATGAAAAAGAGAAATGTCCAGTGCCTTCTTGCCAAGGGTTCCATCATGGCTGCATAGTACCCCTCCATCTCCACGTGGAAACCACATCTGCTTCCCTCAATCTGGGGCTCTTGATGTCCATCCAGACATGGTGGGCCCTTCCTCCTTCAGCTACTAAGGACTCAGCCATATCTTCTGGGCTCTACTCATAGGTAAAAGGGATGGGTAAATAGTGGCATGGAGACAAAGGGGGAAGGATGCTTCTCCTACTATTTCTTTCAGGCATTTTTCCTGGTAGGCTCTTCTGAGAAGCTAATGCCTCCACTTTTGTGCCCTCTCTTCACCTTCTCTGCAGACCCAGAGTCTCTGTAGCCATCTTAACTGTAAAATGAGCTTTCTGCATCCCTGGGAGATGCACATCTCTAGGCAGTTATCCAAAGTTAGGGTTGCCTCAAGTCCAGGAGTCCGGGTTACCCTTTCCAGAAGAGTCCCCTGGCTGACACACAGCTGCTGACAGTATTCTTGGAGTTTGTACTAGCAGGCAGGGATTCAACAGATCCAGTTTGATTCAATTCACAAAACTGTACTGAGCACCCACTGCATGCATAGCATGTTAAAAGTCGGATTAGTGCAAGGTTTGTGGTAACGGTGATTGTAAGGCTGTAATTGTGGAGGAGACTGAGGCTGTCTGGCTGTGTGGTCCTCTTTATCGCAGTCATAGAAATGATGGGTTTTTAAATTGAGCAACCACCAGGCCCTCCTGAGCCCGGAACTCAGAGTAATCAAATGTTATCACATGTATGGACCTTGAAGGTTGTCTAGTCCAATCATCCCATTTCACAGATGAGGAAACTGACTTGTCTACAGAAAGGCCATTAGACTTGGCGTATCTGCAATTTGTCTCTAATTTGCATAACTCAGCACACTATACTAAGTGAATCTGGACTGCCAGAATAGTATATGTAAATGAAAAAAATTTTTATTACATTGGGCAACCTATTTTAATTACATGCAAACTCAACATGGATAATGAGACACATAAAACTGTATTTGATCTGCCATTTGATCAGGACAAATGAGACACTGACACCACAGACTTTCTCCTCTCCCAATTTCTTCCAGTTTTCTTCTCTGCTTTGTGATCACCCACTTCCATGATCACAGTCCCCTCCCCACCTACCCAACCCTTTACACAGGCACCTACTCCCACTGCTTGTTCTGTGACTGTGGTAACAGTCTAGAACCAAGAAGCTTTGGGCCAGGGACCCTCTGAGGGTCAGCGCCAATGGCCAGAGATCTGAGAAGCTGGGAAGTGGGAGTTTGGGAGCAGCTCCTCTCAAACAGGCAGGGGCACAGAGGCCTTGAGAAGTTTATGAGTAAGTGGAAAAGGGCAGCTTTAAAGTGACTTCTGGCCTTTTGGCTGTGGGGCAGTGGAAGCTGGACAAGCTGGTCTCCCAGTTTCCTTCCCGCCAGGACATTTTCTTTTCACTGCTCTTTCTCAACATTCCCAAAGTGGCAGCTCTTTGTCTTGGGAATGGTGATGTCAAAAGAGAGTAAGGTACAGTACCCCTTTTCAGGTGACAACCTTAGAGCAGCAAGAGACATGTTTAGAGTCAGTTCAAATTCAACAACAATTTACTGGAAGCCTATTCTAGTCCAGCCGATGTGGAGGGCACCTTCATACACAGCATGGCACAGTGGGCAAGAGGACTGGCCCTGGGGCCGGACTGCCAGGGTAGGTACCTAGCCCTTGCCACTTCCTTGCTGTGTGACCTTGAGTAAGTTATTTAGCCTCTCTAGGCCTATTTTATCCCTTGCAAGGTGAGGATAAGAATAATATCTATCTTATAGGGTTGTGTGAGGATTAAAATGAGTTAATATATGTAAAATTCTTAGAATAGGGCCTGGCATGTGGAAAGCACCATATAAATGTTATTGCTGGTTATTAGTATTGCTATTAATAAATTCCACAGGATTAATAAATTCCACACAGTTGTGAAACAAGTATTATTCTCTTCATTTTACAGATGCCCTTATGAGGAAACTGAAGTTGAGAAGAGTCACAGAGTTAGTAATGTGGGCATTACTAACTTACTGATTTCCTGGGACTGGAAACCAAATCTTTTGCTCCTTCTACTCCCCAGCAGCTCCTGCCATTCTGAGGAAACAAGAAATCAGGAAATTTACATAAGCAACCCTAAAACTGGGGTGCTATCCCAGAGCTCAGCAGGACCCTGGGAAAGGGAGACAGAAGATTTAGAATCCCTGGATAACAGTCCTTGAAAGGGTAGGAGGGTATGGAGAATGGCGGAAAGTGGAAATGGAACTGAAGGCCACTCCGAAGGTGGAGTGTTGAGTGGGTGCGGCTCCCACATCTCTCTCATCTCCCGTTTCTTAGCAGTCTCCAAGGCAGACCCTGGAGCCACCTCCTGCCAGCAAGGGGATATGCACTCTTGAGCCCTCAGCTGCCTGGCCTGGCACTCTGTCCACAGACAAGCCCAGCCTGGAAGGCTGGTGGTAAGAGCCTGACTAAAGGCTCCAGCAGGAGGCACCCCTCACGAAATTGGGAAGCCTGAGCCTGGGCTCGCCATCCCAGGATCGCCGGACTAGGATGGGGGATGGGCCTGTGACAGGAGGTGCCCTGGGTGTCCTCTTTCGGCCCCATGGAGTCCTCTCCCATCCCCCAGTCATCAGGGAACTCTTCCACTGTGGGGAGGGTCCTTCAAACCCCAGGTCCCTCTACTGCCAGTGGGGTCCCAGAGGTGGGGCTGCGGGATATAGCTTCAGAGTCTGTGGCCCTCTTCTTCATGCTTCTATTGGACTTGACTGCTGTGGCTGGCAATGCTGCTGTGATGGCCGTTATCGCCAAGACACCCGCCCTCCGAAAATTTGTCTTCGTCTTCCACCTCTGCCTGGTGGACCTGCTGGCCGCCCTGACCCTCATGCCCCTGGCCATGCTCTCCAGCTCTGCCCTCTTTGACCATGCCCTCTTTGGGGAGGTGGCCTGCCGTCTCTACTTGTTCCTGAGTGTATGCTTTGTCAGCCTGGCCATTCTCTCAGTGTCGGCCATCAATGTGGAGCGCTACTATTATGTAGTCCACCCCATGCGCTATGAGGTGCGCATGACGCTGGGGCTGGTGGCCTCTGTGCTGGTGGGTGTGTGGGTGAAGGCCTTGGCCATGGCTTCTGTGCCAGTATTGGGAAGGGTCTCCTGGGACGAAGGAGCTCCCAGTGTCCCCCCAGGCTGTTCACTCCAATGGAGCCACAGTGCCTACTGCCAGCTTTTTGTGGTGGTCTTTGCTGTTCTTTACTTCTTGTTGCCCCTGCTCCTCATCCTTGTGGTCTACTGCAGCATGTTCCGAGTGGCTCGTGTGGCTGCCATGCAGCATGGGCCACTACCCACGTGGATGGAGACACCCCGGCAACGCTCCGAGTCTCTCAGCAGCCGCTCTACTATGGTCACCAGCTCGGGGGCTCCCCAGACTACTCCACACCGGACGTTTGGGGGAGGGAAGGCAGCAGTGGTTCTCCTGGCTGTGGGGGGACAGTTCCTGCTCTGTTGGTTGCCCTATTTCTCTTTCCACCTCTATGTTGCCCTGAGTGCTCAGCCCATTTCCACTGGGCAGGTGGAGAGTGTGGTGACCTGGATTGGCTACTTTTGCTTCACTTCCAACCCTTTCTTCTATGGATGTCTCAACCGGCAGATCCGGGGGGAGCTCAGCAAGCAGTTTGTCTGCTTCTTCAAGACAGCTCCAGAGGAGGAGCTGAGGCTGCCTAGCCGGGAGGGCTCCATTGAGGAAAACTTCCTGCAGTTCCTTCAGGGGACTGGTTGTCCCAATGAGTCCTGGGTTTCCCGACCCTTACCCAGCCCCAAGCAGGAGCCGCCTGCTGTTGACTTTCGAATCCCAGGCCAGATAGCTGAGGAGACCTCTGAGTTCCTGGAGCAGCAACTCACCAGCGACATCATCATGTCAGACAGCTACCTCCGTCCTGCTCCCTCACCCCGGCTGGAGTCATGACGGGCCGCTGGACACTTGGAGGGAGATGGGACTGGGGGCCGGTTATGATTGCAAGGACCACCTTGTGGGATCACCTTTTCCCAGCTGGCTAGGGCTGGGGCTGGGGTCTCCGCACACAGCTTTTGTTTAGTGTTTCCTCGGTCGGGAACAGAGCCAACAGGATGAACGTATGGCAAAAGCCTTGGACTTGGCTGTGATCTTTGACTACTGGGGGAGGGAACCTGGGTATGATGAGACGGTGATGAGAGAAAAGGGTCACAAAGGTGAGGTGAAGCCTCTTAACCAGTGAGTGAACTTTTCATGCCTCAGGAAGCAGGGAAATTCTCTAAGGGTAGGAGTTGGAGGATATAGGGCAGCAGGCTGCGTTTGTAGTTATTCTGGGGGCCATATAGGACGTTTTTTTATTTTTCAGTGTAATTGTCCAGGGCAGTAATTGCACCCAAGCAACGTAAGAAAATGACCTGTGTCTTCTCATTTCTTTGCTCAGTTTAAAAAGAACTAAATTACAGCCAAATGGTTTCGTTTGAATTAATAGATCATTTTCTAGTTTTACACCTGAGAATTCCTTAAAGTGAGAGGACTGGTAGGGTGTATTTCTTTCCTTAGTTTGGCCAGACGCAAGGTGAGACAGCAGTTAGGGTACATGGAATAGAAGACAGGAAAGCTGACTGCAGCTCTTTCTCTCCCACTCTTCAGGAAAAGCCCTTCTGTTCTATTTTTCTGTCTCTCTCCTGCACACAGGAGATCAAGCGTGGGGCTTGATTTCAGCAGAGAAAAGAATAAGACAGGATGACTTTTTCTCTCTTTTAGGATGAAGAACTAGAATGATTGGGGAGTCGGATGGCTGAGGGTGGGGTTGGCATTTGAATTGCTAAGTTGATACAGAGAGGCCAATAATCCTGACCAATAATACTGCAAATCTTTTCTTTCCAGGACTGGCCTCCCTGATCTCTCTCCTCATGGCAGTGACCCACCTCCAGCCCCCTGGATAATCGGGTACAAGAGACTAAGGTTGGGCATGGGAAGGGTGGGGTTTCCATGGTCCATTAAATGCCTCCCTACTCCCATTCATCGCTCTCAAAATTAGCTTCAGTGACAAAGACTTAAATCTCTCTTCTATCTGTAGCCCTGGGTTGGAGAGAGGGCACAGGAGCTGGGGTCAGCTGTTCACTGATTGAGACTGTAGGAACTGTGTTGGTTAGTACTGATGGTGATATTTTCAATGGAGAGGGAATAATTGCAAACTGGACAGGACACCATCAGGGACCACCTGTCCATCCCACTTCCCTCAATTGAATCAGGTAACATTCAAGGATCAAGGCAAGGCCAGAGGGTGGTGTGGTCTGTATTTAAACAAATTCCTGGCTCATGGAACATCAAAGGGGGAAAATGGGCTGGTGGGAGTGGAATAGTTTCCCCTTTAAACAGCCAATAAATAATTTCTATGATAAAAGTTATACTGATATCAACATTGACTCCTTCAGTTCAATTCAGTGCTTAATAGTTGAACACCCACTATTCCCTGGGACTCACACAGAGGATGTATGCAGTTATTGCCTTTAAGGAGTTCATAGTCTCATTTGGTCAGAGATCTTGTATTTTCATAGAACATTTAGATTTGATACAACACTATAGAATGTGTTTGAGAACTATATTAGAAAATATATCCATAGTTCTAAGATCGGAGAGTTCAGTCTATTGCAGCAAGATACCTACATGGAGGTTTCCTGCAGTCCATGGAAAGTGTGGGGGTTGTAAATGAAACTCCAGTGAAGAAAAAAATTATTTATTTATTTTTTTGAGACAGAGTCTCGCTTTGTTGTCCAGGCTAGAGTGAGTGCCATGATGTCAGCCTAGCTCACAGCAACCTCAAACTCCTGGGCTCACGCAATCCTCCTGCCTCAGCCTCCTGAGTTGCTGGGACTACAGGCATGCACCACCATGCCCAGCTAATTTTTTCTATATATATTAGTTGGCCAATTAATTTCTTTCTATTTATAGTAGAGACGGGGTCTCTCTGTTGCTCAGGCTGGTTTCAAACTCCTGACCTCAAGCAATCCACCCACCTCGGCCTCCCAGAGTGCTAGGATTACAGGCGTGAGCCACCGCACCTGGCCTGAAAAAAAATTATTAAATGAAATGGGGCAAACATAGCTTTCCCCCTTTTGATTTAGGAAGATTTTCAGGTTTCTGTCTTCCCATCACTAGACTATAATTCTAGGCTAGAGCCTATTATATTGAGGAAATTCCTTAGAAAGATAGCATATACAGCAAGGAGAGTCCTTTGTGACTGAAAAACATGCTCACTTCTCTCTCCTCCCTTTTAAAATAAACTCATACTGAAGAATTTCATTCCTAGATAGGGAAAAAGCATCTTTCAAACACCGCTGATCAGCTGGTAGATCCAAAGCATTGCCAGCAGATGGCAGTGTGAGTCCAGTGAAAGTAGGAAAGACATGTATTTGTAGGGGGAGGGGGGAAGGGGAGGGCATTAAACATTGTCTGGCAGCCATTTTGTTAATTTATTTTGCCTTTTCCTTTGACTTTGCCCTCCAACCCTTCCTTCACATACACCAAAATGAAAGGTTTAAGTGCAAGGATATCTTTAATTCAGACTAACATTTCCTGACACTAGGATCTCACTGGCCTCTATTACAGAGTTTGACATACATAGGTTCATTTGCTGTTTATTTTTCCCTGTAGGAGTGGATCATGAAGGGAATAAAAATTTCTCTTTTACTATGCTGAGAACTTTCCCAACAATTTCTGCTATGACCACCTTCCAGGAGTTTTCTAGTCACCAGGATGTTTTGGTAAAGTTTAATATGTAATCCTTAGCTCTGAAAGCTGTTGCTGGACAAAATCTGACCTCTAACCCTCTGAAGAATCAACAGATTGAGGCAACCATCTGGTCAGTTGCTTTTTCATGCATCATGCTGTTGTTGGAGTGGCTCCCAATTCTAGATGAAAACCTTATACCTTATGTTATGTTGTCAGGTGTCCCCAGGTAAATCCTATAATGGTAGAAAAGGGGTGAATTTGGAGTCAGATCTACTTACTCACTGTGTGAACTTGGGAAAGCTGCTTAATTTCTCTGAGCCTATTTCCTCATCTGTAAAAATGGGGATCATTATTACCTACCTCACAGGGTTGTTGTGAGGATTAAAAAAGATGAGATGTGGAAGCACCTAGCCATACCTGGCAAATAGGTACTCAATAAATACTGATTTTTCTTCTTTCCTCTTGCCCTTTTTCCCCAGAAGTATTGGTAATGGAAAAAGCTGTCCCTTTCATTTTAACAGTCATTTGGGAATGAGTGGGAGACTTTTCAAACTTTGAAAAATTGGCATTGACAAAAGTTATGGTGGATGAAGCTGTTTAATTAAGGTGGCTATAATCCTTTCATTAAATCCTTATGATTAATGAATATCACTATATAGACCTTTCTGTTGGGATCTTATATTCTAAGGTTCAGATTCTATTAGAGAAATAAAGTAATTTGTAATCACAGGGAAAGATTTTAGGGTCTGAGTTCCCCTCGCTAGAATGTATGGTAAGAGTAATTGTGGGGTTATTTGGCAGTAAAGGTAATTTAGGACCATCTTCACAGTAGTACCCAGGGTTATCTGTGAAAGAGTATCAGCCTGGGGCTTTCACAGGGGATTTATTAATTTTCGGGTGATACTAGAGCTGAGGACAAATTTTACTAGAACTTCCCTTTTTAATAGGAGATTCACAGGATGCACTGGTTTGTTTTAGGGTGTGGGGCTGAGGTTGACTTATCTTGGTATTAGTCCTAAGCCCCTAACATAGGTCAATCTAGCTTATGTTGGAGAGATGGGCAGCAAGGAAACTTTACGGAGGAACTACACGCTTACTTTCTAGGTTGTCGAGTATCTCCTGGCGATTTCAAGTGACACATTGCCAACACAGTTGCTAAGCAAATCTCAAGCCCACAGAAATTCGTACGTAACATATTTTGAGAGCAGGAGGTGGTGGGCCAGAGGAGATGGCAAAAGGCATTAAAGTCCTAGGCATGGTCAGTGTTACAGATCTCAGCTGTGAGAAGTGGTGGGAGCCCAAGCTGGGCAGTTTGTTCCCGTCCCATAGATCTGACTGAGACAACCCCAGCAGAAAGTGTCCCACACTTGGGCTGGATTCCCGAGTCGCCACAGCAAGAGATCAAAGGAGTTCTCTGGCAGGCAAGAAATTCCCAGCAAAAATTCCTGTGCGGACTGTGGCTCTTATTTGGGAATCCCCGCTCTCCTACCTCCAAACCCGCTGTGTGACCTCGAGAAGGCACCACGGGCTGGAGGCCCCGGTTTTTCTACATTTATCAAAATCAGGTAGCCGAAAGGTAAAAAGGGATTAAAGTTGGGTGGCGCGCAGCGTCTTGACACAACCTCCCTATTCCGCGGAACCGCCGCCCAGCCCTGACGCCACTTGCCCGTAACTTCCGCTTTCGGTCTCACCTCCTCTCCCAGAGCTGGAGTGCTTCAAGTGGTAACGGCCGCGGGGCGTCGCCGGAAGTGGCGTAAAGGCCGGATATCCGGTTCTTTTGGGCTCCAGGGTAGCTGACGGAGAGGGCCGCCGCCCAGGAGTAGACGCGATCTCAGCTAGGGCTAGCCGCAGTTCCTGTGGTGTGTGAGTGAGCCCGGGCCTGGTCCCCTCTCTCGCCGCCGCCATGGGCTGCACGTTGAGCGCCGAAGACAAGGCGGCGGTGGAGCGGAGCAAGATGATCGACCGCAATTTGCGGGAGGACGGGGAGAAAGCGGCCAAAGAAGTGAAGCTGCTGCTACTTGGTGAGCGGCCGGAGGCGGGGATGGAGTGGTGGTCGGAGAGCCTAGGCAGTTGGGAGGCCTGGGCTGAGTCTGGTTAAGCTGGCGAAAAGGACCCCAAAGGGATCTGGAGGGCGTGCCGGGCTTGGGGCGGAGTGTTGGGGTTCTGGCTGAGGCCCCTGTGGGCGTGTGAGGGGGGTGGGGTTTTCGGGTTGTAGGAATTATGCTGGAGCGGGCGGAACTCTGGGCTAGAATTGCGATTAGCAAAGAGAGTTAGGAAGTAGGTAGGACATTGAGATTTTTAGGAATATGGGAAAAGCTCATAAAGGAAGAGCTGATATTAGAGTAGGTTTTACGTTGGGTTGGAGCGTGTTGGTAAAGAGGATGGGATAGAGTGTATGTAGGGCTTGTGTCATGGTTTGTGAGTTGGGAGCGAAGTGATACTTCATGACATAATAACGCTGAGAAGTTTGAATGATTAAATAGAGAGTCTAGGACACAGTGGTCACATAGGACCTTGACATTTGAACTATTAATTGGGTGGAGGAACCCTTGATTATCCAGGAACATGAAGGTAGGTGGTTGAGTTAAATGGCAAGGAAAAGATCTTGGGTGCAGAGACTGCCTGTACTTTTCCACTTTAAAAAAAAATCATTTTTATTCTCTTAAGGTTTTATAACTCTTTCCTCTGTTTTTATAGGAGTGGGGGATGGTGTGACCTGGGGAAATTTAAAGTGCCTTGAGGTTTGTGGCAGAAGATCTAATGGACAATAGATTACACATTAGAAGTTGCTGGATAGTTGCTAGGGGACTGTGTGCAGTGGGGATGGCGTTACGATAAATTATGGAATTGAACATATTTACTGTAAAACACTTCTGGTGAGCTGTTTTATCCTTTTTGCTCTCTTCAAAACAAAAATATTAGCTTCAGGAATTACTGTTCATGTTACCTGATATTCATTTAAAATTGTTTTGATGTACAGTCACATGCATTTTACTCAGCATGATTTAGTTTTAAATTTTTTGAGAGGCTCAGTAAATCATTTAAAGTAGCCTGGCATTAGCTTACCAATAAATCAAGCCACATTTCTTCATTATTAGTATTTTCTAGGGATTGGTTAGAGAAGAATAAGTAGAAGTAATGTTTTCTGTAAGCAATTGAACTTTACTTTTTGAAGCAATTGATTTTTGAGAGTCACTTTAGGAAAGTGCCAAATTTTCATGGTGTAAAGCTCCAGAGCTCAGAATGCACCATCACAACCCAAGACTGACTTACTTTGTACTCCAGGATATGCTGGATGCCTCTGCTAGTCTAGGCTTGTTAACATAAATTAGTTGTAGATTGCAGAGGATCTGGTAACAGGTCTTTTGGATGTACCATAGATGAAAAGTTATCTATTGGAGCTTAAGTTTCCAGTTTGAATATCTTAACTCCCAGAAGGTATGAGTTCAAATTGTAGTACTAGACTATCACTGTCTGTGTAGCAGGTATCATCAGTGGATGACCATGGTCCCTGGCACACAGTAGATGCTCCTTAAATATTTACTGTTAACTAGCCTAAGCTAGCTAATGTTGGACATTGGTCCTTGAGGCCTTTCAGAAGTTTGATATAAACCACAACACTCAAGACATTGGCATTTTCTTTATTGATTGATTTGGTTATGAAATTAAAGGTGTATTCTCATCTTCCATGAGTGATTTGATGTACATTGACCATTAGCAATCTCTTCAGGACATTAGCATATTGTAATACAGTTGTAAACTGTGAGGCTTTCGTCCACATGGCAGGATTTGGCAGGCAGAACTTGTGCCAGCAGAACTCGTGCCAGCAGAACTCGTGCAAGTGTCTGGAAAAATCTTTATTCAGGACTTTATAAACAGTGCATTTAATTAAAAAAATTAAACACTTGGTGACTTAGGGAACTTGAAAAGCAGTAAGTAAAAATTAAAATACTAAAACATTTGCTTTTAAATGTTTAAAAAACATTTGCATTTAAAGTTGTTATAAAACTTTATTATTTTTTAAATCAGATTTTTTAGTATTCTTGAGCAAATTAAATCCACAAATTCAGATGGGTTGCAAAGACAGATGCTTTTGCTTGAGCCATATCATAACACACATGTGAAATTAAAATAATCTTCTGTGCTCTTTCTATATGCAAAATGCACCCAACACCATATACAGATAATTTTCTTTTTGCTGTGGAGTATCTCCATTGTTGTAAATGCAGGTCATTTTTACTTTATCACTATGAAATTGTTGAACTTGATTTAAGTTGAGATTTATCTGTTTACCTTTGTCTCTCCTGGCACATAATGTATTCTTTCCCACAGGGATGTAGTTTAGCATAGTGATTAGCGATGGGCTCTGTAGTCAGACTGCTTCAAATTCTTCCAGCTATAACCTTGGGAAAGTTATTTACTTAATTTCTCTGTGCCTCAGTTTTCTTATCTTTAAAATGGAGAAAATAAAGATATTTCATAGGATTGCTGTGAGGATTAAATATAATAATAATGTAAGGCAGAACACAGAGCTCAGTGAATATTAGCTATCACTGTTATTATTAAATCAAAGTGAATTTACAAATTACAGGTACTATAGAAATACAAATTAAGAAGCTAGTGTGGACTGGATTAGTTAAGGAACCCTTCACTATTATAATTCTTCTTTTGATAACCTTTGGTTTGACTTTCCTTTAAATGTTGTTGGGAAGATCTTGATATGACAAGTTAGTGTTTAATCACAGTATTCTGTTGAAAGACAAAACTATATTATGCAAAGCTTTCCAACCAGTGTATAGTGCCTAGGATGACATATAGGTGTGCTGCTTGCAAATTTTTTATAGTAGTGAATTTTTAAATTATTTTAACTTCAGAATTTTACTACAGCATGATATTTGAACATTTTTGGTATGATTCCCTCTGTAAACTTCCTGAATTTGGTAATTTGGAGAAATTTTATTGGGAAGGTTTTTACCAATTCAGTATTTAATATCATCTGTAATACTTTGTATTTTATTTTTCATGCCATAATTTCATAATTTAAAGAAAAAAATTTCCACTAAGCCCCTCCAGCTTACCTCAATTGAGTCTTACCAACATTATCATTTCCAGAGTGTGCCATCATGTGACAGAAGTTGGGAAGCACTGGTATAATGGATAAGAGCACTGCTTTTGGATTCACACAAACTGAATTCAAGTTCGATCTCTGTTTACTAGCTCTGAGGCAAGAAACTTAACCATATGAGTCATAATTTTTACATATGTAAAGTAGGAATGATGATGTTTCAGAATATGGGATCAAGTATTGTATGTAAAATGCTTAGCTTTAGTGCCTAGCAAATATTAATAATAAACATTTCATAATTGATAATATCTTTCTATGATGTTTGTGAGGCTTATCATTTTAGCTATGTTTTTTCAGGGTGCTTCAGACAGTTATTTGATTATTTTTCATGTTAATATACACTTTTCAAAGATCTTCAAAGAATTTTAATAAACATTTCTTTTGTGATAAAAGAAATTAAATGTTGTCATTTAATTTTGTAAGTTATTGAATGATCTATTCCCGTGCTATCTCCAAATTTCCATTTCTTGATAGTTCCCTTTAGCAGGTCTGAAGAAAACATTATACAAAATGAAATTAATACATTGTTCTTTGGGATTTTGCTGGTGGTGGTATGGCAAAAATTGAGTTGCATGTAAAAAATTAGAATCATCTAGTTTACTTAAACCCTGTATTATACAATTAACAATTCATATTTAAATTTATACATATTATTGGTTGAATATACTTACTGAAAATGAGGCTGTCCTTTGATAAATATGCTATTACATTATATCCTCCTGTAAAATGATATCCTTTATAATGTTTGCCATTTATTTGAGATAAGATTTATAGACAGATTTAATGCAAAGATGCATGTTGTGTCTGGGAAAAAAGAAACTGGCATTGCAGAAAATGGTTTATGTTTAATAAACTTGTTATTTTGTTTTGTTAATATTTAAATTCATTTATCACTTTCACAGTCTGAAAATATGGTCCTTTTCAGGAATTATAATAATGTAATCTTTCCTTACTGTACATTCCTACAGTACAGTGATGGACATAGAGTAGGGTGCTTAATACTAATTTGTCAGGGCATGTGATGTTCTAATCAGGGCTGCAGTTATGTTATTTGCACTATTATAAAACAGTCTTTTAGTTTTTGGGCAGTTGTCTCTGATAGAAGTGGTTCCTGGTCAGAAGACTTTTTAGAAGTTTGTGAAATGTGAAACACTGTTCTGCTTACTCTGTCCTTCCCCATGGTGCTGAGCTGCTTCATCCTCTTGGGAAGTAAAAGGGAGATGTTGGGGCTTTACAGATATTTCCATTTTTGTTCACATTCTCTCTCTCCCTCTCTCTCTCTCTCCCTTCCCTGGTTTCCTCCACAGCATGCTTTTTGTTTGTTTGTTTACATCTGGAATATATGTACCCCTTAGGGCTTCCTCTTATCCATGAATTTCTTTCTAAAATTGTTAGCAAAATTTGTGGTTATATACATTTTTCTGAGGAAGGAAGCCATATGTATTTTTTTCATCAAGTTCTTCCTCCACAATACTATGTAATCTCCATTCTTACAAGTCCTTCATCTGTGACCAGGAAAAGGCAGTATAAAGAGACAGATGCAGGGCCAAGAGCAATGGGTCACACTTGTAATCCTAGTACTTTAGAAGGCTGAAGCAGGAGGATCGCTTGAGGCCAGGAGTTTGAGACCAGCCTGGGCAAGAGCAAGACCCCCGGCTCTCTATAAGAAATAGAAAAATTAGCTGGATGTGGTAGTGCACACCTGTAGTCCCAGCTACTTGGGAGGCTGAGGTAGGAGAATCACTTGAGCCCAGGAGTTTGAGGTTGCGGTGAGTTATGATGATGCCACTGCATTTTAGCCCATGTGACAGTGAGACCTTGTCCCCCCTCCCAAAACGAGAGACAGTTGCAGGAAAATCAATAGCCGTGTAAAAATAAAATGTTCAAAATACAAAAGAAAAAACCTAGACATTGTGAAGAGTCTAGATGAAGAGTCGTTTATTTCTTCTTTTAGAGTACAGGTTTTACTGGGAATTTTTGAGAAATCTGTTCTCTGTACCTGAGATAACAACTTTCTCCTCTTCTCCCAGTGAATGAATGAACTGCTTGCTGCCACTTACCCTAAGTCATTTTATCTAGTACAGAACTTGCCTGCTTTCTTCACTTCTCTCCCCCAAATCTCCCTGTTGTGAACTTTTCTGCTCTAGCACCAGCATTGTAACATCATCTAGGCTGGAAACTGTGCTCGTTTTTAACTCCTTCCTTACTCTAATCTCTTATAATCAGTTGGTTGCCAAGTCCTTTAACTCAGTCGTTACTAGATTCCAAATATTTGGATTTCATGTGCCAGCAAATTAAAAAAAAAAAATTTTTTTGGTAGATCTAGAATTCTAGTATTTTATTTTTCCTAATAAATACATTTAAAAACTATGTCACACTCCTGTGTATTATGATTACTATTTAGTTCCCTTTCCTCCATAAAACCATTTTGATGTTCTGAATTGAGTATAGTCTGACCCTCTCTTTCTGAAACCTCATAGTATTTTTTATGCTATAGTCTGGTTTATTTTTATACTTAGCTTCTCCTAACTAGATGATTCTTTAGGGCAGGAAGACTAAGTATTTCTCATGTTTATATCTATCACAGAACCTAATTTAATGCTAACGTGTTTTGCCTGTAAGGAACACAGGAGTACCAGTCATACAAGTAGAGTTTTACTGAAAGGACACAGTAGGCAGTTTCATAGGCATTAGACATCTAAGGATAAAGAAGTGAAATACAAGTAGGTTGCATGTGCATGGATTGTGGATACACACCCCCCTTCTGTCCCTCCATTTCTCCTAGAGCAGAATGGCTGCTACTCTGCTTTACTGGTAAATCACCTCTTCAGATCAGCTTTCTCTGCTCCCTTATGACTTCTTTGTCCCTTCCCTCTACACCCCTAACCTTCAACTTTGGTTTACTGTGACACCTGTAGCTCACATACTGCCTGACCTAATAATTCAAGTGTTTCATGGCTCCCAGGATCTCAATTGCTGATTCCTGGGAAGAAGTATCAGATTGTCCCAGCCTTTCAGGTGGCTACCACAATCCAGTCATCTGTGTTGGGGATGTGGCAAGGTTGATGGGGTATCATGAGTTTTATAAGGCTGACCCTTTCGAGGATTGGGGCAGGTCAAATTCCCTATTAAAGGCATGGCTAAAGAGTTAATGATTAATAAATAGGTGACAGTGCCTACCACCTAGTAGACACATCAAATATAAGTTGAACATAATGGAATGAGACAGAAATATTGAGAAACTAAACATATCCCTGCTTTAGTTTCTCATTAATTCATGAGAAAATGCCTGCTCATTCTCAATGTTAAGTTGTCATTTTGTATAGTTGGGAGATATAATTAAGATTTTAAGTTGAGGTAGGGTGCAGGATTTTAAGCTACTGTTATCGACACATCCAACTCAGAATAGTTAATTTCGTCTGAATTTAATTATATTTTAGGAATTGATTTTTTTAAATGCATATGATCAGTTCAGGGTCTATGCTTCATCATCACCCCTGCTTTTCCCTTGCTGATTTTCCCCCTTACTACTTTTATGAGCAACAGAAAATTGTCCAAAGCTAAAGGAAGAGGTAAAACAGACTCTTGCTCCTTATTAATAACTTTGCTTATGTTTTCATTAGGGTGTAGGTAAAAGCATTTGACAAAGTAGATTGGTCATACATTTTAGCTATCCATTCTCTGTCTTTATGTTTAATTTAGTTTTATTGGAGTGTGGAGCTTGTTGGGGGAAGTAGGGAGGAGGAAGAGATGCTTTAAGTACTCAAGCTCAGGAGCTCTGCTAGAATATTAGCAAAAAATAAAAATGTCAGTTTCATTGTAAGAAATGTCTAGGGTAGTAGGCACTAAATTTGTTCAGATTGCTGAAGTTTATTTTAAAATTTGTTTTCTAGCTACCAGAATATAGTAGACTAACAGTAATAAAATACGTCTCTCTGAGCTGGGTGCAGTGGCCCACACCTGTAATCCTAGCACTCTGGGAGGCCGGGCAGATCGCTCAAGGTCAGGAGTTTGAAACCAGCCTGAGCAAGAGCGAGACCCTGTCTCTAATTGGCCAACTAAAAATCTATAGAAAAAATTAGCTGGGCATGGTGGCATATGCCTGTAGTCCCAGCTACTTGGGAGGCTGAGGCAGAAGGATCATTTGAGCCTAGGAGTTTGAGGTTGCTGTGAGCTAGGCTGACTCCACGGCACTCTAGCCCAGGCAAAAAAGTGAGACTCAAAAAAAAAAAAAAACCTCTTTTAACTGGTAACTCAATGCAGAAGTAGGAGATACCATGTAATTAATAGACAGCAAAGAGACTCAAATTTGGGAGGTTTGTCCTAATCTCTGAGCTTTATTTTCCTTTCTGTGTACCAGTAAGGGCTTTAAATTGGACCTCTTGGGTCTCTTGTCTGTAACTTAATACTATTAACCAGATAGACAATTTTAGCAAGTGGTAAAGAGGCCTATTTTTGTATTATGTCTCTTATTCTTAAATTTGATTAAAATTGGTTTAACATCATAAAGCTGCTTAGGAAGATAGCCTGAAAGACATAAATTCATTAGATGTCCATAATGTAAATATTCAAAAGTGAATATAAAGAAAAATAATTTTAGTATTTGATTTTCTCTCCGATTTTAATTGTCTTTATTTTGGTATAATGTTTTTTTTCAGTGTTTAGCAAGAGTTAGAGTTAGCTTTAAGCCTTTATCCAGGTGATCCTGTTACCTTGCCTGGTAGTCAGCTGTATCATTTTTGTAATTCAAGCTGCTTGAACTGAATAACGTTATGTTAGGATCACTGTTCAGTTGTGCTAGTTTTGATACAGTGCTCTATGTAAATGAAATATCCTATTTTTCATGACTTACTGTTAAGTTGTAACAGAAATTAATATATCTGATGTGAACTGACCAAAGAAGGTGGTTACCCAAAAGACCAAATATGTTTGACTTGTACCTGAATAGCCTAGTGATGTTAGACACAAGTTTCATGAGGAAATGTCTTTAGATCTGAACTTAATTTGATTTCCAAGTTAGAGTGGAAAATACTTAAAAGTTTAAGAAAGATTGTTAAGGATTAGCTGAGGTGTTATTGTGTTTATTGATCCATCGCTATTTTGTTGCTGTGGGCCTCTTTTTGTCACCAAGTCATGTTTTAAAATGGATAAATGTTTTTAATATTCATACAAAAAAGTCTTAGTTTTTTGAATGATGTTAGTATTTACATCTCAAAAAATTCTTGTTGTTTTACTTGGAAAGTAGATAGTATTCTGAATTTTTTCTAGCCACTCAGTATAGTATTCTGAATTTCTTCTAGCTGTAGCAGCTGTTGAATCAGATAAGCCTTGCCATGATCAAAACATATATCCTCTGAGCAAGAGCGAGACTCTGTCTCTACTAAAAATAGAAAGAAATTAATAGGCCAACTAAAAATATATAGAAAAAAATTAGCTGGGCATGGTGGCACATGCCTGTAGTCCCAGCTACTCGGGAGCCTGAGGCAGGAGAATCGCTTGAGCCCAGGAGTTTGAGGTTGCTGTGAGCTAGTTGCTGTGAGCTAGGCTGATGTCACGGCACTCTAGCCCTGGCAACAGAGTGAGACTCTGGCTAAAAAAAAAAAAAAATATATATATATATATATATTACCCTATTTGTATATTTAAATTGTGTTCACATCTGCTTTTATAGCCTGCTACTAACAGTCATTACACTGGCCATATAGGGGCCATTTAAATCAGATTTATTTAAAATTAGCAAGATAGCTTAATTCTTGTCATCTTGTGATTAATCTTCCTGTAATAATTATTCTCTTTTTTTTTTTTTTGAGACAGAGTCTGGCTTTGTTGCCCAGGCTAGAGTGAGTTCCGTGGCGTCATCCTAGCTCACAACAACCTCAAACCCCTGGGCTCAAGCAATCCTCCTGCCTCAGCCTCCCGAGTAGCTGGGACTACAGGCATGCGCCACCATGCCTGGCTAATTTTTTCTATATATATTAGTTGGCCAATTAATTTCTTTCTATTTATAGTAGAGACGGGTTTTCGCTCTTGCTCAGGCTGGTTTCAAACTCCTGACCTTGAGCAATCTGCCCGCCTCGGCCTCCCAGAGTGCTAGGATTACAGGCATGAGCCACCACGCCTGGCCTCTTCCTGTAATTATTAATTGTACAACATGTTTACATTGTGTCAAATACTAAAAATCTCCTCTCCTCTCCTCTCCTCTCCTCTCCTCTCCTCTCCTCTCCTCTCCTCTCCTCTCCTCTCCTCTCCTCTCCTCTCCTCTCCTCTCCTCTCCTCTCCTCTCCTCTCCCCTCCCCTCCCCTCCCCTCCCCTCCCCTCCCCTCCCCTCCCCTCCCCTCCCCTCCCCTCCCCTCTTTTTTTTTTTTTTTTTTTTTTTGAGACAGAGTCTCACTTTGTTGCCCAGGCTAGAGTGAGTGCCGTGGCGTCAGCCTAGCTCACAGCAACCTCAAACTCCTGGGCTCCAGTGATCCTTCTGCCTCAGCCTCCCAGGTAGCTGGGACTACAGGCATGCGCCACCATGCCCGGCTAATTTTTTTTATATATATATCAGTTGGCCAATTAATTTCTTTCTATTTATAGTAGAGACGGGGTCTCGCTCTTGCTCAGGCTGGTTTTGAACTCCTGACCTTGAGCAATCCGCCCGCCTCGGCCTCCCAAGAGCTAGGATTACAGGCGTGAGCCACAGCGCCCGGCCCCCTCCCCTCTTTTTTGAGGCAGAGTCTCGCTCTGTCACCTGTGGTAGAATGCAGTGGCATCATCATAGCTCACTGTAACCTCTAACTCTTGGGCTCAAGCTATCCTCCTGCCTCAGCCTCCTCAGTAGCTAGGACTATAGGTATGGACCACTATGCCCAGCTAATTTTTTTTTTTTGAGACAGAGTCTCGCTTTGTTGCCCAGGCTAGAGTGAGTGCCGTGGCGTCAGCCTAGCTCACAGCAACCTCAAACTCCTGGGCTCCAGTGATCCTTCTGCCTCAGCCTCCCGGGTAGCTGGGACTACAGGCATGCGCCACCATGCCCGGCTAATTTTTTATATATATATCAGTTGGCCAATTAATTTCTTTCTATTTATAGTAGAGACGGGGTCTCGCTCTTGCTCAGGCTGGTTTTGAACTCCTGACCTTGAGCAATCCGCCCGCCTCGGCCTCCCAAGAGCTAGGATTACAGGCGTGAGCCACAGCGCCCGGCCCCAGCTAATTTTTTAAAAAAAAATTTTTGTAGAAATGAGGTCCTTCTCTTTCTCAGGATGATCTCGAACTCTTGGCCTCAAGCCATCCTCCCACCCTTGTCTCCCAGAGTGCTGTGAATTCATGCGTGAGCCACTGATCCTGACCCCTTTCCCCTTTCAAGTTGGATTTTAAAATTAAAATACTATCTCATAAGATTCTAATAACTTATTATGGAAATGTTACACTGTATTTGGATTTCTCTTTTAGTCATGTATTGATAGCCCTAGTTTTTTTTTTTTGAGACAGTCTCACTTTGTTACCCAGGCTAGAGTGAGTGCCATGGTGTACTAGCTCACAGCAACCTCAATCTCCTGGGCTTGAGCGATCCTTCTGCCTCAGCCTCCCAAGTAGCTGGGACTACAGGCATGCGTCACCATGCCCAGCTAATTTTTTGTATATATATTTTTAGTTGGTCAGTTAATTTCTTTCTGTTTTTAGTAGAGACCAGGGTCTCGCTCTTGCTCTGGCCGGTTTCGAACTCCTGCCCTCGAGCGATCTGCCTGTCTCGGGCTCCCAGAGTACTTTTTTTGGCCTGGAAATATGAGAAATAGATAAAACCTAGAAATAGACAAAACTGCTAAAAAGCACTTCAAGATGTAAGAGTAAACAATGGCAATATAATGTGATTACAGAAGGCATAGCCAAGTTTGGAAGGAGGAGGAAGAGAGAAACATTTATATCAGGGAAGTTCTCCCAGAGGAGGTGACATTTAAGATGGGCTTTGAAAGATGCATAGGAACTCTTAAAGCGAAACTGGCCAGAAGTGTATCCAAACAGAGGGAATAGTATGCACAAAGGCATAGAACATGTGTGGGCAAATAGTTAGATTTGATTGGAATGAAGGATTTGGTATAGGAGGAATATAAGAAATGAGCCTAGAAAGACATGCAAATTTATTATAAACAGTTCTGCATCTGTGGGTTCAACAAACACAGATCAAAAATACTTGGAAAAAAACAAAAAATAGCAGTACAACAATAAAAATAATACAAGTAAAGACAATATGGTATAACCACTATTTACATGGCATTTATATTGTATTAGGTATTATAAGTAATCTAGAGATGATTTAAACAGAATGGGAGGATCAGTGTAGGTTATATGCAAATACTACAACATTTTAGGCCAGGTGTGGTGGCTCACGCTGGTAAATCCTAGCATTCTGGGAGGCCAAGGTGGGTGGGTGGATCGTTTGAGCTCAGGAGTTTGAGAGCAGCCTGAGCAAGAGCGAGACCCCATCTCTCCTAAAAAAAAAAAAAAAAAAATACTACAACATTTTATAAAAGGGACTTGAACACCTGTGGATTTCGGTATCCAAGGGAGATCCTGGAACAAGTCCTCTGTGGACACTGATGTGTGTGTGAGTGTGTGTGTGTGTGTGTGTGTGTGTGTGTATAGGTGCCTTTATAAACTCTGGGAGGAAATCACCTAGATACTTTGCATTGTCCTCCCTCTTTTTTACCTGCCTTTTTTGCCATTCTACCACTAATTCGTGCTGTAAGAAAAGATTAAGTAGAAGTAAATACATATGTGAAATCCAGACTTTTTTGGGTTTTGGCTTAATAGCTTTGTTGAGAATTTATTATGGTAAAGGAAATTGAAATTATAGGCATCTTTATCTGGTGGCTCAGTTTGTCATGTTTTGCTATTGGTGAATTTTAGGAGTGTGGTATTGATTTACATTTGATTAAATAGGCATGTAGAGAAGTGCTGTATGCTGCTATCAATGTTTGAGGTTGTTAGGTAGGGATATGATTCTAACATTTTTTTTTTAATTTACTTAAACTCAAAAACTTTTCCCAATCTTCTTATTTTTAACATTTTATTTTATTTTTGTTAACTGGACCTGGGGATGATTCTAACATTTTTTTTTTTTTTTTTTTGAGACAGAGTCTCACTTTATTGCCCAGGCTAGAGTGAGTGCCGTGGCGTCAGTCTAGCTCACAGCAACCTCAAACTCCTGGCTCAAACAATCCTCCTGCCTCAGCCTCCCAAGTAGCTGGGACTACAGGCATTCGCCACCATGCCTGGCTAATTTTTTGTATATATATATTAGTTGGCCAATTAATTTCTTTCTATTTATAGTAGTGACGGGGTCTCGCTCTTGCTCAGGCTGGTTTCGAACTCCTGACCTCAAGCAATCCGCCCGCCTCGGCCTCCCAGAGAGCTAGGATTACAGGCGTGAGCTACCGCGCCCAGCCGATTCTAACATTTTTTAATGTAAAATTTGTGATATGTGGGGTTTGATGAATGAATTTAGCATTGCAGTTAACTTTGGAGGACATCTTTACTATTATATAATGAAGAATTATTTGTATGGGTTAAAGTGAGATCTTTAGATTTTTTTGTGTAATACGGTTGCTCATGGCATTTCCGTTTCCTTTGACTTTAAATGAAAAATAATTTTCAGTTATGTTTAATGTAAATACCATATAATTTAGCATTAGCACCAAAATGGCTTTTTGTTGTTCTGCTTTCAAAGAAGTAAAAAGGAAATTTACTCACCAGAGGCCAAAATTAGAACATCGAGACAGCCAGAGGATAATCCCCATCCTTGCTCACAAATGGCTGCTCCTTTAAGCATTCTTGTATTCTGCAAAGGTAAGGAAGGAACCCCACTTCTCCCCCTTCATTGGCCAGTTGCCCAAGAGAATTTAGCAACACTCAAGTTACGCTGTTCTTATTCCCAAACTGTTTTTATTCCCAAGCGATAACATTTTCAGGAGAGTTGCTTTGCTGAGTGAGTTGCCTTTAAAAAAAAAAAATCAAACCAACATTTTCCATAGGTGATTTATGAATGTAAACTGACTAATTAGCTTTCTGCTTTATGATTTATAAAGCTTGTAAAATTATAGGACCATGTCCATGTAATTGGTGAAAGATGTGAAACTCTGAACAAACCATATAGTATTGTGTAAGTTATGGACATATTTTGGTTGTTAGGGCGTTTTCTTTTTTTAAATATCTCCCCCTCCCTCGTTGCATACTTACTCTCTGGAAATATTTAATGAAAAAGTAATAGATATTGGGAGGGACTCATAGGTAGCTTCAAAGATAAATGGTAATGTTTAATCTTTTAGGCTGAGCAACAAGTAAGCAGATGTTTGTTTTAATTTCCTTAAAGCCAATTCCATTCAGTTCTTTTTTTCTTTCTTTCTTTTCTTTTTTTTTTTTTTTTTCAGTTGTAAGGAACAGAAAACTCATTAAAACTAGCTCAAAAGTTGTTGAGGGGGATTATTGTTAGAATATAGAGAGGTTTTTGTGGGAATACAGGAAGAGCTGAAGAATCAGGCTATAGGAACTGAGGCAGCTCTGAGACTGGCCAGGCTGTTCTTTCTTCCTTTCCTCTGCTTGTTTCTCTTTCTTACTGGCTTCACTGTTTCTGCCTCTTTTTGCTTTCTTATCTTTACTTGTTCTTCTCTCTTTATCTCTTTTGTCTCCTTGGTTCCATCCATTCTCTGGTTCCTCACTTTCTGTTTCTTCTTTTGTGAGCTCTCTTTTCTCTCTCATGACATCTTTAAGTCTTTCTGCACATTTGTCTGTTCTCTTCTCTCTAGACCAGCCTTCCTTTGTATTTTTTCATTTATGACCTTGGTGTACCTGAAGCCCCATAATGGTAGCCCAGGTTTTCCTTCACCTGTAATCCTAGTGCAGATTCCCCAGGTAATCTGATTGGTCCTGCTCATCTTTTGGAGCTAGGGCACATGGGATGTAGGCCCTCAAGAGCCTGTGACTGGGTGACTCCTGTGTTAGGTATTTATTCCTGATCTAGTCATGGGGAAGGATGTGGTTCAGATCATGTAGGCCATAGCCCATGAAGGAGGGGAAGTAGGAAATTTGCTAGAAGAGATTACGGACAGGCCAGTGTCCTGTATCAATTAAGTTTTATGAAAATTTTCTTATGTGTCCGTTAAGTCTTTTTGGTAATTGGTATGGGATTGCTTCCTAGAAAAATCTTTTTAGGAGAAGAGACCCATTATCTCTGTCCTAGTTGCAACTTACTGTCTTCATTTACCCTTAAAATATTCCTTTCCTTCCTTCATTTATTCACTTATTCATCCGCTGAACAGATATTTAATGAGCACTTGCTGGGTTTCATGCATTCGTCTAGGTTATAGGGTGGCCAAGACAGATTCGTAGCAGTTTATTTCACTGGAATGGAGTGGTGGGTGCAAGGGAGCTGGGATGAGGGTTTTGAGAGTAAGCTTAGAGGGAGTGAGGCTAGTGAATGAGTTCAAATTTATTGTCAGTATAGTTGTAGG
Source organism: Microcebus murinus (assembly GCF_040939455.1). Taxonomy (NCBI): domain Eukaryota; kingdom Metazoa; phylum Chordata; class Mammalia; order Primates; family Cheirogaleidae; genus Microcebus; species Microcebus murinus. The sequence goes on from NC_134105.1 coordinate 88,460,619, forward strand.
GTGAGAGTTGAAGGCATAGCCAGGAGTGGGTGTTGGGCTGGGTAAACATAGCAGAGGAATGGAAATCTTCTGTTTCTCTTAACTACCCACATTGAAAATTCCATCCATTGCAACTAACATTTACAAAATATGATTAGGCAACCACTGAATATCATAGAAACTCAAGCCATTCATAGCACAGATAGTTATTAAGTGCCTATTCTGTCCTAAATTGTGTTCTAGATTTGGGAGAGGGGATACAAAAAGAAGATGCTATTTTGCACTTCAAGGATTATGCTTTGAGTTTAGGGCTTGTGGCATCCTAAACAGGCACAAACCCAAATAATTAGAATAATTTAACCAAGTATTAGTGTTATGGTGTTTGACACCAGCCTATAGGGCCAGGTTGATCCTGGTCAAGGTACCCTCGAGGGAGAAGTATATGGTCATGAAAGGATTTTCAAGGTGTGGCAAAAAAAGGTTTCATTATTTTAATCAAAATCAAGAAAATCAATGAGCAGGGACATTAGGAGATGAGAAGATAGTCATACATTTTTTTTTTTTTTTTAAAGTAGCCAGAGCTGGGGAGTAAGTGAAGTGAGATGGCTAGGAAGGACAATTGGGAGTTGTTTTGGAAATTAACCTCTGGGACTGATGCTGAAAGGGAATAATCTATGCTAGCCATCAGGGTGGAAGTGATAACTGTGTCCTGGAAAAATGGGGAGGCTTTAGCAAAGAGTAGAAGTTTGATTTGAATAGGGCTTTCAAGGATGTTTATAGTATATTCAGAGGCTTGTCATGTTTAGAGGGATAGTGGGCTGGGTGAAAAAATTATTCTCATGTTTTAGCCTAAGGAAATTTGCTAATTTCCATAAGAAAAATAGATTGTAATTTCTCCCACTAGACCATAAATTCCTAAATTAATTTATATTTGAAGTCTCAATGTCTAGCAGTTCTGGGCATGTAGGAGACATGTTTGTTGGACAAAAAAAAAAAATGAATAAAATTTTTATTTGTACCGGGCTTGGTGGCTCATGCCTGTAATCCTAGCACTCTGGGAGGCCAAGGCAGGAGGATTACTTGAGGTTAGGAGTTTGAGACCAGTCTGAGCAAAAGTGAGACCCCGTCTCTACTAAAAATAGAAAAAATTAGCCAGACAGCTAAAAATATAGAAAAAAGTAGCCAGGTATGGTGATGCATGCCTGTAGTCCCAGCTACTTGGGAGGCTGAAGAGGGAGGATCTCTTGAGCCCAGGAGTTTGAAGTTGCTGTGAGCTAAGTGACATCATGGCACTCTACTCTAGCTCAGCAACAGAGCAAGACTCTGTATCCAAAAAAAAAAAAAAAGTTTTTATTTGCATGGTAACATTTTTCCCATCTGTAATTCTGCTAGCCCTTTTATTGAACTAAGAGGCAGCTGGGTTTTGTATTAAATATAGTACCTTGAAAAACATTTTGAATTAAATGTCATTTTTAACCTTAATCTGGAATTTTTACAGTTAGTTACTTATACCTGTTAATAAAGAGGAATTAGTGGGAGCAATAGATATTTATATTGGAAATAGTATGGACTGTGTTCCTGTGATCTTTAGTTATAGGTATTCACATTTCTTTTTCTTTTTTTGTTAAAGAATAGCAATCTAACTTCAATGTTGTGCTAGTTTGAAACTATATAACTATAGAATACCCTCAAGCATGAAGGAGATTGGTGTGCCAGACAACTCTTAATTCTGTACTATTTCTGAACTCTTTAATTCTTTATATTTGTCCCTTCTTGAGCAGTAGTGTATGATTGGAGAACATAATAACCACATAATGAGAGCTATTGTGAATTGTTGAGTTGATAGGAAGATATGTGGGTCCATGGTTTGATTTGAGGCCTTTGTGTGTCAGAATAAGAAATTTAGTTTGCTTTTAGTGTTGTACTAATTATAGTCATAGAATATTAAAGTGCAGCCATAGAGCACATTTAGGCCAAAGTTTTTCACATTTCTTATATAAAAAGACAGGTGTTGTGAGCTGTGTGACTTGCCCAGGGTCTTACCGCTAGTCATGGCAGAGCTGGGGCTAAAATGTACTGTTCTATCAGAATTGATTACTACATGGTGTCAATTAGGGCTAAAAAAAAAAAAAATATATATATATATATATATATATATATATATTTAACTGCCTGTGTTGTACATGAAAGATGAGAATAAGTTAGAAAAAAAAGATAAAGTTTATTTGCTAATCAAGCTTTCAACCTGCTGTGAAGGGACTGTCCATGCCTGTGCTAGTCATATGTTTCCATTTGTCTGATAATGGGAACCTGTGGAGGAGAGAGTCTTGGTCTAGATCTGGCTAGAGGGTTATTCAAAAATAGTGCCATACTGGGGCCTGGCTGTCCAGACCTCTGGAAGAGGGGCTGTGTTCTAGTTATAATCCTGAGTTATTAGATCTTTCAAGATTTCTGTATTGAAAAGAGTGTTTAAAAGGAAAAGGAGGTGTTTCAGGTGCTTCTGGAATAACCACAACTACAGATAGTAGTGGTACAAAGAACTGTGAGGAAACTTCAAGGAAAAGCTTTAGAGGTATAAATGGATGAGAAGTGTGGGAGAGGCAGTAGTAGACAGGAGTCTAGGGCTGAAAATATGTTTAAGGAGGAGAGTGTTTTTGTTCCTCAGGGTGGGGTGGAGAAAATGACTAATGCTTTGATGTAGTTTGCTGTAACTTTTAGGTTATAAGTTGCTGTTTAAGTTTGTGAATCTAGAGTCCATCTAGGATTTTACTATTATGAAACAACTGCTCAAAGTTATACCATTTGTACTGGGATTTTGAACCAACATCCATATCCAAAGAGTTTTCATTAAATTAAACTCTTTGGGGCCATAACATTAATTGTTGATATTTTGAACATTGAAAACAACATTCACAAATAATAGCTGCTAATATTTATTGAATACTTGCTGTGTGTCAGGCACTGTTCTTGGCATTTTCTATTGACTCCTGTTTTGCAGATGAGGAAATTCATTGTATCTGAAGGTGCAGTAGAAAAGAACATAATATACTCGTGTACCTTCTTTGTACTGGCTTTAATCAAATAAAAGAGAAAAAAGACAAAGGATCAGGTGACAGTGTTGAGTATCAGCCATCTACAGGGTTAATTTTTAAAATCAGTTTGTATGTGAGCTGAATGAGTTTGCTCATATATGATAATGGTTTATTTATATTATAATAGCAATTCCATTCACTAGCCTTGTTTAAAAAAATACCTTGCAAAGAAATAATTACCATCTCTTCATTTTTTTTTTTTTTTTTTTTTTGAGACAGAGTCTCGCTTTGTTGTCCAGGCTAGAGTGAGTGCCGTGGCGTCAGCCTAGCTCACAGCAACCTCAAACTCCTGGGCTCGAGAGATCCTCCTGCCTCAGCCTCCCGAGTAGCTGGGACTACAGGCATGCGCCACCATACCCGGCTAATTTTTTTATATACATATCCGTTGGCCAATTAATTTTTCTATTTATAGTAGAGACGGGGTCTCGCTCTTGCTCAGGCTGGTTTTGAACGCCTGACCTTGAGCAATCCGCCTGCCTCGGCCTCCCAGAGAGCTAGGATTACAGGCGTGAGCCACCGCACCCGGCCTATAAGCTTTCCATTACTGTAGATTAGTTTGCATTTTCTACAGTTTCACATAAATGAGCCACCGCGCCCGGCCTATCTCTTCATTTTTCATACCCATAATGTACTGTATGTTATAGGAGGATACGATATGGTGTCTGCTGTCAAAGAGCTGCTAAAATAAAATTAAGAACATGTTTAGTTAAATACAATGATTCTACAATAGAGTATGTACTGGTGAGTTACTTTTCTTCTAACATTGTTGGTGATTATGAATCTAAACTGTACACAAATCCAGATGATTTCTAAATTAATTCTACCCCTTTATTCTCTGCAAATTACCTTGCCTCTTTCATTGAGAATGAGACTATCTGACATAAACTTCTTTCTCCTTTTTCTCTCAAAAATCTTTGTAACTTCACCTCCCATTCTTTATTCCTGTTGATGTAGGGTATCTTTTAGGTAGATATCCTTTTAAGGATAAAGCTTCTAAGTCAAACTGATCCTATTCCCTCCCTGCTTCTGGGACCTTTCCAACTTTCTCTCTTTAGTATATCCTATCCCCTGCCCAGTTCCAGCCCTTCTGCCTTCACAGTCATCTTCAGTTCCTCACTCTGCATGCCATAGATTCTGTCTCTGCAATATCCTTTGCATCTATCCCATTCTTTGTATACCAACTTTTACTTCCCTAGTGTGTTGAAGATGGGCAAATGAGTCTCCCCTTAAACTTGTAATGGATTTTTGAAGACAGATAGGTAAAAAGATGTAGATAAAATTAGAAAGTTCCAAATACCCTATATGTAGTGGGACATAGAAAGCAGTTGAGGAAAACCTAAGAGTGACATGTTATTAAAGAGGAACCTTACTACTGGAGCACTGAAGCACAGAGGACTGAGGTAAAAAGGAAAAGCCGAGACCTAATAAGACCCCAAAAGAAAGGGTTATAGAAAGTCTTTGAAGAATTTGGAGACTTGTTAGATAAATTGATGCTTTTAAAAATAGTACCACTTGGAAATGATGAGAAGGAAGAGGAGCTTTGAGCTGTAAGTTTGAGAAAATTACAGCAGTAACATATAATAGGCACAACATTAGGCTCAGACATGTGAAGAGTAGAAAGAATTAATTTGAGAAATGCATAAGAGGAGAGATTTTGTTACAGCTAGGTAAGGAGAGAAGAGGAGTGAATGGGTTCCAGGTGTATCTTAGATTTCACACTTGGAAGATGGATAAGATGGTAGCACTTTTCATGGTGATCTAGAAGCTGAATGGCTCAAAGAATTTTAATACAAAGTGATTTATTCTTGTATAAAATGCCCCTGAAACGCCCACTGAAGCAAATCCTAGTTCTGTGGGTAGTAAGAAGTGTGCCTTTTTAAAAGTGATAGAACTAGATGCTTAATAAAAGCTTGAGAGAAGATATATTGTGCAATAATAAAGTAAAGGACAAACTGACATTTTCTCAGAGAGCCCTGGGAAAATATGAGAGAGGCAGGCAACATCATTTTTCTTTTAAATCAGCACCTTCATAAGTTAGAACTTAATTGAGATGGATAGGAATTGCTTCTGAGATTAATAGATGTATTGATGATTTCATTCAAAATCTGACACGAATGGTGAAACTGCTGTTTTCAACATATGAAGGAATGGTGCATATTAATTCATTAATTTCAACTTTGCTTAGTAGCTCTTGACAATATGGGATAATCGGGAATTCTGTGTTTTAAACAATTTAAAATATAACTGGTATGCACTTTTATTCTCTTCTCCAGAATGGAATCATTAGGGGTTTTTTTAGATATGCCTGGAGGATTCTCTTAAGAGTGTCCTAAGAAAGTCTGGATGCTACTTGAATATATTAACTGTTCAGTGCTGCCCCTGATTATCAATCGTGTCATAAGAACAGATAAAGCCATATATAAATGTACCTTTTGATTCTGTAAGAATGTGGTTATTTAGAATTTTTATATTATTTGAATTTTATTTTAACTAACATTTTTGGTTGACAAAGTTGAGAAATATTTAGTAAATGATCATGCTTATTAAATATTAGTCATTCATTTGTTCAACAGCATTTATTTGAGTAACTAATTTATGTGAGCCCAGTTTAAGGCCCAGGGAATACATGAATAAGCCTTCATGGAGCTTGTATTTTAATGGGGAAGACAGGAAATGAGCAAATCTGTCATGAGAAGTGGTAAGTACTACGAAAAAAATACAACACAGGGTAAGGGGAGAATGTGATAGGGTAGGAGCTATTTAGGTAGGTTAGTCAGAAAAGGCTGTTCTGAGGGAAGCAAAAACCTGAATGAAAAAGAAAATCTTGCAAAAATTATTTCAGGCAGAGGAAACATTAAGTGCAAAGGTAGGAAAGACAAAGTCAGGATCAAGCTCAATGAGAACCAGTTTGGTATGTTGGAGGAAAAGCAGGAAAGCTGGTCAGACAAGAGCAGTGAGAACCAAGTAGAGAGTAATAGGAGACCAGAGTGAAGAGGTAGGCAGGGGCCAGAATATATTGGACTTTATTGCCTGCCCATGGATTTTTGTTTTGATTGTAATTGAAGGGCGTGGGAGAGTTTTGGGGCAGAGTTGTGACAAGATGTAATTTATTATACATTTTACAAAGTTTATTCCAGTCACTGAGTGGAAAGCTGACTATAGGAAAGGCAAGGACTGAAGTTCTGGACTATTTAGAAACCTTTTGGAGTGATCTAGCCTTGTGGTTTCTAATGTACAAGAACAAACTGTTAAAACTATGTTCATTTTTATTTCTTTATTTTAAAGAAAATTAAGTTTTACTAATATTTAATATACAGAGTGACACCGACACTCCCATTCCATCTATGTGTTAGTCACATGTCACTTACCATTTTTGCCCCGAGCAACTGGTGAATGCTGGTACCATTTACTAGGATGAGAAAACTAAGAGAGAAGCAGAGTTTGTTTTGGAGTATAGAGAAGCAGTAACTCAGTTTTGAGCATTTTAGGTTTGAGTGCTTACTAGAAATCTAATATCAGGTAGGTGATTTAGACATGAATCTAGAACCAATGTTAGAAACCAAGATTAGAGATCTAAATTTGGAAATCATTTGCATAGAGCACTAACTTTGAAGCCAGACTGTGCGAATGCAAATTTCAGGTCTGTCATTTACTGTATAATTGTGAGAAAGGTTCTTGATATTTCTCTGATTCATTTACCTCATCTGTAAAATGGGGATAATATTAATAATTACCTACCTCATAAGGTTATTGTGAGGATTAAATGAGTCAATACAAGCAAAATGCTTAGAGCAGAGTGGCACAGGTACTCACTAGACGTTTATTATTACTATCAGTTTATCAATGGTGTTCAAAACCATGAGATTAGATGAGATAACTTAGTTAATGAGTATAGATAAAGAAAAGGGCCAAGGAGGGAGCCTTGAAGTGCAGTACAACCTTTAGAATTCAGAAACTGGAGGGAGGAGATTGAGAAGTGAAGTAGGACTCAAACTAGAAGCCTGCCTAGTGAGGAAAATATGTCGAGGGGAAGAAGTGATGAACTTGGACAAATTCTGTTTGAGAGGCTGAGTGAGATGAGCACCAAGAATTGACCTTTGGTTTTGTCAAGGTGGAGGTTACTGGAGACCTTGAGAAGTGGTTTCAGTAGAGTGGTGGGGATGAAAGCCTGAGTGGAATGGGTTAAGGAGAGAATTGGAGGTAGAGAATTGGAAACAGTGAGTGTAGGAGTAGAGGAGTTTTGCTATAAAGAGGGACAGAAAATGGAGTGGTAGCTAGAGGAAAATATGTGGGGTTAGGGGAAAGTAAGGAGGTGTGTGTGTGCTTGTGTTGTGCTGATTTAAAGATGGGAGATAGTGCAGCAAGTTTGTATGCTGATGAGAATGACCCAGTGGAAAGAGAAAAATCGATGATATTTGAGTAATATGAGATATATCATACAAAATTGCAGCAGCCACAACCTTGTGTAGGTAAAGTGAGGTGGATAAGTGCACAAGGGGAGGCGTTATTCTTAAAACATTGGCAGAGATTGTTCACTCATTGATGAAGGTACAGAGTATTAGCGGAGGAGCAGATTGGTAGATTTGGTTATAGGGAAATGAAGTAATTTTTTCTGATTTAATTTTTATAAAAAATAGGGTGGGATCATCAGCTGAGAATCAGAAGTAGGGAATTTATAAGGCTTCAGAGAGAGGAGGTGGTGTGAAGTAGGCATCTTGGAAGGTGGAAGAATGAATTGACTAGGGAAGATCTAGCTGATAGATCGTCAAGGAGTTCAGAAAGCCTAATTGACATTTTTGATCATTAGTTTAAAGTGATTCCATCTGGCTAAGGAGGGCAGCATGGTCTTGAGGGAGTATATAGGGAAAAAATGAGGGGAACAGTGCCCTCTCTGTTTCTGTTTTGAACCTGTTTAGTCCCATGACTGAGATGATTGCTTTCAGAACATTCCTCAGGTAGTCACAGAGGAATTAATAAAAATGAATAAACCAAAAAATAATCATTTGTTTTTACCTGTGTTCAGTGTCTATATCATGATGTTTTATGTAGAGGATGAATTCTTACAAATGCTTATGTTGCCATCTCTCTTTGGGTATGCTTATTTTCCACAAATGATATCGAGCAGGCCCTTGGGTACTTTCAGTATATTGAAAGTATATATTGGCCAGGCGCAGTGGCTCACGCCTGTAATACTAGCACTCTGGGAGGCCGAGGCAAGCGGATTGCTCGAAGTCAGGAGTTTGAAACCAGCCTGAGCAAGAGTGAGACCCTGTCTCTACTATAAATAGAAAGAAGAAATTAGCTGGGCATGGTGGCACATGCCTGTAGTCCCAGCTACTCGGGAGGCTAAGGCAGGAGGATTGCTTGAGCCCAGGAGTTTGAGGTTGCTGTGAGCTAGGCTGACGCCACGGCACTCACTCTAGCCTGGGGAATAAAGTAAGACTCTGTCTCAAAGAAAGAAAGAAAGAAAGAGAGAGAGAAAGAGAGAGAGAGAGAGAGAGAGAGAGAGAGAGAGAGAGAGAGAGAGAGAGAGATATTGAAACTTGGTTGCTGAGTTTTGTAAAGAAAGCAAAATGCTCTGATGGAGAAGCTCCATAACTTTCCTGATAGACACAAAAGCCTCACCAAAATTTTTTCTAGGCCGGGCATGGTGGCTCACGCCTGTAATCCTAGCACTTTGGGAGGCCGAGGCGGGCGGATTGCTCAAGGTCAGGAGTTCAAAACCAGCCTGAGCGAGACCCCGTCTCTACCAAAAATAGAAATAAATTAATTGACCAACTAAAAATATATATACAAAAAATTAGCCGGGCATGGTGGCGCATGCCTGTAGTCCCAGCTACTCGGGAGGCTGAGGCAGTAGGATCGCTGAGCCCCGGAGATTGAGGTTGCTGTGAGCCAGGCTAATGCCACGGCACTCACTCTAGCCTGGGCAACAAAGTGAGACTCTGTCTCAAAAAAAAAAAAAATTTTTTTTTCTAGGACCTAGGGTTTCCAGTAATGCTAGTGTTATCACTCATGTTGATGTTACACTTTTGTGTTTGATTACAGAGAAATTGAAGGACTGGTTTTCTTTTTTTCAGGTGCTGGAGAATCTGGTAAAAGCACCATCGTGAAACAGATGAAGTAAGTTGGAAAATGGTCTTTTGTTTGAATCGATTTCCTCTTAATGTGTAACGATTCCATAGTATCTTTTCATTTTAGGTCAGTCGTATTAACTTGTGGTTTTCTTTTTAAAGAATCATTCATGAGGATGGCTATTCAGAGGAAGAATGTAAACAATATAAAGTAGTTGTCTACAGCAATACTATACAGTCCATCATTGCAATCATAAGAGCCATGGGCCGGCTAAAAATTGACTTTGGGGAAGCTGCCAGAGCAGTAAGTGTTTCTCATTTCCTCTTTGCTTGCTCTTCCTCAGTAGATGCAGTTAAGTTAAGCAAAATTTACTTCATGTTTTAGGAAAATGAATTTAAGCAACAAGATAAGATGTAGCAAAGTACTATGTAATCACTTGACAAGTATTAGCAATTTCCTTTAGAAGGTAGTAGATTACCACCATAAGAAGAGTTTAAGAAACGGGATTCTGTACCCATTTCCATAGGTCTCTGTGACAATGGTTCTATTCATTTGCTTTTTTTACAGCACTGTTGACTTTTATAGTAGTTAATAATAATGGTAAATTGAAATAATCTAAACGAAAAGTTGCCATGATACATAGATCAGCTTTCTGAGGTGTAGAGATTACAGGCAAAAATGAATCTCCCAGAATAAACTCTTTGTGGACATGTTCATTAAGTCCAAATTTTAGAGATGATTTTCAGGTGTTCAAGAATATTATATCTTATACTACATTGAACCATAGGCTATAGAATTGGACAATACTATGTCCTAGTATAATTCTTAAATGCCTTACACCTGTCAGCTATTTAAAAAGTTGTGTTGTTTAATTCTAATAATACTTAATAGACCCTGAAGGTCTAGTTTGTAAACTAGGATATTTGATGCCAGTGGGGAGAGGGCCAAAATAAAGACAGGAGATCTTTCATATCATTGTCAGCTAAATTGCAAGAGAAGGCTGAGAACTTATAGAATTATTTCCTAGATCTAAAAGAGTCATCAGCTGTGTTCAGAGTGTCATACTTAGGTGCCATGGAAAAATGAGGTGCCTTGGAAAGGCAAAGCCTATATGTCTGTGAAGTAGCTTAGGAACTCTTATAAGCAACTCTCAACTTATCAAATGCAAATTAATACTCAATAAACAGAAAATTGTTGAAGGGAAAAATATTGAAAGGGTGGTCATAGTTGGATGGTGTTAGACTAGAAAGTATCTTAGAAGTGGCATAAGGGACGAAGAACTAGATTAGAGGTTATAAAATGATGGGAGAATAGAGTTGCAAAAAGTAAGGGAAGAGAAAATATATGAATAGACTTTTATATTTTTGTTGAAAGGTACCACGTCACAAAAATTAGGGACTTAATTTTTCTGTGCACCTGAGTAGGGATGTTTGATAGTTCAAGCACAAATAAAGTCTTTATTCTTATCTTACCACTTTTTATTCCTTTTTTCACCTCTTACTTTTCTCTTTTTCCTTTTTTTATTCTTTGTACCAGCTCTCTCTGTGATCTTATTTTTTCCCTCCCTTTTCTCATTTCTCCCTATCACCTAACTCTGCCTCTCAGATACTTGTTGTATCAGATAACTGGTTGGTAATTTATTCTCTTCCCTCTCTCTCTGTTGGCTTTTTAAAGTTTCTTCTTTTTTCTTTCATATGTAAGGATTTATATTTATAGCTCTGCTCTTACCCTTCTCTGGTTTTTTAAGGTGGGTTAGAAAGTGAATGGAAAAGAATAGAGCTAGGTGTGGGCTAGGTTCCTTTTTATATCTGCTTAAGAGTGAAAGTGTGAGATTGATTGTAAAGGGGAGCTTCTTTCTTTTTTCCTTTCCTTTCCTTTCCTCCTTTCCTTTCCTTTCCTTTCCTTTCCTTTCCTTTCCTTTCCTTTCCTTTCCTTTCCTTTCCTTTCCTTTCCTTTCCTTTCCTTTCCTTTCCTTTCCTTTCCTTTCCTTTCCTTTCCTTTCCTCCTCTCTCCTCTCTCCTCTCTCCTCTCTCCTCTCTCCTCTCTCCTCTCTCCTCTCTCCTCTCTCCTCTCTCCTCTCTCCTCTCTCCTCTCTCCTCTCTCCTCTCTCCTCTCTCCTCTCTCCTCTCTCCTCTCTCCTCTCTCCTCTCTCCTCTCTCCTCTCTCCTCTCTCCTCTCTCCTCTCTCCTCTCTCCTCTCTCCTCTCTCCTCTCTCCTCTCTCCTCTCTCCTCTCTCCTCTCTCCTCTCTCCTCTCTCCTCTCTCCTCTCTCCTCTCTCCTCTCTCCTCTCCTTTCTTTCCTTCCCTTCTTTGTTTTCTTTTTTTTGAAACAGGGTCTCACTCCTGAAAGAATATTTATAGAGTCTGGACAGCAAAAATGTATAGTAATAACTCCTTTTATTTTGAAGTTTCTAAAATTAGAATCATGATTTTTTTTTTTAAGTAATGCTTAATGAGGTTATTTGAATACCTGCATGAGTACAGTCATATTTCAGAACCAAGAGACTATAAAGTCTTCAAATGTAAGTTAAAGCACTATACCTTATAGGTAGAAGGACATGCTCACTGTTGAGTATGTTGGCCAATTTGTTTGTTTCAGCTTTTCTCAATTATTCATTCTTGTTTAAATTTTTTATCTTGGAAAAGAGAGGAGGGGGATATAGATCTTAGATAAAGTTTCTTAGAGAGTGTTGAGCCTTGTCTGTGCCATACTGCCCTGAATGTGCCCTAACGCGTCTGATTCCAAAAGCTAAGCAGAGTCAGGCCTGGTTAGTACTTGGACAGGGGAGGGTTGAGCCTAAAGTATTACTAGAAAGAATATAGGAAAGGATCTTAAAGGAGGGAATATTCCCACTAAGGCTGAAGACCCAGAGTTTGACAAAATTAATTTGAATGCCCTATGGGTAGTTTTGTACAAAACAAAAACAAAACTTGTACACTCCCTACCCATAGGGAGTGTACAAGTTCTGGTAATGCACAAGTCTTAGGAGTTTTTGATTTTGATTTGATCTGTGGTCTGAAATGCCTTTTGCTTATTACTTTATTTTGTCCTGATGACTGCTTAAGTTACAAATGATTGCTCCCCTTTCCCTGTTTATTTACCGAGTATCTGCATATTTAGTGTCTCCATTTTTATGTTAATAGTTATTTGTAATCTCTTGAGGCAGATAAATATTAGATTTTGGTGGGGAAATCATCCCATGAGACCTTTGTTTACTTTTAAACTGGCAAGTAGGGCACCTGTAATCCCAGCACTTTGGGAGCCCAAGATGGGAGGGTCACTTGAGCCCAGGAGTTTGAAACCAGCTTGGGCAACATAGCAAGACCCTGTCTCTAAAAAAAAAAAAAATTAGCTAGGCGTAGTGGTGTGCACCTGTAACCCCTACCTACTCAGGAGGCTGAGATAGGAGGCTCACTTGAGCCTAGCAGTTCAAGACTGTAGTGAGCTATGATCATGCCACTGTACTCCAACCTTGGCAACAGAGTGGGTCTCTTGTCTTAATAAAATAAAATAAAACAAACTGACAAATATGGATGGATAGAAGAAAGCAAAAACAATCAAAATATTCATAACCTTTTTTAGTCCTCTCTACCTCTTACGTATTCGAGGTTTAAAAACTATAACCACTTAGAAAACTGTGTATGACTCATGAGGTTTTGATCACATCTCTGTTTGTTACTTTCTTTTCCTCCTGCTGCCTTTTTTTCCCTTCTTTAGCGCATCATTATTATTCCATTGGGGAAAAATCTTTGAATTTTTCCCTGAGGGATTTAATCCCCCCACTAGGCTTCTAAATTTTTTGAATGTCTCCATCTCTTCTTCTTTTTCAGCTGTCTGGCTGAAGGAGTAAAAAGAGAATACTTTTTTTTATTAAACTTGGTTAATGTTTTACTCCCTTTGACATGTTTAAAATTTATCTTTTACATGCTAGTCTTTTCATTTCATTTCTTTTTTTTTTTTTTTTAAGGCAGAGTCTCACTCTCTTGCCTGGGCTAGAGTGCCATGGCATCAGCCTAGCTCACAGCAACCTTAAACTCCTGGGCTCCAGCAATCCTCCTGCTTCAGCCCCCTGAATAGCAGGGACTACAGGCACACACCACTGTTCCTGGCTAATTTTTTCTATTTTTAGTTGTTTGGCTAATTTCTTTCTATTTATAGTAGAGACAAGGTCTTGCTCTTGCTCAGGCTGGTCTTGAACTCCTGAGCTCAAGCAATCCTCCCACCTCGGCCTCCCAGAGTTCTAGGATTACAGGCATGAGCCACTGCACCCGGCCTTCATTTCTATTTTTATTGTAGGCTTCCTTTAACAGAATGGGAATGTGTTACACAGTCCTATCTTACAAATCAGTTTTTTTGTGTCAAAAAATAATGAGCAATCAGGAGAGAGATTTGTGGGCCATTCAGGGGATTGTTTCTGGGGATGGTAGTGTGGTGTATGGTATGCAAGAGTGGTGAGGAACTAAAATCATTCCTTAGCTCTGTTCCAAATTTACAACTATAGTAAAGTGAGAAGTGGGAAAGACTTAGTTGTAAATTCTCTCATACTGGCCTGCCAGAAAAGGTCTCTGTAAACACCTCTTTCAAAATAACATAGTGTATATGTGTATGTTCTAAAGAGACTATTGTCAGGTCATAAAGAAATGGAGAATCATCTATATGTCTTTCTTAACTGCTTTCTTTAGGATGATGCCCGGCAATTATTTGTTTTAGCTGGCAGTGCTGAAGAAGGAATCATGACTCCAGAACTAGCGGGAGTGATTAAACGGTTATGGCGAGATGGTGGGGTGCAAGCTTGCTTCAGCAGATCCAGGGAATATCAACTCAATGATTCTGCTTCATAGTAAGTAATTTTTCTTTGTGAGACTGTAACAGAATAATTTGGTGACCCTAGAGAAAGTTCAGTGCCCATCCTTAAAGAAACGTTTAAGTAATAGATGCTCTTAGAAGTCTATGGATCCTTTATAAAGATTGTGTCATTTTAGGGTTATAGATCACTTGGTCATTTGTATGATTTGCAGAAAAAAGTTCCCTCTTGGAATGTAAGTGGGAGATTTGGGGTCATAAAATAAGTTCCATGACATATTTATAATAAGCAAGTGAAGAAGGAGAGATGTCTGTTGTAGCCAGGTTTTGGATCTCTTCCAAGTCATAAGTTCCCTCTGCATATGGTTTGGGCATTGATAGCCAGCTGGAGAGGGAAATTAGAATTGTGCTATTCCTTTTTATGTAGCCAACTATTTGTGTCTGGGCTGTGCTATGGATTTCTCTGGACTAGGCACCACTTACAACACTTACAAATCTTTTGCCAGATCACAATAGACTTTGTACTGAAAGAGAATATTGAGTCATAGAATGAATTTGAAGCATGGTTTTGTCAAGGAAATTCTCTTGGGTATTACATAGTTTTAGAGAATCTGTAATTAATACTTCTGTTAAGTTATTTTATGTGATATTGTTTGTCTTCTTTTATATATATTTATTTATAAGACATATATTCTGAATGTATTGTTTTTTTCAATGTACTTTTTGGGAGCTTAGGGATCTTTCTGCTAGCTGAGGGTACTTTTAAGCATTAAGGTATTTTCTCTAATATTATTATTTTCTTACATTTCCCATCCTCATTCTAGCTTAAATTATCATAAGAAGAAATTAAGTGATATAGTCTTTCATTGCTTAATGACAGTGATATGTTCTAAAAAGTACATTGTTAGGTGATTTTGTCATGTGAACATCATAGAGTGTACTCACACAAAGGCTAAATGGTATAGCCTACTACATACCTAAGCTATTATTGCTCCTGTGCTACAAACCTGTATAGCATGTTACTGTACTGAATATTGTAGACAACTGTAACACAGTGGTAAGTATTTGTGTATCTAAACATAGAAAAGGTAATGTGCTGCACGACAGTGTTACAATGGCTATGACATCACTAGGGGATAGGAATTTTTTAGTTCCATTATAATCTTATGGGACCAGTATCATATGTATATGTGGTCTGTTATTGACCGAAAACATCATTACATGGCATATGACTATATTTGAAAAACTTGTTTATTCTTTTGATTAAAACTTGGCTTTCGAAACATTTCAGGCTTTTTTTTTTTTTTTTGAGACAGAGTTTCACTAGTTGCCCAGGACTCAAACCACTGGGCTCAAGTGATCCTCCTGCCTCAACCTCCTGAGTAGCTGGGGCTACTGATGCACACTACTTGCACTAATTTCAGGATTCTTGCCTACCTTTCAATAACATTTTTAGTTGCAGATATTGATAGCTTAAATAATTCTTCTAGTGGTTATCAAAGGTAGATTATCATTGCTTTTTTTCATCATATGTTCAGTATGCTCTGAATCCTCTAACTACATATGATTTATAGAGTTGGTTTTGGGTTTTTTTCCCCCCATAAGTATCAATCTAAGTTTGACTCCTTAACATTAATGATATTAATAATACTTGGTTTTATTACTTGATTCACTTATTTGGTGCCACCTGCTATTCAGTTTTCTAGCCTGGAATCTGGGAAGAATTTAGCTTCAAAGCAGTCATTTAATTTCAATGAACAAATTAAATTGGGGGGGGGCATAAATTGATTTTGGCTTAGATTAAAAGATCCCCAGGCTGGGCGCAGTGGCTCTCGCCTGTAATCCTAGCACTCTAGGAGGCCAAGATGGGCAGATTGCTCGAAGGCCAGGAGTTCGAAACCAGCCTGAGCAAGAGCGAGACCCCGTCTCTACTATAAATAGAAAGAAATTAATTGGCCAACTAATATATATAGAAAAAATTAGCCGGGCATGGTGGCACATGCCTGTAGTCCCAGCTACTCGGGAGGCTGAGGCAGAAGGATTGCTTGAGCCCAGGAGTTTGAGGTTGCTGTGAGCTAGGCTGATGCCACAGCACTCACTCTAGCCTGGTCAACAAAGCGAGACTCTGTCTCAAAAAAAAAAAAGATCCCCCAAACCTCCAGCTCTTCTGTTTCTTGAAAGAAAACAAGAAATATTCTTACAGTTCTCTTTGTAATTTTATAGTTCTCTTAATTTTAATAATTAAAATGGTATTCTCTAATGTCTTGTTTAAATGGTTAAACTTGCAGATGACCTATTAAGTTTAAATGTCTGAGGACTATTGGTTTGATTTTGGTACTGTATAGTGCACAGTTAATTTAGTATTAAATTTCAGGAATTTGGCCAGGTGCGGTGGCTCATGCCTGTAATCCCAGCACTCTGGGAGGCCGAGGCAGGAGGGTCGTTTGAGCCCAGGAATTCTAGACCAGCCTGAGCAAGAGCAAAACCCCGTCTCTACTAAAAAAATAGAAAGAAATTAATTGGCCAACTAAAAATACATAGAAAAAATTAGCTGGGCCTGGTGGTGCATGCTCGTAGTCCTAGCTACTCTGGAGGCTGAGGCAGGAGGATCACTTGATCCCAGGAGTTTGAGGTTGTTGTGAGCTAGGCTGATGCCATGGCACTCTAGCCCAGGCAACAGAGTGAGACTCTGTCTCAAAAAAAAAAAAAAAAAAAATCAGGAATTTTTGTTTAATAAGAGTAACATTTCAGGTTTTTTAAATGTATAGTGGGCTTTTACAGTTTAATTCTATAGAATTAAAACCACATTTGTTAGTGTATATAGAGCCTACTTTAAGTATCCTATGCCAGATTCACATTTTTTCTTATTTCTGTGGTACTGAAGATCTGATTTTGTTCCACCACTTTAGTGACGGTTTCAGAATCTACTCTTGGCAAGGAACTAATTTAGTCTGTTGACTTACTATGCACATGGTTGGCTTTACCAGTAAAAAATACATGTATATTTTATTTAGTTACCTAAATGATTTGGATAGAATATCCCAAACCAACTACATTCCAACTCAGCAAGATGTTCTTCGGACAAGAGTGAAGACCACAGGCATTGTGGAGACACATTTTACCTTCAAAGACCTATACTTCAAGTAAGTCATTAGCTTTTTTGCTAGATGTGCCAAACACAAATATTTTCTTTTAGTTAGGATCTCTTAATTAGGGTAAAACTTAATCTGGGCAATATTCCTTGGTTTAGAAACTTACTATATTTATCAGCCATTATTTGAATATTTTAACCAAATGGGGGCCCAAACATTTCTTCATTCTTCAAATAACATCAAATTTTGTGTCCCTCTGGAGGAATTTAAATTCAAAATTAAATTGTAACTTGCCTAACAATAGAATTAATCATGTGATTACTCATTTATTTTTTTAGTTTTATTCCTTTCCTCTGCTGCTTTTTTGTTAGAATGGCTAAAACAGGTATTGAATGCTTTTTAGCAGGCTAACAAAATATTATATGGATAGAAAACCAGTGTTTTGATTAGTTATGTGGCTCTTTCCTGCCATTTTGATATGAAAATAGAAATACTTTTCTCACCACTATTAGTCTTTTCTTACTGGTTCCGATTTCCTTTTGAGTTTAATGGAATGGAGCTAGTATTGATTGTCATGGCTCTTGGACTAATTGTGCACTGTGTGCATAATGCCATGCAAACTAAGTTCTTAATACAGTGCAGAATGGAAAATAGACTAGGGAATAGAGGTATTTGGGGTTGGTATGATGACATAAACAGTGATTGTTTAAGAGAGAGAAAATTGTAGTATTCTAATACAAAGAATTTTCTCATTAGCATTAGTAATTCTGAAATAGGCCTCAGCTTGTCTCTGTGTTAATGGTCTTTTATAAATATTAAAACTTTTTTTCGGTTCCTGTTTTCTGCTTTTGTGACCTTTGAGATTAGGAATAAACTCTCCCCTTCAATATATGACATAGTTTTTAGTTATCTTATTATGCATATTTATAAAATGTGATATTCAGCATTATTGCATACAAATGTAACTACTACACAGATCCTCTCAATTTTTTTTTTTCTGAAAAGAATTTCTCCATAGGATTTGTGAAATCCACAGAGTTTACATATTACTAGATACCAGGTGAGGTCTTAAAATCTTAATACACTAACCTAGATTTGAAACCTGGTGCAGGAAAATAGCAGTTCTGAATAGTTTTTAGAGTAGACAAGCCTCTCATCTTTAGTACCGATGAAAGTATTTAACAAGAGTGGCAAAACTCACGTGGATTATTACTTATGAAATCATAAGAATGAGATGTCTCTTTGTCTGCTGTAAGATTTGTAACCCATTTATAATTAAAAGTTGTGACCATTATTTCTTTAGTGTGGGAAACTTTCCTATTGATGTTGCCATAGATTGATCTTTATTTAGGTAAATCCTGTCCTTTTATGCCAGGATCAATAACCAGATTAATTAGGGTGCCATACCCCCTTTATTGTTGGCATGTAGATACCTTGTTATGAAGTACTATCACTTCTTCCTTTTCCTCTTCTCTCTAGGCAAAACCACTATCCATTTATTCAAACATTTATTGAGCACCTACCATATTCAAGGCATTGTGTAATTGCTTACTTGCCTCTCAGTTAATGAGGTAATGTTTATAAAATGTTGATCTGTTAGTAAATGATATTGTAAAATGTTAATATGTGCTAAAAGCTCATCTTGGAACTTCAGTTTTCTACCGGCTTTATGGACTTCATAGAAGAAAAAAAGGGGAGTACTGAAATAAAATTATTGATGTACTGATTTGTCTCCCCTTGAGACTTCCATGGTGTTATATAGGTGTTCTATATTAAAGAATTTGTGATTGCATCATTTTAGATATAATGACCAAAAGTTGAAAAGAACTGTGCAAGATCAACCCAAAGGAAGAGTTGGGTCATGAAGAGATATGATGTATGTTTCCTTTCAAACATACACTGAGAAATGAACAACTATATCTTATTTCTTTCACTCTCTGGGTGGGGGGGGACCTCTGGAAATGTAGGCCCCTAGTCACTCACTGTAGATCTGACACATTAAACCAGTTTGATAGAGTTTAATCTTTATAAATTTTATCATGTCATCCAACATAGATCTTAAGAGTATATCGAACCATTTGCATGTATACCGCATAACACTAAATAACAGCTAAAAGACAAAGCAGTGCAGGTGTTCTTTTCAGGAGGTGGATGAGAACACTGTGGACAGAAATTCAGCAGTTGACTCAGTAAGCTGAGTAAGCCCCCTAGAAGAGAGTAGTGGACTAAAACTAATCTGAAGTGGACCATAAAAATGTGTGAACAATTGAAGCTTTGTTATTATTAATTAGGTTTAAGTAAGACTGGGAGTTTGGAAATATTGATTAAGGGTTTTTCTCTTTTTTTTCTAAGATACTGGCTTCTTAGAGTCCTCCTGTAAATATAATTTATTTATTTTTTCACGATTAATCTCTAAAATATTTTTCCCTTAAAGTTATGAAAACAAACTTTTGAATCAATAGGGAGAAGTTATAGAACAAGTTGGGGATTTAGAGGCAGACCATTTTGAGATGCAGAGTAGTGTCATGGATAAGAGCATGGGTGCTGGAGTTAGAATGCCTGAGTTCAGATCCCCAGTTCCCATTTGTTAGTAATTTAACTTTGAGTGTGTCTCAGTTTCTTCATCTGTATAATGGGGATGATAATAATAGTAGTATTGATGGGAATGTTATAAGGACCAAATGAGTAAATGTTTTTAAGATGTTTAGCATACTGTCTGGCACCATGGTAAACACTCAATAAATATTAGTTGTTATTATTATTATCTTAAGCTGTATTTAGCTCTTTATTTTTCCTGTCTTTTCCCCCTCTTTCCTTTAATCCATTTCAGTGTTTATTCTGCTGACTTTTGGCATATCTGATGCAAGCTTATAGGGAGGAAACTCAACCAGCCATCTATAATGAGAATTTACATTATTCCTAAATTTTATTTTCTCGTGTTGTTCCCTTTTACTTTTAGCTGCAGATAAGTATTTTGACAACATTTTATCTGCTGCTTATTTGTCTTTTCTATTATAAATGAGGTTTTAAATATACAATAGTGAGAAGTTTCCTAATCATTTCAGTTTAGGAAGAGGTGTATCTGTGACCTACTGAATTTGTGCTTTCTTTTCCCTTACTCAGGATGTTTGATGTGGGTGGCCAAAGATCAGAACGAAAAAAGTGGATTCACTGTTTTGAGGGAGTGACAGCAATTATCTTCTGTGTGGCCCTCAGTGATTATGACCTTGTTCTGGCTGAGGATGAAGAGATGGTATGTTGGAGTTTCTGGTAAAAAGAAAAAAAAAAAACGGCTGGCAAATGCAGCCAGGAAATAGAAAATAACTCTTCAGAAGACTGTGTGCATTCATTTGCTCATTGAACCAAAACTTAATACCCTTAATTTTTCTCCTCATTAGTGAGATTAGTTTTTCAAAATATTCGTCTATGGCCTTATTCAAGAGTTGTGATGATAGCTGCGTTGAGTACATCCTTTTGTCAGCCTGCCCCTCTTCCCTCCTTCTCACCCCCAAGAATTGTAAATATGAGGACTGACTCAGCTTTCATGTTATTAGTGTATGACATTTTTCCATGAATGCAATTCAGTGCTTTAAAACTTGGTGTGTTTTTTCATTGCATTAATTCACTTTTACTGTTAGCTACTGACCTGTCATCCTTTGTTTCTTTTTTAGAACCGAATGCATGAAAGCATGAAACTCTTTGACAGCATTTGTAATAACAAATGGTTTACAGACACTTCAATCATTCTTTTCCTTAACAAGAAAGACCTTTTTGAGGAAAAAATAAAGAGGAGTCCACTAACTATCTGTTATCCAGAATACACAGGTAAGGGTTCATGAAAGATTTCATTGGAGGTACACATACTACTTAAATCAACACTTTGGTGACGTTCATACAACCGCCTTTTGTTTTTTTGGTTTTTGTTTTTTTGAGACAGAGTCTCACTCTGTTGCCCAGGCTAGAGTGCCGTAGCGTCAGCCTAGCTCACAAGAACCTCAAACTCCTGGGCTTAAGCAATCCTCCTGCATCAGCCTCCCGAGCAGCTGGGACTACAGGCATGCGCCTCCATGCCCGGCTAATTTTTCCTATATATTTTTAGTTGGCCAGTTAATTTCTTTCTATTTTTAGTTTTAATTTCTTTCTATTTTAGAGACGGGGTCTCACTCTTGCTCAGGCTGGTTTTGAACTCCTGACCTTGAGCAATCCTCCTGCCTCGGCCTCCCAAAGTGCTAGGATTACACTGCCTTTTGTTTTGAGTGATTGATGGATGGAGAGTGTTCACTGGTAGTGTTATCAGTTAAGCATGTGATTAAGATCTCTTAAGTCTAAAGTGCTATTTCAGACATATTCAAGTTTTCTGTGTTTATTTTAAATTTATGGGTCCTTTTTTTGAGGAAAATAAAGAAGGGTAAAAATTAAAATTTGGTATATATTCAAGAAAATACAAGGATAAGATGCAGTTAATGTGCTCAAGTAATTGACATTTAGTTGCAAAGGGAGAGACACAAATAATTTATTGTAGTGTAAAATGTGCATCAGTAGAAGCAGAATGGAAGTGATTACTTCTGATGGGGTCAGAAGTCTTTTTCTAGAGGAAATGACACTTGAGTGAGCTACTAAGAAATGATCAGGCAGATGAGGGAATAAAAGTATTTTATTCTAAAAATATTTTAGAAAAGGGGAATTATATTATGAAAATATGGAGGTAGAAAAATGGCATGCCTTTTTCTGGGGTTTGGAAGGAATTTGGTATTTCTGGAGTTTAAAGTGGTAGGGAAGGAGTGATTGCAGAGATGGTCAGTGATCAACTCATTGAGGGCCAAATCTCTTGTGCTGAGACAGCAATGAACAACTGGAGGATTCTAATTGGGTACATAATATATTAGAAACTGTGCTTTAGAAATATTATGCAATAAATGACAATAAAGCTAGATCGTAGGGGGGTTGAATTAGTAATAACTCTCTTAGGGTACAAATAAAAACTTCTGGTGAGGACCAAGTGATATATCATAGACACCAAGGGCAAGAATGTCTCAGAATGGAATTAGAAAGCTATCAGGTACCCTAGAAACTACTCTTCTCCTCAACTCTTTTCTCTCCCTCTTTATCTTCTTTATTCTTCTTTCTCTCCTTACCAACTTTCTCTGCTATTCAGTTATTTGGTAAAAGATGGCTTTGACACAGTTTTTGTGTCTCCACTGTTAAGAAAAAACCAGGCTAGTCTGTAATTGCTTGGTCCCAGTTTCAAATGCCTAGGAGAAAGATTCTGGCCATGGTTAAGTGTGGCAAAAATCTGTAGACCGATCAGTTGAGGTCAGGGACACAAACATGACTGCCAGGGATGTTCCTCTGTGAAACATAGATCAGAGCCAAGTGTTTCCAGGGAAGAGGAACTATTGTTAGCTGAGACACTGTAAATACTTTCTATAATAAAGTGAAAGGGTGTGGCAAGGTAAGGAAGTGGGAAGAGTCAAAAGTACTCCCAGATTCTCTCTTGGATGCTGGTGCTGTGATCTGAATTCATATTTAGGAATGTTGATTTTGAAGTATCTGTGGAACATTTACATGATATTTAATAGGCAGTTATTTGTGGCCTTGGAGCTTGAGGAGAGGTTAGGGTTTGATGTATTGATTTGAGATCATTAGTAATTAAAACATGAAAATGGATGAAATAACCTAGGGAGATGATATTATAGAATGAGAGAGAGGACCAGCCTCCACTGGCAGAAGAGAAAGAAAGGTTTGTAAAGCATACAGAGAGAAGACCCAGGACAGCCAAAATATCATAAAAACCAAAAGGAGAGCTTTAAAAGTAAGTTGACTAAATATTTTAGTCACCAATGTCATGTGCAGAAAAATAAGATACACATTGAAAAATGGCCTTTGTAGTTAGCAGTGAGGAGGCTATTGACGGTTACTGAGAGCAGTTTCAGTGGAATGGTGAGAGTAGAGCTGGGTACAGTGAGTTACTGAGTGGGAAGTGAAGAAATGAAGACAAGTATAAGCTACTCAAGCAGTATGGATTAAAGGGAAAGGAAAGATTTAAGAATATTTATAGGTTTAGGGGTAAGATCTTAAAAGCAAAAGAGAAGTTGGAAAAAGCAGAGTTAATTGGTGGAGTAGGATTTACATACAAGCAGGTGGAGAAAAAGGAATTAAGAGTCTAGGTAGGACAAATGGATAAACAAATTGTGATATATACATACAATAAATATTATTTACCCATATAAAGGAACAACAGATGCTACAACTAGGATGAACCCTGAAAACATTATGCTAAGTGAAAGAAGCCAAACAAAAGGTCACATATTGTGTGATTCCTTTTATAAGAGAGGTCCAAAATAGGCAAATCCATAGAGTAAGAAAGCATATTGGTAGTTACCAGAGCATTGGGGAGTGGAGAGAATGGGGAGTGATGACTTCATGGGAATGGGTGTTTCTCTGGGGCAGGGAAAAAGTGTTGAAACTAGAGAGGTGGTGATTGCATAACATTGTGAATACACTGAATGCCACTGAATTATACACGTTAAAATGGTTAAATATATGTTATGTGAATTTCCCTCATTAATTAAAAAATGAAAAAGAATCTAGCTAGAGCAATTGATTTTTGAGTAGGAAGAAAGATACCTCTAAGACCAGAGGCACACATAAATGTACATAGTTAACTTTTCAAGCGAGGTGGTAGGCTAAAAAGTTAAGATGTAGCTTAATCTTCATGGATTCCATTTTCTCAGGGAAGTTGGAAATGTGATGGTCTGTTGAGAGTAAGGAACAGGGCAGGTAAGAATTAGGTGAGTTTAAAGAAATTAGCCAAATTTTAAGATTGGGAGAGAAATCTTATGTAAAACAAGTTAAGGGGATTGACATTAATATTGAAGGCACAGCTGGGAATCTTCCCACAAAGCAAAGAGCCTTTGGTTATTTAAATTATTTTCCTAAGGCTTTGAGGCTAAACCCAATTAAAATGATGGGATAATTTTGAAAAGAAGAACGAGTTAACCCTTTGGATTGTTTATTTCAAGATCACTTCAAGGAGCATAGCCTCTTTCTGACATTTTAAATAATTATGTTCTCTAGAAATGCACATTCCTACTTCCCTAGTTTGCTTTTATACTTTCTAGATTTTTTTAAGCTGAAAAATCTAAATGAAAGAGGAGGGAAAAACTTAGTTTGTTTTTCTTAATCTTTGTGTATGATGATTTTATTTTAGTTACAACAAGAGTCTGTTCTCATGAAGAATTGAATTATAGAAGAGCCTAACGATTATAGAAACACAGAATTCTGTCCATATTTAAGTGGGTCGTGTTCCCTCTCTTCTTAAGTAAATGGCAACGACCATTTGAGTTTGGGGAGCCATTATAATTTAAACCAAAAATATTGGGTGTCTCTTTTAGGTTCCAATACATATGAAGAGGCAGCTGCTTATATCCAGTGCCAGTTTGAAGATCTGAACAGAAGAAAAGATACCAAGGAGATCTACACTCACTTCACTTGTGCCACAGACACCAAAAATGTGCAGTTTGTTTTTGATGCTGTTACAGATGTCATCATTAAAAACAACTTAAAGGAATGTGGACTTTATTGAAGAGCATGGATGTGAGTGAAAGGTAAAACTTCAGACAATTTAGTTATAGTGCTATAGTGATGTCTTTTAGCTTTGTAAACTTTTTCTAATTAATAATGTTTTCTTTTCTAGTTACTACAGTGTGGAGTGTTGAGACCAGACATCTTTTGCTGTCTTACGGGGCAGCTGAAAGCATGAACGGGACCAGGGAATGGCAGCAACATGCAGAATCTTAGCAGTCTTTAGCACAATCTTCTGTATTAGGGAACTTTTAATTGACACAAGATGCTAAAGTCAGACATTGGAATTGGAACAACTATAAAGTATGATTTGATCATCAAGACATCACGTGGATTTCATAATCGCAAATATTTAGGGCAGATGTGAAGTTGAGGTGCTTTATTCCAGAACTTCAATATGTAGCTTACTTTTTTCCCCCCTTCTTAACAAACCACCAGTAGTCATTTTTAAATTTTTTTTCATCAAGAGAATAACTTTACTAAATTTTATTTCTTTGTTTGCAAAAGAATCTTTATTAAAACAAACAATCTTAACTATGCATATGATATGACCAGATCATCTTGAAAATATTCCTCTTAGTAGGAACTCTTTGTTTTTAACTCTTGGTATGGTCAGAATATATTGCCATAATTACTTAAAATTCTTTCCAGTTATTGGGATTATAAAAATAGCTTTTTTGGATGAAATTTATGTTACTATACTGCTCAAAGTACCTATGGTTTCTAAAAGGTAATTACATTGGAGAGTTATGCAATAAGATTCTAGCTCTCTCTTTTCTTGAAGCTTATGGTTGAAGGTTAACTTTGTTTATGCTGATTACCAAATTATTAGATAAATGCTAATGTGGTATGATAAAGTCAGCTTCTTGGATACAGACACACCCATGGCAGCTGTGGATCAGAAATGCAAATTGCTAAATTCCAAAAAGAACCAGTGACTTTGCTGCTACATATTTACTAAATTGACCACTTTGATTCTTGTTTGTTTGTCTCATTCGATAGGGAATTTGTACAAGGTGTACCTTGTTTTCCATCTTCATGGCCTTTTCTGTTGGGAGATATCTGAAGTGTATTAACAGTGCATGCTTTTACTTTGTAAATGTGGTGCCAAATCCCTGTTTGCCATTGTTTTTACTGTAATAATGTTAACTGTAGTAATCCTTAGTCAGTATGTTCTTTTGCTAAAACTGTTGCATTTGGTGACTTTTTTTCCACTTTGTTGTGTGTACAGATTTTAATCTGTTATAGCTGGCAGCAGTATTAAAATGCTGAGTAAAGAGCCCAGGTTTCCTCCCCTTTGTAACTAGTCTTTTCTGGAATACTGTCTTCTGTTTCTTTTTGCCCCTGCTGAGTGTGCTTTGGCCTTTGTTTGAGAATGTGTTTAGGCAGAAGGATTTTCTGAAGGTCTCGTCCTTTGGTGTAGTAGTATTGTTGAATCTTGGGTTTATGTCCTGTCTATGTACAGGTGACATGTAGTCATAATCCATTTTCCAGATTTACATTTTGCTTATGTGGAGAGTATATTCACTTCAGCCTGCAGGTCCTTTTGTATAATGTGCAGCAAATGTCATTAAATATTGAATAGTCCATAGCGGGAAGGCAAATGAAGAAAGTGCATATTGAGCATTTCAAATCAGTAGTTTGAGCAGTGCCTTTTGGGATCCAGTCTTTTTGGATTGGATTCCATTTCATCTTTTGATATGACCTTTTGCTAGTTAAAAAAAAAAGGTTAGTGGTCATCAAAACAAAGTGAGCCACAGCAGTTCAGTGCCTTTGTTGGTAGTTTTTTTTTTTTTTTCTTATTCTTTAAATCCTAACTATGCAGACAGCCTAATTATTACCTAGCAGAATTTTCTTTAGGAATGAGAAAATTTGATCTGAATGAAAAAATTATCATCTTTAATTGGTGATTGACTTAATACCCACAATGTAATAGGGTTGAGCGTTCTTATTCATTTTGAATATATCTTTTCCTTATTGTTTTCTGTAATATAGGATCATCTGGAAATGAGAACTGGTGGATTATTATTTTCAACTGTAGTCTTTTTATACTCTGGGCTAATGAAATGGTGTTGTTGATAATCTAAAATAACAAATATTCCAAAAGTTAATTTTACTTTGAAATGCATTTTGTATTTTCATTTGAATGTGTCTGTCTGGTATGTTCATTTTTTAGCCATTCTGTTAATGAAAAATAGTAGTTCCCCATTTTTCTGCCTCTATGCCATTTACATTTGTTCTCTATTTTCATGAAGATCACCCCTTACTCCACCATCCCAAATAACTTATCTAAATGCACATTCCTTGAGGACACAGGGAGGCAGTTTAAAGCAGTGGTTTTCAAATGTGAGTTAAGTAAAAATCACTTGGACCCATATGAGAGATTGACTTGGCTAGTGGGCTGGCAGTCTATCATTTTAAAGAGGGGATTCTGTTTATCAGTTAGGCTTATAAATCACTAATTTGTATTTAAAATAAAGGATCTTTTCTTATAACAGAGTTAGAATGTGGGATGAAACATCAGTTCTACTAACCTGAAAAAAAGGATGGATATTTGTAATGAAAGAAGCTAAAAAGTTGCCGTGTGTATATTCTCTAGAGAATGCTGGAGATTTGTGATGGATAATGTTCAGATAATGACCAGGCTTTGGACCATATAAGAAGTTATCATATATAAGAAAATTAAAGTTTAATGAATATAGAATAGTAAACAGACCCTCGTAGGAAAGATTACGACAATAGCTTTATTTTGTTGACAGCCACATCTTTTCCTGATTAAAACCTGGGGCCGTATAATTGCCATTCATTAGACCCTATGTAAAGAGGAATTACTCTTCTGAATGAGGAGTCTTCCCTAACCTTACGAATGCAGACTTGCAGCAGATTCAGCTGCCTGGTGTGAAAATTCCAAAAAAC
The DNA here is from genome assembly GCF_040939455.1 of Microcebus murinus. Lineage (NCBI taxonomy): Eukaryota > Metazoa > Chordata > Mammalia > Primates > Cheirogaleidae > Microcebus > Microcebus murinus. The sequence goes on from NC_134105.1 coordinate 88,488,160, forward strand.
CTTTACAATTACTTAAGTATTCATAAGTGGATCTTGAGCTGTCATTTGCATCTTGGACTGTTAGAATTCTAAATCTCTAGTTCAGTATATCATTTTATTATTTTCACTGATGGATTATTTTTCACAAGGTGCTTCAATCTAAGAATAGATGGGCCAAATTTTTTAAAAACTATTTTCTGGCCTTTTAAAAAATTCTCATATGTATTCTGTTTGTGTTATATGTACATTTTAGGTAATTTAAAAATAACTGCTGGTTTTCCTTAATTCATTCACTCACCCTATATTCTTATATCCAGGCCACTATTCTCTGACTTGTAGCTGTGACTTTCTTTGGACATTGCTTGCTTGGCCTAACTAGTTACTTCATATATAGTATTTATTCATTAGCTTGGCATGTGTAACATAGTTCTGGAGTTACCTGTTATGGAACTCCTTTCTGTGTTAGTTATATATAAGGTAAAGTCAGTCTTGCATTCCAGTTAATAACCTGCCATTGATTTTTTTTTTCCCTTTTAGATGTTCAAAAAAATCACAGTCTTCTACTCATTTGAACAAACCTAAAACAGCACTAATTTCCTTCAGTCTTAGTACTTGTGGAGTCTTTTCATATGTAATACTGACTTTAAGAATAATTGTCAGCAGGGTGGGGTGGCTCAGGCCTGTAATCCTAACACTCTGGGAGGCTGAGGCAGGAGGATTGCTTAAACTCAGGAGTTCAAGACCAGTCTGAGCAAGAGTGAGACCCCATCTCTATGAAAAATAGAAAAATTAGCCGGGCATCGTGGTGCACACCTGTAATCCTAGCTACTCAGGAGGCTGAGGCAGGAGGATTGCTTAAGCCCAGGAGTTTGAGGTTGCAGTGAGCCACAAAGAGGCCACTGCACTCTACTCAGGGTGACAGAGGGAGACTCTCAAAAACAAAAACAAAAAAAAGATTAGTTGGTCGGTATTGCAGGGAAATTACTGTGTTCTACTTCAGTATTTACAGTACAAATCAGAGATCCAACCTGGACCAGCCATAGCTCTCCACATATTTTTATGACCATCATATTTTGTTATATTGCTGCCAACAGTCAGTCACAAAAGAAAAAAAGCAGGCTGTTTAGAGGACTAAAAGTTGGAAGTTAATTTTGCTGTCAACTAACAGGGAGTAAAAGAAAGGTTTTATGAGGCACTGGAGAACTAACTTCTAGGATGGTCAAGGTCTTTGATCCTTTATTTTTGTTTAGCTTTTAAAATCCCCCCCCCACTTCCTTAATGAGTTACTTCTGAGGACAGCATACTTCAGAACAAGTCAAGGCAGTAAGGCAAGGGGAGTTTCTTTTCCTGATACTATGTCAGGCCTAGGCCTGGCCTGACCCAAGTCTTGTCAGGAATAATAGTAATAAGGAATTTTATACAGCAGTAGATACCTGACGTGCATGATGAGTCTATACAGGTTCCCTGGCTAAACCCTAGTAAATTAAAATTCTTAGCCAGGTCTTGGGAATGTATATTTTTAAATAAATTCCTCAGATGATTTTGATGGAGCCAACCTGGGACAACTGAATAGGACCTAATATAGGTTGAGTAGTATCCCTTACCCCGAAGCATTTGGGACCAGAAGTGTTTTAGATTTTGGATTTTTTTTCAGATTTTGGAATATTTACATTATATACTTAATGATTCAGCATCCCAAATTTGAAAATCTGAAATCCAAAATGCTGCAATGAGCATTTCCTTTGAGCATCATGTTGGCACTCAAAAAGTTTCTGATTTTGGATTTTTAGGTTTGGGATTCCCAACCTGTATTAAAGATCAACACAAATTTAAAAAAATCATTTCAACACAAACATGACCTCAAAATCACTAGTGAATGACAAGTTATTTTTCATTTGCCAATAAGAAGTACCTTTCATACATAGCTTAAAGAGACTTCCACCAAAAATTAGTGAGCACTGCTTGGTCAAAAAACATTCCTACATTTTAGATAGAGTATTTAGTTTTTATACAAAATTGAGACAAAACAAGAAACTTGGGGTATCCAGACATTTATTTTTATTTCATTTATTTCACTGCATTTATGCAGTGAAAACTAAAAGGTACATACATGAAATTAAAAGAAAATCCTGTGACAGAGGTGACTATATGTAAATAACTTTAGTATTTATTTATAGTTGGTGGATAAAGCAAAGCTAGCTAGCTCTAAACTTTGGAATGAAAGCAAATTTTTGAAATGGTTTGGGAAGGGGTAAAAAGTCAAATGTAAAAATCTTTGTATGCCCAATGCTAATGTTTTCTTTCCCTGAAATCCAGTGGGAATCACAAGGTAGCAGAAATAAATATTAATATATATTAATACACTGCTGGGATACACTATCGCAGCATTATACATCCCAGTGTATTAGCATTTAGTAAACTGTAAGATCTTTGATTGCTGGAATATTAAGTTTTATACAACCTAGTTTATCTATGTCCTCCTATCCTCTACCTCCTCCCCAAAATACTCCTTGGGTTATCCAGACATTTTTCCTAAGAGGCTTAAATTATAGGTAAGCGAGATTCCCAGCAGACATAACAAAACAAGAAATTACCTGTTGTTTCTGTTTATCCTTGCTCATATAGGATAAAGGTCCTGAGACCTCTTAAAATCTTATGAAATTGGAGAGTTGTTTAGAGAGTTGGGTTTGGTCTTTTCTCTGCTTCCAACTAGCTATGAAATCTTGTGTAGGTCACTTTCAGTCTTATGTCCCTCATCTGTTATCTGAAGATTGACTATATTCAATTATTTCTTCTAGCTGTGATACTCTGCGGTTCTCATCAAGTAGAAATAACATACTTGAAAGTGCTTTATAAATGTTCTTTGTGATAATACTGCACTGCAAAAAAAGTACCATCCCAAGGCAACACCAACAAATGTATTCATTGTAGCTGGCGGTCTTTTCACAGCATCACTTTGTCCATATTCATTTTGAAGACCTGAAATGAAGTTGAACTATAAATTGCTTTAAAGTTTGTAAAGTAGGGTGAAAAGGTTTTTGCTTTGTTTTACATTTAAATCCAGTTTGCTATTTTCTATTCATACAAAGTTTCCTTCTTCAATCTTGAGTATGTCTGTCTGACCTCACAGAAACGTCTTCACGCTTTTACCTAGCAGGACCACCAGAGGCTCTGTCACACTTGCAGTCCCTGGCCCAACACCGAAGTCCTGCTGGAATCTGTGCTCCGGGGGCTGTGCCGGGTAGAGAGGGCAGTGGGAGGTAAGAGCTCTTCACCCTTCACCACCTTCTCCACCCAGCATGGCCGGCACACTTTGGTCTACGGCACATCTCCAAGTTTAGAGTGGGTTTTCAATGTGTGTGTCTCACCATAGGAATCAGAGGGAGTACTCTGATGTGGACTATTTGGGGGTACATGTGAGTTTTATTATCAGAGTAGGAACTGTTACATGTTAATGTATCTTTTATATAGCTTTTAAGACTGAATTTTTGTGCTGCTTTTATCCATCCTTTATCCACAGAAAATATAAAAGCAAATTTCCAATTACAGTGTATTTTTTCCCATTTTTTAAATTGTGATAAAATTTATCATCTTAATAATTTTGAAGTACACAGTTCAGTGGTGTTAAATACATTTCCCGTTGTGGCACAACCATCACCACCATCTATCTCCAGAACTGTTTTTCATCTTTGTGAACTGAAACTCTGTACCCATTAAACATTAACTCCCCATTCTCCTCCTTCCCCCGGCCCCTGGTAACCGTCATTCTGCTTTCTGTCTCTGTGAATCTGACTATTTCAGGTAACCTCATGTACGTGGGATCATACAGTATTCGCCCTTTTGTGTCAATCATGTATTTTTGTAAGAAAAAAAAATTGTCATCATTTATGTGAAATGTAACCTAATTTATATTTGGTTTATTGTTAGCAGTGTCTCTTCAATCATGCTATGTTAGGAAGTACATTATATACTCTCTGCCCTCTAAGGATATGAGTAGGAAATTATACTTTCAACAAACAAGCAAACTTATTTATATTTTTGTGATCATATGCCATTTTCACATTTCATTATGAGATCTCTTTGTCTTAGTTTAGAGATGGTTTTGTCAAATATCCATGATTTAGAGATGGCATAATAACTAAAAAATAACCAAGAATTTGGGAATGAGAGGAGCTTAGAAGAATGGGAAATTGACTTTGACTTTTTAGTGTATGGTGGGCTGTTGGTAGCATGATGTCACCACCGGCTTTGGACTCAGAAGACCTGTTTTTGGAGTTCTAGTTCTGTTACTTTCTAGCAGGATGATCTTAATGAAGACACTCTTCCTCCCTGGGCCTCACTTTCCTATCTATAAATTGCTAGTGATGGGCCTGGAGTATTTTTCAGTTCCTTCTAATTTTAGACTTCTAAGAATTAAGGTTGTAGAGAAAATAGGGTTAAATATTTGTTTCTGACCTTGTTACAAAAAACAATTTCTGATGGCTTCTAAAGGTATGTAAGATTCAACAGTACAGGGTGAATTTAAAATGAGGCAAAAGAAGAGAAAGACAGCAAAGTGGCTTAATTTTGGTTTTAATCTTTCTTACAGCCATTTTATACAGAGAACTTTTCATGAACGCAGTCAGAATGTCCATGAGATAAAAAGAGAACTTTTCATGAACGTAGTCAGAATGTCCATGAGATAAAAATAACCTAAGTTAAAAAACAGCTGTAGAACGTGTTGCTTTAAATGCTGTTCACCCTCCATCCTCTAAGATGAACTTTTTACAAAGTGTTCATATAAGGTAACCTGTGTGAATTTGTTTATAAACCAATTAAATGTTGAGATATCTACTAGAAAAAAAGAATAGGAGTAAAATACAACCCTGTTTTATTCTACTAGAGATTTTTAATTGGTCTGCCAGAAGACCTGTTCCACTGGCTCTGATTTCATACTAGAACTATAAGGCAGGTTCTCTGTGAACATTGATAAACAAAGAACCTGTGTTACACCTTTATAGTTTGGCCCATAACCAATTTCCACCTAGATTTGAAGAACAAGGAAGAGGTAATAAAAGGCAACAATCTGTTCCTATTTGAGGTTAGGTATGGCAATCCTATATGGAGATGGAATAAATGGGATAAATTATGTTTGGGGACTGAATAGAAAAGATCTATCTGTAGTGACAGTTCTTAACCTGGGATTTCATAGCTCCAGAGAGTTTAGGGGTAGAACTATAGTATGCTGGTTTTCTTTGTAATTTTCTAAATTTTATTTTATGCATTTTGAAAAGAGGTCCATGGGTTTCATCAGACTGCCAGAGGGATCCATGATACAGAACAGACCCATAACCCCTGTATGTTGAGTTAAAGTAAACAGGTTAGTGATGGTTGGAACCATGCCATTCAGAATAGTCCCTGAACAGCTTTTTTTTTTTTTTGTCTATTTGTTTTGAGACAGAGTCTCACTCTGTCACCCTGGCCAGAGTGCAGTGGCATCATCATAGCTTGCTGCAACTTCAGACTCCTGGGCTCAAGTGATCCTCCTGCCTCAGCCTCACAAGTATCTGGGACTACAGGTACTTGCCACCATGCCTGGCTAATTTTTTCTATTTTTAGTAGTGATAGGGTCTTGCTCTTGCTCAAACAGTCATCCTGCCTCAGCCTCTCAAAGTGCTAGGATTACAGGCGTGAGGCTGAACAGCTCTCAAATACAGGAAGTCTTGCCCAGGATTTTTCTTTGGCTTAAGTTTTTTTAATGGGCAGTAGCCAGAGTAGTTTCTCTGGTAATTCTCTTGGTTTCTTTTTAGGGAATCAGAAAAAGTATTAAAGGACTCTAATTTTAACAGCTACAAATTTATTCAATGTTATTTCAAGCTCATATGGCTCTCTGGTATTAATACTGCTAGTAGCAGCCTAAGTGTGAATGGATGTTTCTGGCAAGGAGCAGATTTTCATTTTAATTGACATTTTCTTTTATATACTAAATCTTGGGTGCCAAGAGCTTTCCTCACTAGTAGTTGTAAGTGCTAAATCTATACTTGACTTCACCACCTCCTGTCAAGATAAATACAAGCTTCATTTCCCCTCAAAAGAGTTCACAGAAATAATTTACTTGGTGGCCTGTTTGGGGGAGATGCCAGCACTACATGGACCCAGCTGCAAAGATTTTTCAGTGCTTAAAACAAGCTCAGCTGTCTTTTGCTCTCCTGAAACATGTAGCAGTTGAAATAAGAATCTTCGAATTGTTCTAAATTCTATGATGGAGAAGTGGCAGCCATAAAATCATTAGTACTCTGAATGGGAGTTTGTTGATGTCCCCTAAGTTTATTCAGAAAGTATTTTGTATAGCTGAGAAACAGTTATAGAGATAAAGGAAACTCAGTTGGTTTGACAGCTTTGGGGGACAGAAGGATAATCTGTGCTTAATAAAGATGATCAGCCTAGGCACCGTTGCTCACGCCTATAATCCTAGCAGTCTGGGAGGCCAAGGTGGGAGGATCATTTCAGGGCAGGAGTTCAGGACCAGCCTGAGTGAGACCCCTATCTCTACAGAAAAAATAGAAAAAAGTAGGGAGGGGGAGCATGGGCAATATACGTAACCTTAACATTTATACCCCCATAATATGCTGAAATAAAAAAAAAATAGAAAAATTAGCTTGTACCTATATGCCCAGCTACTCAGGAGGCTGAGGCAGGTGGATCACCCAGGAGTTTGAGGTTGCTGTGAGCTCTGGTGATGCCACTGCACTCTAGCCCAGGTGACAGAGTGAGACCCTGTCTCAAAAAAAAAAAAAAGATCAGTTTTGGGTGCATGCCTTAGAATCTAACAAATTCATTTCCCCTATCCCATGATCTTAATCTCTGAACTAAGGCACATAGAGGTCAGTTAGTAAAAGGAGTGGTAGGTTTATTGACGTTTTTGTTTGAATAGCTTTTTACAGAGTGTAGAGAGGTTTGCTGTTTTTCTTGGGTAGTTGGGATAATTTATTCTAAAAACCAGGTGTTGAATTTCATAAATGGCAGCATTTATATAAGATTTCTTCCTGTGACTCTTACCACAACAGCTTTTATGTGCTTTCAGTTATGTGTGTGCTCCTCAGAATAACCCTGTGAAGCAGGCAGGGAAGGTATCTTCATTTTATAGTTGGGGGACTCAGGTCTTAAGAGAAATGAAGTATTTACATTTTTGTATGAAAGTGCAAAACCAGTACTAAAAGCTAGGTCTTCCAACCCTTGGCCTTGAGCTCTTTAAACTGCACTAGCCATCCCACTTTAAAAAGAAGGTATGAGGTCGGGCGCGGTGGCTCACGCCTGTAATCCTAGCTCTCTGGGAGGCGGAGGCGGGCAGATTGCTCAAGGTCAGGAGTTCAAAACCAGCCTGAGCAAGAGCGAGACCCCGTCTCTACTATAAATAGAAAGAAATTAATTGGCCAACTGATATATATATATAAAAATTAGCCGGGCATGGTGGCGCATGCCTGTAGTCCCAGCTACTCGGGAGGCTGAGGCAAAAGGATCGCTCGAGCCCAGGAGTTTGAGGTTGCTGTGAGCTAGGCTGATGCCACTGCACTCACTCTAGCCTGGACAACAAAGCGAATCTACAAAGAACGGATTCATTCCTTGTGTCATGCATGGTATATTGACTATAATTTTCTGCTTGAAATTATCCAGATTCCAATTCTGTTTGTATTAATAGAATGTATACCTGAGGAATGGTGAGGATTAGAAGAGCCCGCAGTCCTTGAGGTTTTCTTTGATGATGATATCTGTAACTGCATCAAACACAAATTTGACATTCTGTGTATCTGTAGCACAGGTCATGTGACTGTAGATTTCTTTGACATCTTTTCGCATATTCAGGTCAAGGAACTGGCTCTTGATATAATTCCCTGCATCCTCATAGGAGTTGTTCCCTGGTTTTCCAGAAAATAATGAAGAAATGGGATAAATTAACCCTTCTTAGTTGCTTACTTTTTAGGTGACTGACTTGATCCTTGAAATGCTGTATTAGACAACTGCAGTTGGAGACCTATTTTTGGAGGGAGGTTTCTATCTGTTTTACTCCAGTGTCTCCCACTTGAATTGAACGGAGAAATTGAGAACTGTCTCTATGTCTTAGCCTTGGGTTTCCAGTAGGTATCATTTGAACAGTCAGTGGCTCTCCTGCATTGAATGTCTGCTCTATCTGGACACATCTGAAGTTAAACCCTATAACTACTCAAGTTTCTCCCATAAGATAAGTTTCTTTATGTCACCTTGGCTTAGGAAATGAGGCAATCACCAGTCACTACTAAAAGACGTTATTGTTGTCTCTAGCCCCTAACACTCACCATCATACTCTGGAAAACAAATGCTGAGATGGACTTTCTTGATTTTTTCCTCAAAGAGGTCCTTCTTGTTGAGAAAGAGGACAATGGAAGTAGCCGCAAAGAACTTGTGGTTACATATGCTGTTGAACAGATGCAAAGACTCATGCATACGATTCTAGTAAGAGGAAACACCATTGAAAACATCAGATTGGGCTTATAGGATATCTATTTCCTATTCTTATTCCCCTTGGAAAGACCAGTGCTCCAAATGTAAAAGGAAAGGCAGAGAACAGCTATCTCTTTTTAAGGTAGTGGAGTAAAGCCAAAGAGATAGGGGTTCGTTCTAATCCCGTTGATCATTTTAATAGCTGTGTGACTTAGGGAAAATTACTGAGCTTTTCTGTGTCTCACTCAGTTTCCATATCTCATAGAGTTATTGTGAAAGTTAAATGAGGTCATCACGTATGTATAGTGTCCATGATAGTGGCTGGTATATGCAGATTTTTAGCAGCCAGGGCACAGCTGAGGATTTTGACATTCCATAAGTACTGCTGATCTAGGGTTGAAACCAGGCCCAAGTTAGCATGTGTTCATTTGCATCTCCAGGATTATTTTGATAGGCTTCTGTCATGGGATCCTAGCTCTCAGTTTGAACAGGAACATGATAGGGATACTTTGCCACATGGTGAGGGCTAAAGAATTTACCAGTGCCATACCATAATAAGCATTACTGCTCTCATTTCCTTCTCTGATTGCTACTCTGAGAGAGAAGTTGTACTGTGTATCTGCAGAGGTTGCCCAGTCCTCCAGCCTACCCTGTTCTTAGGGAGCAGGCCTTGAGGGTCTTGAAGTATGCTATCAACTGACTTGGGCTCAGTCTTTTTTCTTCTAAGCAAGAACAATCAAATTTGTAGCCTTATTGTTAATACTTCCTGCAAAACCCTTTAAGATCTGATAGACTTCATGGTTAAAAATAGAAGAGATCTTGGAAAGTGACTAGCCCTATAAGACATTTTGGTTAGAAGATATTCAGAGTGCTCTACTGTAAACTTGTACTATTGTTAATAAGAAGGAAAAGAGCTAGAGAGCAGGGGATAGGAGTAGAGGAGTTATATCTTTTATCAGTAAACTGTGGGCCTTCATTTATGAAGTAGATGCTTATGTGAAATTAACATCTTCCATGCCTATGACATTCTCTGTCTCAAAGTGAGAGAAGGTAACTGGCTGCACTCTGATACTTGTCCTGCAGAGCTCCTGTGTAGAATTTTATAGGTTAAAGAAAACCACCCACCTAGTCAGTTGCCAGTTTATTTGGTATGTCAGAAACCTGGTCTGACAGTCTCTCCTTCCTCCTGTTGACACTCTACATTTTTAGGCTTCTAAAGTGAGCCTTCTATCATGTGGCATGAGGATTCACATCATATGTTGTTTGCTCTGTGGTCTTTATCTCCTTCCTTGGACAACTTGGGAGAGTACTGAGTGTAACTCCTTTGCATTGCCTAGGCTGTGATCCCTTATCTCTTTAATACTCAATTCGTCTTATGAGCTTTGTGATGTCCAGATGATATTTGGATGTCTAACCTGAGACCAAGCTTACTGTCAGTAAATCTGGAGCTCTAAGTTGCTTACCTAGAACCTACAAAAGAAGAGGTTTTTGTAGAGTTATTTGCATGAGACATTGGTCTACTAGAGGACTACTAGACTATCATTGTTAGCTGAAATTACCCAAGTTAGGGCATTGGAGTGACACAAGGCTTAGAGAAATGGTTGTGGGGAGAACTCGTTCTACCAAAGCTAACTACTTGGTGCAAAGGCCACTCACCACTTCGTCATCTTCGACAAGCACCATATCATAGGCACTGAGGGCTGCGCAGAAAATGATGCAGGTGACTCCTTCAAAGCAGTGGATCCACTTCTTTCTCTCTGATCTTTGGCCTCCCACATCAAACATCCTGAGGGAAGAAGCAGCTGTTCTCATAGGTATGCCTAACATATGACCCACATACCTTTGGTGTTCACCCCAAACGGTTGGGGAGAAGTAGGACAGTAATTTAGGTTAGGCTGCAGCAAAGACCAAGAAGCGTGCCCATGCCTGTTTGGGGGATACCACATGTGTGTCTGAGGTGCCCCAGGGAACCATGTGCTCACCTGAAATTCAAGTCTTTGACGGAAAACTTGGTCTCGATGATGCCTGTGGTTTTGACTCTGGATCGTAGCACATCTTGCTCATTAGGGAGGTAGTCAGGGTCTGTAATTCGTTCCAGCTGGTTTAGGTAGCTATAGAAAAGTGACTGGTAATGATGACAAATTTTCCGCAGCCAAGGTAAAAGATCTTACCCAAAGTCACACAGCTACTTTGGTGATAGAACTAGGACTAGAATCCATATTGTTAAACCTAGGATTCTTTCCTTCAAATCCTCATGTCCTTAATAAAGGAAGTAGGGAATGGGCCGAGGAACAAGCCAATTTGAGGACGAGGTTCCATCTTATTTAAATCAAGTCAGATAAGTTTTTCTTGGGTTTTGCCTGACTGCAAGGCTTTTTAGACCCTTGAATGAGATCTAGTGATTTAAAGGTGCTAAAAGTTTCAAGAGGCAAGATTGAAAGAGCCTTTAGAGACATGAACCAACGTTTATATCCTGAATCAAATTGGAAAAACATTTAAGATAATTGGAAATTTGAACACTTAATTTGGTAATATTTTATATTAAGGAATTAATTAAATATTTAGGTGTGATGATGACATTGTGATTTATTTTTTTTAAAAGAGTCTCTATTTTAGAGATATGTAATGACATTTTTAGGATGAAATTATATCTGAGATTTGTTTCAAAATAATCCAGTAGAGGATGGGGGTAAAATGAAATTAGAGTAGCCATGAGTTGATAACTGTTGAAGGTAGATGATTTATTATATTATTCCACTTCTGTATGTGTTTGAAAGTTACTATAAAATAAACGGGGGGGCTGGGTGTGGTGGCTCATGCCAGTAATCCTAGCACTCTGGGAGGCCGAGGCGGGAGGATCACTCAAGATCGGGAGTTCAAGACCAGCCTAAACAAGAGCAAGACCCCTGTCTCTACTAAAAATAGAAAAAAATTAGCTGGACTACTGAAAATATATAGAAAAAATTAGCCAGGCATGGTGGTGCATGCTGTAGTTCCGGCTACTTGGGAGGCTGAGGCAGAAAGATTGCTTAAGCTCAGAAATTTGAGGTTGCTGTGAGCTAGGCTGATGTCACAGCACTCTAGCCTGGGCAACATCAAGACTCTTGTCTCCAGAAAAAAGTAAAATAAATAAACAGGGAAGGGGGTGGGCAGGAGGAAGGCAGGTATGAAGTGAGATGGCTGAGGAAAGGAGGGAGGACAACTAACACAAGTGCCTACTGTATGCCAGGTATTTGCACATTTAAATTCTCATGGAAGCTCCTAAGCCTTCACATTTCATATCTCCGTTTTACAGTTTAAAGAAAAATCCAGGAGAGTTAAATAACTTGCCCAGGGTCAAGAGCCACTGTGGTATATTGTGAAAAATACTCAGCTTTGTAGTCAAGGAGACCTGAATTCAAATCTAGCTTCTGCATTTATCTATACAACCTTGGGCAAGTTAATTAACTTCTCTATGCTGGGCGAGGTGGCTCAGGCCTGTAATCCTAGCACTCTAGGAGGCTGAGGCGGGCAGATTGCTCAAGGTCAGGAGTTCAAAACTAGCCTGAGCAAGAGTGAAACCATCTCTACTAAAAATAGAAAGAAATTAATCGGCCAACTAAAAATATATAGAAAAAATTAGCCGGGCATGGTGGCACATGCCTGTAGTCCCAGCTACTCGGGAGGCTGAGGCAGTAGGATTGCTTGAGCTCACTTAGTTTGAGGTTGCTGTGAGCTAGGCTGACGACACAGCACTCTAGCCCAGGCAACAGAGACTCTGACTCAAAAAAACCAAAAAAGACTGATCTGAATCTCAGTTATTCATCTATAAAAAAGGGCTAATAAAAAGTACTGTCTACCTTTAAGTCTAACTGTATAGGTGGGTAAAGGGTCTTGAGACAGGGTTCATAATGCACCTGGCAGTGAGTGTTCCCAGGGTGGTAAATGGTAAGAATATTTATTTCAAGATATGTGACCGATGGGAGTTAAACTCAGATCTCTTTGACTTTGAAGCCCATGCTTGTCTGTGATCCCATACTGTCTGAGAAAGGATTGATAAACTATTGCTAATTTTTTCGGAACCAATTTTGTTAAGTTGGTTCTCTCTAATCCCTAACCACCTTCCTTTGGTTTGCCCTGGCAATTTCTGTGTCCCCTGCCCTGGCATCCTGACATAAGATGCTCTAGGTGTAGGAAACTTTCATTTCTGCTTAGTGGCCTAAGTAGAACCCGAGTTACCAGCTAGAAAATTCTGCCCTGAAAGAGCCATCATAAATCACATGCCTCCTGGGAGTGTGTGTGGCAGAACTGTAGGGCTGCGTTACGGTTCTGAAAGGAAAGGCAAGTGTACAGTTCAAAAGAACACGTTGAGGGCGCTAGACAGACCACCTCTGTTAAACATTTGTGTCCTCAGCTTTGTAGGCTGCAGTGAGTTGGTGTGAAGCAATACAGAGTGGTGGCAACTATGGCAGATATCCCTGTGGCCTTAAACTCAAACACAGTAAAACACTGCTCAATTCAATCTTAACAAAACAGAATAACAGGCTGAATTCAGCCTATGGGTCTACAGCTTTCAGTGCCAGAAATTTTAGGCTGGGTGAGATTTTGCCTGAAAGACTGCTTAAGCATCCTCATACCCCCTCCCCAGTCAGAGTCTTACTAAGATGCCGAGTCATTGAGCTGGTACTCTGCGGCCCTCTCGAAGCAGGCTTGCACCCCACCATCCTTCCACAACTTCCTGATGACCTCCACCAGCTCGGGAGGCATGGTTCCCTCCTCAATGGAGTCAGCTAGGTTGTTGAGCTGTCGTCCATCATCCTGTAATGCAGAAACCTGGCTGAGAACTACACAGGAGTAATAGCTTTCCAGGAGGCTTCTGGGAATACTGTTGAATGGAAAGCAATTTACATTGCTACCAAAGCCTGAGATAGAGGCGGTCTCCAGTGAAGATTCTAAGAAAACACAGTGATTAATTTTTGAGTGTGCTCCCCAGATGTATATCCAGCCCTGGAGTTCCTAGGGGATAGCAGAGGTCCCAGGGGCTTCCTATCTGGGGTTTCCGGCTTCTATCCTTAGTCTGAAAGGGTACTGCCATAAAACATGGGTCCTTTGCTGCAGGGAAACTGGAAGTTTAAAGGCCAGATTGACCTTCACTTTTGTTTTTTCAATGATTTAAAACTAGAAAAAGGCCAATACTAGAACCAGGGATTTAGCTTATGAAAGTTCCATGGTCAGGAGCCTAAGGGGAGCAATTTAAATGGTAAAATAAGGCAAAAAGGCAGATGAGGCTAAGAATATTTATTATAAAGGTAAGAGTTGCTTACTTCTCCAGAACTGAATGAGAAGAGTTGAAGCTCAGCAAGTAGGATTTTAGTTACACAAAACTATTTTTCTTACCCATCTTCCCTCATAATTTGTTGGCATCTGGTCTGTTTCTTCTCATTAGCCTTTCCTGCTTCCACCCTTAACCACATAACGATCACATACCGCACAGCTTGGTTCAGCGTAGTCAATTCCCAGTGTGGACATGGCCCGGATGATAGCCAGGATGGACTGCAGCACGTTCCCGTAGATGATAGACTTGAACTCCAGGCATTCTTCTGGAGAATAGCCGTCCTGGTGAATGATCCTGCAAGGGACAAACACCCAGTCTTTAGCTGGACCTGAGTAACTAGACCTAAAGGATTCAGAATCTGGAATATTTAAAGGGTTGCAAGAACCCCATCCTTCTGTGGGAGGTGTACAGATGACCGGCATTAGAATTAATTCCTTTATACCCTTATAGCTGAGTTCCTTGAGGCTAAAGAGCCTTTCACTCAGAACCTCCACTGGCTTCACCCTACCTGAGTCCTTTGGGGCTTTCTTTGTTCCTACTCACTTCATCTGTTTGACGATGGTGCTCTTTCCTGACTCCCCAGCACCTGAAAGGAGAAACACTTATGCTTCCAATTTTCCCCAAGCTTCCAGGAGATGGCCTCTGAGAAGTCAGACCCACTGCTTGCTTGGGAATCTTGTGAAGGGAGAACACATAGGGATAATTGCTACCCTCAATGTCTGGCAGCCTTGAGCTCAGGCCATTCGACCTGGCCCAAGTTTCTTCAGCACTATTTACATTTTGAGCTGTCCAGTTCATCATAGGATGTTTAGCAGGATTCCTGGCCTCTATCCACTAGAGGTCAATAATACCACATTCTCCTCAATATGACAACCAAAAATATCTCCAGACATTTACAAATGGCCGCTGGGGGTCAAAATCTCCCTGCTCAGAGCCACCAATAGATTCAGGGGAATTCCTTTACCTCATTTCTCCTCTCTGCCTATTTTTGACTCAGGAGAGTGATCTCAAGGTTGGACTGGAGAGCGTTGGATCATTTCACTGAAATACTATTTTTTCTTCATTTTGCTGGTTCCCTTTATTGAGTAAAATGTCCTAATGTCCTCGTTTACACTCTGCTCTCCCCCATCAGTCTATACTGCCCTAATGCCTCAGCCTCCTCCTACTTAGCCTGTGCTTGTTCCCTCTAAGCTGCTTATCCTGAACCTAGAAGAAATCTGCTTAGGCTTAAAAGATCTCTCCGTGGCCCTGCCATCTCTTTCCCCCTGTGTAGCCTCCTGGGCTCCTTAGAGTCTGGGTCCAGCTTACAGAGATATGTCCCTTTAGTGTGTCCTTAGGGCTGTGCCATGGATCAGCTGGGGGGAAAGAGGTGCCTTAGCCTGGTGCATCACCTCCCAGGCCCCTCATGGGCTTGGAAACCCAGGCCAGGCAGCCAGTCTTTGCTACATAGACCCCACTTGCTCCAGCTAGCCTACTTCTGTAGTACCATTGGTTTTTTCCTAAGCCAGGTGCCCCAAATTTTCTTGACTTGGTTCTATTTATAGCCATGATCAATATCCCTGACTGACTTACTGACTCATTGGGGTGATTTTTTTTTTTCTCAGCCCAGACCGGTGATCTGCTTAGGAGTTCATCAAATTGATGAACCTCCCATCTGGCAGGGGCTTTAGAGGCAGGTACTGAATAGAAAGCCAGGAAGGGACTGCTATAGATAAAAACTCCATTCTGCCTCAGGGCTCCCTACTTACATGATTTTTACTGAAAGCAAGAAGGAACCAGTATACTTGGCAAGAACCAGTGGGCCTATCCCTGGGACTGTGTGGCACTGAATGTATGGTGGGACTTCTGAGTGGATTGGTAAGGGAAGGTCTTGTTCTTTTCAGATTCCTTGGCTCAGTTCTCTATAGATTGGGTACATGTTAGCAAGTCCAGGGTTCTCAGTATTTGCCAAGAGGAAAGGAAGTGTTACATTTGGTTAGATTTGGAGATGGGTGGGTTCATCCTGGCCGTTGCACTATTCCTAGTTCGAAGAGGAGTGGAAATATCCTAGAGTAGCTCTGGCACTCTGGGTCCCCTTGGGGTGGCTGTGCAGGCCCCATATTAACTCAGCCCTAGAGCTCCCAATCCCCTAGCCAGAGACTAGATAGGGGAGAGGAAAAATGACCTACCACCCCTCCTTCTCATGGGGTGGGCTAGAACCCACTGACCCTCAGGAAAGCAGGAAGGAGAGTTGCCTTCTCCTTTCCTGGCTCATCTTCCCATCTCACTCACCCAGCAGCAGCAGCTTGACCGTCTTGGCTTCTCTGTCTGCATCCTCCTGCAGCTTCTTTTCTAGCTCCTTGGACCTCTTGGCCAGTTCTTTGTCCTCAGCACTGATTCCACTGCCCATCTCTGCTGTCTCTTCCTCAGCTGCCTCCTCAGACTCTTAAGCTTCTCTTGTATGTTTTCCTACATATGAGATGGAAGAAAAGGAAAAAATAAATTGGGATGGAGTATCAGTTCTTTAGTTCCCTAAAAGCTGGTCTATGTGGAACCGGGTGAGAGCAGGCTGTTGGTTCTTCTACCCTTCCTACACTGGCTGAGACTCCCTACCCCAACTGCAGACCTACTTCTTAGTCTAGGGATTGTAGCCTTTATATCTAGCAGTGTGATGGGTCAAGCCAATTAAGAGCTTTGTCAAAATGACAAAGGGTAAAGACTCAAATGTTCTGTAACTAGGGAAATGATCAGTTGAGTTCTGACACAGGGGATAGGATGCAGGTACTGAAGCTCTTTGGAATAAGATAATGGCCACCTCCATCCTTTTGAGGGTCTCATCCTCTAAAAGTCTCTTGCTTCCTTAGATTTACTTGCAATATAAAGCTAGAGACTAGGGGCACAAACATAGGAAGCATTCCCCATGTTGAGCTTCCAGAATATAGGGTCTTGGTATCAAAGGCTTCAAGGCATCAATGCATATTTGTTTATCATACTTGTTTATCACTGGCTGGGCCTGGCAAGGACTTTGTTTACAGTGGTGCCCTTACTTGGAAAGATTAGCAATCTTTCATGCAGCTCCCCCAGTGGCTGTTAATCCAGGAAGCTGTTAGTATTGTTCCTTTGCGTTGGCTCATCTCTTTGTACATATGTCTTTTATTAATATCAGCACTTACCACTTCACATTGTACTTTGTTTTACAATATGTTTCCCACTGTGAATTCCCCCCCCACCCCAGCTCAAGGTACCAAATCTGATTCATCTTTGAACCCCTCAGAACTTGTAGTTTATTAGTGGATCATCAGTAAAGATTTGGTGAATGGATACATGTAGAAAAAAGGGTATACAGTAGAGAGAATGGGGCAGCTTTGACCAAATGAGGCAGCTTTGGCAGCTGGACCAAAGCTGCCCACTTTGACCAAAGCCAGCTGAGGTCCAGCTTCCCTTGGTAACTGAACTTTGTTGGTATTTAGTGTGGGGCTTGTGCTGTTGCACACAACAAACACTACTTCTTTGGAAATGAGACTCTAGATTCTGGCTTCTCAAAGGTTGGGGGAGCTCTTCCTCTGGTCCTCGTCCAAGCTGCCTTTCCTGGGGAGAAATGAGGGTGCAGTCTAGCAATTGCCTAACAGACATTAAAGATTCTCCACGGGTCATATTTCTCTATGCCAGTTATTTCAGTTTATTATTAGTCTTGCTGGTGGAGCCTCCTCAGGTGGAGATACTTTAGAATTTTGCTACCCAAAATGTGGTCCAAGGACCAGCAGTATCAGATTACTTGGAAACTTGTTAGAAATATAGAATCTCAGGCCTTAACCCAGACCTTCTTTTTTTTTTTTTTTTTTTCCTTTAAGAGAGAGAGAGTCTCACTCTGTTGTCCGGGCTAGAGTGCTGTGGTGTCAGCCTAGCTCACAGCAACCTCAAACTCCTGGGCTCAAGCAATCTTACTGCCTCAGCCTCCTGGGTAGCTGGGACTACAGGCATGCAGCACCATGCCTGGATAATTTTTTCTCTTTATATTAATTGGCCAATTAATTTCTATTTTTAGTAGAGACAGGGAGTCTCACTCTTGCTTGCTCAGGCTGGTCTCGAACTCCTGACCTTGAGCGATCCTCCCGCCTTGGCCTCCCAGAATGCTAGGATTACAGGCGTGAGCCACCATGCCCGGCCAACCCAGACCTTCTGATTCAGAATCTGTGTGGATTTTTTTTTTTTCCAGAGGCAAGGTCTCACTCTGTCACCCAGGCTGGAGTGCAGTGGTGCGATCATAGCTCACTGCAGCCTTAAACTCTTGAGCTCAAGTAATCCTCCTGCCTTAGCCTCCCAAACAGCTAGAACTGTAGGCATGTGGCAGTGCACAGCTAATCTTTAAAGTATTTTGTAGTGACAAGGTCTTCCTATATTGCCCAGGCTGGTCTTGCACTCCTGGCCTCAAGTAATCCTCTTGCCTCAGCCTCCAAAGGGCTAGGGTTACAGGCATAGATAGCCACCATGCCTACCCTAGAATCTGTACTTTTTCCCATTTTTTATTTAAGTGGGCTTAGGGGATACAACTGGTTTTTTGTTACATGGATAAACTGCATAGTGAAGCAGCCTAGGCTTTTAATTTGCCCATCACCTGAATAGTGTACATTGCACTCAATAGGTAATTTTGCATCCTGTATTTCCTTCCCTTCCCACGCTTCCCCCTCTGAGTCCCCAGTGTCCATTAAGTCACTCTGTATGACCATGCATACCCATTGCTTAGCTCCCACTTATAAATGAGAACATGCAGTATTTGGTTTTTTGTTCTTGTGTTACTTTACTTAGAATGATGGTCTCCAATTCCATCCAGGTTGCTGCAAAAGACATTATTTCACACTTTTTAACGGCTGAGTAGTATTCCATGACATACATATACACACACACACACACACACACACACACACACACACACGCACACACCCTATTTTCTTTATCCACTCATCAATTGTTGGGCACTTAGGTTCTTTCTATATATTTGCAATTGTGACTGATGCTGCAATAAACATGGGTGTAGGTGTCTTTTTTATAAAGTGACTTCCTTTCCTTTGGGTAGATACCTACTAGTGGGGTTACTATATTGAATGGCAGATCTACTTTTAGTTCTTTGAGAAATCTCCATACTGTTTTCCATAGAGCCAGAGGTGTGTATAAATTATATTGTATTATAACTAATAATTGCTAGACAATTTATATGGCTCATACCAGTGAATTCTCACAATAACTTCAAGATAAGTGCTGTTTTTCCCAATTTACAGACCAGATAACTAAGACTTGAGGGTTAAGTAACTTATTCAAGGTCATATAGGTTAGTAAACAGACAAACCAGTGATCCTTCTCTCCACTACCCCTACATAAATAGCCAGTGAGAGAAAGAATGCTTGGGCAAATGCATGAACTCAATAACACTAGCACTTGTTTTGTTAAAAGAACCACTAACTTCTTTCACACATGAAGAAAATGGGAGCTTGTTCCTTTTTCTGCTACTGCCTCTGCAAACTTCTGTGCTTCTTCTGCTTTGTTCCCTATCTTGCTGAGTAGAAGTTCCCCATTCTCACTGCTACACTGAGTAAGGGAGCTTCTGGCCCTTGCCTGGCCTCTGAGAGCACAGATTTACTACTGTGCATGCACCATTCCTAAAACCAATGACCTCATGCCTCCCGTCATCAGCTCCTGTGCCTTTCCTGCGGCTGTTCTACTGTATTATCACATTTAGAGACAGAGTCCTGGTGGAGTAGGTAAGGCATGCAGTACTATTCCCATTTTATTTATTCATTTATTTATTTATTTATCTTTTGAGACAGAGTCTCGCTTTGTTGCCTAGGCTAGAGTGAGTGCTGTGGCATCAGCCTAGCTCACAGCAACCTCAAACTCCTGGGCTCAAGCAATCCTGCTGCCTCAGCCTCCCAAATAGCTGGGACTTAAGGCATGCGCCACCATGCCCGGCTAATTTTTTCTATATATATTAGTTGGCCAATTAATTTCTTTCTATTTATAGTAGAGACGGGGTCTCGCTCTTGCTCAGGCTGGTTTCGAACTCCTGACCTCGAGCAATACGCCCGCCTCAGCCTCCCAGACTGCTAGGATTATAGGCGTGAGCCACTGCGCCCGGCCTATTCCCATTTTAGAACTGAAGCACAAAAGAGTGATCCTCCTAATGACCATATCATTTTGAGTGAAAAAGGATTCATTGTTTCCCAACAAATTTGGGCATGTTTCCTGAGTTAAGGAGAGATCTCAGGATCTGTCTCACATCCATTGGTAAGCCTTATCCCAGATGGAGTGGGGGGACCTGGAAGGATAAGGAACTGCCTTCAGGATCTTCCAGTCCCTAGGGGAACTGGAGAGGGGAAAATTCACAGGGGAAATTCACAGAAAAATGTTTAGTTTAAAGGGACATTGCACCAGTGCTGGGGAATTCAGAGCTGTTTAAAACCTAGCCTCTACCCTGGTAAGAAGGGCAAGAAAGTACTCATCTGTCAGACTGATAAGTTCTATGGTAGAAGGAAGGAAGGAGTGATTGTAAAATGAACAGACTTTCCACAGAGAAGCAGAACAACAGTAGAATGAGGGATAAGCATTTTGGGGAGAGGAAAGGGCATGAAAAAAGGCATAGGGGCATAAGGTACAAAGTGTGCTCAGAGAAGACGGGGAAGTTGAATGTGACTGGCTCAGGTAAAAGGAAATGGAAGGGAGGGCTGGGAGATGAGGATGGGAAAGGGAAATTGGGGCCAGCCAGTGAAGGGCCTTGATTGACAAGGTAAGGGGTTTGGCTAAAATCCACTGGGGACTTATAAACAAGTACGGATAGATACAGCTGCATAGTGCTAGAAACGCAATGCTATGTGACGGACAGGAGTGGGGAGGGGTGCTAGCTGCTAGGAGAAGCTGAGAAACAAGAGCTGAACAGCTTGTTTTTAGAGGGGTTTAGGCATAAGTTATTGGCTTGGGAAACTGTCCTGGCCATGTATCTTTTTGGAGGTACAGGTGTTCTCTCCCAAGTTTTAATATCTGTGCAAAGTATTCTGGCCTAGGGAGGCTGACATCACAAGTGAGCTAAAGGCCAGAAGCAAAGAGAAGCAGTTCTTCAGAGAAATAGGAGTGCGCTATTGTTGCAGACCTGAGGTTCCAGGAGGGCCAATTAAGGAGTCATCTGGAGAAGAGGCCAGGAGAGAAGGAAGTTGTATTCAGAGCTAGGGAAGATCCCAGAAGCTCAAAGGCAACATTAAGGCCTCAATGTGAGAAAATCCTAGGCCATAGGATGACTCACTTCATTTCTCAAGCTCTGTTCTACGCAGACAATGAAACATCCCTGAGATTCTTGCTGGTGTTGAGTAGGTGGGGAGATTGATGCTTAGCTCTAATTAGGTCAGACTTCCTAGCAGGGACAACACATCAGATAGCCTGGAAATAGAGGTGGGTTTTAGAGTGAAGGGTGAGTTGCAGATGGAAATAGGGAGGAGCACAAAGGGACTAATGAACTGGTTTGCCTGGGTTGGATGGGGGGCAGGGATTGCCACCTATTAGCTGGTTAGGTAGGTAGGTCTGAATTAAGAAGCCTAACCCAATGTAAAACACTGTCCCTTAAAACTATGTCAAAATTTGTATCTTATCAGAATATAGACATTCTACCTCATTATATGGTGCTTGATTTTAATTTTGAGATTTATTTTTATTCATTATTGAAAGCCCAGCAGGCTCAAAATTCTTAAGGGCCCCAAGACCAATTTAGAGAGCCACATTAAGAATAGTTTATGTTTGAGTCTGGGTTTAAGACTCGGAGAGCCTGAGGTTGGGGGACTGTAGAGGCAATTACAGATTTTAATAGGCTTTTGTTGATTTCTATCCCCTTGATTAAAAAAATAATGGATATGTACTGTAGATGATTTTTTAAATGCAGATAAAGAAGAATAAATATAATCTGTAATTCCACCACTTACAGATAATCATTTGTAAACTTTTGGGTGTGTTTCTTTTCTATTTATATATATCACATAATTAGGACCATACTGTATGTACAGTTTTTTACATCCAGCCTTTCACTTAATTTTATACTGTAAATATTTCCACATCATTAAAAACTTCTCCGAGAACAATTTTTAATGGCTGTATTTTATTATATGCATATGACATAATTTAAACAGTCTCCATTGTTGGACCTTTAAGTTTCTAACCTTTCTATGGATAAACATTGCAGTGATGAACAACTTTGTGCACACCTATTTTTCTGGCAGCTTTCCTTAAAAGAACAATTTCCTGAAAGTTGATTACTGTGTTAAATAATGAGAACCCTTTTGAAACTCTTACTATATATTACCAAATGGCTTTCAAAAATATTATATCGATGTTTATGGTCACCAAGACTGTGTGTGTGTGTGTGTGTGTTGTGTCATGTCTTACTAACTACACCCTTGCCTGCATTAGGATATTTTTCTTAGTTTTTGCTATTTTGATAGGTAAACATGGTATCTCCTTGTTCTCTTTTTAGTTTTATTAGATTCTTTGTGAGGTGAACTTCCCCCTGCTCCACCACAATGTTTACGGAGGCCAAGGGTTTTTAAGTTTGTTTGGGGTGAGGAGCAGTAGACAGGGGATCAATGGAGATGATACCACATGCAGGTAGAGATTAGGGTTTAGGGTCCAGCCTGGGAAGAGAAGAGGGAGGCAGAGTTTGGGAAGGAACTCTGCTGTGGGGGTTGTGAGAACTGGGAGGAGCTGGACAAACAGCATTAGAATAACTGGGTGTGAGGGCCAAAGGGCTCCCACAGCCAGGAGAATTGGGAAGAGATTAATTGCTGCTTATGCACTTAATTATATTAATTGAAGTCTCAGGGACTTCCCTCCTCAAGTTCCCTTTAGGTTGGATTCTCTACCCCTTGGGAGTGGGGATGCTTGTAGGCTAGGGTGTCTGCAGTTCCCAAAACAGCTCAACTCCATTTCTTTACAGGCTGCAAGGTGAATCAACCTGTGAATGTCAACAGCAGCAAAGGTCAAGGCCAAAGCAATGATAATACAGGAACATTGAGTAGTAACTACAGGCCAGGCACAGTTCTAAGTACTTAACTTACATTAGCTCGTTTATTTTAACACCACCATATAAAGCAGGTACTCTTACACTCATTTTACAGAGGAAACAGGAACACAGAGAAGTAATTTGCCCAATATCAGGAATTAGGTGGAGGAGTCTGGATTTGAACCTAGACATTCTGGCTACAGAATTTAAGCTCTTAACCACCAAATACAGAAATTAATGTGGGAAGGGGAGCCACAACTGCAAAGCACACCCTTCCCACCTAGGGCAGCCAGAATAAAACAGATGACCTAGGTGAATATGTAGGGGCAGGCTTCTGCCTAAAACAAATTCTGGGACAAAAACAGCCACCTTTTATTGGGCCCTGACTTCGTGCCAGGGACTGTGCAAAGGGACTTTACAATCTTCACAATAACTCTTTTGAGCGAGGTAGTGTCATTACCCCATCCCATCTTACTGATGAGGAAGCTGACGCACAAACCTTGCCCAAGACCCAGGGTCAGGCCGGGCAGACCGTGGTGTGCAGGGTGCCCACGTGGCGCCCGGGAAGAGAAAAGATGGCGGGGCGGGGCCGGCGCGGCGGGGGCGGGCCCGAGCGGGGGCGGGGCCACGGACTGGCTGGGCCTGGGGCTGCCGACTGGCGTGGCGTCGGCGAGAGTTTGGTAGGGTCGCACCTGTTGCGTGGCTCCCCCACAGTCCAGCCGCGGGACTCCGACCCTGAATACCCAGGCAGTGTCGAGAGAAGCCCAGACGAGTTCCGGATCCTGCTCCCTGGGGAGCACGTGGCTTGGCCGCCTCTAGAGTGCGGGGCCCGAGGTCGGGACGCCGGGGTCTCCTGAGGCCAGTCTGACCGCCGAGGTCCGAGGAGGTCCGTCTCCAGCCAGCTGGCAATCTCGAAAGATTGCTGCACCTCCCCCATCTTGGTGCCAGGGCAGGGGCCCTGGAAGCGGCTTGGCGGGGGTCTGTGCCCCAGCGCCGCTCCGCCCCCTCAGGACCCGGCTTCCCGGCACTGCAGACCCTCCCGGGCGGCGTCCTCGGTGGCCCTTGAGACTCGGGCATCATGGCCTCAGGTGAGTGGGTGCTCGCGTGGTCTCTGGGACAGAGAAGTGCTGTGGCCAGGATGACAAGAGGGTGGGGGAGTCCCAGCACAGCCTGCAGGTCCTAGGGAAGGCGGCCAGCTCCTCCTGGAAGGGCCTGGGGAAGCAGAGCCTGAGTGTGCAAAGACAGAGGGAAAAGTCTAGGATGTCTCTCCCAGACCCCCAGCCAAGCCCCTGTCTCCTGGCCTCCCTGCTTTCCTAGTAGGTAGCTTCTGCTGGACAGTGGAATTTTCCCAAGACAGGCCTCTATCCCTCCTGGGCTGAGATTCTCAGTTCTACCCCTTCCACCAGAGCTAGACCACCCCTGGGGTCAGATAGAAAGGAAGAAAGGGGGCTTTGCCCCAGAGTATCCCTACTCTGAGAGGAATGTGTTCTGAGCTTAGAGGCGTTCTCTGCTGGATTCCTGTTTACTGTTATTTTTTTCCTCCCATGCTAGCTGGACCAGCTAGCCTGGACTTTGGCTCCTTTGGCTCCTTTGCCCTGGAGGGCTGGCAAGGGGTGAGGGCTCCTGAGAGGGTTAGTGGAGGGCTAGGGGCTGGCCCTTCCTCATCTTGTTTTCTCTCCCTCAGCCCCCTCCCCAGACCCAGCCACCATCAGTCACGTCACTCCAGGGACTGAAGAGGGAGGGGAGGGATAAGGGGCAGGGATGAGGCCCCACTCCCGGGGTTGCCTAGACAACCTGAGAAATCGTCGCCAGGGCCTCTTCCGCCTGCAGGGCGCTGCTTCCTGCATCAGTCACTCCCGCTGGGGGCGGGGCGGAGGAAGGGGTTGGATGTGGCAGAGCCAGGCCCCAGCCAGTGCCGCTCAGACTCCCCCGCTGGCACTGCTGTGGCCCCAGCCATGGCATCCTATCCATCTGGCCCCGGCAAGGCCAAGACCAAATATCCCTTTAAGAAGCGGGCCAGCCTACAGCCCTCCATTGCAATTCCAGGTGAGTGTGTGCTTGCTGGCCTCAGGCACGGGCTCTGTCCCACCATCCTCGCCCAGGCCACTGGTCCCCCAGAGAGGGGGGCCCTCTTCTTCAGCATCCTATCTGAGGTGATGCTCCTCGACCTCAGAGCCCGGGGCTGGGGCTTGGAGGTGGGGTTGGGGGAAGGGAGGTGGGGGGTGACTGAAGTTTCTATGTCGGGGATGCTGTCCTCTGTAACAAGGAGTGGGTGTGGGTGTGGGTGCAGCGAGAGGTGCCTATGCACACGTGTCAGCGTGTGCATGTGCTAAGACTGCTATAGAGTGTGAGTGAATGGAGCGGGGGTGTGTGGGACTGGCTGCTTTGTGGACTGGCCACTCAGACTGGCGCCTGTGCCTTTATCAGACAGACTCAGGCTGTTCTCTTGTGGCTAGTTTCTCTTTCTAGGATCCCAGAACTAGATCCCCCCTCCCTTGTGGTCTGACATCTGAGCACACCCATTGCTGGCTGGCATCCCAGAGCTGGGGGCTTGACTGTGTCTGTCGTTTGCTCTTTGCTAACTGTGTGGAGGATCGGGCTGGGGCTGCTGCCTACACTGCGTGTGCTCCTGCACCCTTTGGTTCGGCTCCCACTCTAGTAGGCATCGCTGCACCATTTGGAGCAGGCAGCCCATTGCGGCAGTGCCTGTCTCGGTGAGGGCTCGGCTGGCTCCGCTGCCTCGACTGCCTGGGTCTGTGCTTGCAGAGGGATGTCTGCCTGCCATCTGCTGCCCTGTGGCTAAGGAAAGACCCCCTCCACTTTGGTGACCAAGTTATGCCAACACAGTTCCCCATCCCTCCCACAGCTGTGGATAACAATAGTCTGATCATCCACCTCCTGTATTTTCTTATGCCATTGAAGATGCCTGGTGCAAGGTCTGAAGATGCCTGTGCTGTCCTGAGAGTGTTCTCTGTGCCCAGAAAGCGTGGCCCTTGTGGCTAGATCTGCACCAGTTGCCCTATTGCTGAACCAGAGACCTTTTGGTGGTCAGATGGTGTGAGCATCTGATGCTCGTGGGTCACGGCCTTGGGCACGCCGTGCCTACAGAGGCAGTCCTGGCAGTGAGTGAGGAGGCTCTTGGCCAAGAGGGGACATGGGGTGGTCAGAACCTTGGGGTCGGTGGGTATGGAGTTAGTGGAGTTAGCTTTTGGTTGACTCCCCTATGTGCGTGTTGGTGCTGTAGCTGGGAACCTCCAGCACAGGCCTAGGGAGAAGGGACCAGCAGGCAGCTGAGTCTTCTAGGTCTGGCCTCAGAGAGCGTGGGGGTTATTGCCTGTTTGTCACCTCCACTGAGCCTTCCTTCTGCAGCCTTGTGCAGTGGCCTGGCAGGCTAGCTGCTGTAACCTGTCCTGCTCACCCCAGCATTGCTGTGGATGGAGGCCCCAGGCCACCTTGCTGTGGGTTGGGGGGCTGGTGGTTGCAATTTGGGCCTTTGACTCAGCTGCTGCTGACCCCATACAAAGCAGCCATGGAGGTCTGTGGTCTGGGGCCATATGTGGAGAGGAGGTGTGTAGGATCAGGGTCCTTGGGCAAGAAAAGACCTTACTACTGGAGGAGAGGCAGGTATCCCTTTTTTTCCTCTTCCTACTCTTTCCTTTTCCAAGGAAGTGATAGCATCATCCTCATCTCCGCCCCTGCCAAGTTCTCTTCACTGCCCTCCACTGCTTAGTTGCCTCGGCTCTGCACGGGCCAAGAACCTCCCACCCTCCTGCAGGAGTGAGGCTCCATGTGAGAAGTGTCTTGAGGGTCCCAGGAGTCCATAATTGTAGACTCTCACGTTTGCACAGAGGCTGGTGTTTCACAGAACACTTGTAGAGCACTTATCTCTGTGAGTGTTGGGGCAGCTGTGGCTAGCCAGGGTGCGGACCCTTTATCACCCCGTTTGTAGACTCAAAGCCTCTCAGAGTAGGAAGGGACTTGCCTGTAAGTGGGAAGAGTCAGACTCAAGTCCTCCAAATTCTAGATCCTCTTTTCCCTCTTTTCTAGATTCTCTTTTCCCTCCCAATTCTAGATCCTCTCCTCCTGGACAGTTTGTCCTGTCCCTGAATATAGGCCTGGAACAGGGTTGGAGGTCTGAGCAGCTGGGCAGCCAGGAAGCCTCAGTAACTGGCCCCTACTCAGACTGGGCCCCTTCCCCAGGTGACAGCCAGTTCCTCTCCCCCAGCAAGGCCTTTTCTCTCCCAAGTGACCCCACAAGCAGGGCCAGAAGACAGCGGGGAGCAGCAAGGCCCCTGGGCAGAGGGAGCTGGCCGGTGCTGCTGGGCTCAGAGATGAGGGCTGCTCCCCCTCCCTTTTCTCCTCTCCTACCCTCTGGCCCGCCAGGCCCTGCCTACTCGCTGTCCCCTAGAGCAGTGGATTTTAAGGAAGCTTGGCCCCTCCCTGCCTGCCTGCCTTTCCCAATCAGCCTACCCTGTTTCTCCCCCTTGGGATCCCTGCATTCGGCTGGGCCCTCCCTGGCACTGTGAAGGTTAAGGCCCTGTCAGTTCCGGAGTTCGTCTTACCTCCCAACTCTGATGCTCCTTCCCTTGATTTCTGGGCTCCTTTGAACTCCCCCAGCCCCCTGCTCGCAGCCATCCCAGGGTCTCCCCTGCTCACAGCTGCACTTGGTACAGCCCGTGCGGCCCCAGGGGACTGGCTGCAGCTTCACTCGGCAAACGGGCAAGGGGCACCGGGCTGCTGGCCGGAGCTGCCTGAACTCTGCAGGTAGGGTCCAGGCAGGGACCAGGCTGAGCAGGGGCTGCGTCCTATATCTGGGGCAGGTACCTTCCTCCCTTTGTCCAGCCTTGGGACCAGACCTGGAGTATGGGGAAACCGGCACAGAGACTTTTAAGGCAGGCTACCTAGGCAGAGCCTCCAACCCTTCCCTAAGCCTGGGTGGAGAGGGGAAAGGAGGGTGCTAGAGGAAAGCACCCCCACAGCTGGCTGGGAGAGCCAAGCTTCCCGCTGTGCTGAGCCCAGGGAGGGTCCTCTGGGGGTGGGCTGGGGCTCAGGCAGCCCCTGTAGACTAGCAGCCTCCAGGTCTTCAGTGCCAGCCTCCTGTGGTACAGATGAGGAGCGACGTCCTTGATGGAGAAGGACCCCTGGCTTCTGATACTCCCTTCCCCAGGGCCTCCGGCCCAGATCCTGGGGCCTCTGAGTGGCGCAGACTGTTTGTGGCAGCTCCCTTTGGAGGGGCAGCCAGCAGTGGGAGGGGCGGGCCAGGGCCAGGCCACTTCTTGGCAGCCCTGGGGTCCTGGGGGAGAGGCAGGCCTCTAGGGAGGAGGTAGGGTTCCCCTGCCAACCAGGTCCTCCACTTACTCTCCTTTTCTTCCCTTGAGGGCTGGTCTGCTGGTAAGAGCTGGGGGGCAGCTGTGGCTTTCCCTGTGCTCCATAGGTCTGGGATGTCAGGTACAGTGCCCTGCCCTGCCCCTCGGAGTGGAGGATCTGCTAGTCCGGGACAGGCCTGATCCCGGATCGCCTGCCCTGGTAGCTGTGGGCTGGGGTCCTTGGTGTAGCTGCTTGGTCTTTAAGAGTGTCTGGTGTGTGTCTGTGTGCATGTGTCTGCATGTATGTGCGTGCGTGCACATGGACACATGAGTGCCTGCTCTGGGAGGTAGTCACTTGAAGATGGCCTGAGGGAGCAGGCCCTAGTCTGGGGTTCTTACCTGTTGAGTGAATAAACCCACTCGTTCTAGGGGCAGACTCAGGACCCCCACCTGTGAGCCTGGAATGGGTGAGGGGTCCCTGTGTCAGACGTGAGGGTGAGGTCCCTAGGAGTTACACACAGGCTCACTCCTCCGCCTCTGAGGAGGGACTGCCCACTTACCAGGCCCTGGGCTCTTTTGGGAGCTGGCCTGGGACAGGTGGGGGCCCAGGGCTTCCAGGGGCTGCCCCTCCACCCTTTGACCCTGGCATCACTGTCTCTGCAGAGGCTCGGGGTGGTCTGGGGGCCCCTCCGCTGCAGTCTGCCCGATCCCTGCCGGGCCCCGCCCCCTGCCTCAAGCACTTCCCGCTCGACCTGCGCACGTCTATGGATGGCAAATGCAAGGAGATCGCCGAGGTATCACCTGGCACCACCTGCACCCCTCACCCCATGTCCTCATGCCCTGCCTCTGCTCCCCATGCCCCTCCACCCCAGCTGACCCTGGCCTCATGCTTGGCTGCCTCCTGATCCTCAGCCTGTCCCAGGTACCCCCAGGTCCTGCCGCCCTCACCCTATCCCCAGACTCTGCAGGAGGGGGCCCAGGGGCCGAGGGCTAGGCCACGCTGACCCTTCCTTCCTTCCTCCCAGGAGCTGTTCAGCCGCTCGCTGGCTGAGAGTGAGCTCCGTAGTGCCCCGTATGAGTTCCCTGAGGAGAGCCCCATCGAGCAGCTGGAGGAGCGGCGGCAGCGGCTGGAGCGGCAGATCAGCCAGGATGTCAAGTGAGCCCGGCAGGCAGCCGAAGGCACACGCTGTGGTCGGCTCAGCATCCCTCTGTCTCCATCTGGGCTCTTTCAGAGCCCCTTCCCTGTCCCCTTTCCTCTCCTGTCCTCCCTTTGCGGTCCACACGGGGGGCAGCATAGAGTGTGGGCTTCAGAGACAGGCTGCTGGGTTCTGGTTCTGTCTCCCATCCACTGATATGGCCTGGAACATGTTGCTTAACTTCTGGGTCTGCTTTCTCATCTCTAAAGTGGGGTAAGAACAGCACAGGGCTCTACAGCTCTGCCTGTGAGCTCACATGTGGCAACACGTGCACAGCACCTAGCACGGTGCTGGGACCTGGGAGCAAGGGCCATCCTTCGTGATCTGCCTGACCTCTCACCCCTCCAGGCTGGAGCCGGACATCCTGCTTAGGGCCAAGCAAGATTTCCTGAAGACGGACAGTGACTCGGACCTACAGTGAGGAGGGCAGAGGGGTACTGGGGTGTGGAGCTGGTGCCTGCCTGCCGCTGGCTCCAACCTCCTTCCCGTACCCCTCCCACGCAGGCTCTACAAGGAGCAGGTCGAGGGGCAGGGTGACAGGGGCCTGCGGGAGCGTGATGTGGTGCTGGAACGGGAGTTTCAGCGGGTCACCATCTCTGGGGAGGAGAAGTGTGGGGTGAGTGTGGGCCAGGACCTTGGGTTTCTATTCGTTACTCAGTGTCCCAGCCGGGGAGCTGAGTGCGAGGTGGGGGGGAGCCTCGGAGAGGGTGGTTCTCTTTCCCCAGCAGCTGGGGGTCAGAGGGTCTACTTGATGTGCTGGGACCAGAGTGGTCTGAGTGTTCTGGGGTCCGGGCCTGTGGGAGGTGGGAGTACCTTGGGGTCTTGGGTAAGGCCCCAGGAAGGAGGTGAGAGTGAACCTGAGTCTGAGACTGAGGAGAGTGATCACATGTCCTCGTCTCCAGGTGCCGTTCACAGACCTGCTGGACGCAGCGAAGAGCGTGGTTCGGGCACTGTTCATCCGGGAGAAGTACATGGCCCTGTCGCTGCAGAGCTTCTGCCCCACCACCCGCCGCTACCTGCAGCAGCTGGCTGAGAAGCCTCTGGAGACACGGACCTACGAGCAGGGCCCCGACACCCCTGTGTCTGCTGGTGGGACCCCGCTCCCTGCCCCACCCCAAGTGCCCTGGGCTCCCTGAGCCTGGGGCCTGGGCATCTCTGCCCTGCCTGCCTCTGCCCACACATAGCCTCTTGGTGCTCAGGGGGGGAGGGCAAGTCAGGAGCTGCCTACCCTGCTGGGGTCTTCGATATCTCTCACCCTCTTCGGGAGCCCCTGCCTAAAAGAGCCCAGGCCCTGACTCCACCCTCCTCACCCCTCTGCAGATGCCCCGGTGCACCCCCCTGCGCTGGAGCAGCACCCCTATGAGCACTGTGAACCAAGCACCATGCCTGGGGACCTGGGCTTGGGCCTGCGCATGGTGCGGGGCGTGGTGCACGTCTACACCCGCAGGGAACCCGATGAGCAGTAAGAGGGGTGTTATGTGCTGGGGAACTCTGTGTGGGAGGCTGCAGTGGCTGGAGAAGGGCCACCGAGTCTGGCGTGCCCTCCTCACCCAAGCTCCCCTCCATGCCAGTTGCTCAGAGGTGGAGCTGCCATACCCCGACCTGCAGGAATTTGTGGCTGACGTCAATGTGCTGATGGCCCTGATTATCAATGGCCCCATGTGAGTCCCCTCCAGTCCCAGATACTCAGCTCGCCTCCCAGCCCAGATTCTCCAGCCCCAGTTCTGCCCCAGCCCCTGTCACCTGGTGTCTTGCCCCTTTCTAGTCACCTAGTCACTGAGTGCTAGACTTTCCTTCAGTCTGTTGCCTTCTTGGCAGCCTTCCTCCCACACCCTCCCCCCTCTCCCTCCACTCTGCTACCCAGGCCCTCCCCAGGTGCTCCCTTGAGGGCCTGAGTCCCTGCCATGTTCTCCTCGTGCCCAGAAAGTCATTCTGCTACCGCCGGCTGCAGTACCTGAGCTCCAAGTTCCAGATGCATGTGCTACTCAATGAGATGAAGGAGCTGGCTGCCCAGAAGAAAGTGCCACACCGAGATTTCTACAACATCCGCAAGGTGGGCCCTCACTCCCCACCCTGTGGCCCTCTCTGTGTCCTGACCCTGCACCTCGGTCCAGCCTCCCCCTCAAGGGCTTGGGCCCCCCAACCCAGCATCCAGAATGGAGTGTCCTCTCCCATCCCACCGTCCTGGCCCTTCCTGGCCTCTGGTGGACCAGCAGTGCCCTGTTGCACCCCAGGTGGACACCCACATCCATGCCTCCTCCTGCATGAACCAGAAGCATCTGCTGCGCTTCATCAAGCGGGCGATGAAGCGGCACCTGGATGAGATCGTGCACGTGGAGCAGGGCCGCGAGCAGACGCTGCGGGAGGTCTTCGAGAGCATGCACCTCACTGCCTACGACCTCAGTGTGGACACGCTCGACGTGCACGCGGTCCGCCCCAGCGGCACGGGCTGAGGGGCTGGGTCAGGGTAGGGGCTAGGGGTTAGGGTGACCTGGTCCTGCCCATCTCCTCCAGGACAGGAACACCTTCCATCGCTTTGACAAGTTCAATGCCAAATACAACCCTATTGGGGAGTCTGTCCTCCGAGAGATCTTCATCAAGACTGACAACCGGGTTTCTGGGAAGTACTTTGCTCACATCATCAAGGTAAGGAGGCAGCCCTCAGCCACTGAGCCACGTGACCTGGGCTCTGGGGGGCTCTTGTGCGGGGATCGTGTGGGGTAAGAGGCCTGAAGAGGTCTGACGGAGCGCACGTGGTGGGCGCGAGAATATCTGCTCCCCATGTGTCCAGGAGGTGATGTCAGACCTGGAGGAGAGCAAATACCAGAACGCAGAGCTGCGCCTCTCCATCTACGGGCGCTCAAGGGACGAGTGGGACAAGCTGGCACGCTGGGCTGTCACGCACCGCGTGCACTCTCCCAATGTGCGCTGGCTCGTGCAGGTGCCCCGCCTCTTGTGAGTGTCCCTTGGAGTGGAAAGGAATATGGGGGCCCGTGTTCAAGGGGCAAGGGCCTGCCTCCTACCTCCTGGGGCGGCTGAACCTCCCCTGACCCCGATAAGCCCTCTGAGTCCAAGGAGGGGCTGCCTGGTTCCACCCGTGGTCTGTTCAGCCCGGCCCACCCTGGTGTCCCCACTTTCCCAGTGTGGCTTAAGTGTCCTTCTGTGCTTTTGAGCCAAGTTCTGACCCTTACTGGCCTGCTGAGTTTCTTCTCGCTGGCCCTGACCCGCACATGCCTGTGTGCTGTCTCGCCTGCAGTGACGTGTACCGCACCAAGGGCCAGCTGGCCAACTTCCAGGAGATGCTGGAGAACATCTTCCTGCCTCTGTTTGAGGCCACTGTGCACCCTGCCAGCCACCCGGAGCTACACCTCTTCTTGGAGCATGTGAGCAGGCAGCATAGGTCTGGGTATGGGGAGGATGACCAGCCTCAGCCCAGCTGCAATTCTGGGCCTGACCACAAGGTTCTGTGCCAGGTGGATGGTTTTGACAGCGTGGATGATGAGTCCAAGCCTGAGAACCATGTCTTCAACCTGGAGAGCCCCCTCCCCGAGGCTTGGGTGGAGGAGGACAACCCACCCTACGCCTACTACCTGTACTACACCTTCGCCAACATGGCCACGTTGAACCACCTGCGCAGGTGCCTGCACCGCCCAGTGCTGAATCCCTGTGCACCATGTGGTCTCTCACCCAACAAAGCTTGCTCTGGGTGCCCTGGGCTGGGGCCACCAGAGCCCTGACCCACCTGGTGCCCTGTGCTTGGACTGGATGGGTTCTTTCTCTGCCTGCAGGGCCCCACCCCTCAGCCCTCACAGCCAGGCATCTACCCCAGCTCCCCTTATCCTAGGCCCACACAGTCCCTGCCTGGAGGACGTGCGTGTGCTGGGGTGGGGTTCAGGAGCCCCAGCGAGCCCAGGCCAGCCCAGGCTCAGGAGCTGACCCTGTCTTCATGCCCCCCAGGCAGAGGGGCTTCCACACCTTTGTGCTGAGGCCACACTGCGGGGAGGCTGGGCCCATCCACCACCTGGTGTCAGCTTTCATGCTGGCTGAGAACATCTCCCACGGGCTGCTTCTGCGCAAGGTCAGGGTCTGCACCTCCAGCCTCCCCTCCCAGTTGTTCACCTTCCTCTGATCCACTCGGCCCTTCAGTGACTGACCCTCCTCCCACCCAGCCCCCAGATTGGACTCCACCTTTCCAGTGTAATTAACCTTCCCCACCCCCGCCTCCAGACAGGGGCCTCCACTTGGACTCTGGCTGCAACTCACCCTTCGCACGTCAGGCCCAGCTCGGATTCCCTTCCCCCTGCCCACTGCGGTGGCCTGGACACCCCAGGTCCAGCATGCCCTTCCCGTCTCCAGGCCACCTGACAGTCCTTTCTTCCCTGTCACCTGTGCAGGCCCCGGTCTTGCAGTACCTGTATTACCTGGCCCAGATCGGCATCGCCATGTCCCCACTCAGCAACAACAGCCTCTTCCTCAGCTACCACCGGAACCCGCTACCCGAGTACCTGTCCCGTGGCCTTATGGTCTCCCTGTCCACTGACGATCCCCTGCAGTTCCACTTTACCAAGGTCAGAGTCGGGCAGGCAGGCAGGCAGGTGTCCTGGGACACTGGGGTCGTTCTGGGCTGGTGCTGCCCCCTGCTGGTGGAGTGCAGCGAGTGGCGAGGCCCACAATGGAGGGGGAGGCGGAGCGGGGTTGCAGGGCTGGGGCCTGCCTGCCTGAGGGAACCTGGCCTATGCAGGAGCCGCTGATGGAGGAGTACAGCATTGCCACCCAGGTGTGGAAGCTGAGTTCCTGTGACATGTGTGAGCTGGCCCGCAACAGTGTGCTCATGAGCGGCTTCTCCCACAAGGTATGATACCTTCCTGCCTGGCTGCTCCTTGGGATCGCATCTCCTCCCCTCTGCATTTGAGCTCTGCCCCTGGGTTGGTCCGGGGTGAGGCAGGGCCGCCCAGGGCTGGCTGCAGCTCTGCCCGTTACCCCTTTACTTGGCTCTGCAGGTAAAGAGCCACTGGCTGGGACCCAACTATACCAAGGAGGGCCCCGAGGGAAATGACATCCGCCGCACCAACGTCCCAGACATCCGCGTGGGCTACCGCCATGAGACCCTGTGCCAGGAGCTGGCGCTTATCACGCAGGCCGTCCAGAGCGAGATGCTGGAGACCATCCCGGAGGAGGCGGGTGGCGCCACGAGCCCAGGGCCTCAGTGAGCCTGGCCCACGCCGCGCCCACCACATCTCAGCACCTCGGCCATGTTTTGTTCTCAGAGCCCTCCCATCCTGCTGTAGTCTCTGCATGTCTCTGTTCTTCTCTGTCTCTGTCTTGCACGTCTCTGACCATGTCCCTGTCCCTGGGCCACTCCAGGGAAAGCAATGTCTGGGAATCTCCTTCACCATTGTCTTAGCTCAGGTGGCACCTGACAGCCAAGGTTTTGAGGGATAGCCCTGCTGGTGGCCCTATCCTAGGATCCTCAAAAGCCTGGCTATCCTGTGGGCTCTCCAGTGTCCACAGGGTCTGGGGATGTTTGTGGGGGGGGCTGGCCCCTCTAGTCTTTGGGGTCCTGCCTGGGCAAATCCGAGCTTTGGCTGGGGCTGAAGTTTAGGCCCTGCCTTATGTGGCCCCTGCCTTATGTGGCCAAGGAGCAGTCGGGCGGGGTGTGTACAGCGCTGCCGTGGGCATCAGCTCTGCGCCGGGTAGAGTTGGGCCAAGAGCTGGGCCACCGCCCTGGGCTGCCTGGCCTGAGGGGGTGGACCATCGTCTTCGCCAAGTCACTGCCCAGCAGCCTTCTCCGTCCTTTCCCCAGCCCACGTGCTCCTCTGGTGTCAGCTTCCTGTGCCTCTGTGGAAGAGGACAGATGCCCTATGCTGTGTCTGGGGCCACTGCAGCCACAGGGTCCTGGATCTCCCACTAGCCCTGGGAGTAGTGTCCCAATACGGCCCCCAGAGCTTTGAGCAGATCTGGATCCTGGCTGGGCCCCCATGTTGTGTTCTGGACCGAGACCTTTGCTGTGAAATGCAGTGTTTCGTATGATCCGTCTTTCCTAGTGCATGAGAAATAAAGATTATTTAAGTAATGAGGCAGGAGGGTCTCTGTTGGGAGAAGGGAGGGCTGTGGTGGGGGTGGCTGTGGATGGAGGTGCAGCACATTCTGAGGGAGCCGTCGGGCTTGGGCAGTGTCTGTCCATGCACATGGAAACAGACAAAGGAGGCTGTGGGAGGGGGGAGATGCCCACCAGGCCGCATCCCGCCTGCCCCCTCTGGGGGGGGATACCTGGCCCAGGTCTGCGGCACATCCCTGTCACACCAGCTTGGGAGATGGTGCCCCCTTCCCGCCTTGGACTTCCTCCCCACTTCCAGCCACTTAGGGGACAGTCTGGTGGATACGAGAATATGCACTTACAGGCAAACCCTGAAACTCTGGACATCTGGGGGTCCTACCCACAGGGATTCCGATTCAGGAGGTGGAAGGTGTGGCACAGACATCTGCAAACTCCCGGCAGAATCTGTTGCAAGGGGTTGAAACAAGCCTGTGTCTTCGAATCCAGCCTTGACCCACTCAGCTTCTGTCCCCTGTTTGATACACAGTTTCTGGAGTACCTCCTTGGCACAGCGGGTGCCAGAGTCTGTTCCTAAGTAAAGAAGGGCAGTGGAATGTGCCCTGGGCTGTGCGAGGTCCGGGGTGGGCGGGAGGTCCTGTCGTGGCAGCTGCGGCTGTGTGGGGAGGAACGGCGGCCCCTGGCTGGCCGCCTCAGTAATGATGATTAGCTGCAGAACAGCGTGAGCCTGTGTAATTGCGGGCCTGGGCAGGGCGAGAGCAAGAGCGGGAGGCGGGCAGGCCAGCGGTGTCCTCCGGTCCTGTCCTGTCGGCCGCTCTGCCCCAGCCGCACCTAGCTCAGCAGGCAGGAGGGGCGTCTGTACCCGGCCCCACTCCCTGCCTGGCTGCCCTGGGCCAAGGCTCTCGTCCCCAACCTCCCGAGGGCTGCTGGCCAAGACCCAGGTCCCTTCAGTTGCAGAAGACATCTCTTGCTGAGTCATTCTAGCCATTTCCACGTCACAGAATTGAATGTTAGGGCTGGAGAAGAGCGAGAGGTTGCCCACCTCTGGCTGACTCCTGGTTGGGAAACAGGCTCAGGAGGTGAAAGTGGCCAGTGGCAGAGCCTGGACTGGAGCTCAGTGTCCAGGGCTCCTCCATATCACATGGCCTCATCTGCCCAAGGGGTGATGCTTTTCGAGTGTGAGGGGAACTAACTTTTTAAGGAGATGAATATATTTAATAATATAAGCAAGCTGTATCTTGTCTTTGACAGGAAGCAGGATTAGATCTTTCTTTTTTTCTTTCTTTCCTTTTTTTTTTTTGAGACAAGGTCTCACTCTGTTGCACAGGCTGGAGTGCAGTGGTGGGATCATAGCTCACTGCAGCCTGGAACTTCTGGGTGTTAAATGATCCTCTTGCCTCAGTCTCCTGAGTAGCTGGGACTATAGGTGTGTACCACCATGCCCAGCTAATTAAAAAAATTTTTTTTAGAGATGAGATCTTGCTATGTTGCACAGGCTGGTCTCAAACTCCTGGACTCAAGTAATCCTCCCACCTTGGCCTCCCAAAGCACTGGGATTATAAGTGTGAGCCAGAAGATCTTTCTAGAAGGTCCCTGAAGGCAAGAACTGCCTGTCCCATTTGCCAGCACTTAGGACTCCGTATCTACTCATTGAATTTGTTATTTAATGGAATCCTTCATTCCATTTTCTTGTCTCCTGTTTTTCTCTGTGTGTGCTAAGGCCTACTTCTAAGAATATTACAAATGTAAAGAGTTTTTTTAGCAAACCCTCCACGATTTATTTTTTAAACAACTTGCTCCTGGTTTTCCAGTTTCTCAGAAATTTCTCTTTCAAACATTTATCAAGAGCAAATAATCTTACAACAGTAAGGCCTTAAAATTTCCTCCTATGTGAAAAGAAAATTATTTTCATTAAAGAAATTTGGGAAATATAAGAAAATGGGAAGAAGAAAAAAGCCCATTCATAATCTTTTTTTTTCTGCTCCTTTTGGGGGTGGGGTTTGGTCTTCATAAGTTCTTTGCCCGCCCATTCATAATCTAATCTTCAAATATTTGCTGTATGCTTGAGATATATGTATACATATTTTTAAAACATTTTATCTACATTTATGTATTCCTTTCAGTTCTTTTTTTTTTTTTTTCTTTTGAGACAGAGTCTCACTTTGTTGCCCAGGCTAGAGTGAGTGCTGTGGCGCCAGCCTAGCTCACAGCAACCTCAAACTCCTGGGCTCAGGCAATCCTTCTGCCTCAGCCTCCCGAGTAGCTGGGACTTCAGGCATGTGCCCGGCTAATTTTTTCTATATATATTAGTTGGCCAATTAATTTCTTTCTATTTATAGTACAGATGGGGTCTCGCTCTTGCTCAGGCTGGTTTTGAACTCCTGACCTCGAGCAATCCGCCTGCCTCGGCCTCCCAGAGTGCCAGGATTACAGGCATGAGCCACCACGCACAGCCCCTTTCAGTTCTTTTAAAACGTATTTTTGAGCTAAAATCACATATGTATAATTTTGTGTTTTTAAAATTATTTTAACATAAATCCACATGTCATGAAAATACTCTAAATATAAGTTTTAATTATAGTGCACTGCCCCAGGGTGAGCCTGCCCATGATTTACTCTTACAGCTCTTTTCTGTTAAGAATAACCAAGGCCTAATGTGACTGACAGTGTGCATTCTGGAGCCAGGCCATGTGGATTTGAATTTTGGCTCCACCATTTTCTGGCTGGGTGACCTTGGGCAAGTTACTTTCCCTCTCTGTGCCTCCAGGTCTTCACCCCATTTCGTGGGGTTAATAATAGCATTTTCCTCATGGGTTTCAATTAGTCACTGGTTATAAAGTACTAAGTAAGTGCTCAATAAATCTTAGCTATTACCTCTGCATACAGCCCTAAGTCTAGATGC
The DNA here is from genome assembly GCF_040939455.1 of Microcebus murinus. Lineage (NCBI taxonomy): Eukaryota > Metazoa > Chordata > Mammalia > Primates > Cheirogaleidae > Microcebus > Microcebus murinus. The sequence continues at coordinate 88,526,379 of NC_134105.1, forward strand.
CCATGAGTGAAGTCAGCAGGTCCAATGTCTAATTTTTTTTTAACTGTTCTTGATAGAGATGAATCAAAGTGTGTGAACTGAGATTAAAGTCCTTTCCTTGCCCTCTACCTGCCCACGCCTTCCTCGCTATCCCATCACCTCCTTTCCTCTTTTAGAACCCCATCACGCCCTCTTGGAGACCATTTGGGAGGTGCGTGTGTCTTCCTGAAGGAGGCAGCACTTCCCTCTGCTCTGTAGTCAGAGGTCAGGGGCCAGAGGCTCTTACACGGATTGGGGAGGGGAATGAGGGTGAGCGGCAGAGGGAATTTTAAAACTTGGTCTGCTTTTAAAGGCCCCAAACAGAGTGCAATAAAATGTGCAAACAAATCTGCCACCTCCCGGTCGTGGGGCTGGCCCTGAGTGAAATCTACATGGGGGACTGTCCCTTGTCAATCACAAAACCTTGCAAACTGGGCACATCCTGCACTGCAATGGTTCACCTCCCCGTGCCCCCTCCTGGGGGAGTTGAGGGGAGCAGGTGGAGAGCTGGCTGTTCCCGCAGAGCTGGGGACAGGGTGAGGGAAGGGGTGCTTGATTAAGGTGACAGTGATCCTGACTTCTAAACCCTACCTCAGGACATTTACCCTGTCAAAGTATTGCTTTATTTGCAAATTTATTAATATGAAATTCCAATAAAGGTTTAAGCATTAAATCATATTTAATCCAATGTTTGACAAATCACTTTGTTTTCAAAATGAGAGTAAAGTTGCCTGATTTAGGATGCCCTGGAGTCAATCCAGAGTGGGTAGTCTCTGCCACCAGACCCTCGGGGTGACCTGCATGTCTAGAGATGGGGACAATTCAAGTGCCCTGGCTTTGTGAGCAAATCTGTCCTCTCTAGAGGGCAAGGTGGACTTTAAAAGGCCCTCCACCAGCTGAAAGAAAAACTTTGGGGCTGCAAAATATGAAAAAAGCAAAGTTGAAATCGACAAATGTTTAACTGCCTTGAGGAAATAGTATGTCAACTTTGATATTTGTTAAGTTTAGTACCCAGACAAATGTCAGTATATTTGAAAACAATTTGTAAGTTGGATTTTTGGCAAGAGTCCCAGATGATTAAAGAGAAATCATAGCCAATAGTAAATAAATGATTTACTCATAGTCAAGTAATTTCAAAATCAAATTTATAAAAAATTCTTAAAGAAGAGTTATATTTAATGCAGGATGTGGGTGCATTCAAATGTTTGTTACAGTGAGGGTGGGGCCTCTGAGAATCAGACACAGGGTCTATGAAGGGATTAAAATGGCCCAGCCCTGCAGTCCTCCTCTGGGCCAGGGGGGTTGGCTCAGCTTCCAGTCTACCCTTCAGCCTTCCCGCCTCAACAAATAGTCTGGGCAGATTTGGAGCAGCTACAGCAACCACTGGCATCTTCGCTAGATCTGTGCAATAACCATGCATGGCTGGAGTTTCTGTCTCCATTTTGCAGATGAGAAACTGACCTGAGTTAAAACTCGAGTGTTCCCTTTATTAGCTGGGCAAGTCAGACCTCCTCCCTGACTTTCCAGGCTTGGGGTAAATATGGAAAGACGAGGCCACTACCAACGCATCCCCAGCCTGGGACCCTAAGGAAGCAACACTAGGGTATGTTTGCCTGTCTACTGTGTGTTTTCCAGTAGTGATGGTGCAGTAACATACCTATGAGCACCTGGCATTGTGCCAGGCTCTGTACCACAGTGACTGCACTTGCTGTTCCTGGGACTCTGCATGATAGCCATCACATACTCCCTCTCAGAGAATGAGGTTCAGGGAGTTACCCAACATGACTCAGCTAGTGTCAGAGCTGAGATTTGAACACAGAACTGTCTGGCTTCAAAGTCTTTGTTCCACATACTCTATCATACGCTCCCTGGCGTATGTGCCTGATTTTGGGGGGAAGTCCCTACAGGGGTGGGGTGTACAGGGAAGGGACAGTGTCTGACTCTGATGAGCAGATGGACCAGTAGGGGTGAGTCTGGAGGCAGAAAGGTCGTGGACGAGGCTCCTGCCACATCCTGGATGTGGGTGATGAGGTTCTGGCTGGTGGCTGTGGGGTAGAGAGGAGATTTTTTAGGGGGCCAGTTAAGACCAGTGGCTAAGACAAGGTGGCAGAGCTGGCCACAGTGTTGTGCTTGGCTGGTTGTGCAACCTGGTATAAGATTGAGAATTCAATGCCCTGAGGGGGCTGCAAGCCTTACTCCTCCCTGCTGCCTTCCACCCGGCCCAGGCCACATTGCCAGGGAGCTGCCTGAGTTTGTGATCCCTGGATGAAAATCACCATTTCATGGTACAGCTGTCAGGTATTGGCTGGGAGATCCTGGGTGGATTATATGAACTCTAAACTTTAGTTCTCTAATCCATAAAATGAGGACATCAGGGTCCATCTGCATTTGTTTGTTATGGAGATTAAATACTGTATATAAATCTGAGTTCAAGTCCAGGGGAATTGGACAACTATGAAAACTCCACTGGGGGGCCAGAGAAGGGTGAGCTAATTCTTTCTGGAGAAAATAGCAATAATATCATGTTTGTTTCGTGCTTTATAATTTCTTTTCTTTCTTTCTTTCTTTCTTTCTTTCTTTCTTTCTTTCTTTCTTTCTTTCTTTCTTTCTTTCTTTCTTTCTTTCTTTCTTAATTTTAATTTTATTTTAGCATATTATGGGGGTACAAATGTTGAGGTTACTTATATTGCCCATGCCACCCCTCCTCCCTCGAGTAAGAGCTTCAAGCATGTCCATCCCCCAAACGTTGCACTTCTTACTCGTTGTGGTTGTATATACCCGTCCCTTCCTCCCCCCTCCCACCCTCCCGACACCCTATAAATGTTACTCCTATATGTCCACTTAGGTGTTGATTCGTTAATACCAATTTGCTAGTGAGTATATGTGGTGCTGGTTTTTCCATTCTTGAGATACTTCACTTAGTAAATGGGTTCCAGCTCTATCCAAGAATATACAAGAGGTGCTATATCACTGTTGTTTCCTAAAGCTGAGTAGTACTCCATGGTATATATATACCACATTTTATTAATCCATTCATGAATTGATGGGACTTGGGTTGTTTCCATAGCTTTGCAATTGTAAATTGTGCTGCTATAAACATCTGAGTGCAGGTGTCTTTTTCATAAAGTGACTTTTGATCTTTTGGGTAGATGCCCAGTAGTGGAATTGCTAGATCAAATGGTAGATCTACTTGTATCGCTTTGAGGTATCTCCATATTGCTTTACACAGAGGTTGAACTAGTTTGCAGTCCCACCAGCAGTGTAGGAGTGTTCCTCTCTCTCCGCATCCACGCCAGCATTTGTTGTTTGGGGACTTTTTGATAAAGGCCATTCTCACTGGAGTTAAGTGATATCTCATTGTGGTTTTGATTTGCATTTCCCTGATGATTAGAGATGTTGAACATTTTTACATATGTTTGTTGGCCATTATTCTGTCTTCTTTTGAGAAGTTTCTATTCATGTCCTTTGCCCATTTTTTGATAGGGTTGTCTTATTTTTTCTTGCTGATTTTCCTGAGTTCTAAATAGATTCTAGTTATCAGCCCTTTATCAGATATGTAGCTTGCAAAAATTTTCTCCCATTCTGTGCGTTGTCTGTTTGCTCTCTTGACAGTTTCTTTGGCTGTGCAGAAGCTTTTTAATTTCATTAGGTCCCCTTTGTTTATTTTTGTTGCTGTTGTGATTGCCTTTGGGGTCTTCTTCATAAATTCTTTGCCTAGGCCAATGTCCTTGCAAGTTAGATGTGTTTCCTGAAGGCAGAAGATACTTGGCTTGTGTTTTTTTATCCATTCGGCCAGCCTAGGTCTCTTGAGTGGGGAGTTCAAGCCATTCACATTTATTGAGATAACTGATAGGTGTGGAAGATTTCTGTTCATTATGTTGGGTTGAACTTTGTTGCTTTGTTTTCTCTCTTGAGCCATTGTAGTGTCTGGGCTTTAATCTTTAGCTTTGAGTAGATTTACATTCATGAGTGTTTATTGTGCTGATCCGTGGGTAACACTGTTTTGAGTACTTCTTGACGAGCTGGTCTTGTCTTGGTGAATTCCCTCAGTCTTGGCTTATCTGAGAATGTCTTGAGTTCTCCTTCATATACAAAACTTGGTTTTGCAGGGAATAAGATTCTAGCCTGGGCATTGTTCTGTTTCAGAAGAGTGAGAATGGGGCCCCAGTCTCTCCTTGCTTGTAAAGTTTCAGTAGAGAAGTCTGGTGTTATTCGAATTGGCTTTCCCTTATATGTTACTTGCTTCTTTCGTCTTACAGCTCTTAGAAGGGCCTCTTTAGTCGATATTTTGGTCAGTCTGATGACTGCATGTCGTGACGTCTTCCTGTTTGCATTGAATCTCCCAGGGGTCCTCTGAGCTTCTTGAACTTGTATATCAAGATTTTTAGCAAGGCCTGGGAAATTTTCCTCTATTATATCTTCAAACAGCTTGTCCAACCCTTGAGTGTTGTCTTCTTCCCCTTCTGGCAACCCTATGACCCTCACATTAGGTTTCTTCACATAATCCCATATCTCTTGTAGGCTTTGCTCTTTTCTCTTGTTTCTCTGCTCTATCTCTGTGACTGATTTATTTAATTGGAAGGTGCTACCTTCAATTTCTGAGATTCTTTCTTCTGTTTGATCTACCCTGTTCTTGAGGCTTTCCACTGAATTTTGTAGTTCCCTGAATTGATTCTTCATTTCCAGGAGTTCAGTTAAACTTTTGTTCATTGTATTGATTTCTTCAGTGAACTTTTGTTCCAGGTCCTGGAGGCTTTTTGTGGTTTCTTTGTGTTGGTTTTTGAGTTGTTCTTGCAGGTCGTTGAATTTTCTTATGTTCCACATTCAGAATTTCTCTTCTGTCATTTTGGTTGCCTGATTTTGGTTGGTGTCCATTTCTAGGGGGCTGGCGCTTCTCTTTGGGGGTGTGTTTTCCCTTTGGTTCTTCATATTTCCGGAGTTCCTTTGCTGATTTCTTCCCATGTTGATCAGTTGTTGTTTCTTTCCTTTAGATTTTCGTTTTGGTATTTACACGCCTTGCTTAGTTTCTGAGCCGGTAGGTGGTGTCTGTAGGTGAGGTTCGACCACTCCCTGTATAATGAGTCAGTAGGTGCTGTGAAGAGGCTGTGCAGGATGTCCTCCCTGTCAGTAGGTGGCGCTTGCTCAGAGGAACAGGCTACGCTGTTGTTTTTGTGTCCTGTTATCAGCTCTTGTTCCCCTGGAGAGGCGCTCTAGTGCCTCAGGTGGTCGGTGGGGACCTGGGACTTCCAGGTGTGTTCTTTTTTCCCTCTCAATGAGAGCTGGTCTAGGAGAGAGTGTGGGCGGAGCTGGGTTGGGTAAGCCTGCCCTGAGGCACCACCAATGCCGTTAGCAGGGGTCAAAGTTCTGTTTCCTGCTTCAGGGAAAAGCTGCCAAGAAGGGGCTGGAATGGCCCGGCTCAGGCAGAAAGTCTGCGTGTGGGGTGGGGCTGTCTGAGACCGGCGGTCTGGAGTGGGCCTCGCTTCTTTCCACCCTCCCCAACTCCGCAGCTACTACCCTCTGCCAGCAGGCCAGACGACACAGCCACCAGGCCTCCCCTGCCTGTGATGCCGGCCGGGAGGTTCCCTGCGCAGGAACGCCACCTGGGCTGGGCACATGGCCTCCTTTTGGGAGGAGGGTTGCCCTCTAGGATGCTGATCTGCCTCTGAAGGTGCATACACCTCAGTAGGCTGTTTGCATATATCCCTTCTGTGTCCCGAGCAATGCGAGACCTGGGTGCACGGGATGTGGTCTGCAGGTCTGACCTCTGGGTCCCAGAGTTCAAACTGTATCCCCACCAGGGAGAGGAGTGCTGGTTCCAATTCACCAACGGGGAGCCCAAGCTGGGTCTATGTTTCTCAGCCTCAGTGTCTGCCCGGTTCTCCTTGGATCACCGTGCCAGCAGCACCTGGGAGGGCTGGCGGGTAGGGAGCTCACAGTCTGAGTTCCCCTTAGTCAGCTGTAGGGCCCCAAAAGGGAAGGTCCTGTTCCCTGGAAGTGCCTCTGGCTGGTGGCTGTATTGTCTCTCTGGGCAGCCGGATAGGGTCAGGGGAGGGGAGAAGAAGGCAATATGGCGCCTGCCTGAGGCTCGGGTCTGTGCACAGGGAAGTGCCCTGCAGGAGTTGGGAGCCTGGTGTCGCGTCCGCTACAGGCTTACCGCTCACTGGTGGTGGCTGTCTCTGGGCTGGTGTCCGCAGGTCTCTCCACCCGCTGGGGCGCCCACCAGCAGTCCAAGATGCAGGGGAGGGGAGAGTTAATCGTTCTACCTACCCTTGCCACTGGTCTCCAGGCTGCTCCGGAGGTCTCAGCTTCCAGTTCTCCTCTGCAACCTCCTCCCGTGGAGTCTCCCGTGGTCTCAGGTACCCCTCCTTCCGGCCCTCATCTGATGTAGGCTCATCTTCTTGCTTCTTTCTTCTAATTTCTGCTAGAATCTGTCTTTTCTGCAGAGACACTCTGTCTGGCGGTGTTTCTCGTCCGCCATCTTGATTCGGATCTGTGCTTTATAATTTCTACATTTAATGTTTTGTTTGTTTTTTGAGACAGAGTCTCGCTCTGTTGCCTAGGCTAGAGTGCTGTGGCATCAGCCTAGTTCACAGCAATCTCAAAGTCCTGGGCTCAAGCGATCCTTCTGCCTCAGCCTCCTGAGTAGCTAGGACTATAGGCATGCGCCACCATGCCCGGCTAATTTTTTCTATATATTTTCAGTTGTCCAACTAATTTCTTTCTGTTTTTAGTAGAGACGGGGTCTTGTTCTTGCTCAGGCTGGTCTTGAACTCCTGACCTCGAGCGATCCTTCCACCTCGGCCTCCCAGAGTGCTAGGATTATAGTCGTAAGCCACCACACTGGGCCTACATTTAATGTTTATAATAGCCTGATGAGTTGGATGAGACAAGAATGTGATTATTCCTACCAGCAGCCTCAAATCCTTTCGGAACAAGGTGGGATCTAAACAGAAGTAAACGAGTGTTATACATACATAATGGATAGTGGCGTGGAAAACCAGAGAGGCCCCATATTGCTTGGTCAAAGGTGGTGAGTGGGGTGAGGACCCAGCATAGGACTCCTAGCCCAGTGCTCTTGCCTGTGAGATCCTTTTGGGACCTGCTGGATCTGAGTCAGGGCCTGGCCAGAGGTGCTAATGGGGGGTGGGAGTAGAGAGGGGGGAGCAAGGGGCAAGGTCTGGCTTTGACGAGGCCACCAAAACTTTTGAAGGCAAGTGCCCATGGGTCTCTTTAACTCCTCTGAGCCTCCCTTTCTCTGTTCCCCACCTCACACCCCTGCCTTGGGCCTGAGCACCTTCTGGGAGAGCCTGCTGGCTCCAGGTCCTGGGGGGACCTGGAGCTTCTGCCCACTGCCCTCATTTCAGCCCCCTCTCCCTCCTGCTCCTTCTCTTCTGCTCCCAGCTCTCATCTTAGCCAGCATCTTATTTATCTCATTCCTTTCCCTGAATAACTTTTTTAATTCTCACAACAGCACCATGCATTATCTACTATTATTATCCACATTGCACAGATATGTGGCAACATCATAGCTCACTATAACCTCAAACTCCTGGGCTCAAGTGATCCTCCAACCTTGGCCTCCCAAGGTGCTGGGATTATAGGTGTGGGTCACTGCACCTAGCTGCATAGGATTCTTTTAAAAGGTCAACCAGAGGTGGCTTGATGAGGGTGAGTCTGGGTCAGCCCTGGGCCTCCTTCTCCTCTGCACCCACGTGCCCCTAGCAGAGTCATACTAACCCATAAAGTGCCCTTTGTTTTTTTTTTTTGAGTCAGAGTCTCAGTCTGTCACCCTGGATAGAGTGCAGTGGCATTATCATAGCTCACTGCAACCTTAAACTCCTAGGCTCAAGCAATCCTCTTGCCTCAGCCTCCTGAGTAGCTGGGACTACAGGTGTGTACCACCATGACTGGTTAATTTTTCTATTTTTCATAGAGATGGGGTCTTGCTCTTGCTCAGGCTGGTCTCAAACTTCTTACCTCAAGTGATCCTCCCACCTCGGCCTCCCAGAGTGCTAGGATTAGAGGAGTGAGCTACTGTGCCTGGCCCTCATAAGGTGCCTTTGTGTGTTTCGAAATAAAGATACCCCTCCCTTGGGTGGACACAGCCTCATGCTGGGAAGCACAGCGTGGCGAGCAGAGCACAGGCTGGCTCTCAGCCCCTGATCACCCAGCGGCTCTTGTGCAGTGTATCATCTGCCCTGACACGTGCGATAGCCAGCCTGGGGTCCCTGCAGCCTGCTGGTGCACATGCAGCCGCATTATCACTGATGTCCTGGCTCTTGTGCCTACTCTTGGAGGATGTCACACAGTCGGGTCTGAGAGTTCCAGGCAGCATCCTACATGAGCTTGTAAATCAACTGAAACTCCAGCCACCCCCACTCCACCCCAATCATGTCTTGAGCCGAACAAAGCTCAGGGCCTATACAGCTGCCTGTGTGCCTCGAGTTGTGGTGGGGATGCACATTCATGCCAGAGTATCCCGAGGGTGGCCTGCTTTGGGTGCTACAGCCTCCACTGTGGAGAACCCAGGCATGGCTCACTCCCTCCCCTCTGCCGCATCCAGTCCTTGTGCACCAGATGCCTTGCGGGCCGCTTGGGCTCTTGGGTCACGCACAAGCCAGGGCTGACGCTCACCTGCATGTCTCCTTTGTTGAGTTAGGAGATGAGCTGTTAGGACAGCTCATGGAACTGATGGCATCTTTTGGTAAAGAAGAGTGTCCCTCCCTCTAGGTGGCTGCAGCTGTGCAGGGCGAATTCCTGGAGGAGTATAGGCTGATCTCAGCTCCCGCTTGCCCCTGGCTGATAGTCCTTGTGCAGTTTCCAACATGTCCACATGGTGGCGGTATCCTGTGAGAACAGCTCCTGATTCTGCCTCAGGGTCCTGGCTCCAGGGCTGGGTGGGCTGGGGCACCCTCTCCAGGAACCCATGCTCACTCATTCATGCAGTGGGCACCCTCGGGTCCCCAACCCCAGCAGCCCAGTAGACAGGCTGGCTCATGTATGACTTCCCCAGTGAGAGCTACTGCTTGGTTCACCCCAGGACCCCACTGGGGGGAGAGCTGCTGGTGGCTAGCTGCCTTGGACACCCTCTCCCCGGGCAAGGCTGGGGACCCGCACACTCTGGCCCTTTGGCTGTGCTGGTCTAAACCTCCACTCCATCCCCATCGTCTCGCTACCACAGTCTTCCTTCAGATATGTTGGCCACACGCGGTTAGGCCACATCTTCTTTTGCATCAGCAAAACCTAATTGGGCTTCTGAGCTTTACCTGTTCTTCACCTGGAATGCCTCTTAATTTTTAGATGATTTTTGCAGATGTTGATTTCATCTCCTCTGAGTGAATTTTCCTGTAACCTTCAGAACTTTGAGGAAGACCTCATTGTCACTCCCATATCCTGGTCACACCCCAGTCCTAGCAAAGAGATAAAGCTCCTGGCAAAGGCTCATATGGGCTGCAGGTGGTCAGGGCAGGAAGGAAACTCTAGCGTTTGGGGCACCTGGGCAAGTCTCCAAGGAGGAGATGGGCTTCGACCAGACTCTGCCAGGATCGGGAGAACATGCTTGGAGGAGGGCAGGGAAGAAGACATTCTGGGACTGTGTTGGGGGCCTCTTCCCCTGTCCTCTGTGTGGGGTCAGTGTCCCAAAGGCCACAGTAGGAGGGGAAAGCACTGCCCTTGATACTTGGACCAGTGCCTCCCTGGGATGGAGCCTGGAAGGGTCTCCTTGCCTCTCTCAGAGGCAGGGGCTGTGTCTGCTGGCATGGAGGCTTGCCCCATGACAGTCCAGTATTTGTTCCTTGTGGGTGCTCAGCCCTGAAAACCCTGCTGTCCCTGGAAGTTCATGGGTGCAGGGTCTCTTGAGTCAGCCTTCTGACTGAAGAGATTTGCCCTAAAGAAGATGGCCTGGAGCTCACTTCGAGGCCGGGGTTAGAAAAGATTTGCAGGGCCTGGGAACTGCACGTTTGGCCACCAGGGGGCGCAGCGGGAGTCGTCGTTCCCAGAAATCGGGCGGGGATTTAGGCCTCTGTAGGGTACTAGCTACGAGCAACCCTACGGGTAACCATGGAGTCCAGTAAATGTGGCATTCGTCGGCGTTCACCAGGCTTCCCACGTTGCCCAAGAGCAGGCTTGGGGCCCTGTGGCCAGAGGAGCGCTCCAGGCTTCTCTCCCATTGTCCTCTAGCCTGAGTCCCCTCCGGAGGAGTGGAGGCTGTACCTAGCGCCTGGTCTAGCACCCCGCGGTTCGGCACTAAGCCTGTGGCTCCGCCATCGCCATCGGCATCGGCATCGCCATCGGCATCGGCATCGCCATCGCCATCGCCATCGGCATCGGCATCGCTGCTGGGCCAGTGCCTGAGAGGCAGGCCCGGTGGGAGAAGGCGCAGACGCAGCGGGTGGCAGATTGAGGTTGGTCTCCCTGCTGAAGGGTAGGAGAGCTGGGGTCTGTGGTATGTCCTGACCCCTCTGTCAGGGATCACGAAGCTCGGAACCCTCATGTTTGCCGATGGAAATGTAACATGGTGCAGCAGCAATGGAAAACAGCTTGGTGGTTTCTGAAAAAGTTACACATGAAACTACCACATGACCCAGCAATTCCCCTCCTAGGCATGTTCATCTAATAGAACTGAACACTGGGACTCAGCCAAATACATGTATGCACACGTGTATGGCAGCCACAGCCTTTCCTTCCCTCCCAGCCCCGTCTGCATCAGCCAGCACCACTCTGCTTCCTGTTTAACTGGGCAGTTCTCAGCCAGGCTGGAGTCTGTCTGGAATCTCAGCTTGTCTGCAGAGAGCCCTAGTTTCCACAGCACCTCCTCTGGGGGTGTCCCCCACCCCTGATACTCCACCACCACCACCACCATATTGCTACCTGGAGATTCTTGCTTGTCCCCAACCCCAGTTCAGACCCCCGAATGCGTAGATGGCCCAGCTCCAGTCTCCGGGGGCCATCCCTGCAATCGGCTTTGCATTCTTGCCAGGGCCACCGCGTGGCTCCCTGAGAGAGCCCGTTCTCGCTGTCCACTGTTTTTGTGTGTAGGGAGACAGCAACGGGCAACCCGAAAGGCTTAATACTGGGAGCTTTTTGCAGCCAATGCTGTTTCTGGGGCCTGGTGCACTGCTCTGGAAGCTTCTGCACACATTCTCTCTGGCTCTGATCTCTCAGTGGCTTATCTGTGGCCTTGTTACCTTGTATAGGATCTACATGACACTGAGTTATTCTGGCCTTGTGAAGTGTCATTTCTTGCTGGTAATGAATACAGAGGACACAAAGCATTCTAAGAAACATCTACTGTGCTTGGCTTGTGAGAGCCTCTTACTTTGTGCCAAGTTTTTGAATTATCAGTTCCCACGGTGTTTGGAAACAGTCTTGGATCGTTGCTGGATCTTTGAGTCCCGTGGCTTCACCCTGCAGCCTTTTGTAGGTGGTGGGGTGTTCTGGGTAGACGTGGGCCTTGGGGTTGACTGGACTCGATCGAATATAACTATGTGTCCTCTGGCAAGTTAATTTCCCTGAACTTCAGTTTTCTCACCCATAAAATAGGGAAGAAAGAAGTAATTCAAAGAGATAGTTGGAAAATGTGGTGAGAAAGTATATGTAGTAGACACATATCAGGCACTCGGTAAATATTGGCTGGGATTATTAGTAAAAGCTAATAGGCCCCTTCTTTAAAGAGAACATAGCTCTTTCCTAAACACCACTGTCACACTTAAACTGTCAAGAAGTTATTGTTCCTCAAGACGCCCAGGAGCAGAGTCTGGGGGACGGTATTCCAGGGTGCAGGGAGACCCAGGCCGTCCTTGCTACTTAGGGACAGACCTGGACTCTCAGGTGCAAAGCAGGAACAAGATCGTTTCAAACTCTGCTGGTTTGAGGTGGATCTGGGCCCTCTGTCTGGATAGAGTGAGGCAGTTGGCAGGGAGCTGGGTGCCCATTCCAACGGCTGGCCAAGGGTAGCAGAGGGAGGTTTGCTCTCAAAAGAATTAGGTGAAAAGCCTGCAGCCAAGTGTGAGATCAAATCTTGGAAAACATCAGTGCTGTGAGGGTCCCTAGGTGAGCATTCTTAGTCCCAAATATCATGAGAACTGCTGGAAGTCTCACAGATATGGTGGGCAGAGCAGACTGAAGGTGGCGCACATTTTTGTATCCTGCAACTTTACTCAACTTGTTATTAGTTCTAACAGGTTTTTTAATGGAGTATTTAGAATTTTCTACATATAAGATTATGTCATCTGCCAATAGAGATACTTTCACTTCTTTTCCAATTTGGATAAATTTTTATTTCTTTTCCTTGCCTAATTGTTCTGCCAGGACTTCTATGTTGAATATAAGCGGTGAGAGTGGACATCCTTTGCCTTGTTCCTAATTTTAGAGAAAAAGCTTTCAGTTTTTCACTGTTGAGTATGATGTTACCGGTGGGCTTATCATATATGGCCTTTATTATGACTCTTGGGGTAAATTCCTTCTATACCTCGTTTGTTGAGATTTTTTTTACCAAGAAAGATAAAAATTTTGTCAGATGTTTTTCTGCATCTATTGAAATAGTCATCTGATTTTTGTCCTTCATTTTGTTAATGTGGTATATCACATTAATTAATTTGCATATGTTGAACCATCCTTGGGAAGGACTTGAAAAGATATTTCTCCAAAGAAGATATAAATGGCTGACAGGTATTAATATATGAAAAGATGATCCACATCACTAATCATAAGAGAAATGCAAATCAAAACCACAATGAGATATCACCTCACACCTGTTAATTAGGATAGCTATTGTCAAAAAAGCAACAGGTAAAAAAATAAAATAAAATAAAATAAACAATCTCCCCAATCCCTCCAAAAGGTAACAAGTGCTGTGGAGAAGAAACTGGAACTCCTATACACTGTTGGTAGGAAAATCAAATGGTGTAGCAACTATGAAAAACAGTTTAGAGATTCCTCAAAAAATTAAAAATAGAACTACATATTGAGCCAGCAATCCTACTTCTGAGCATATATCCAAAAGAATTGGAATCAGTATCTCAAGGAGATATTAACACTCCTTTGTTCATTGTAGAATTATTCACAATAGTCAAGACATGGAAACAACCTAAATGTTCATCACCAGACGAATGAATAAAGAAATGTAGTATATACATACAGAGGAATATTACTCAGCCTTCAAAAGGAGTAAATTCTGGAATATACAACACTATGGATAAACCTGGAAGACACTGTACTAAGCGAAATTAGCCAGTCACAGAAGAACAAATAATGCATGATTCTACTTACATGACATATCTAAAGTAGTCAAACTCATGAAAGTCGAGATAAGAGTGGTGGTTGCTAGGGCCTGGGAGGAGGAAGAAATGGGGAGTTGCTGTTCAACAGGTACAAAGTTTTAGTTACGCAAAGTGAATAAGTTCTAGAGATCTGCTGTACAACACTGTGCCTACTGTTGATAATACTGTACTGTGCCCTTAAAATTGGTTAATAGAGGCCTGGGAACGGTGGCTCACTCCTGTAATCCTAGCATTCTGGGAGGCCGAGGTGAGCAGATCCTTTGAGCTCAGGAGTTCAAGTCCAGCCTGAGCAAGAGCGAGAGCCCATCTCTACTAAAAAAATAGAAAGAAATTAGCTGGACAACTAAAAATATATAGAAAAAATTAGCCGGGCATGGAGGCACATGCCTGTAGTCCCAGTTACTTTGGAGGCTGAGCTAGAAGGATTGTTTGAGCCCAGGAGTTTGAGGTTGCTGTGAGCTAGGCTGACGCCATGGCACTCTAATCTGAGCAACAGAGTGAGACTGTCTCAAAATAAATAAATAAAATTTAAAAAAAAATCAAAAAGAGCCTAGAACAGCTTATTCTTTGGCCATATTTAAAAAAAAAATTGTTAAGAGATTAGATCTTATGTTAAGTGTTGTTACCACGTTTTTTTGGAGATAAGGTCCCATTCTGCCACCCAAGCAGGAGTGCAGTGGTGTCATCATAGCTCACTGCAGCTTTGAACTCCTGGGCTAAAGTGATCCTCCTGCTTCAGCCTCCTGAGTAGCTGGGACTACAGGTGCATGACACCATACCTGGCTAATTTTTTTTGTGTGTGTGAGACAAAGCCACACTCTGTTGCCTGGACTAGAGTGCTGTGATGTCAGCCCAGCTCACAGCAACCTCAAACTCCTGGGCTCAAGTGATTCTTTTGCCTCAGCCTCCCTAGTAGCTGGGACTACAGGCATGCGCCACCATGCCGGGATAATTTTTTCTATATATTTTTAGTTGGCCAATTAATTTCTTTCTATTTTTTAGTAGAGACGGGGTTTCGCTCTTGCTCAGGCTGGTTTTGAACTCCTGACCTTGAGCAATCCTCTCGCCTCGGCCTCTCAGAGTGCTAGGATTACAGGCGTGAGCCACCATGCCTGGCCTTGGCTAATTTTTTTTAATCTTTTGTAGAGATGGCGTCTTGCTCTGTTACCCAGGCTGGTCTTGAACCCCTGGGCTCTAGCAATCCTCCTGCTTTAGCCTCCCAAAGTGCTGGAATTATCAGTGTGAGCCACCATGCCTGGTGCCACAACTTTTAAAAAAAGCTATTAAAGTATTACTTATTTGTATCTTTATATATGCATGTATGCCCAAATATATACAAATACAGGAATATTAATTGAGTCCTTACTGTATTCTGTTACAAAAATAATGAACTAAAAGAGTAAAATTAGAATTTGGATCTGTCATGTAAAATAATTCAGTTATTTTATGACCAGGTTAATAGAGGTTCTTTTTTTTTTTTTTATCAAATTATTCTGTTAACTCTCAGTGCTTTTCACATATTCTTAATAATTTTGTTAGAAATATCCTTGGATAGCCCTGACCTAATTTTATTTGTTCGTTTTTAAAAATGCTATCACAGACCTGATTCACCCTTAAAATATAGACCACTCCAGAAATTAAATCTGCTTTGATGACTACAATGATTTCCCCCAACCAGGCATACCAGTTTGTAAAATGTACAAGTGTAAGCATGTATACTAACAGTAGATGCACTTTTGCCGGGAGTCTGTGAATTTGGAATGCTTTGGAAATGAAGAGTTTTGTAACCTCAACAAAAACCTATAACAATTGGACAACAAGTTAATAAAACTGCTGTTTTGCTGTTACCTAAGGAAATATTAATAGTTATAATAAAAACAATCATTCAAAGCACAAAGACCCAGAATTCTCTAATAATGTTTTAGCTTACCATTATGCTAACCCTAGCAGTATTAGTCAAGATCGTTGCTCCTGTAACCACACAGAAAAGATAGGCCTGGGAGGAATTCAAAGAGGCTATTTTTAACTGTCATAGACAAACCCCTGATTCAAAAAATGGACACATTTGGAAGCGGGAAAAGTTTGCATAGATATTATCTGGTGCCTTCAGGATGCCTGACTCATAATACCAAATACTTTATAGTGGAGTTTTGCAAAAGTGCTTTATGACATTACTCATAATAGCAGGGATAAATTTGCAGCAGTATTAAACCAACGTTGGTGGGGTAATTTTAGAGGTATTCCTAAGGATGTTTTAAAAACATGTCCTACTGCCAACAACATGA
The DNA here is from genome assembly GCF_040939455.1 of Microcebus murinus. Lineage (NCBI taxonomy): Eukaryota > Metazoa > Chordata > Mammalia > Primates > Cheirogaleidae > Microcebus > Microcebus murinus. The sequence goes on from NC_134105.1 coordinate 88,541,962, forward strand.
TCCTCGTAACTGTAAAGATGCATATGGACAAGAACCAGGGCCTTGAGGGCCCTTCATGTCTCCAAATGGACTTTAGACAAGTGCCTCTTGCAATGGATTATAAATAGCTTCCTTGCTGGAGTGCTATAGCTCTAACGGTAGCAAACATTTTTTTTTTTTTTTTTTAGAGACGGGGTCTCGCTCTTGCTCAGGGTGGTTTCGAACTCCTGACCTTGAGCAATCCGCCCGCCTCGGCCTCCCAGAGTGCTAGGATTACAGGCGTGAGCCACCGCGCCCGGCCACGGTAGCAAACATTTTTGCTTGATTTTGTTTTCCCACCTGGGAATTCCCACTCATCTCTCTAATAATGACAAAGACACTCATTTTACTGGTATTGTCATTAAGGAACTCTGTAAAGTTTGCTTTTTACCCAAAAACTTTACTTATCATCCACAGTCCTAGGGAAAAATAGAGAGAACTAATGAAAGTATAAAACTAAAATTAGCAAAGCTCCTCAAACTCCTGTGGCCTAAAATATTACCATTAGCTTTTTTTTTTTTTTGAGACAGAGTCTCACTTTGTTGCCCAGGCTAGAGTGAGTGCCATGGCGTCAGCCTAGCTCACAGCAACCTCAAACTCCTGGGCTCAAGTGATCCTTCTGCCTCAGCCTCCTGAGTAGCTGGGACCACAGGCATGCACCACCAAGCCCGGCTAATTTTTTCTATACATATGAGTTGGCCAATTAATTTCTTTCTATTTATGGTAGAGACGGGGTCTCGCTCTTGCTCAGGCTGGTTTCAAACTCCTGACCTTGAGCAATCCGCCCGCCTCGGCCTCCCAGAGTGCTAGGATTACAGGCGCGAGCCACTGCGCGCACGGCCCCATTAGCTTTAATGTGTATAAGATCAACCCCCCTGCCCTTGGACTCACAGGTTATCTCTTTATGAATTAATAAAAGACCAAGCTGGGCATGGTGCTACACGCCTGTAGTCCAGCTACTTGGAAGATTCAGGTGGGAGAATTGCTTGAGCCCAGGAGTTCAAGGCTGCAGTGAGCTGTGCTTGCACCTGTGAATGGCCACTGCAGTCCTACACTCCAGCCTGGGCCACATAGCAGGACCTCTCCTCCCCTCAAAAAAAGAGGTCAGTCCATGTTGTTTGAAAATTTAACCACCAATCTTAGATTCTACCCTGTTAACAATTACAATGAAAAGTGATTAAGAATTGCAACTCATACAATACCTCCAGCTTTATCATCAACAGATAAGAGCTGCACTTCCACACTATTCACCTATGATCCACAACAGGAGATTTAGTGTTCACTTTTGCCCATCTCTAGGAACACAAAAGTGACTCATTCCTATTGCAATAAGTGATATTGTATTTACTCCCAGTGCAATCTGTGTTCCACTAAAATACTGTTTCTTATATGACATCAGGCCCATACTGTCTACTGCACACTAACTCACCCTGTGATTCTGACCAATTGTTAGAGACTGCCAGATATTTAAAACTACCATCCCACTAGGAAATCATGTTTTATTAAAAAGGATATACAGAAGCTTCCAAAATGAAGACTGCACAGATAATCTTGGAGAACATCCAGGAGTGATAATCGATTTCTCTGTCATATAGGCCACAATTCTCATAGTGGGAAATAAAGCAAGATACATGCTGCCAAAACTGATAGAATTGAAGGGAGAAATAGTTCCACAATAACAACGGGAGGCCTGGATACCTCACTCTCAATAATGGAAGGCACAACCAGACAGAAGCAGAAAGTAGTGGGCTTGAACACCACAGTGGACAGCTAGAACTCACATGCAGAAAATTCTATCTAACAAGAACACCATACAGGCCAGGCACAATGGCTCATGCCTGTAATCCTAGCACTCTGGGAGGCCGAGGTGGGAGGATTGCTTGAGCTCAGGAGTTCAAGACCAGCCTGAACAAGAGCAAGACCTTGGCTCTACTAAAAACAGAAAACTCAGCTGAACATAGTAGCGTGCACCTTTAGTCCCAGCTACCCGGGAGGCTGAGGCAGCTTGAGCCCAGGAATTTGAGGTCCTGTGGGCTATGGTGATGCCACTGCCTTCTACTTGGGGAGACAGAGAGAGACTGTGTCTAAATAAACAAACAACACCATATACATTCTTCTCAAGGACACCACTTTTCAGTTTCCCTCATCCCTGCTGCTCCCAACTGCCTGGCGCAGACCCATTTCATCCATTTTGATGATCCTCTTGGCCACTGTGGAGCCTGCTTTTGAGAGCCCACTGGTCTAGTCCTTCCCCTCCTGCAGAGTCCTGCTCCTGCTGAAGAGGCCACCTGTGCCCTGAGCCCATCTTTCCAGCTCCTCAGAGTCCTGGCCTGGGCATGGATTGCTCCTTTCCACTGCACGCAACCTCTCTCCCCTCCACTGCCTCTCAGTGTAGAAACACAGTAAGATATGTCCCATATTTTCAAAATCTCTCCCCTGCAGTTCCCACCTGACTTCTACTTTTAGGTAGCAAAGATTGTACCAAGAAGTACAATCTTCTTGGTTTGTCTTAGCCTAGGATATGGTAGGATCTCAACAGCTGTTTTTGCAATAAAGCAATGACCACATGGATGAATACTAATGTAACAATGTCTTCTATGTTGTTCACAATTATAATTCTCATGAGTGATAGCTTTCTTAAAAAAATCATTCTCTTAATTGAATCTGGAAATGTTTTCTTTCCTACCTCAAGATGTTTAAAACTGGCCGGGCGCAGTAGCTCACGCCTGTAATCCTAGCACTCTGGGAGGCTGAGGTGGGCACATCGTTTGAGCTCAGGAGTTTGAAACCAGCCTGAGCAAGAGCGAGACTGCATCTCTACTAAAAATAGAAAGAAATTAATTGGTCAACTAATATATAAAGAAAAAATTAAAAATTAGCTGGGCATGGTGACGCATGCCTGTAGTACTAGCTACCCGGGAAGTTGAGGCAGCAGGATTGCTTGAGCCCAGGAGTTTGAGGTTGCTGTGAGCTAGGCTGATGCCATGGCACTCACTCTAGCCTGGGCAACAAAGTAAGACTCTGTCTCAAAGAAAAAAAAAACCAAAACTCAAGAATGACAAACTCTTAATGTATAATAAGAAATAATTATTCAGAAGTCCAAGCACTTGTGTATCGGCTATCGCCTCACGGTAGGCAAACCTACATGGCAATCCACCCTGACACAGAGGTCTCTTCCTCAGCCTGGACCCTGGCCTCAGAGCCCAGTCTAAATGGGAGCGGGGAGCATTCACAACAGACACTGAGCTCAGGCAGCACCAGTGACATACTCTCCAAGGTCCCTAACTTAGCAGAGATGAGCACACCTTCAGATTTCTGTGACTTAATAGGGATGAAGTGCTGATCTAAATTCTCGGGTTGGGGACACCACTCTTTGGCCAAACTGTGGCAGCCTGAGGCTCCCAGGGCCTGCGGGAACTCCGCAGACAAGAGGCGAAGAGAAGGGAGTAGACCTTTGCACTTTTAAGATCTGGCTTTTCTCCCTAGTGCACTGCCAACGCCCTGCCACCTAGCAGAGGTCGGGATAGGGGCGAAGCCGGGGAAGCAGGTGAGCTCTGCTTTGGCTTCTGGGCGCCTAGACTTGGCTACCTGAACCCTAGGGGCTGTAGGCGCGGCAGACCTTGACTCCTTCTCGCCACTGAGGCTCAGACGCCCTGCTGCGGGCCTCCTGCGCCTGCGCATCTCGGAAGACTCGACGGAAGTGACGATTTTTAAGATCGGCGGAGCCAAGCAGGTCGGAGAGAACCTGTGTTCCCCTGCGGAAAGTCGCAGCCCAGCCCCGTTGAGTCCCGTCCACCGAGTCCACGGCCACCTGCACCATGCCGATGACGCTGGGTTACTGGGACATCCGCGGGGTGAGCGAGCGGCCGCCGGGCGGTGGGGCCGCGGCGCGGGGCCGGGAAGGGCTGAGCAGCGGGGCGCCGGCTCTGGGGGTGGTCGCTCTTCAGGGCGCGCTGGGGCCGCTGCCTGTCCGTCTCACGAGGGCCTGCGCGTGCCCGTGGGGGACGGGGGCGTGTAGGTGTAGGGTGGGGGCCGCCGTGGGGTGCATAAAGTCTGGAATCGGGGTCCCTCCGTGTCTGACCTGGGCCCTGTCTCGCAGCTGGCTCACGCCATCCGCCTGCTCCTGGAATACACAGACTCGAGCTATGAAGAAAAGACATACACGATGGGGGACGGTAATGGCACCCTTTGTCGGGACCTCTGCCCAACTCAGGCTGAGCTGGTACCAGGCGGCCCATGCCGTGGCCACCTGTGGCTCCCTGTGCAGCCTCCACCTGCTGGAGCTGCAGCCTGGCCTTCCCTGAAGCGCTTGGAGGGGGCGGTCGGGCCTCACAGCTGGGCGCTGGGAGGGATTGCTGGGCGTGGTGTAGGTAGTTGGCTGGGTCCCTCTTAGGGTTTGTCTAAAGCTTTGCAAGCCTTAGTGGGACAGAGTCCAGAGCCCTTGCAAGCATTCTTCACCCGCCTGCCTCTCTTCCTCCCAAAGGAAGACTGAAAGGTTCAGGTTCTAGATCCACTTGCCTCAGGGGGTGTTGCCTCTGACTGCTTGGGAGGGGGGAGGAAGGGCTGGACTCTGGGGAGGTTTGTGTTCACTCATCTTCTCCACCACAGCTCCTGACTATGACAGAAGCCAGTGGCTGAATGAAAAATTCAAGCTGGGCCTGGACTTTCCCAACGTAGGTGCACAGGAGGGGCGGCTTTGGGGAAAGTGAAGGTGTCTCCATGTCCATGTCCTTTCCCAGCTCAGAGGTTTTGGGATCAGGTGCCTTGTTCTCCATTCCTCTCACCTCTGGCTCTCCACGCTGCCTCTCCATGATGTTCTGTGTCCCAGCTCACTCATCCATCTGACGGTATTCTTTTTTTTTTTTTTTTTTTTGAGACAGAGTCTTACTCTGGTGCCCAGGCTAGAGTGCCGTGGCGTTAGCCTAGCTCACAGTAACCTCAAACTCCTGGGCTCAAGCGATCCTTCTGCCTCAGTCTCCCGAGTAGCTGTGACTACAGGCATGTGCTACTATGCCTGGCCAATTTTTTCTATGTATTTTTAGTAGGCCAATTAATTTCTTTCTATTTTTAGTAGACACGGGGTCTAGCTCTTGCTAAGGCTGGTTTGGAACTCCTGACCTTGAGTGATCTGCCTGCCTCGGCCTCCCAGAGTGCTAGGATTACAGGTGTGAGCCACTGTGCCTGGCCTGACAGTATTCTTACTTAGGGCTGTGGGCAGGCACAGTGAGTGCTGGGGCTCATGTCTTCCCTTGCTTAAGAGAAGGGGATACTGGGGAGCCTGGTGACCCAACTGACCACCCTGGTTGCCCATCCAGCTGCCCTACTTAATTGATGGGGCTCACAAGATCACCCAGAGCAACGCCATCCTGCACTACATTGCCCGCAAGCACAATTTGTGTGAGTGGGGCCAGCTGCAGGGTGTGGGGGACAGTGGCTATCCGACTGGGCTTGGCTGGTGTAAGATTTTGAGGGTGAGTCTCTATTGTGCTTGTGGCAGGTGGAGGGACAGAAGAGGAGCAGATTCGTGTGGACATTTTGGTGAACCAGGCTATGGACATCTCTAATCAGCTGGCCATGGTCTGCTACAGTGCTGACTTTGTGAGTGCCTCCCTGGGCTGAGCTAGGAATGGTTTGAATCAGGAACCAGGATTCTTTTGTTCATATCTGCTTTGGTCCTATTCACAGTTTGAAGTCTTAATAGATACTGATACTCCAGGGGGGTTCCTTAAACTGTACCAGAGTGACCCTCTTAACAGTAAACTGTATCAAATGAAAACCCTAAATCAGTCCCTACCAATCTTAGGAAGTTCAGACACCCAGGGTTGAAATTCATTTCCTAGCCAATAAAGTCATGTGTTCAGAATTCTCCATGCCTCTGCCCTGAGCCATCCCTCCTAGGTGGTTCACCCCATCTGCGTACTTGTGCAGTACACATAAAAGTACAAGATGGGGGAATGAAATAGCACCCTTAATGTGGACTTCTGGGCTACTGTTTTTCTAGTGCTTTTCCTTGACACCAACAGGGATCAGGGTGTTTTCCTAATAGGAAGCTCAGGGTCACCAGAGAGCCCTGTGCCTCTCCCTCCTTTTCAACATGAAACTCTCCTTATCTTTGAAAAACTACTCAAACATCCATTACATTCTTCTGCCACCCCACTAGGTAGAACTTTCGACTTCTTTCCCTGAGATCTTTTCATTCTGTACTGTTGTCATTCTATCTGACATCTCAGTGCAGAGCCTGCCAGATGCTCAGGGTGCTCCTGGGTCTGACCCACAGGAGACTTGTTTGGGGATCAGTGGTGACAGATTCAGGGACAGTCTAAATCCTTTCTGCCTTCCTATCACCTGAGATAGCGTCTCGTAGTCAGTAGGAGCCTAATCAATGCTGATGTATTAATGGAGGGCTGACCCAATTCCAGTTGTGGGGAAGATGGCTGCTCACCTGTGGCCAGGAGGGGCGACACACAGCCCAGGGGAGGCCTGCCTCTGTGCCCCGGGCGCTGGTGTGTGAGCGTTGTGATGGCTCTTCTCTGTCTCAGGAGAAACTGAAGCCCCAGTACTTGGAGGAAATTCCTGAAAAAATGAAGCACTTCTCACAGTTCCTGGGGACACGGCCCTGGTTTGCAGGGGACAAGGTAAAGGGGCAGGCGATGGGGAATGAGAATTGTCAGACTTCCACTGTCCTCGGACGTCCAGCTGACTCACGCTTGGCTTTCTGCAGATCACCTTTGTGGATTTCCTCACTTATGATGTCCTTGACCTGCACCGTATATTTGAGCCCAAGTGCCTGGACGCGTTCCCCAACCTAAAGGACTTCATGGCCCGTTTTGAGGTGATGCCCCCATCCTCCTCCTCTTTGGTGTCCCTTATTCCTTTGCCCTCCTTTGTGGCCCTTTCCTACTCCTGGAGCTAAAGAAAGAATAACCAGCCTTTATTGAGCCTGGGCTTCACGCCAGGACCTGTGCTCAGCATATTATATCCGTGGACTCAAATTTAAACATTATAACATTCCCACAAGGTCGTTAGAATTATCACTTCCATTTTACAGATAAGGAAACTGACAACGAGAGGATAAGTCATTTGCTCAAGGTCCCAGAGCCAGGCAAGGCTGTGCAGGGCTCCCTGTCAGCCTCTGGCTTCTATGGGCAGCAGTCAGGGCTCCCCCTCTTTTGTGCCAAAAGGAAAAGCCTCAGGCCCTGTCTACCCTGGGTGTCACGGCCCAGGACACTGTGGGAACGGCCGAACATCTCAGGAGTGCGTATGTAGCTGGCATTTGTAGGACTGACACAAGGTCGGATTGAGGTCCCGTACCCAAGACACAGACAATATTTTTACCTCGTCTCCAGAAATCTTTGCTCCCATTGGACCTTCATCTGGGGAATACTGAGATCCCAGGGCTGTCTTGGTGCTGGATTTGAGTGCATATGTGGGCGCCACTGTCGAAGGAGTTTATCTTGAAGTTCCCTCTGTCCTCCAGCATTCCAGGAGCTCTATTCTGTGAGAAGGGGCAGTGCACTTATTTAGCTCCTGTTGACTGGTCTTGTCTATACTAGGCAGGATGTCAGGCACAGTGGAGATGCAGAGATGACCAGTCCAATCTGGAAGCGAGTGCAGTGGGGGGACTGCTGGCACTGCAGACTGTGAGGTGTAAGTTGTACCAACCTGGTGGACCTCAGGGAGGATCATTTGTTACCTGTAGTCAACTTGTTTGAGAACAGCGAATCCTACTTTAGTACAGATTAGGGGATTGAGGCAGTAGTCCCATAGGTTTTTCAGCACAGAACGTGTTTTCCTTTTCCCTCTATTCAAGATCTGCTGGTCTCAGCTGGTTCTCATCAGTGCTGGTTCTGGTCCAGGCCGAGTGGCCTTGGGGATTATTCCAGAGTTGATGTCAGAGGAGGGGAGGGCAGGGGAGGAGGAAAACAGAGCTGCAGCCTGTGGTTTGCCAGGGCCTGCCCTTTGAGAACATCGCAGCCCTGGATCTCCTTGACCTGTAGAAATTATCTGGGCACTTATCCTGGGAGGATGGTGCACAGCACACCTGGGTGCCATGTGGCCTGGTCGGCTGTACCAGGGCTAGAGGTCAGGTAGGTGGGACACAGTGAGATTAGGCTCAGGTACCCGGTGGAGAGGTGTGTACTTTCTGCTTACGGGGTGTATTCAGCCTGGCACAGTTTTCCTTTTGCTGGTCCACGGCCACTATCCACTTTCATCCAGGTTTGCTGAGTCACTGGGTGAGATCTGGGCTCCCATGAGGGTTGCCCAGGCATGTTCTGAGCCCCTTTGTCCTGCTAGAGGTCCCTGCTCTGTGTGCAAACCCAGGCAAGCCAAGAGCCTCTCTGTGAAAAAGGAGAATGTTTGTGCAGACAGCATGTGAGAGGGCCTCATTTGGGGGAGGGGGAGAAGAGGGGTATTTGGCAGAAAGAGCCCAGAACTGGAGAGAGCCAGAGCCAAGTGCTCTCCAACCCTGCCCCACTTACTAGCTGTGTGTGCCTGAGGAAGTTGCTCAACCTCTGTGTACCTCAGTTTCCCTTCTGCTAAATAATGATAGCAGAACGGATCCTTCGGGGTAGCTGAGTGGATTTCCTAAGCCTCCATTGTACTGTGTAGTGGACACAGAGCAGCCAGCACAGTGTGGGGCCTCCATAAGTGCTAGCGCTTATGCAGGCACGCCGTGGGTTAGATTGGAAGAGTGCACGTAGCAGAGCTGGGGACCCTAAGAGGCCAGGTGATGCTCCCGCACTCAGGCCCAGGTGGAAAGGCTGTCGTGAGGGCCTTGAGTGCTGTGTCTGCAGTGGGGCCGCTGCAGACCTCGTGGGCAGCAGACGCTGAGCTCTGGCCTCATTTTTCCCCCTCTCAGGGCCTGAAGAAGATCTCTGCCTACATGAAGTCCAGCCGCTACCTCCCAACGCCTGTGTACACAAAGGTGGCCTTCTGGGGCAACAAGTAGGGCATCGTAAGGCCCAGAGATGGCAGTGAGGAGCCCGTGCCCAGCCTGCTTCCTTGGGCCCTGCAGAGCAGTGGACTGTCTGCACCCCAAGTTGCAGCCTTCTTGTCGCTCTGCCCTTTTCATTCCCTTCTCCTCTCCAAGGCCTCATTGGCGCTTTTTACTTCCCCAACCCCTGTCCCGTCCAGGCCCTTTGAAGCGTCAGCGTCCCACTTTCCTTCAGCAAGGTTCCCTGCCACCTTTCCCCTTCCCTGCACTAAGGCCACCCTGACTTCCTTCCTGCTGGCAGTTGTGTCTGTGCAGCAGAGCCCCGAGCTGTCCCAGCAGGGCCCGAGGATCAGCTTTGCCTGCTGTGGCGGCCCTGGTCCCCAGCGTGGTCCCTGCATGAGGCCTACCTGATCCCTAGTAAAGCCCAAACACATTTGCTCTGTGCCTTGTCTCATTTCGTCCTGGCTACTAGACTATCCAACTGTGAAGGTCCTGACTGGTGACCCTGGCAGTGGCTGGGATCACAGGCATTCTGGAGGGTGTGGTGAGGTGCTTGAGACTGCTTGCTTCCATTTCTGATGCCCTTGGAGCAGGAAGCCCCATGAAGCCGTCTATGGAAAGGATACGTCGGGACACTGGGTCTCGTTCATTCACCCAGCATTGCTGCCCGTGGTCACGCAGAGCCGAGTGTCTCAGGGAGTAGGGACCCAGAGGTGCGAAATCCCCAGCAGAGAGAAACAGGATCCCTTTTGCCTTCCACACTGTACGCGTCCATCACATCTGCCAGGTCTCCAGGACACACTCTCCACTGTCCTTCGCCGGTGCTCAGTCTCGCTGCACCGCTGTGATGAGGACCATGTTGCTGGGTTTACTCTGGTTACTCTCATGTCGCTGGGGACCTATGAGATGACTGTCTTCCGTCCTTGTATAAGTGAGAGTGTCTGTATCTAGGTACACACTGACTTAATAGTCTGGCTGGGTATGGAATTCTGGAATGGAGACCTCAGAATTCTGATAGATTTACCTCCTCCTTTCTAGAACTGAGCATTTCTGATGAGAGGGTGGATGCCAGTCTGACTGTATCCCTTTGCTTTTTCACCTAAGAAGCTTTTTTTATTGGTCATTCTGGGGTGTCTACATCCAAATCTATATGTGGATCTACAGGCTGATCTTTTCCTGCCTCACACCCTTCCAGGAACATTCTAAGCATGGCTGCCTCCTGCCTGAGGCTGCAGTCACATTTCTTCATGCGCATTGTGTCCTCTTGGAGTAATTCAACTCACAGCAGAGCGAGCTGCTCCAGAGGAAGGTCCTCGTAGCTCAGCAGTCCCCAGACTGTTACCAGAAATAGTTCTTGAGGTATTCAGGCAAGTCTCAGCTGGGAGAAATTATCGCACATCAATGAAAGTCTCTTATATCCCAGCAGATGCCAGTGGGACTTCCTAGTTGCGATAATTTAAAAAATCTCCAGAGAAATTTAAATGCCCCCTGGGAGGCAGCATCGCCTCCAGTTGAAAACCACTGGTGTAGTAGTTAGAGACTAGCATTTGAAAACAAAAGAAAATAGGATAACATGAAAAAATAATAATGCAACTCATGTAGTTAAAGTAACTTTTGTTTGATGAAACTTTTAGTTAATATAGTGTGTGTGTGTGTGTGTGTGTGTGTGTGTGTGTGTGTGTGCTGGATCATGTGGCAAATTTTTTTTAACTTTTGATATGAGATTTTGAGAAAATTGGGAAAAAGAGTATAAGGAACTCTGATATACCCCAGATGTTAACTTTTCCACATTGGCTTTCCCCTCCCTCTCCCTTCTTCCCCTTATCCTCAACCCCAGCATTCTGTCTGTGTCTGTCTGTCTTCCTGTGCACTGTCTGTGAGCACAACACCTGTTAGAACACACCAGGTTTTCTCTCCCGTGCCATTCCTGATGTTTGGCTTTGGGCTCATAAGTGGCACTAATTTGTAGTGACTCTAGCCTCTGCTGTCCTTCCTGCGTTATGTCCTTTATTCCATACTTGTCTGTAGTGTATGACAATTGATGTAATACATTCTTTTTTGAAAAGTTTTGGAAAAAAAGTTATCTAGCAAATTCCTGAGAATGAAATGCTCTTTTGTGTTATTATTTTTGTTTATTATGCTATTATTACTTGTTTCTGAATCTTTATCTTTTTTGTCTGCCTGATTTTATATTTATTTCTTATATTGCATATTAATGTATTTTGGTTTATTCCACTCGTTGTAACACTAATTCACACTTAACTGACATGTTCCAAATTTTTTGAAATCACTGGTACTAATTTTAAGTCTTTTTTTCTTGAGACTGATTTTTATTACCTTGTAATTTTAGTTTTGTTTTTGCTGTTGTAATGCTCTGAATGCTCTGTCAGTTAGTTAACTGATTTTAGAGAAGCAACTATTGCTTTAACAAGCATATTGGTGAATTTTCAGTATTTTTCTTCTTAGTATTATTTCTTGTTCCCATATTTTTTATCTTCAAATTTGTTCCCATTCTACCTTGAAACCCTAGATTCTTTTGCCATGTTCTTGAACCCTCAGCTTGTAGGAAATTTTTCTCAATCTCAATTTGGTAGTATCTTATAGATGGTGCTTTTGATTTTCTTATTTTCACATTTAAGAAAATACTCTTTTTTGAGACAGAGTCTCGCTTTGTTGCCCAGGCTAGAGTCAGTGCCATGGCATCAGCCTAGCTCACAGCAACCTCAAACTCCTGGGCTGAAGCAATCCTGCTGCCTCAGCCTCCCGAGTAGCTGGGACTACAGGCATGTGCCACCATGCCTGGCTAATTTTTTCTATATATATTAGTTGGCCAATTAATTTCTTTCTATTTATAGTAGAGACGGGTCTCGCTCTTGCTCAGGCTTGTTTCGAACTCCTGACCTTGAGCAATCCACCCAATTTGACCTCCCAGAGTGCTAGGATTATAGGAGTGAGCCACCACGCCTGGCCCAAGAAAATATTCTTTATATTTTAACTTTCCTAAGTTTACCCAGATAATATTTAAGGGACTTAAAAAATCTTCCACGAAGTAGGACACATTTTAATTTGTCTGTTGGCATTTGTTTTTGATAAGTTGTCTTTTTATTCTGAGGTCATTCTATGTAGAATTTCTGTTAATTTGCCTTGAGAGTGTTAGGGTGTTAGCAGAGGGGCTGGAAGGAAGAGTGGAATCCAGTCCAGAGGTCCCATTACAGGCCTTTGGCCAAATGTGACCCAATATATTTTGATTGTCCTGCACAGTATCCTTTTAAAAAGTAGACCTTGTCCACATTTCACAGTCGTGAAAGAGCACACATAAATCCAGAAGATGTGGCAACACTGGGGTTGAGTTTCTGTGTGGTCACAACTGGCTACAGTCCCTGCTGCAGACCCTCTTCCAGGTTCCCTCCTCCCTGCTGCTCCCGGCTGCCTGGTGCAGACCTACTTCATCCAGCCAAGATGATCCTGTTGGCCGCTGTGGAGCCTGCTTTTGAGAGCCCACTGGTCTAGTCCTTCCCATCCTGCAGAGTCCTGCTCTAGTCTCCTTGGTTTGTCTTATTCATAGAACCTAGGATATTGTAGGATTTCATGGAATCAAAATAAAATCCTAAGCCCCTTAAGTGACTGAACGGACCCTTTTTGGCCAAAGAGACCACAAAAAAACTTTAAAAACGATGTTTTACAGCCACGACGATACAGGAAGCTAGTCACACTTCAGTACACTCCCTTCCTCACTGTCACCAGATTTTTTGATAAACAGAATCTAGCCCTAGAAAGTAAAAATGGAAGACTCCTCCACTGATTCTACCAATTGCTTTACTCTGCAGCCAGGTTCCTTTCCCTGTTTATGATTTTGATATGACAGCTGGCCAATTTACAAAGTTTAGCAATTTCTTATAAATGACCCCTGGCCCGGGGCTGTTTCTAGGCTGTTTACAGAGATTGCATACGAAGTGCCTTTGTGTCCTGTGTTCTACCTTTTGATGTATAGAGCCTAATTTTCCTGCATTTTAATGTTAAGTTCACCCCAAAGTGAACATGAGATGTATGTAACATATATATTTGCTTACCAGGCATGCTTGATATCCCCATTATGAGGATTCATAGCTCCTGCTATAACCTGTAAAATATGTATATTTAGCCAACTTGCTTAGCATAAAATTCCTGTCTCATTTTTCCTTTGGCAAAGTGCCTGCTTTCCATCTCAGCCAGAGGCTCTGCAACCAGCTTGCAGGTTGCAACCCATGATAAGAAATAAAATTCTTCTTTCTAAATTTATGGATCTCATTATTTGTAGTAGACATAATTGGGATGGGATCTGGGGAGACCCCCAGGTTACCCCTAGTGTGATCAGGATCAATTCACTGGTGTCTGCAGATCCCATTGACACTCAGTCTTCTCCCCGACCTTGCTGGAAGGAAGTTGGTAAGTTCTACTCACAATGATGCCCCACTTTTAGTCTGAGATCTCAGAGACTCCATTTCTTCCTGCTGATCCCCTCCATCTGGTCCATAAGGTTTGGCAGGGATGCCCGCCTCCAGGAGCACTCAAAGGGAAGTTTCGTTAGGTGAGTGCTGTTATGGGGACCCTAGGTTCTAAGGGTCTAAGCTGGTCCCTGACCAGCTGCCAGTCAGGAACTCGAGTGCCTTACATGTTTAAGAATTATGGGGAAAATTCTTGTGAGCATTTGGGATCCTGGATAAAGCTAACCTGGGACAATTTAAAGCTTTGTTGGTCACAGTGGGGAACTTTTGACATGCCTAAATGAGTTTACTTGCGTACAAAATTAGGACAGACAAGGTCTGAACCTCTCAGAAGCATTGGGAGGCCTTTTAAAATTGGTATTGTGAGACTTCTAAACATGGTGAGGAATCTCTGATACCCTCTTTACAGGAAACTAATTAAAAACTAAAAGCCTAATCCAAAGCTTGACCAGTGTTTTCAAACACTTGAGAACTTTCCGGAGTCAAGCCCTAAAGATGAACCATGAGAGGATGCTGCACTCCTCCACCTTCCTCCTCCCACTGCCCCTTTTTTGCTGCCCTGTGTCCTTTCTGAGCTTCCTTTCCTCTCTTCCCCCTTTCATCTCAGAGCCACTCCTTTCCAACCACACCCCTTAAAGCTCTCTCATTGTTCCTTTTAAAATTGCTCAGAACACAGGAGAACATCAGTGTGGGGAAACCGTCTCTGTCTCCCCATGATCCCAAATCGACCTATGTCCATTATCAAAGACTTCCTAAACCCTGAGACAGATTCACTTGAGTTTGAACACCACTTTGGCTTAATTATGAAAATATACCGGCTCATGTGTTCATCCGGATGCCCAAATCCAAGCGCGACAAGAAAGTTTCCTTAACCCAATCTGCCAAGAAAGGCTTGGAACTGAAACAGAACCTGTTAGAAGAGCTTTGGAAATGTGTGGACACCTACAAGTACCTTTTCATCTTCTCTGTGGCCAACATGAGGAACAGCAAGCTGAAGGACATCCAGAATGCCTGGAAGCACAGCGGGATGTTCTTTGGCAAAAACAAGGTGATGATGGTGGCCTTGGGTCGGAGCCCATCTGACGAGTACAAAGACAACCTGCCCCAGGTCAGCAAGAAGTTGAGGGTTCAAGTTGGTTCCTTTTCACCAACCACTCAAAGGAGGAAGTGAATGAGTGGTTCACGAAATACACAGAAATGGACTTCGCCCGAGCTGGTAACAAAGCCACTTTCACCATGAGCCTGGATCCGAGGCTGCTGGAGCAGTTCCCCGACTCCATGGAGCCGCAGCTGAGGCAGCTAGGCCTGCCCACCACCCTCCGGAGAGGTGTGGTAACCCTGCTGTCCGACTACAAGATGTGCAAGGAGGGCGACATGCTCACCCCAGAGCAGGCCTGTGTCCTGAAGCTTTTTGGGTATGAGATGGCTGAATTCAAGGTGACCATCAAATAGGCACAGTCGGGGAGGTTCCAGCAGGTGGGAGATGACTTGCCAGAGAGCCCATCTGAGTCAGCAGAAGAATCAGAGTCAGATGGCGGCGACAACGACGACTGATGGGATCCCAGGACTCAGGGCCTCCCCACGCTGTGCGGGTTGCTGGACCACGCAGGACTGCCACCGCCCCTCTGCAGGAAGAGCTCTTTGTTTGGCTGTAGATGAAGATGAGAGGATGATGGGCACTGACTGTGTTCCTATAAAGAATGGCGCTTTACAGGGTGTCTCCCTGGAGACAACAAAAGGAACTTTTCTTAGGAAAAAAAAAGAAAGAAAGAAATAAAAGGCTGGGTGCTCACGCCTGTAATCCTAGCACTCTGGGAGGCCGAGGCGGGCGGATTGCTCGAGGTCAGGAGTTCGAAACCAGCCTGAGCAAGAGCGAGACTCCGTCTCTACTATAAATAGAAAGAAATTAATTGGCCAACTAATATATATACAAAAAATCAGCCGGACATAGTGGCGCATGCCTGTAGTCCCAGCTACTAGGGAGGCTGAGGCAGAAGGATTGCTTGAGCCCAGGAGACTGAGGTTGCTGTGAGCTAGGCTGACGCCATGGCACTCACTCTAGCCTGGGCAACAGAGTGAGACTCTGTCTCAAAAAAAAAAAAAAAAAAAAAAAAAAAGAAATAAAAGAAAATAATACACCAACCAGGCCTTTGGATGTTTACCACCTGATGCTGGTGGAAAACATTTTGGCCCAGGAATGGATGAATCATGCAGGTTGCTACACCCTGAGACTGATCTTGTGCTTACCAGGGAGGCAGCCTTTAAAAGAGCATGGGAGACAATTGAGGACTTGATTAAGGCCATCCTGATACTTTTTCCCTGCCAGGTAGATTAAAAGGCTATCACTGAGGTACTTGAAAAAGGGATGAGCCAGTCTTTGATTTCTTTGATCAATTTGAAAAAACTTTCTGGCAGACTTCAGGCATCAAAGATCTAAATGATGACCATACTAAGCTTTTAACTTCATTTATTCTCTTGGGTCTCAATGAGGCCCTTAACACTTTAGTTAAGCGACATAATCCTGAATGGGTCTCTAAGAGGCCCCATGAGTTGGCTTCTACATCCAACTGCTTCTCTAAGATGTTAGAAAAAGAAAAAGATAGTTGGGTGGATAGGATGCTAAAATGCCAAGAAGAGGCTGCAAAAGTTATGGCCTTACCCATACCCACTACGCAGTTTCCACAGCCATCTCCTAAATAGCAAGGCCCACCTAAGGGGCAAAAGACACAGCAGAGTCTGATACAAAAGAATATAGGTTGCTATTTTTTCTGGGAATTTGATCACTTTAAGTGGGATTGTGAGAAATACAAAATATGGATCCAAAAAATAATCCTGAGTGGGCTAAAGACAGCCAAATCTTCCCCCGTTACAGGAACAGGGGTACTCCAGGGATAGGAGGGAGATTTCTCTTCTTCTACAATAAATCAGTTGGCAAAAATTGAAATTCATCTTTGCCAAATTCTTCAAATTCATAACAAAATAGTGTGAGCCCTAATAGATACTGGGGCCACATTCTCAGTGCTTAACTCGACTCTTTCAAAAGCCAACAGTTTAGTTATGGAGTAACTAAACCATACAATGGTCAGCGTTACTAGCCAACCTATTGCTGGGAGTTAGCTACTCTCCCAGCTAAACAGGTCCCAAGCAGGAATTGTCACAAGAGATTTGGAAATACTAGAGACAGAGAAATAACAGAGACAGAGACAGAGTGCAGTTTAAAGTTATGGGGGAGTCAGGGGTCCTCCAGCATTCCTGTGAGCTGTGAAGCCCCAAGTGAAATCTCACATCAGTATTTATTTTATTTATTTACTTTTTACTTTTGCATATTATGGGGGTACAAATGTTTAGGTTACAGGTGTTGCCTTAGCCCCCTTCCCCTCCCCAGTTAGAGCTTCAAGCATGTCCATTCCCCAGATGGTGCACATCACACTCATTATGTATGAATATACTCATCCCATCTGCCTGATGCCCAATAAATGTTATTCCAATATGTCCACTTAAGTGTTGATCAGTTAATACCAATTTGCTGGTGAGTACATGTGGTGCTTATTTTTCCATTCTTGGGATACTTCACTTAGTAGAATGGGTTCCAGCTCCATCCAGGAAAATACAAGAGGTACTATAGCACCATTATTTCTTATAGCTGAATAGTACTCCATGGTATACATATACCACATTTTATTATTTCACTCATGTATTGATGGGCACTTGGGTTGTTTCCACATCTTTGTGATTATAATTGTGCTGCTATAAACATTTGACTGCATATGTCTTTTTTATAGAGTGTCTTCTGTTCTTTTGGGTAGATGGCCAGTAATGGGATTACTAGATCAAATGGCAGATCTACTTGTATCTCTTTGAGGTATCTCCATATTGCTTTCCACAAAGGTTGCACTAGTTTGCAGTCCCACCAGGAGTGTAGGAGTGTTCCTATCTCTCCGCATCCATGCCAACATTTATTGTTCTGGGACTTTTTGATAAAGGCCATTCTCACTAGAGATAAGTGATATCTCATTGTGGTCTTTTTGTTTTTTGGGGGTTTTTTTGAGTCAAAGTCTCACTCTGTTGCCCAGGCTAGAGTGCTGTGGCATCGGCCTAGCTCACAGCAACCTCGAATTCCTGGGTTCAAGCAATCCTCCTGCCTCAGCCTCTCGAGTAGCTGGGACTACAGGCATGCACCACCATGCCCAGCTAATTTTTTCTATATATTTTTAGTTGGCCAATTAATTTCTTTCTATTTTTAGTAGAGACGGGGTCTCTCTCTTGCTCAGGCCTGTTTCGAACTCCTGACCTCAAGAAATCCTCCCGCCTCGGCCTCCCAGAGTGCTGGGATTACAGGTGTGAGCCACAGTGCCCTGGCCTCTCATTGTGGTTTTGATTTGCATTCGCCTGATGATTAGAGATGTTGAGCATTTTTCCATATGTTTGTTGGCCATTATTCTGTCTTCTTTTGAAAAGTTTCCGTTCATATCCTTTCACATCAGTATTTATTGTTACAACAAATAGTTGTCCTTGGTTAAAGAATTATGCGTACAGCTCATTCGTTGAGGTTTCCAGGCTCCCCAGAGGTTTCCAGGGACCCTTACCTAATTCTGTCTACAAGAATAGACTGTTACAAAATTTTTCTAAGATAAACATGTTAAGCCCTAAGTTAGAAATAGACCTAGCTGAGTATACAAATTAAAGATAAAAATGTATAAAGTAGAACACTGAGTCTGTATACTAATCTAATCTATTTCTCTAAATACAGAGACATGTGGTGAAGAGTGAAGCAGGAATAGCCTTGAAGTTTAAGATAATTCCAGCTGCACATTATCTGCTGGGCAGGCATTTTAATCAGCTTCTCAGCCAGGGCCCAAATAAAGCAATTGATGTGCAAAAAAGCTCAAGGCGATGGCCTGCAGCATCCAAGAACGCTGCTGTGCCAACGTCTTCTGACGATGGCTCCTCTTGGGAGCAGCTTCTAGTCTGTGAACTAACACGCCCACAGATTCCTTCAAGGCAAAGCCCTGCAGAACTCCTGAAACCTTTCACATTTCTTAGCCTATTTTCCCAACCACCTATGCCTGTCTTCAAGTCAGAGCTGATCTCCTATCAGCTGGGTCCCCTGACGGGCATCATAGTCCCTTGCTTGTTCCCTTTGCTCCAATCCACATGACAGGGAGAGAGTTTCTTGAAAAACATCAAGCCCACATTTCTTTTTCTCATACGAGAGATACCATTCTGGAGGGCTCTCCTTCAGAATATTTAACCACTGACCTTACGTTTGTCTTTCCCTTATTGGCTGCTAGCTACTCAGTTGCCACTGAGCACCCAGCCTTAAGAGAACTGCCTGACGCACGCTGGGCAGAATCTCACGCTGAGGTCAGTCTGATTCACTCAGCAGCACCTATTCCCATACAGATAGACCCCGACGAACTTCTGCCCGGCATAAGGCGATATCCCTCGGTCCTGAAGCTTCGACTGATATAGAGCCCATTGTTAATGATTTCTCTTGCACTAGCCCCTGTAACACCCCTATGTTACCTGTCCAAAAACCAAAACAGAAAGGGATGGAGATTTGTTCACGACCTCTGGGACATCGGTAATATTGTTATCCCTTGGCACCCTGTCGTGCCTGACCTGCACACCCTCCTGTCTAACATATCTTTTGAGACACTCCATGTTTTTCAGCTGTTGATCTCTGTAGCACCTTTCAGAGCATCCTTGTCAATCTAGAAAGTCAATTCCTCTTTGCTTTCCTGTGGAAGGGCCAACAGTTCACCTGTACTATCCTTCCCCAGGGATGTACTGAGAGTCCCACTTAACTTCTCTTAAACCTCAAGGGCTGATCTAAAGGACACAACCTTCCCTCACAATTCTACCCTGTTGCAGTACATTGAGGGTTCACTGTTAGGCTCTTCCTCACAAGACGCTTGTCTTACCGACACTCTTCACTTGCTCCACCAGCTAGCCCTTAAGGGTCATAGGTTTCTAAAGAGAAGCCACTAACAAAAAAACGGTAAGGAATAAAATAAAAATGATTAAAATTTTTTTAAAAATATTTAAAGAAATAAAGAAAAATCATAAAACTAAAAAATTTTAAAATGAAATAGAAATTAAAAAAATAAAATAAAATGAGAAGCTACAGTTCTGCCAAAATTCTGTTAAGTTTCTCTTATGAACCCCAATAGGGCTAAACATCGGCTCTTCTTATCTTCAAGCCATTTTTTCCTTTCCTCTCCCCACCAACAAAGAAGAAGCTCACAGGGTTTCTCGGACCTGTGGGATACTGCAGAGCCTGGCTCTCCAACTTCTCTTAACGGCGTAACCCCGTATGCCTTATTTAACGTTTCCTTTCCTGATCTTCTTGTTGGGACTCCAGAAAGTAAACGGACTTTCGGGGACCTAAACTATCAATTAGCCTCATTACCCACACTAGGACACCCAAATTATCATTTCTCCTTTTCCCTTTTTGTTCACGAACAAGAAGGAAATGCCTTGGGAGTCCTAACTTAGCCCCATGGGGGTAGCAATCGGCCCATTTGTGGTTTTTTTTTTGTTTTTTTTTTTGATACAGAGTCTCACTCTGTTGCTTGGGTTATAGTGCTGTGGTGTCAGCCTAGCTCACAGCAACCTCAAACTGCTGGGCTCAAGCGATCCTCCTGCCTCAGCCTCCCAAGCAGCTGTGACTACAGGTACACCCCACCATGCCTGGCTAATTTTTCTTACAATGGTTGACATGCATTCTCATTGGGTTGAGGCTTTCCCCTGTGGTGGTGGCCAAAATACTGATTGAGAAAATCATTCCTACCTGGGTGTTCCTACTGAACTCCGAGGTGATAGGGGAACTCATTTTACAGGCTAAATATTATTATAGAATGGGTTTGTGAAATATGGCCCATTCTACAGCACTTTCATGGTGCCTATTAGCCCCAGTCCTCTGGGCTAGTTGAGCAGACTAATGGGATAATTAAAAACTAACTAGTAAAAATCACAAAAACTTTTCATCTGTCTTGGCCTAAAGCCCTCCCGCTGGTGTTGCTATTCTGCAGTCCACTCCCACTGGGAAACACTGACTCGCCCCTTTTGAGATCGTTATTGGTCAGTCTGTGCCTTAGACTAGGAGATGTTTTCTCCTACCCAATTATAGGGGGGACTCCTGGCTTATTGCCAGGGTCTCATTAAGACTATAAAAACCAGTCACCTCAAGGCTGTAGAATCTTTTTACAGTTTCTAGTCAGGTCATTATCACAATATCACCACCCCCAGCCTGGCGGTTACATATACTAGGAGAGACATTAGTTAAAAGACTCCCTCCTTCCCTGTTGAAAGGGTCCTTAACAGGTGCTATTAACTCATCTTTGTGCTGCTAAATTACAGGGAGCTGACTCCTGGGTGCACATATCTCATCTGAAAAAAGCTCCAACCCCCGCTGAATCTTGGACGTAGAGGCCGGTATCTGACACTAATCTTAAGTTAACCAAAGTCTTGTCTTTAGACCCAGGAAAAGGAGACAACCAAGGTGAACTGCTTTCATAAGACACAGGGCCAGGCCTGTATTCAAAGATACTGGGACTCATTTAATAATTTTGCCTCTATCTAAACTAATGTAATTTGTTCTGTGCCTTCATACTGCGTATTTTGAATGTTTAGCTACTGGCAAGTTTCTTTTCCCTGGCATAGTCAGAGGTAGGCAGGGCGTATGACCCTCAACCCTGAGGACATTGTTACTCTATTTCTTATTAGTCAGGTGCTCTGTTACCTTAAGGACGATCCCCAAAGTTTGTCTGATAACCCCACTGAATTTGTATGGGACTTACTGTTTTTCTCTTGGTTAAAATTTCTGACTAGCTAACTTGGCTGTCCCACCTTTCCTTTTACTCTCATAGCCCTAATTAGCCCTTTCTCCCCCTTTTGTGATTGTCCCTCTGTCCCAATGCATAGAATGGCACGATAACAGTTGGTTAAGCCATCCCAAAGTGTTGACACTGGAGGAAACCTATTGGACTGCTGGATTGGCCAGCAGCTTTCCAGATCCATTCATGATAAATGTGTCATTGATAATACCTGTCACTGACTTCAGAGATGTCCTTAACATCACCACTCATCTAGACCAACTTCTTTTCCTATTGACTTTCTGGGTCCAATTGGTTCAAGATCCAAATATTACCACCCCTTGTTTTAATTTGTCCTTAAATTAAAGGACAAACATTGGAAACCCATTCTATACCATGAGGCCTCCTTGAGCTATGAACTACTGGGTAGACAGATGTAGTTTAGATCAGATAAATAATGTTAGCAATATGTCCCTACTATGCCAACAATGTTTACAATTGAAATATCATGAAAATGGGTTCTGGAAAGCTTGCAAAGTAAATAATCTGTGGTTCAACTGGGTCTTGTCTGCACTTCCCATGAATGAATCTATTGGCGAAATAGATTGGGGGTATCACCTGTGACGCCCGTCCCCGGCTATGTGTTTGTTTGTGGCATAACATGTGATCTGCCTGCACAGGATGGGCACAGCGTTGCCTCGACAGTTTACACGTAGAAGGTTTGTGCTTGTTAGGACATTTTGTAACCCCATTATCCTTACACAAACATATTGAAGGACCCCCTTTCTCTCTTCATTATAAAACTAAAAGGTGTGTGCTAGCAGGATAGGAAGATAATATAGGACAAAGCTTTCTAGGAATGTGAATTCCAAGTGCTGGGTTTATGTCAACAGGGATATGATTTGAAACCTATCCACCACTTGGACAGATAGCTGAAGACACTGTAAAAAGCCTCACAGCACTCCCCTGTCCCCCACAAAGTCTCTGAACTCCCTAGCTCAAGTAGCACTATTAATAGACAATAGAATTACTTTAGATTTCCTCCTAGCCAGACAAGGAGGAGTCTGTGCAGTGACCCATACAACCTACTGCCACTTACATCAACACTTCAAGTGAAGTAGAAACTTGTATAGAAAGAATTTCCAAACAAGCTAAGTGGTTAAAAAGGCACAAGCTACTGATCCCCTCAATGATCTATTTCGTCAGTTTCCTACAGAACTGGGAAATCCCTTTCAAGCTGCCATTCAAGTCCTCTTTATAATCATAGTCTCGATCATACTTTTCTTCTTAATTTTTAAATTATTTATGATTTGTATAATCAACTGCTTTAATCCCATTGTTAAAACCTAACTATGGTGGCTCAGTACATAGAATTTATAGACAAGTTAAAAGTGTAACCTGAAATTTTAGCGCTTTTGTTGCTTGATGAGCTTCAAGGGTTAATGAGTACTTGCCCACCTCCCTCTATTCCTGTCTGGCCTAGAGTGTTCAACTGGCTATAAGTTCCCTTGGCCACAACATGGGACAAAATACAAATTTGGCCATTGATGCTGCCTGCA
Organism: Microcebus murinus; assembly: GCF_040939455.1. Classification (NCBI taxonomy): domain Eukaryota; kingdom Metazoa; phylum Chordata; class Mammalia; order Primates; family Cheirogaleidae; genus Microcebus; species Microcebus murinus. The sequence goes on from NC_134105.1 coordinate 88,564,775, forward strand.
GCAGATATTGGCCAAAACGGGGAAATGTGGAATAAAAATAAAATCTTAACTCTCCCCCTGATGAATTGAACAGAACCCTCTAGGCCAAGCAGACCCAGAAAACCTTTAAAAATAAGTTTCCCAGCTGTCACAATATAGCTGTGTATGTTGGTCATACCTCGACAGTCCCTTACTCACTAATTGTCACCAAACTGCTTTTCCTAAGAGTGAAACAGAAATCAGCCCTGGAAAAAAAAGAACGGAAGACTCCTCCACGATTTCAACCAACTATCTGACACTGGGGCCAGATTTCCCTCCCTTTTCTTGACTTCAACATGACAGCTAATCAGTTTACAAAGTACTTCTTACTGATAGATGAGCACTGGCCATGCACTGGTTCTGGCCAGTTTATGGAGGCCATGCACAAGGTGTCTTTCTGTCCTATATTTCACCTTTTGACACATAGAGCCTAATTTTATGCATTTTAATGTTAAGTCTCCACCCCAAAGTGAATATGGGGCATATGTAACACATGTTTTCTTAACGTGCATGTATGTAACCTCCTTTATGAATATTCATAGCTCCTATTATAACCTGTTAAATAAATATATATTTAGCCAACCCATTTAGTATAAAACTCTGTCCCATGCTTTCTCCAGCAAGGTGCCTGCTTTTGGACCCAGCCAGAGGCTCTGCTTCTGAGCCCGCAGGTTGCAAGCCATGACAAGACATAAAGTTCTCTTTTCCAAATTTATAGATTTTAAGTAGACAGTCACAACAACTGTTTTTCCAATAAAGGAATGAACAAATGGATGAATACTAATGTAACAATACTATGTTTTTCAAAAGTATTATTCTCATTAGCGTTAGTTTTCTTAAAAAATCCATTTTCTCGATGGGATCTGGAAGTTTTATCTTTCTTAGCTTAAGATGTATAAAACTCAGAATGCCAAACCCTTAATGAGTAACAAGAACTATAACTCTTCCTAGGGCCAGGCACCTGTGTGTGTGCATGGTGCTACTGACTCCCTGCAGGAAAACTTGCACGGGAATTCACTTTGAGTCCAGAGGCTGCTTCCTGAGCCTGGATGCACACTGGGTACCTGAGCCGGGAGTACTGCCTAGGTCTGAATGAGCGGGGAGTGTGTGCAACAGGGCTGTGTGTTGCCAGCCTCAGTGACATAGTCCCAAGCACCCCAGTGTAGCAGAAACCTGAGGACATTGGCCTCTATGACCTGACAGGGCTGTGATGAAGTCTGCCTGCCCTCCTCAACTCCTACTTCATACTATTCTGGTGGTTTGAAACTTTTACTGATATACTGGGTTTATCCCCTGCAATCCTGATAAAGTGTTAGCTAATTTCCAAAACAACCATAACTTTTCTGTAGTGGAACAACCTTGTCTTTTAACTTATAAATACATTTCTTTTTTATTATATATATATTTTTTTAGTTGGCCAATTAATTTGTTTCTATTTTTAGTAGAGACGGGGTCTTGCTCTTGCTCAGGTTGGTTTGGAACTCCTGACCTTGAGTGATCCTCCTGCCTCGGCCTCCCAGGGTACTAGGATTATAGGCGTGAGCCACTGTGCCCAGCTTCATTTCTTTTTTAAAGGTCTACCAATCTGTTTTCATGTGTGCACTCTGTCTTGTAATATCCTTTAAACAAACCAAAATCAATGACAGGCCAATTTATCACATATCTCTTAGTTTTGAAATAGTGTCGTGCCTTCAAAGAAGAAAGTTGGCAGGTAGAACATTGTGGAGGTTGTACCACAGATCACAGTGTGACTTCAAAGGCCATTTGAGCTACCCTATCACACTCCAGATCCCATGCGCATCAGGAGCCAGGGCCAGGGCTAGAATTTGTGGACCTGGACAGCTGAGGGTCTGCCCAGCCTGCCTGTGGTCCCCTGGCTCTACTCTGGCCATCATCCTCTGACCTCCCTACTCAGCAGGACAGAAGTCTGGCCTCTTTGAGGACATGTTTTTCCACCCTCCATCACATTCCCTCTGTGACCACTGTACTTATGGTCACTGTCCTGGTCAATGTGAGGTCCACCTAGCTGACTGGCAGGACATTTCTCGGGGAGGGGTGTTGTGGGGAAAACCTCAGATACACTACCTCCTTGCTAGGACTAGTTCCTGAATTTAGATTCATTATGTCAATAGAAAAGAGCCCAAGCTCTGTAAAATAATTTAAGGAGATTTATTCTGAACCGAATATATGCAACCATGGCCTGGATAGCCACACCCAAGAAGTTTTGAGCAAGTGGTTCACCCATGGTTGATTACAGATGGTTTTATACATTTTATGGAGATAGGAATTATTATTATTATTATTATTTGAGACAGAGTCTAGCTTTGTTGCCCAGGCTAGAGTGAGTGCCATGGCGTCAGCCTAGCTCACAGCAACCTCAAACTCCTGGGCTCAAGCAATCCTTCTGCCTCAGCCTCCTGAGTAGCTGGGACTACAGGCATGTGCCACCATGCCTGACTAATTTTTTCTATATGTTTTTAGTTGGCCAATTAATTTCTTTCTATTTATAGTAGAGACGGGGTCTTGCTCTTGCTCTTGCTCAGGCTGGTTTTGAACTCCTGACCTCGAGCAATCCGCCCGCCTCGGCCTCCCAGAGTGCTAGGTTTATAGGAGTGAGCCACCGCCCCAGCCGAGATGGAATTATTAATACATCTAAAATCATAAATTAATACATGAGAGGCATACCTTGGTTTGGTCTGAAAAGGCAGGACATCTCCAAACAGGGGCATCACAGGTTATAGATTGGTTTAAAGTTTCTTTGATTTGCAATGGGTTAAAGAAATGAAGCTTTGTCTAAAGGCTTGGAATGTTTTAAGTTAAGATGAGGAAGTCCAGGGAGGGGGGGAAATGGGCATTTATTGAAACCTTAAAATCTGTACCCCCATAATATGCCGAAATAAAAACAAAACAAACAAACAAAAAAAGATGAGGAAGTCCATTAATCAGAGACAAGCAGCCAGACGATACCCAGACTCAAGCGATCTGTTAAGAAAAGTAATGACCTGAAGGTGTCATTTAACCTTCCTCTTGCATGGCCTTAGGACTATTTAATGAAAGAGTAACTCCACTGGGAGGGGGCATAACTAGGTGTGTCTGACCTCCCTTCTCCTAATGGCAGGCAACTCAGCTTTAAGGTTCTTCTGGGGCCTCCTTGGCCAAGATGTTCATTCAGTCAGCTGGGGGACTTAAGACTTTATTTTAGTTCATAATAAATTGTGCCCAAATCCTAATTGGCTAATTTACACATCTTAGCCAGATGAGAGAGGGGCTCAGCCCACAAGGGTCCCCAAAAGGAAACAGACCGCATTTTCTTTACTGTGGCCCTTTTCCGGGCGGTGGTTCTCATTCCACTGATACTGTTCCTGTAAGTGAGTGGCTGTCCTGGAGGATAAGCCTCAGAGTAGCCTTCCAATTGCACAAAGTCCTGGTCTTCCAGTGATAGACTCCGAATTAAACTCTCGGGTTGTGGCACCTATGTCCTACCCGGACAGCCCGAGCTCCCCAGAGCCCTCAGGAACGCGGCAGCCAAGAGGCTGAGCCACGCCAGGAGAGAAGTGACAAGAGCTTTGTTGTTTAAGGACCTGCCCTTTCTCCCTAGCGCCCTGCCAGTTCCCTGTCGCCTAGGGGAGGTCTGGATGGGGGCGGGGCCCCTGGGCGGGGCTGGGAAAGCAGGGTGGCCTGACCGCTGCCTTTGACTTCTGTGCGCTCCGACCAGGCAGCCCGAACCCTCGGGCCTGGAGGCAGCAGCGGATCGAACTCGAACTCCTTGCAGCCGAAGGGGCCCAGGGACAGCGACCCATTTGGAGGGGGACGGGTCTCGCGGGGAGCGACGTGCACAGGGCAAGACCGCAGCCAGCCCCGCCTTTCGCCGCCCTGAATCTCATAAGGTCGCAGCCCAGCCCCGCTGAGGCCCGTCCACCGAGTCCACGGCCACCTGCACCATGCCGATGACGCTGGGTTACTGGGACATCCGCGGGGTGAGCGAGCGGCCGCCGGGCGGTGGGGCGGCGGCGCGGGGCCGGGAAGGGCTGAGCAGCGGGGCGCCGGCTCTGGGGGTGGTCGCTCTTCAGGGCGCGCTGGGGCCGCTGCCTGTCCGTCTCACGAGGGCCTGCGCGTGCCCGTGGGGGACGGGGGCGTGTAGGTGTAGGGTGGGGGCCGCCGTGGGGTGCATAAAGTCCGGAATCGGGGTCCCTCCGTGTCTGACCTGGGCCCTGTCTCGCAGCTGGCTCACGCCATCCGCCTGCTCCTGGAATACACAGACTCGAGCTATGAAGAAAAGACATACACGATGGGGGACGGTAATGGCACCCTTTGTCGGGACCTCTGCCCACCTCAGGCTGAGCTGGTACCAGGCGGCCCATGCCGTGGCCACCTGTGGCTCCCTGTGCAGCCTCCACCTGCTGGAGCTGCAGCCTGGCCTTCCCTGAAGCGCTTGGAGGGGGCGGTCGGGTCTCACAGCGGGGCGCTGGGAGGGATTGCTGGGCGTGGTGTAGGTAGTTGGTTGGGTGCCCTCTTAGGGTTTGTCTAAAGCTTTGCAAGCCTTAGTGGGACAGAGTCCAGAGCCCTTGCAAGCATTCTTCACCCGCCTGCCCAACCCTCACCTTGGAATGGGAGACTGAACGGTTCAGGTTCTAGATCCACCTGCCTCAGGGGGTGTTGCCTCTGACTGCTTGGGAGGGGCGGGGGAAGGGCTGGACTCGGGGAGGGTTGTGTTCACTCATCTTCTCCACCACAGCTCCTGACTATGACAGAAGCCAGTGGCTGAATGAAAAATTCAAGCTGGGCCTGGACTTTCCCAACGTAGGTGCACAGGAGGGGCAGCTTTGGGGAAAGTGAAGGTGTCTCCATGTCCATGTCCTTTCCCAGCTCAGAGGTTTTGGGATCAGGTGCCTTGTTCTCCATTCCTCTCACCCCTGGCTCTCCACGCTGCCTCTCCATGATGTTCTGTGTCCCAGCTCACTCATCCATCTGACAGTATTCTTACTTAGGGCCGTGGGCAGGCACCGTGAGGCTGGGTCTCATGTCTGCCCTTGTCTAAGAGAAGGGGATACTAGGGAGCCTGGTGATGCAACTGAGCTCCCCGGTCGCCCATCCAGCTGCCCTACTTAATTGATGGGGCCATCAAGATCACCCAGAGCAACGCCATCCTGCGCTACATTGCCCGCAAGCACAACCTGTGTGAGTGGGGCGAGCTGCAGGGTGTGGGGGACAGTGGGCACCCCCTGGGCTTGTCTTGGGTGGGATGCTGAGGGCGAGTCTCTGTTGTGTGGGTGCAGGTGGGGAGACAGAAGAGGAGAAGATTCGTGTGGACATTTTGGAGAACCAGGCTATGGATACCCGCATGCAGATGGCCATGGTCTGCTACAGCCCTGACTTTGTGAGTCCCCTCCTAGCCCCCGGTTCCAGGGAGAGTTTGGATCAGGGGCCGGGACTCTTGCATTCTCATCTATACCAGACCGGTTTTCCACTTGAACTCCTCAGTGCTACTCATCCTCCAAGCTATTTCCTATCCTGCCACCAGAGTGACTCTGAAGCCCCCAGAGCATGTCAACTAAAACCACTAATTCGATTCCCACCAATCTTAGCATGGAGTCCAGACTACCCAGGTTGGAAATTCAGTTCCTAGACAGTAGTGCTTCCTTCCAGAATCCCCTCCATCTCTGACCTCTGACCTCTGCTGTGGGCCATCTCTCCCGGGTGGTTCACCCATCTGCCTGCTTCTGGATCACAGACTCAAACTATGAGGGAACCAAGTACAAGATGGGACAGTGTAGCGGCACCCTCCTATTCTGATTTCTGCTCTAGTGTTTTCCAAGTGATGTCTTGGATGTCTTGCTCACATTTCCAAGTGATGTCTTAACAGGGATCCCTGCATTTTCCTATTAGAAAGTTCAGGGTCAGCAGAGAGAACTTGTGCCTCTCCTTCCTTGTTTTCAATCTGAAACTCTCCTCGTTTTTTGAAAACTATTGAAATGTGCATTGCATTCTTCTGCCACCCGACTAGGTAGAACTGTTGACTTCTTTCCCTGAGCTCTTTTCATCTGTACTGTTGTTATTCTGCCTGACATCTCGGTGCAGAGCCTGCCGGGTACTGAGGGTACTCTTGGGTCTGACCCACAGGAGACTTGTTTGGAGATCAGTGAGACAGATTCGGGGACAGTCATAATCCTCTCTGCCTTCCTGTCACCTCAGATAGGGTGTGGTAGTCAGTAGGAGCCTAATCAAAGCTGATGTATTAATGGAGAGCTGGGCACTCAGTTCCAGTTGTGGGGAAGATGGCTGCTCACCTGTGGCCGGGGGGGTGACACACAGCCCTGGGGCGGCTGCCTCTGTGCCCGGGGTGCTGGTGTCTGAGGGTGGTGACGGCTGTTCTCTGTCTCAGGAGAAACTGAAGCCCCAGTACTTGGAGGGCCTCCCTGAAAAGATGAAGCTGTACTCACAGTTCCTGGGGACACGGCCCTGGTTTGCAGGGGACAAGGTAAAAGGGCAGGTGATAGGGAATGGGAGTTGTCATATTTCCTTTGTCCCAGAGCTTGCAGCTCACTTACCCTTGGCCTTCTGTAGATCACCTTTGCGGATTTCTGTGTTTACGATGTCCTTGAGAGGAACCAAATATTTGAGCCCAAGTGCCTGGACGCATTCCCCAACCTGAAGGACTTCATGGCCCGTTTTCAGGTGTGCCCTCATCCTCCTCCTCTTTCATATACCCTTTTTTTTTTCCTCCCTCATCGTGCTTTCCTCTTTCTTTTGCTAAAACGAAGAATAACTAGCATTTACTTATCACTGGCCTTATGCCAGGATGTGTGGCCATGCATCTTATATGCAGCATCTCTTTAGTCAAATAAGCTTCATAACATTTGCAGAACGTTGGTAGAATTGTCACTTCCATTTTACAGATAAGGAAACTGACAATGAGAGGGTAAGTCATTTGCTCAAGGTCCCAGAGCCAGTCAAGCCTGTGTGGGGCTCCCTGTCAGCCTCTGGGCTCCCCCTCTTTTGTGCCTAAAGGAAAAGCCCCAACCCATCTATCCTGGGTTTCAAAGCCCAGGACACTGTGGAAGTGGCAGAACATTTCAGGAGTGTGTATGCACCTGGCATTTGTAGACAAAGTCGGATTGAGGTCCCGTACCCAAGACACAGACAGTATTTACACCCAATCTCTCCAGTGCTTTGCAGCAATTGAATATCTATCACTGGAATTGCTGCGATCCCAGGGCTGTGGTTGGAGCTGGATTCCAGTGCACCTATGGGTGCCCATGCTGCAGGAGTTTATCTTCAAGTGTTATGCGGTGCAGGCACTTACTTTTCCTACCTTTCACTTGCTCACTCTTCCAGTTTCCCAGGTGTTCTATCTGGGAGATGGAGTAGAACACTTATTTTAACTCATATTCACTGATACTCTCCTCTGTATGAGGCACTGTGTCAGTCTCAGAGGTAGATGCAATGCTAATCGCACCACCAGGAGCTGAGAACCCCAGGCACACATGCAGTTAGAGAGTTGCAGGCATACCTACCTCTGAGGTGCGTGGTGGAACCTGGCTCCTGGGAGCAGAGCCCGTACCTCTCACCTCATGGCTAGTCATCTGTCACCCGTACTCAAATTATTTCAGAGCAACAAATCATACTTTAGTACAGATTTGGGAATTTGAGGCATTAGTCCCTCAGGTTTTTATTCAACCAGGAATCTGTTTACCTTTTCCCTCCACTCAAGAGATCTGCTGTCTCAGCTGGTTCTCATCAGCACTGGTTCTGGTCCAGGCCTAGCGGCCTTGGGGATTATGCAAGAAGTTGTGGGAGGGGACAGGGAGGAGGAGAGCTGAGAGCTGCAGCCTGTGGTTTGCCAGGGCTTGGCCTCTGGGCACTTTGCAGCCCTGGATCTCCTTGAACCTGTAGAAATTATCTGGGCACTTATCCTGGGAGGATGGTGCACAGCACACCTGGGTGCCATGTGGCCTGGTCGGCTGTACCAGGGCTAGAGGTCAGGTAGGTGGGACACAGTGAGATTAGGCTCAGGTACCGGGTGGAGAGGTGTGTACTTTCTGCTTACGGGGAATGACTCAGCCTGGCACAGTTTTCCTTTTGCTGGTCCACGGCCACTATCCACTTTCATCCAGGTTTGCTGAGTCACTGGGTGAGATCATGTTTGAGCCCCTTTGTCCTGCTAGAGGTCCCTGCTCTGTGTGCAAACCCAGGCAAGCCAAGAGCCTCTCTGTGAAAAAGGAGAATGTTTGTGCAGACAGCATGTGAGAGGGCCTCATTTGGGGGAGGGGGAGAAGAGGGGCATTTGGCAGAAGGAGCCCAGAACTGGAGAGAGCCAGAGCCAAGCGCTCTCCAACCCTGCCCCACTTACTAGCTGTGTGTGTCTGAGGAAGTTGCTCAACCTCTGTGTACCTCAGTTTCCCTTCTGCTAAATAGTGATAGCAGAACGGATCCTTCGGGGTAGCTGGGTGGATTTCCTAAGCCTCCATTGTACTGTGTAGTGGACACAGAGCAGCCAGCACAGTGTGGGGCCTCCATAAGTGCTAGTGCTTATGCAGGCACGCCGTGGGTTAGATTGGAAGAGTGCACGTAGCAGAGCTGGGGACCCTAAGAGGCCAGGTGATGCTCCTGCACTCAGGCCCAGGTGGAAAGGCTGTCGTGAGGGCCCTGAGTGCTGTGTCTGCAGTGGGGCCGCTGCAGCCCTCGTGGGCAGCAGACGCTGAGCTCTGGCCTCATTTTTCCCCCTCTCAGGGCCTGAAGAAGATCTCTGCCTACATGAAGTCTGGCCGCTACCTCCCAACGCCTGTGTACACAAAGGTGGCCTTCTGGGGCAACAAGTAGGGCCTCGTAAGGCCCAGAGATGGCAGTGAGGAGCCCGTGCCCAGCCTGCTTCCTTGGGCTCTGCAGAGCAGTGGACCGTCTGCACCCCAAGTTGCAGCCTTCTCGTCGCTCTGCCCTTTTCATTCCCTTCTCCTCTCCAAGGCCTCATTGGCGCTTTTTACTTCCCCAACCCCTGTCCCGTCCAGGCCCTTTGAAGCGTCAGCGTCCCACTTTCCTTCAGCAAGGTCCCCTGCCACCTTTCCCCTTCCCTGCACTAAGGCCACCCCGACTTCCTTCCTGCTGGCAGTTGTGTCTGTGAAGCGGAGCCCCGAGCTGTCCCAGCAGGGCCCAAGGATCAGCTTTGCCTGCTGTGGCGGCCCTGGTCCCCAGCGTGGTCCCTGCATGAGGCCTACCTGATCCCTAGTAAAGCCCAAACACATTTGCTCTGTGCCTTGTCTCATTTCATCCTCACTACTAGACTATCCAACTGTGAAGGTCCTGACTGGTGACCCTGGCAGTGGCTGGGATCACAGGCATTCTGGAGGGTGTGGTGAGGTGCTTGAGACTGCTTGCTTCCATTTCTGATGCCCTTGGAGCAGGAAGCCCCGTGAAGCTGTCTATGGAAAGGATACGTCGGGACACTGGGTCTCGTTCATTCACCCAGCATTGCTGCCCGTGGTCACGCAGAGCCGAGTGTCTCAGGGAGTAGGGACCCAGAGGTGCGAAATCCCCAGCAGAGAGAAACAGGATCCCTTTTGCCTTCCACACTGTACGCGTCCATCACATCTGCCAGGTCTCCAGGACACACTCTCCACTGTCCTTCGCCGGTGCTCAGTCTCGCTGCACCGCTGTGATGAGGACCATGTTGCTGGGTTTACTCTGGTTACTCTCATGTCGCTGGGGACCTATGAGATGACTGTCTTCCGTCCTTGTATAAGTGAGAGTGTCTGTATCTAGGTACACACTGACTTAATAGTCTGGCTGGGTATGGAATTCTGGAATGGAGACCTCAGAATTCTGATAGATTTACCTTCTGCTTTCTAGAACTGAGCATTTCTGCTGAGAGGGTGGATGCCCGTCTGACTGTATCCCTTTGCTTTTTCACCTAAGAAGCTTTTTTTCCTTTTCTTTTACTTTTTCTTTTTTTTTGAGACAGAGTCTCACTTTGTTGCCCGGGCTAGAGTGCCATGGTGTTAGCCTAGCTCACAGCAACCTAGAAGCTTTTCCCTCTCTCTCTCTCTTTTTTTTTTTTGGTCATCCTAAGGTGTCTACGTCCAAAGCCTATGTGTGCATCTATAGGCTGATCTTTTCCTGCCTCACACCCTTCCAGGAACATCTAAGCATGGGCTGGCTGCAGCCTGATTCAACAGTCACATTTCTTCATGTGCATTGCGTCCTCCTGGAGTAATTCAACTCCTGGTAGAGTGAGCTGCTCCAGAGGAAGGTCCTCGGAGCTCAGCCGTCCCCTAACTGTTACCGGAAATAAATAGTTGCTGATTTTGTGGGGCAGGTATTCAGGTAAGGCTCAGCTGGGAGAAATGATCGCAAATCAATAAAAGTCTCTTATATCCCAGCAGATGCCAGTGGCACTTACCAGTTGTGATAATTAAAAAGTCTCCAGACAAATTTAAATGTCCCGAGAGGCAAAATCACCTTCAGTTGAAAACCACCGGTGTCGTGGTTAGAGACTAGTGTTTGAAAACAAAATAAAATAGGATAACATAAAAAAAAATAATGTAACTTATGTAGTTAAAGTAAGTTTTCTTTGATGAAACTTTTAGTTAATATAGTATGTGTGTATGTGTGTGTGTCCTGGATCATGTGATAAATATTTTTTTTTTAACTTTTGATAGGAGATTTTGAGAAAATTGGGAAAAAGAGTACAAGGAACTCCGATATACCCCTGTTGTTAACTTTTCCACATTGGCTTTACCCTCCCTCTCCCTTTTTCCCCCTGCCCCCACCCCTAGCATTCTGTCTGTCTGTCTCTCCTCCTGTGCTGTCTGTATACCCAACACCCATTATAACAGAACAACGTGTTCTTTTCTCCCACGCCATTCCTGATGTTTGGCTTGGGCTCATAAGTGATAGTAATTTGTAATCATTCTAGCCCGTGTTGTCCTTCCTGGATTATGTCCTTTATTCCATACTTGTCTGTAGTGTAGGACAATTTATGTAATACATTCCTTTTTGAAATTTTTTTTTTTTTGAGACAGAGTCTTACTCTGTTGCCGGGCTAGAGTGCTGTGGCATCAGCCTAGCTCACAGCAACCTCAAACTCCTGGGCTCAAGCAATCTCTTGCCTCAGCCACCCGAGTCGCTGGGACTACAGGCATGCACCACCATGCCCGGCTAATTTTTTCTATGTATTTTTAGTTGGCCAATTAATTTCTTTCTATTTTTAGTAGAGACAGGGTTTTGCTCTTACTCAGTCTGGTTTCAGACTCCTGACCTTGAGTGATCCTCCTGGCTCGGCCTCCCAGAGTACTAGGATTATCTTTTTGAAAATTTTGAAAAATTATCTAGCAAATTCCTGAGGACCAAATGTCCTTTTGTGTTATTATTTTTCTTTATTATGCTATTATTACTTCTTTCAGAATCTTTATCTTTTTTGTCAGCCTGATTTTATGTTTATTTTTTATTACGTTTTAATATATTTTGGTTTATTCCACTGGTTGTAATGCTAATTTACATGTAACTGACATTTTCTCTATTTTTAGAAATCACTTGTGCTGATTTTAAGTCTTTCGTGGGACTGATTTTTATTACCAGATACCTTTAGTTTTGTTTTTGCTGTTGTAGTAATGTTCCATCAGTTGCTAACTGATTTTTAGAGAAGCAACTATTGCTTTCACAAGCATATTGATGAAAGTTTCAGTATTTTTCTTCTTAGTATTATTGCTTGTTTCTGATATTTTTTATCTTGAACTTTGTGCCCATTCTACCTTCTTGAAACCCTAGATTCTTTTGCCATGTTCTTAATACCATCAGCTTGCAGAAAAAGTTTTTTTCTCAATCCCAATTTGGTAGTATCTTATAGAAGGTGCTTTTGATTTTCTTATTTTCACATTTAAGAAAATATTCTTTATATTTTAACTTTCCTAAGTTTACACAGATAATATTTAAGAGACTTAAAAATTTTCCATGAAGTAGGACACATTTTAATTTGTCTGTTGGCATTTGTTTTTGATAAGTTGTCTTAATTTGCCTTGAGAGTGTTAGGGTGTTAGCGGAGGGGCTGGAAGGAAGAGTGGAATCCAGTCCAGAGGTCCCATTACAGGCCTTTGGCCAAATGTGACCCAATATATTTTGATTGTCCTGCACAGTATCCTTTTAAAAAGTAGACCTTGTCCACATTTCACAGTCGTGAAAGAGCACACATAAATCCAGAAGATGTGGCAACACTGGGGTTGAGTTTCTGTGTGGTCACAACTGGCTACAGTCCCTGCTGCAGACCCTCTTCCAGGTTCCCTCCTCCCTGCTGCTCCCGGCTGCCTGGCGCAGACCTACTTCATCCAGCCAAGATGATCCTCTTGGCCGCTGTGGAGCCTGCTTTTGAGAGCTCATTGGTCTAGTCCTTCCCCTCCTGCAGAGTCCTGCTCCTGCTGAAGAAGCCGCCTGTACCCTGGGCCCATCTTCCCAGCTCCTCAGAGTCCTGGCCCGGGCATGGATTGCTCCTTTCCACTGCACGCAACCTCTCTCCCCTCCACTGCCTCTCAGTGTAAAAACACAGTAAGATGTGTCCTGTATTTTCAAAATCTCTCCTCTGCAGTTCCCACCTGACTTCTAGTCTTAGGTAGCCAAAATACAATCTTCTTGGTTTGCCTTATTCAGAGTGCCTAGGATATGGTAGGATCTCAACAACTGTTTTTTCAATAAACAAATGACTAAATGGATGAATACTAATGTAACCATATCTGTTCTAAGTCTTTCAAATGTATTATTCTCATTGGTGTTAGCCTTCTTAAAAAATAATTTTCTCAATTGGAACCGGAAAATTTATCTTTCTTAGATGAAGATGTATAAATCTCAGAATGCCAAACCCTTAATGTATGATGAGAACTGTATCTATTCCCACAGCCAGGCACTTGTGTGTGTGCATGGTGCTACTGCCTCCCTGCAGGAAATCCTGCACGGGAATTCACTTTGACTCCAGAGGCTGCTTCCTGAGCCTGGATGCACACTGGGTACCTGAGCCGGGAGTACTGCCCAGGTCTGAATGAGCGGGGAGTGTATGCCACAGGGCTGCGTGTTGCCAGCGTCAGCGACATAGTCCCAAGCACCCTAAAGTAGCAAAGACCTAAGGACCATCTGGCCTCTATGACCTGACAGGGCTGTGATGAAGTCTGCCTGCCCTCCTCAACTCCTACCCCACACTATCCTGGTGGTTTGAAGCCTTTACTGATATACTGTGTTCATCCCCTGCAATCCTGATAAAGTGTTAGCTAATTTCAAAATCAACCATAACTTCTCTGTAGTGGAACAACCTTGCCTTTTAACTTATAAATCCATTTCTTTTTTAAGGTCTACTGATCTGTTTTTATATGTGCATTTTGTCTTGTAATATCCTTTAAACAAACCAAAATCAATGACAGGCCAATTTATTGCGCATCTATTAGTTTTGAAATAGTGTCGTGCCTTCAAAGAAGAAACTTGGCAGGTAGGACATTGTGGAGGTTGTACCACAGATCACAGTGTGACTTCAAAGGCCATTTGAGCTACCCTGTCAAACCCTAGATCACATGGGTCAGGGGCTAGGGCCAGGGCTAGAATTTGTGGACCTGGACAGCTGAGGGTCTGCCCAGCCTGCCTGTGGTCCCCTGGCTCTACTCTGGCCATCATCCTCTGACCTCCCTGCTCAGCAGGACAGAAGTCTGGCCTCTCTGAGGACATGTTCTTCCACCCTCCATCACATTCCCTTTGTGACCATTGCACTAATGGTCAGTGTCCTGGTCAATGTGAGGTCCACCTAGCTGACTGGCAGGACATTTCTTGTGAGGGAGAAGCTTGGAGGAGAACCTCAGATACTCCACCTACTTGTAGGGTCTGGTTTTTGAATTTAAATTAATGAATTGTGCCAAAATACTAATTATCTAATTTACATATCTTAGCCAGATGAAAGAAGGGCTCAGCTCACAATCATTCCTAAAAGAAAACAGGTCACACTTTCTTCACTGTGGCCCTTTGGGTGGCTTTGGAGGAGTATTAGGCCTCGGATAGCTGTCAGATTGGACAAAATCCTAGTTTTCCAGTGATAGACTATGAATTAAACTCTCGGGTTGGGGACACCTCTTTATGGCCTACCCCGACACCCTGAGCTTCCCAGAGCCAGCAGAAACCTGGCAGCCAAGAGGCTGAGCAACCCCAGGAGAGCAGAAGGGAGAAAAGCTTTGCTGTTTCAAGATCTGGCTTTTCTCCCCGGTGCACTGCCAATGCCCTCCCGCCTGGCAGAGGTCTGGATAGGGACGTGCGGGGCCGCCGGGCAGGACTGGGGAAGCAGGGTTGCCTGTCCACCGATTTGGCTTCTGGGCCGCCAGAGCTGGCCGCCCGAACCCTCGGGCCTGGAGGCCACAGCGGATGGAACTTGCAGCCAATGGGGCCCCGGGACAGCGCTTCCGCCACAAGGGGGGCGGGTGCCGGGGAGGGCGGGCCAGCCCCGCCTTTCGCCGCCCTGAATCTCATAAGGTCGCAGCCCAGCCCCGCTGAGGCCCGTCCACCGAGTCCACGGCCACCTGCACCATGCCAATGACGCTGGGTTACTGGGAACTCCGCGGGGTGAGCGAGCGGCCGCCGGGCGGTGGGGCCGCGGCGCGGGGCCGGGAAGGGCTGAGCAGCGGGGCGCCGGCTCTGGGGGTGGTCGCTCTTCAGGGCGCGCTGGGGCCGCTGCCTGTCCCTCTCGCTAGGGCCTGCGCGTGCCCGTGGGGGACGGGGGCGTGTAGGTGTAGGGTGGGGGCCGCCGTGGGGTGCATAAAGTCCGGAATCGGGGTCCCTCCATGTCTGACCTGGGCCCTGTCTCGCAGCTGGCTCACGCCATCCGCCTGCTCCTGGAATACACAGACTCGAGCTATGAGGAAAAGACATACACGATGGGGGACGGTAATGGCACCCTTTGTCGGGACCTCTGCCCAACTCCGGCTGAGCTGGTACCAGGCGGCCCATGCCGTGGCCACCTGTGGCTCCCTGTGCAGCCTCCACCTGCTGGAGCTGCAGCCTGGCCTTCCCTGAAGCGCTTTGAGGGGGCGGTCGGGCCTCACAGCGGGGCGCTGGGAGGGATTGCTGGGGGAGGTGTAGGTAGTTGGCTGGGTGCCCCTTAGGATTTGCCTAAAGCTTTGCAAGCCTTAGTGGGACAGAGTCCAGAGCCCTTGCAAGCATTCTTCACCCGCCAGCCTCTCTTCCTCCCAAAGGAAGACTGAATGGTTCAGGTTCTAGATCCACCTGCCTCAGGGGGTGTTGCCTCTGACTGCTCGGGAGGGGGGGGGAGGGCTGGACTCCGAGGAGGGTTGTGTTCACTCATCTTCTCCACCACAGCTCCTGACTATGACAGAAGCCAGTGGCTGAATGAAAAATTCAAGCTGGGCCTGGACTTTCCCAATGTAGGTGCACAGGAGGGGCGGCTTTGGGGAAAGTGAAGGTGTCTCCATGTCCATGTCCTTTCCCAGCTCAGAGGTTTTGGGATCAGGTGCCTTGTTCTCCATTCCTCTCACCCCTGGCTCTCCACGCTGCCCTCCATGATGTTCTTTTTTTTTTTTTTTTTTTTTCTTTTTACCTCCATGATGTTCTGTGTCCCAGCTCACTCATCCATCTGACAGTATTCTTACTTAGGGCCGTGGGCAGGCACCGTGGGGCTGGGTCTCATGTCTGCCCTTGCCTAAGAGAAGGGGATACTGGGGAGCCTGGTGATGCAACTGAGCTCCCCGGTCGCCCATCCAGCTGCCCTACTTAATCGATGGGGCCATCAAGATCACCCAGAGCAACGCCATCCTGCGCTACATTGCCCGCAAGCACAACCTGTGTGAGTGGGGCGAGCTGCAGGGTGTGGGGGACAGTGGGCACCCCCTGGGCTTGTCTTGGGTGGGATGCTGAGGGCGAGTCTCTGTTGTGTGGGTGTCAGGTGGGGAGACAGAAGAGGAGAAGATTCGTGTGGACATTTTGGAGAACCAGGCTATGGATACCCGCATGCAGATGGCCACGGTCTGCTACAGCCCTGACTTTGTGAGTCCCCTCCTAGCCCCCGGTTCCAGGGAGAGTTTGGATCAGAGGCCGGGACTCTTGCATTCTCATCTATACCAGACCGGTTTTCCACTTGAACTCCTCAGTGCTACTCATCCTCCAAGCTATTTCCTATCCTGCCACCAGAGTGACTCTGAAGCCCCCAGAGCATGTCAACTAAAACCACTAATTCGATTCCCACCAATCTTAGCATGGAGTCCAGACTACCCAGGTTGGAAATTCAGTTCCTAGACAGTAGTGCTTCCTTCCTGAATCCCCTCCATCTCTGACCTCTGACCTCTGCTGTGGGCCATCTCTCCCGGGTGGTTCACCCATCTGCCTGCTTCTGGATCACAGCCTCAAACTATGAGGGAAACAAGTACAAGATGGGACAGTGTAGCGGCACCCTCCTATTCCGATTTCTACTCTAGTGTTTTCCAAGTTATGTCTTGGCAGTCTCAGGGATCCCCGCATTTTCCTATTAGAAAGTTCAGGGTCAGCAGAGAGAACTTATGGCTCTCCTTCCTTGTTTTCAATCTGAAACTCTCCTCATTGTTTGAAAACTACGGAAATGTGCATTGCATTCTTCTGCCATGGACTAGGTAGAACTGTTGACTTCTTTCCCTGAGCTCTTTTCATTCTTTACTGTTGTCATTCTGCCTGACATCTCAGCGCAGAGCGTGCTGGGTGCTCAGGGTGCTCCTGGTATGACCCACAGGAGGTTTGCTTGGAGATCGGTGGTGACAGTTTCAGGGACAGTCTTAATCCTCTCTGTCTTCCCATCACCTCAGGTAGTGTGTGGTAGTCAGTAGGAGCCTAATCAAAGCTGATGTATTAATGGAGGGCTGGGCACTGACCCAGTTCCAGTTGTGGGGAAGGTGGCTGCTCACCTATGGCCAGGGGGGCCACGCACCTCCCTGGGTAGGCTGCCTGTGTTCTCGGGTGCTGGTGTCTGATGGTGGTGACGGCTGTTCTCTGTCTCAGGAGAAACTGAAGCCCGAGTTCTTAGAGGGCCTCCCTGAAAAGATGAAGCTGTACTCACAGTTCCTGGGGACACGGCCCTGGTTTGCAGGGGACAAGGTAAAGGCCTGAGCAATGGGGAATGAGAATTGTCATACTTCCACTGTTCTCGGGTGTCCAACGCACTCACCCTTGGCCTTCTGCAGATCACCTTTGTGGATTTCCTCGCTTATGATGTCCTTGATATGCACCGTATTATGGAGCCCAAGTGCCTGGACGCGTTCCCCAACCTGAAGGACTTCATGGCCCGTTTTGAGGTGATGCCCCCATCCTCCTCCTCTTCGGTGTCCCTTATTCCTTTGCCCTCCTTTGTGATGCTTTCCTACTCCTGGAGCTAAAGAAAGAATAACCAGCATTTATTGAGCCTGGGCTTCATGCCAAGACCTGTGCTCAGCATATTACATCCATGGAGTCAAATTTAAACATTGTAACATTCCCACAAGGCCGTTAGAATTATCACTTTTATTTTACAGATAAGGAAACTGACAATGAGAGGGTAAGTCATTTGCTCAAGGTCCCAGAGCCAGGCAAGGCTGTGCAGGGCTCCCTGTCAGCCTCTGGCTTCTATGGGCAGCAGTCAGGGCTCCCCCTCTTTTGTGCCAAAAGGAAAAGCCCCAGGCCCTGTCTACCCTGGGTGTCACGGCCCAGGACACTGTGGGAACGGCAGAACATCTCAGGAGTGCGTATGTAGCTGGCATTTGTAGGACTGACACAAGGTCGGATTGAGGTCCCGTACCCAAGACACAGACAGTATTTTTACCTCGTCTCCAGAAATCTTTGCTCCCATTGGACCTTCATCTGGGGAATACTGAGATCCCAGGGCTGTCTTGGTGCTGGGTTGAGTGCATATGTGGGTGCCCCTGTCGAAGGCGTTTATCTCGAAGTGTCCTCTCTCCAGTATTCCAAGAGCTCTATTGTGAGAAGGGAGAGTACTGGACCCTGTTTACTGGTCTCAAGGCAGCGTGCCAGGCACAGTGGAGATGCAGAGATGACCAGTCCAATCTGGAAGCGAGTGCAGTGGGAGGACTGCTGGCACTGCATACTGTCAGCTGCGAGTTGTACCAACCGGGTCACATCAGAGCAAATCATCTGTTACCTGTAGTCAACTTGTTTGAGAGCAACAAATCCTACTTTAGTACAGATTAGGGGATTGAGTCCCACAGGTTTTTCAGCACAGAATATGTTTTCCTTTTCCCTCCACTCAAGAGCTGATGTCTCAGCTGGTTCTCATCAGTGCTGGTTCCGGTCCAAGCCGAGTGGCCTTGGGGATTATGCAACAGTTAGTGGGAGGGGACGGGGCGGAGGAGAACTGAGAGCTGCAGCCTGTGGCCTGCCAGGGCCTGGCTGTTTGTAACATGCAGCCCTGGATCTCCTCGAATCTTTAGAAATTATCTGGGCACTTTATTCTGGGAGATTGGGAGACAGCACACCTGGGTGCTATGCGGCCTGGTCGGCTGTACCAGGGCTAGAGGCGAGGTAGGTTGGGACACAGTGAGATTGGGCTCAGGTAGCAAGTGGACAAGTGTCTGTGTTCCGTTTAGATGTAATGATTCAGCCTGGCGCGGTTTTCCTTTTGCTGGTCCACGGCCCCTATCCACTTTCATCCAGGTTTGCTGAGTCACTGGGTGAGATCTGGGCTGCCCCGCAGGCTGCGCAGGCATGTTTGAGCCCCTTTGTCCTGCTAGAGGTCCCTGCTCTGTGTGCAAACCCAGGCAAGCCAAGAGCCTCCCTGTGAAAAAGGAGAATGTTTGTGCAGATAGGGTGTGACAGGACCTCCTCTGGGAGAGTGGGAGGAGGGGAATTTGGCAGAAGGCCCACAACTGGAACAAGGAAGAGCTAGGCTATGTTCAATGTTGCTGCACTTACTGGCTGTGTACCTGTGAAGAGGTGCTGAACCTCTGTGCACCTTCTGGTGAATGGTGATAGTAGAGCCAGTCTTGTAGGGTAGCTGGGTGGATTTCCTAAGCCTACGGTGTACTGTGTAGTGGACACAGAGCAGCCAGCACAGTGTGGGGCCTCCATAAGTGCTAGCGCTTATGCAGGCACGCCGTGAGTTAGATTGGAAGAGTGCACGTAGCAGAGCTGGGGACCCTAAGAGGCCAGGTGATGCTCCCGCACTCAGGCCCAGGTGGAAAGGCTGTCGTGAGGGCCCTGAGTGCTGTGTCTGCAGTAGGGCCGCTGCAGCCCTCGTGGGCAGCAGACGCTGAGCTCTGGCCTCATTTTTCCCCCTCTCAGGGCCTGAAGAAGATCTCTGCCTACTTGAAGACTGGCCGCTTCCTCCGAGGCCCTCTGTTTGGAAAGATGGCCAAGTGGGGCAACAAATAGTGCTCTGTGATGCCAGGAGATGGGAGATGGAGCCAGAGCCGTGCCTGCTGCCGCGGCCCTGGAGAACAGCCAGATTAGACTCCCTAAGCCACCTGCACCGGCCTTTTTGTTCCTTTATTTTTCTTTCCACTTGTTTCTCCTCCCCAGGGACTTATTGGTACCTTTTCTTCTAACCTGACCTGGCCCCTTACAGGCTCTTTACAGCTTCACCTCCACACTTTCCTTCCTCAAAGTCCCCCTGCTAACGTCGCCTGTCCCTGTCCTAACGCCAAGCTGACCATCTTCCTCATCACTGCTTGTCCCTGCTCTGAGAAGCCAGAACGGACCCCAAGATCCCCAGCACTGCCCTGAAAGACCAGCACTGCCCGGTGTGCGGGCCCTGCTCCCCAGCTTGATTCCCGTCTCAGCCCTGTCTAATGCCCAATAAAGCGTGAACGTTCCTGCTGCGTCTTCTCTTACTCCCCTCCGCGCCCTGGACACGGGACTGACTGTGTGCGAGTTACGGGTTGGGTTCTTTTGTGTTCTGTTGTCCACAGCAAGAGCTGGGTGGATGGGGATGTGTGTGTGTGTGTGTGTGTGTGTGTGTGTGTGTGTGTGTGTGGTGTGTGTGTGTGTGTGTGTGTGTGTGTGTGTGTGTGTGTGTGTGGTGTGTGTGTGTGTGTGTGGATGGTGAGGCAGGTTCATAAGGTTCCTTGGTCATTTCTGTCCCTTATCGGTATCCCTCTGTTCCTCACCATGGGGATTTTTACAGAGGGGCGCTCCTTCTGTGCCTGGATTCCACCTGCATTCAGCGTCTGGAATGCCTCCTCTGGGCCAGGTAGAACTGTGTGTTGTGGTTCAGAGAGGTGCTCGGCTCCCGGGGTAAGGGCTGAGCAGTCCCCAGGTGGAGTATCTACTCCCCCTCTCCCGAAAGCTCTCCCCGATCTATACATCTCTCCTCTCAATGAAATATATCCCACTGTGTTGTATTAAAAAGTTTTTCTTGTACTTGTTTTTCACCCCAACTCAATCATAAATTCATTGAAGAGAGAATCCATATCTTACTGGACTTTTTAATCCCTGATATCTATCAGGGTGCCTGACATACAGTAAATGTTCCATAAGTTTGGAAATTTGAAAGAATTCTCTCTAGGGAAGACTCTGCCAACATTTACAGTCACTATTGGGATTTAGAGCTCTGGATATAGTTATCTTAACTAGAGAAGATGTAGAATAACATTCTGAAGATTTGGGGTGTACAGGTCTTGGAAATGAGCCAGTAGCTCTCTCTAACATAAGCGTTTAGTAGGTGCTGGCTGTCCTTTGAATAGCTCCACCTGAGACGGGAAAGCCTAGTTTTCCGGGCCGCAGTGTAGCAATCTGTGTGGTCAGAAGGAGGTGTGGGCATTTTATATTGCCACCCACAAAGGAGCAGGCCTCACTGGATAACCATCTGATGAGCAGGTTTCTCAAACAGTGCCTGGATAGTGAAGCAGCCTGAGACTTAGCCCAGAGCAGGGCGAAGACTTTGAGAAATCCTGTGGAGCTTTTGTCCAGATGATCACTGCCTGCAGCTGTGCTTCCTGCAGTTAAATCTGGTGTAGTGTTAAAGGCCATTAAGAAGTAAATGACTGATTTAAAAAGATAAAACTAGTAATGTCAACAGATGAATGGATAAATAAAATGTGGTACATATGTACAAAAGAATATCATTCAGCCTTCAGAAAGAAATTCTGACATATGCTACAACATGGATGAACCATGAGGACCTTATGCGAAATGAAATAAGCCAGTCACAAAAAGACAAAAACTTTATGATTCCACTTAGAGGCAGTTAGTCAAAAGCATCTAGACCGAAAGTAGAGTGCTGGTTGTCAGGGGCTGGGGGAATAGGGAGCTGCTGTTTGAAGGGGTAAAGAGTTCCAGTTTCACCAGATGAAAAGAGGCATGGAGATCGATGGTGGCGATGGTTGCACAATGTCACAAACGTGTTTAATATCACTGAATTGTTAAAATGGTTAAGATGGTAAATTTTTTATGCTATGTGTATTTTACTGCGATAAAAATAAATAAAAAACAGAACAAAAAACAGCAGGTGGCTATAGTTTCCTGATTCCTGATCTAGAAGCTCAAATTAAAAGGGCATAGTTACTAGAAGACACTGGATATGCAAAAAATAAAAAATAAATAAATAAATAAAATAAAAGGGCATAGTTAAAGGTAAAATATTTGAAATTTAAAAGGTGATTAATCATCAAAGAACTCCCGTGAAATAACTCAGTCCTTAAAAAAGACAACAGACACAGTAAACAAGGACAGTTGCAAATGAAAATGATTTTCTAAACCTTGTGGTCAAAATTATAAAAGATAGAAACATACACTTTGAAGTCTGAGATGGAAGTAGTATAACCTATACATTTCAAACTGAGGCAACCAAAAAAGATGATTTGATGTGGCAAGGACTACTAGCAGAAGTCCTGAGACTTGAGACTCCTGGCGTCTCATGACAGCGCTCATACACTATTCAGTGTCTCTCTTGCCCTTGTTGAGTGGGAAAACGAGCCACTCTGTGACAACACAGCTGCCTGTGTTCGTGTCTCCTGCATTGATCTGTATGTAATCACCTGTTATTAATTACAACTTCCATGTCTTATGTTCCCCCATTACCATTGTATTAGGAGAGAAAGATTAAACTGAAAGAGACCCCAAGATAGCAGCTGTAGAACATATTCTTTCATGTCACAGTCCCACGGGGAAGGGTCCTGGTGGTCGGGGTGGCCCTGCTCCGTGAAAGTAGTCGGGAACTCAGGCTCCTTCCATCTTATGGCTCTGCTGTCCCCTAGGGTGCTCCCTTATCTCCTTGGTTGAAGCTGTATCATGAGTGTGGGAAGGAAAAGAGAGAGGAAAAAGCCCAAACCAAGGAAGCATCTTTTCATTACACAAGTGAGGCAGAAGTTGCATGCATCACCATCATTCACATTCCCCTGGTGAGATTCAGCTATGCGGCTATACCTATAGTAGTCACGAGTAGTAGACGCATATTTCAATGGAACAATGGATGTTGGTAGCCAACTATAGTCTCTATAGAGAGAGACTATAGTCTCTCTCTTTATCTCTATAGATAAAGGTTAATTAAACCCAAGTTCAAGAGAAACTTGGTTGGGTTTAAGCTAGTGATTTAAAGCAGGTAGGATTGAGGCCAAAGTATTAGAAATAAGATCTCTATCTTCAGCCTGAGTGGAGTGGCATATCACTTAGGGTTTCTTGTTGCTAAGACACGAAAAGAATTTGTTAGAGGTATCAGGTAGCTCACTGAATCCCTGGGAGGGCCAGGCAGTTGGTTTTGGAAGCTGTGTGATCAGGAAGTATGCCTAACCACATGTGGGATTGTTCTTGAGAAGGCTCCATAGCTATTGCTGGGCACAGTCACCTGAGCCCCTACTCATGACATGAGGCATTGGATACCAGTCCCACCATTGCTGTCTCTGAAATTCTGATCCCTCCACCACTACCCTTCTTGTAAGAAAACAAAGGAGCAGGGCCTGCTTCTTTAGAATTGAAGTCCTGTAGCACCCTGTACAATTAAGAGTCTTGGTCACAGGCCTGTGCCTCAGTCATAAGGGAGGCTGGAAGAGCAAGTGAATTAGTTAGCATTAAGTTCCGCTGTATATAACCAAATAATAGCAGTTGCTTAAATAGGACAGCAATTTATTTCTCATGTTAAAAAATGTCCAGAGGTAGATAATTAAGTGCAGGTAATGTTGGCTTCACAGTGACTTTAGTGACTTAGCTTCCTAACTTTATCTTCAGCATGTGGTTTCCAGTCTATCGCCTCATAGTCCAAAGTGGTTGCTAGAACCCCAACCATCACACCTCCATTCCAAACAGCAGGAGGGTAAAAGAGGAATGGGTATTCTTCCCTCCGTTTTATAATAAGGAAACTTTCTGGAAATAATATACAATATTTCTGATTACTATCATTGGCTAGAACTCAGCCATGTTGGCAATGACATTTTTTGCCTGGGAAGTAATGTGCTCAGCAGAAATGAAGATTTTGTGACAAAAGAAGATGGGGAGAATGGCTATTGGGAGTCAACTAGCAGTCTTCTACCTTGGGGGGGTGGGACTTCAAATGTAAGATTCTAATGTATAATATAGTAATATTGGGTTAAAAAAAAGAGAAGAAAATTTTCTATATTTAATTTAAAAAAAAGAGAGATTCTAATGTAAGAAGCTCCCCAGCTTATAAGAAGGGTGTTCAAAAGATGCAGAGGACAGATGCCTAACATAAACATATTCTTTTTCCATATGTATTAATACATTTCCAATTATTACTATCATAGTCACCACTATAAAATGCTCCTGCCTAACATAGTGTATAAACAAAAACATGTTCACCTTCTTTCCCCCAAAACAGGAACAACCCTAAGTGTTATCAACTACTGGATCCAGTTCTGAGTTTGGTATCTCCAGGTAATGTTCATATGGGTATTTTGAAAATGACAGATTAAAATGTAATGTCAATGACCCCCAATTCACACTATATAAAACAGTAAAAGCAATGTGAGGTGGAAAAAAGGGAAAATTAGGTGAGCCTATATAATGCAGTAGAAAACAGCCTACACTCAGATTTGCAGATATAAGCTGTTTTACATTTATTTACGATGCTTATAGAATGCCCTTCTTTGGTGACAGAATTCCGAGGAGATGTTGCTTAGTGAGCCTTTTATACTAAACATGGATATCAGCAACCTAAAGTCACTCCTTGTATTGGCTCTTGTCTCCATCCCTTTGGGGACCCCACTCAGGTTCACTGTCGTCCCAATTTATTACCTACATTTTCCTAGCATGTGTGGCATGATGAGGGAAAACTTTGTTGATGACACACACAGACAGACCAGCTGCCATTACATGCTAACTCACGACTTAGAAGCAGTGAGCCAGAGGAGTCCATCCTGATGGATTCCAGAACAACTCTTCCTGTACATTGTCACACTCCTTGTAATCAGATATGGCTTTTGCCAGTGGGCTCTACTTTGCACAGTAGCCCCAACAATACAGCCCACTAAAGCACAGTCCTGTCCGAAAGGTCCAACGGCCACCCTACATTTCTTATATTTCTTTAGTTCTCTTTGCAATCAAACATAATTTTGGAGGGAGCAGATAGGGTCTTGGTCACAGTTCAAAAAGAATATCTGTTAATATAATTGAAAATATTGTACCATCGAAGATAAAATATAGGTCTATCTAATAACTCTAATTTTCCTTCAAACTTCTAGGACAACATGAACATTATCCTGTTTGTTCTACCTCTACCCCTCTGTACCACTAAGAACACCTCCTTCTAATAACCTCGGGCTGGCTCTCTACCTTTAAGTCGGGGCACATGGCAGCACCTATTCATTTAAAATTCAAATACACACACATCCATTTAATCTTGGATTTAAGTCCTACACATGAGTCACCTGTAATTATTTCCACTGAAAACCCCACAAGAACATTAAGAGCCGATCCCTGTTAATTTCAGAAATGTTTCGTTCCAATTTGCCCTGGGCAAGGAGCGAGCCCGACTGTGTAATGGCCCAGCCTACACTCCAGCCACAGTTCCTCGCTGTGCTCCCGGACCTCCCCGAACATGACCTTCTGTCCTCACTCCAAGCACTTCTCCCCTAACTATCTCTGTTTTAAGAACAAGGCATTCCATTTTTCTACGTTCTGTTTCTCAACTAGAGCAGAGAGGAATTTTTCAAAGGTCCTTGAGGGCATTAAGCATTTATAGAAAGCAAGCTCCTTTCTCTTCCAATTCTCACTGGAATGAAGGCAATCAGTGCATGGTTGTGAGTGCCTGCTTTGTGTAAGGCTCTAAATATAAAAATTTGCATCGGATGTAGTCCCTGTTCTCAGGTGACTTACAGTATAGTGGCAGAGACAGACATCTAAATGAGCAATTAGAGTTCAGTGTAGTGAGTGCTGATGGAGGAAAACATTGAGTTCTGTGGGAATAGAAATTTAAAATAAATGCATTTAAATTAGCCTGGGAGAGGAGGAGGAACGGAGATCAGGATAAACCAAATCTCAGTGGCTTAATACTTGTTTATTTCTTACTTACTCTTCATATCTGATGTGGTCACCAGGGGCCCTGCTCTCCGTGGTCTGCCAGAGACCTAGACTGCTGGAGGCTTCAGCCTGGTGCCTGCTCTGAGGCAGGACAGCGGCGGGAGGCGGCTGCGGCGGTTTTACACACTGGCTTTACAGCTTATGCCCGGAAAATGTGTACCATTACTACTCAGGTTTTATTGACCAAAGCAAGTCACAAGGCCGCATTTAAGTTCAAGAGGGTCATGAAGCTTTCCCTTTGGGAAAACAGTCAGAAATCTTTGGTGACTATCATCGTAGGGGTTTTTAGATGTGACTTTTAAACTTCGATTAGAACACGAATGAGCATCAGGTGGGCCAAGGAGCTGGGGAAAAAGCAAGAGTCAGAGGGAGCAGCAAATCAAAAAGCGTGAAAATATAAAAGAGAACATGGTGCTTTTGGATAATTCGTATTTGTAAAGTTATGTATTAACAACATTGATCTAGAAATGTTGACTTAATCCTCATAATGACCTTGTGAGGGAGGCTTCATAGATCAGAGAAGACACGGAGCACAGGAGGCCACCGTTTGCGGGTGGCAGAGTCAGGATCTGAACCCAGACAGCCTGACTGCAGAGTCCTGTTCCTCCCTGGGGAATTCAGCAAGCGGGACCTAGTGCTCCAGGGCAGGGGAGGGCCCGTGCCAAAAGATGTAGCAAGATAAGCAGGAGAAGACAGTGTTTTTCCTGAGGCATTAGAAGTCCTTAAATATATTTAAACAGGGGAGTGACATGAACAAATTTGCACATCAGAAAAATCACTGGCTAAATTTCAATTCCTCCCCTCTCCCCTACTATTCACTTGAACTCTCTAAGTCCCTCTTTATCAGTGGTGCTCATTTGTGCCACCTGTCCTGCAGCTGACGGATAAAGAATGTGCAATTTCAATACAAAGTTTAGGGGTTGTTCTCCTAAGCTCTTCTTAAGCTGGCCTTAAAGGCAGATTCATGTGCACACACATATCTGTGTCCCCTTCTCTGCCCATTGCATCTGTGAAGCATCTCTGCGACAATTTTCCTTTGATCACAGAAGCTGTTTCATTCTGAACTGCGATTGCTTTAACCCAGTTACTCAACTTTCAACAATGAATACAAATGAGTTTTCCTAATACTCGTGGGGAACTGTTCCACCAAAATGAGACAGGGTCTTGCTCTGTTGCCCAGGCTGGAGTATAGTGGTGCCATTGTATCTCACTGCGACCTCGAAATCCTGGGCTCAAGAGATCCTCCTGCCTCAGCCTCCCCAGTAGCTGGGACTACTGGCACTTGCCACCACACCAGGGTAATGTTTTAAAATTGTTTTGTAGAGCTGGAGTCTCACTGTACTGCCCAGGCTGGTCTCGAACTGCTGACCTCAAGCGATCCTCCCACCTGGGCCTCCCAGAGTGCTAGGATTACAGGCATGAGCCACCCATCGCACCGGGCTGCTCCACCAAATTTAATGCACCCATCACAAGTTTTTTTTTTTTAAGTTCTTACTGATGCTACTTGTATAAACGCATCACTAGTGTGCCTATGGGATGATAGTATGTCTTCCTCCATGCCCCACTGCCCCTTCCTTGAAGGGAGCCATTACGCCAGTGTCTTTTCTTGGCCCATGTTAGAATTAGAGTTAGGGGCTGATGGAGGCCTGGGGAACCACCTCTCTGTGGAAAGGATCTGCTTCTCCCAGTGGCCTTCCTTGCTTTCTGGGCCAGTAAGGTCCAGGTTTTGGTTAACCATTCAGTGGATTTTCACTGACAAACATAATAATTAGAAAAAATGGGAACATGTGATTTGTCTATAGTCTGTCTGGAATCACAGGAAATACGTTTGACCTGCAGACCTTTGCTTTTGAAACTTCTCCCTTACACTGCTGATCCCTACCATGTTGCTCTCTCCTGTCACATCTTTCCCAGAGCCCGCAGGACCAGTTTCCTGTTCCCTTGCCTTCTCCCCTGAGGTGAAGAGACTCTGAGATGGCCCTGTGTGCCCTTACCTCCTCCAGTACTTATGTCTTTGTGTAATCCCCCTTGGGTGTGGGCAGGACCTGTGACTTTTAACAGAATACAGAAAGGTGATGGGGTGTCACTGCTGTGATGACATTGCACGAGACTGCAGTGTCCCTCTTTCCAGGAGACCCCTTTTCTGGCTTTCGTGAAACAGGTGGCCATATAGGGGAGTTCCCTTTTGCAAGGAACTGAGGGTGGCTTCAGCTGATAACCAGCAAGAAACTGAGGCCCTCAGTCCCACAGGGCACAAGGAACTGATTCTATCAACAATCACACAAACTGGGGAGCAGATCCTTCTCCCTGGTTGAGCTTTGAGATGAGACTATAGCCCTGGCTCACACATTGCTTGCAGCTTTCAGCTGAGACCCTGAACAGAAGACCCACTTGAGCTGTGCCTCGTCTCCTGACCCACGGAACTGTGAGATAATAAATGTATGTTGTTTTAGGCTGCTAAATTCGTACTAATATTTATTGCTGTGTAGCAATAGATAGATTTCTGGTCATGTCATCTATGTAGTCCCAGAGTCATCCTCAATTTCTCTGTCTTCCCTAAAATCCACAAGGCCTTCCCTTAGGGCATGCCACTCCCATGTACTATGGACATTCATGTTAATAGTTATCAAATTGAAGAGAAACTCCTGAGCTTTACACCTTTTCTGGCCAAAGGCTGCCTATAGCCAAGATACTGGCCTGGACATTGCTTGCAGGAGTGGCAAAAGATGGCAATGGAACTAATGGTCTGCTTAGCATCTTCTGTCTGTACGATTCCTCCTGATGTCACCATGTCTCCCTGTCCATTCGGGCCCTCTGTCCCTCACCAGAGAGGTCCTTGGCTTCTGGTTCATAGGGAATAGCAGTCCAGCCTGCAGGTCTCTCTTAGACTGGAGGCTGCTTAAATGACTTTGCCTGTGACAGGAGGATTGCTTGAGCCCAGGAGTTTGAGGTTGCTGTTAGGCTGACACCATGGCACTCTAACCTGGGCAACACACAGACTCTGTCTCAAAAAAGAAAAAAAAAAGAATCTTTAAAACCACCTATAACCTATAAACCTCCTTCCCCCCATCTCCCCCAATTCCAGATGGCCCACCTTTTTGGGCCAAGCCAATGTATGCCTCCCACATATTGATTTATGACTTTACCTGTAACCCGTCTCCCTGAAATGTATAAAACCAAACTGTAAGCCAGCCACAGTGAGTCCACTAGCTCAAGGCTTCTTGGGCATGGCTCCAGGTCACGGTCCTCAAATTTGGCTCAGAGTAAATCTCTTTAAAATTATTTTACAGAGTTTGACTTTTTTTCCTGTTGACATAGGGTATGGTTTGAATTTTAAAGATATTAATAAATTGTTCTCTGAAGTAGCTATACTTTTATTTTACAAGTTCACCTGTAGAAAATATCTAGCACTTTCCCAAGGCTTGTGGACACTTTAGAAACATCTTAATTTTTTTTATCTGATAGGTGGAAAAATGTTCTCTCATTTTAGTTTGTAGTTTCTTGGATTATAATTACCTTTTAAACAATCTTTTGGCCATCAATATTTCTATTTTGTAAATTGTTCATAGATTTTGTCCATTTTTGAACTCAGTTATCTTAATGATTTATAATTCTTTATATAATCTTTACACTAGTCCTTTGCTTTTGTCTCACTTATCATTTATTTGTGTCTTATCATGAAAGTTTTAGCATTTGATCCTACTCCATTGATAAATCTTCTTATGGTTATTTTTCTTTTTATGTCTTTAAAGAAACTTTTCCTATCCCATTATCACAAACATTCTTACATTTTCATCAATACTTCAATAGCTTTGTGTTTAATGTTGGGCCTTAAATTCCAGATTAATTTTAGTGAATGGTGTAAAATAGGACTCTATTATTTTTAATTAGTAAACAATTGTCCCAACTCTATTGGCCAGCTCACCAGTTTGAAATACTGCCTTTATCACACTAAATTCCTATATATACATGGGTCTGTTTCTGAACTCCAGTTAAATTCATCAGTACTACACAGTTTTACTTAGTATCTTTACCAAGTCTTCGTATGGGCTCCAGTCCCATTTGAAAAACCTGCTCTCTCCAACTGTGCAATCTTTTTCTTTTTTTTTTGAGACAGTCTGGCTCTGTCACCCGGGCTAGAGTGCCGTGGCGTCAGCCCAGCTCACAGCAACCTCAAACTCCTAGGCTCAAGCAATCCTTCTGCCTCAGCCTCCCAAGTAGCTGGGACTATAGGCATGCACCACCATGCCTAATTTTTTCTATATAGATTTTGTTTTCCAGCTAATTTCTTTCTATTGTTTTAGTAGAGATTGGGTCTTGCTCTTGCTCAGGCTGGTCTTGAACTCCTGACCTCAAGTGATCCTCCCGCCTCAGCCTCCCAGACTACTAGGATTATAGGTTGAGCCACCGCGCTCAGCCCAACTGTGCAATCTTTATTTGTGGTACCCACTCTCAAGGCTTGGGCATGAACCTCTAGCCCTTGAACTCAGTTGAGGAGTAGGAGGATGTCAATGTCATGGTCATTCAACTGACATCTTTTTTTTCCTTTTTTCCCTGCCTTGAAATAATGTAAGCATACATCTTGATAATTCTCCACATATTCTTACTCTAGTTTGAACCTTATACCCAAGAGAAATCCAGCTGGACACCAGTAGCCCAAGTGCTATTTATTGAAAAGAACAAAGACAGAATGCAGGCCCTGTAGAGACAGGATGGAACAAAACAGGTAGTGCACGCCTGCCTCCTGCTCAGCATATGCACTTGTTACCCCACTGGGCCATCTTGTTGTTGATGGGCATCTTGAAGAAGCGGTCAGACTGCATGTAGGCAGCGATTTTCTCCAAAGCCTGAAGGGAAGCACACCAAACTTTATAAATACCCTAACCCAGTCCAGTAGACCCATATCAAAACAGCAACATTCACATGCTCCCTGCCTCTATCTCTCTCATTTTTTTGCAGACCATATCTTTGGGGTCTAGAAGCCAGCCAGGCCCTTCTCAAGACTTAAAGGTCTAGAGATTTCCAACCATTGTTAACCTTAGGCAAAAGCTGGTGTTGAGCAAGAATCCACGCAATGGGGTCCCTCAGGGCCCAGGGGACACTGTGAGTAGTTTTGTAAGAGAAAGGTACAGGAACCATCACCTCAAAACGGCACATGAAAGCCTTCAGATTTGGGAACTCTTCCAAGCACCTGGGCTCAAACATACGGTTCTGATCTAAGACATCATAGGTGAGAAAATCCACAAAGGTGAGCTAGAAGGAGGGGAATAAGATGGTCAGGTCTGAGGAGTTCATTAACACCTGCAGAGACAGAGAGGTATCCTCTTCTTTTCTCTTCTTCCTACCTTGTCCCCTGCAAACCATAAGTATTTCCCTAGGAACAAGGAGAATTGTTTCAGTTGTCCAGGTAGCTGTTCCAAGTACTGAGGCTTCAGTTTTTCCTGAGGGATAAAGAGAGCACAAATAGCGGTCATCATCTTCACAGATGATCAGGGCACAGGCCAGTGATGGTCACTCAGCAGTCCCTTCTCCAGGTGCCTTCTCACTGCCTTCATTTGGAGGTGGCAGGATGGGAAGGAGGTGTTTGGAAAGGAGGAGGTGCCAACAACAGAGTTACATGACAAAACAATCCAAAAAACAAGAGTTCTGTTTCTTATTCTGACATACTGTGTTGGTGGGGAGATAGCGGTAGTAGAATGGAGAAGAGATAACCTTTGGGTTCCTAACGCTCCGTTCCCTGCTGATGCGTACTAAGGAAACTCACATGTTCAGAGTTGTAACAGAGCCGTATCAGTTGCGTGCGGAGATCCATCACTTGGTTCTCCATAATGTCCACTCGAATCTTTTCTTCTTCAGTGTCACCACCTGTAGGCCAAATGAAAACAAACCACCCTCGGAATCATCCACCCCCAGGCAAACAACCAGCCTGGACTACCTCACCAGCTCTACCCCACTCACACATGTTGTGCTTGCGGGCGATATAGCGCAGGATGGCGTTGCTCTGGGTGATCTTGTTCTTCCCATCCATGAGGTAGGGTAGCTGAAAGGAAAAGAACAAATCAAACGAACAACCTACCTTTCTCTGGCTTCCCTACCTCTCTCTCCTGGGTAAGTGCAGACGTGCAGGGCAGTGAACAGGAGAGAGAAGATGCCATGTTAGGAGAAAGAAGAAAGCAAGTATAAGGTAGCAATTGGGTCTCCACAGTGATTCTAGACAGGGGTTCTTAAATCTGTGTGTATGTGTGCCTGTATGTGCATGCCATGAACCCTTTTATCAGAATAAAACTTTTAAGTGCATAAAGCAAAATACATATATTTACACAATTATAAAATATTTAAAAAAATATTAGAGTAATATGTGCCTATTAAGAAATACATTAAATAACAAGCACATAACTACCATAATTTCAAGTAGTGATGAATATATATAACACTTAAGATATCTGCAACACATGTGATAGAATATGTAAACACCTGATGTCTACCAGTGACAAAGTCGCAGACAGGGCTAATAACTGATGCTGCTTACTGCTTATCTTCACAATAAAAGGAAATGTTAACGTTTTGTTAGTGGTTAGTGGAAATGAAGATGCAATTCTTCCCCCCATTCTATGATGCCTGCATTCTTTTTATCTTATCCAGGTTAAGAGTCGCTATTCTAGGTCCTCTTGGTTCAGGGAGGGAAGAAACGGGATATACTTAAAAGCCTTCCCTTCTGCCCACTCTTCTAAAGCTACCTACATTAGGAAAGTCCAGGCCTAGCTTGAATTTCACATCCAGCCATTGGCTTCGATCATAGTCAGGAGCTGTAAGAGACAGAATGAGGTGGGACCCAACCTCCTTAATATCTCACCCAATGAGTGGCAAGACATGAAGAAATGACTTAGTCCCAATATCTCAAATTCCCAGGCCCCAAAAGCGTAACCCTTTAGTCTCTGGGCCCTATATGGGTAAGCATTAAGACGGAGGTAGGCTATAGCAGAGGAAAAATCCCAGCTCCAAGTAAAAGATGCGCCTCTCCCGACGCAGGTCACAGCAGGTGCTCTCACATGCTTGGGACAGACTTCCCACCCGACCTTGGCGTGATGCCACCCTCCGGACACGAGAAGACAGGGGCAGCAGGAGGGCCAGCCTGGCTTAGCGCGCGTTACCTTCCCCGCACGTGTACCGCTTCTCCTCATAGCTCGATTCAGTGAACTCCAGGAGCAGGCGGATGGCGTGCGCCAACTGGGGGAGACAGCCCGGTCAGCGCCTGCGCAGCTCCTACCGGCCCCCAACCCCCGCCCGCCAACGTCCCGGCCCCGGCTGCCCCGACCCTGCAACCTGCCGGGCCGGTCGTTAAGCGGCTTCTGAGCCCTGCCCCGGCGGCCCTCGGGCCCTGCGGGCGGGCCCAGCGATCCCAGAGGCGGGGCAGGGGTGAGAGTCCGCGGCCACGGAGCTCGACTGGGGCGGGCCGCCGCGAAAGGGCTCCCGCGGGTAGAGCCGCTTCTCCCCGAGACCGCGGACTGAGAGCCCCGGCCGCCTCCGCTTTTCTGGCGGAGCTGCTCAGCAGTTGAGACGGCACTCACCCCGCGAATGTCCCAGTAACCCAGAAGCATAGACGACTTAGAAGACATCGCGACGCCGCTTGCCAGTCGTCGAGGACCAGAGGCAGAGCGCGAGCGGGCGGGCCTTTATACCCGACGTGAGTGGGCGGGACAAACGTTAGCGCCCTGACTCCGCCCCCTCTGTCCTGGTCCCCTCCCCGCGCGCGTCCATGCGCCTCAATGCGCAGGCGCGACTTCTGCAAGGGGTTTAGGGCTGGGAGACCCCGAGGCAGGGTGCGAGCAGGAGCGCTGCAGGGGCAGTAGCAGCCTGGAAGTTGAGGCTTTGCGCTTCCCCACTGCGAGTTGGGGGGCGGCGGGGATAAGGTGCCACAGAGGAGGGAGGGTGGGAGCAAGCCTGGGAGTCGGCCCGGGCTCTTGACTACACCACGGAATCACCATTTTTCTTTTTTTTAGGGGTGGGCAGTTGGGGAACAGGGTCTCATTCTGTTGCTCAGGATAGGGTGCAGAAGCATGATCATAGCTCCCTGCAACCTTAAATTTCTGGGCTCCAGGGTATCGCTATCTTTGGCGCCAATGTTGGGGGGTTGGGAGGGTTTGGGAAAAGAAGGGATGGTCATAAAGCCTTAAAACACTTAAACCCATAAAGTTCTAAGGTAGGAAGTGATTCAAGGTAGGAAGTGTTACCTACTTTGGAGGGGGAGCTCTCTTCTCTCCCGGAGGGAGGGTGGTTCTGAGAGTGCTTCAAGGAGGAGGTGGGCACTTGAGCAAGGCCCCTGAGGTAGGACAGGCCATGGACATTAGGATGCAGGAAAAGGCATACCAGGCAGGAGGATGGCAGAGCAAACGCTGGATGGTGGGAAATGCAAGTGTGTGTAGAAGGAAGTACTGTTGAGTTGGGCTGGTTTATGAGGCTGGAAAAGCATGTTGGGGTCAGGTCGCAGAGGGCAGTGACTACTAGCAAGGGGAGTGTGGATGTTGTTCCTTTGGTCTGTGGGAAGTCTCCCGGGCACAGCTGTCCAGTAGAAATGTAATGCAAGCCACATATGTGATTTAAAGTTTTCTGTTTCTAGTAAAAAGAAACAGGTGAATCAATTTTAATAATGTATTTTATGTAGCCCCATATATCCAAAATACTGTAATTTCAACATGTAATTATAATGAAAATTATTGAGATATTTTACATTCTTTGTACTGTCTTCAAAACACAGTGTATGTTTTACACTTAGACTCATCTCAGTTGAGACTAGCCACACTTCATGTACTCAGTAGCCGCACACAGCTTGTGACTATCAGACGGTGCAGATTTGGATGCTTTGCTGAGGTGTGTGATATTGCCAAATGCTCCTTCAGAGAAATTGATCTACCTTCTTTGTGTGGAGTGAACTGGAGATGGGAAGGTACTGCTATTTGTCATTTACTCTCATTCATTCATCCATTCATCCATCTAACAATGTTTATTAACATGCCCTTTCTGGGAAGGCACTGTTTTAAGTGCTGGGAATACAGAATTGAACTCAACAGACAAAATTCCTGTCTTCAGGAAGCCTACATTCTAATGGGGAGAGGCAGAAATGAACAAATATATAATATCTAGTAAGTCAGATGGTGGTACACAGCTTATGGGGAGAAATTAAACCAAGAGAGAGTGGGGGTCTTGGAATGGGAGTTGAGGGAGTCCCAGTAGGAAGGGGGTTTGTATTTTTAAAGGATGTGTTTATTGTGGGCCTTTAAGCAAAGACCTGAAGGAAGTGAGGGACCAAGCCACTCTGCTGTGGGGGCCACCATGGGTGCAGGAGGCAGGGAGGAGCTCCTGGCAGAGGGAAACAGCAAGTACAGTCATCACTGTATAGAGAGCATTTAAAACAGTAAGACTACCTGAGATCACCATGGGGGTAACAGTAGAAAAGAAATGAGGTCTAAGGGTTTGGGGTGCTGTGGAATGTCAACATTTGGAGGTTGGGGGGAATGAGAGAGAACTGGCAAAGAAATCTGAAAAAAGTGGCCACTGAGGTAGGAGGAAACCCAAGTGTCCTGGACACTAAGTGAAGACGTTTGAAGGAGGAAGTGAGAAGCTATGTCAAATGTGGCTGACAGGTCGAAGTAAGATGACGACTGAGACATAATGGTGGAATTTAGCAATGTGGGGGTCATGGTGACCTTGATAGAGCAAGAGATGTGTAGGAGGCCCTTGTAGTCCTGGGAAGAACTAAGAGCCTGAATTTAATCAGGGCCCATAGAAATGAAAAAAGGGCACAGATTTGCAACAGTGTCAACCGGAGAGAGACAGCATTTGTCAGTGGACTGTGAAGGAGTGGGAGAGGGACAGAGCTCTCCGAGGGGTTCTGGTCTGGCCTCTCCAGCACAGCCGCGTATTGCACTCAGCCCCTAGAGGCCCTAGCCTGGCGGTGGGAAATCACATTTGCTTATTAGTTAGCTGAAGCAAGGTTGGGACTTTTACAAGGACATTTCACTCAAAAGAAGAAAGGAAAAAAGTGCAAACATATAGGGGCAGATGAATTTGTAATGCCTGGGTTTCACCTTCCAAGATAACAAAAGGCCATTCGCAAATAAAGCCAAGGAATAAGACTAGCATTTATTGAGCACCTATATGATATGCCAGGAAATATCTAGGTGTTTCAGAGATGTTAGCTAATTTGTTCCAATTTAAGCTTCACAACTTTATGAAATAGGCATTATGACCATTTTATAGAAGAAGAAACAAACAGGCCTGGAGAGGTTTAGGTGAATTGCTCTTCTATGCTCAAGGTCCCATGAGTGGTCTGGGATCTAAACCTAGATTTCTCTAGTAACACACGATTAGTGCTAGTTCTATTGCAATTAGATATCTGACCCTCACCTCACTGTTTTGGAAAATCTGGGGGACACCAAGATGAAATACTTTCTTCTGGTCCTGGAGGTTTTCCTTACTTCTAGGACTCCTTCAGCTCTGTGAGGGTAATGGGTCGATATCTCCTTCCCTATTCCAAGAAATCAACTTTTCTGGATAACTTTTGCCCTTCACAAGTCAGACCCTAAGAGTCTCACCATTTTTCTCTTTTGTGAGGGAAAATTTGTGCTTCCCTATTCTGTGTTAGCAGCTAGGAGAGATGATTTTTATGAGGCCAGGAATTTGAGGGAATGACATAGGCAGACTAAAAATAGGGCAATCTAGGGCCCAGACAATGTCAGGGTCAGGGACAAAGTCAGCTAAGAGAGATTTCAGGGAACATACAAAGAACACTCAAATCCATAAGTACATGGGGCCTTATTTGTAGACTAAATCAATAAAAGTACAGCTACTGTTATGGGGAGAGGGGAGTCCATGACAATCTCTTTTGAGATTAAAGAAGGCTGCTTATACTAAAAAATATAAAGAGCCACTAACCGTCCAAACCCTTCACTTAATCTTTGAGAAAACAGCAGCCCAGAGAGTGGAATGACCTGCTAGAGTTCACACAGCCAACTGGTGGACTTTCAACTTTCAGCCCAATGTTCCTTATGTTCTGCTACTAAAAAGACAAGCCAGGGTGGGAACTCAAGGTCAGCTCACCCAACAGCAAGGGACAGAAGTATTAAAAGAGGAGGTTATCGAGTAGAGCCTGGGGCACCTGCCTGACTTGCTAGTGCTGTGCTGGCTCATCGGCCCATGCAAATGATCAAAACCCACAGCTGCCAGCCGGGCGCTCTTTGCTGCTGTGGATGAAATTGTGCCTTTGGCTGTGCTGGGTGCTTTGACATATACTGGGAGAAATGTATTCGGGATAAGATGGTGAGCATAGCCTTATTTTAGAGTTTGTTTAGAAAGAGTAAGGAGAGGCCGGGCGCTGTGGCTCACGCCTGTAATCCTAGCTCTTGGGAGGCCGAGGTGGGCGGATTGCTCAAGGTCAGGAGTTCAAAACCAGCCTGAGCAAGAGCGAGACCCTGTCTCTACTATAAATAGAAAGAAATTAATTGGCCAACTAATATATATATATAAAAATTAGCCGGGCATGGTGGCGCATGCCTGTAGTCCCAGCTACCTGGGAGGCTGAGGCAGAAGGATCACTCGAGCCCAGGAGTTTGAGGTTGCTGTGAGCGAGGCTGATGCCATGGCACTCACTCTAGCCTGGGCAACAAAGCGAGACTCTGTCTCAAAAAAAAAAAAAAAAAAAAAAGAAAGAGTAAGGAGAGCTTGGCCCACCATTCTCACATTTTGGTTCCCAGCTCCAGGTTGCAGTGTGAATCCCCACTCACACTCAGCCTGGCTCGGTGGCGGGCGGATGCAGGATTGCGGCTGTGTCATGCCCAGCACCCCCTGCCTCTCTGCTTTTGGCCCCCATCAGGTCCACAAGAAGCTGTAACGGAGGCAAATGTCAAGTGCGAAGATGCTTTTATTGGGAAGGAGAGGGACTGAACAGGCTCCTGGCAAGCTTAGGCAGAAGTGCACTAGGCTCAGGAGAGAGAGAAAATAAATAGGTAGTAACTGGGGAGGGCTCACAACACAGCCAGAAGGGGCACCATTTGCTTCGGCCTCTGGGGCTACTCATCGTTTTTGCCGCGTGAGCCAGGGTGTGGGGTTTACTGCAACCTGGGGACCTGGAAGAGGACTTCTCAGTGCTCGAAAGGGTGTCAGATCTGCCATCTTGCATGTGAGGGGCACTTGGTCTTGGAGGTGTCTAAGCCGGTGCCTAATGGCTCATCTGAAGAAAAAAGATTTCAGATGAGGCTAGTGTCAGGTGAGGGACCCCCAGAGCTCATGCCACCAATAAGCGTGGTGCCTCAGGGCATGCCCGAGTGCATGAAGCTGAGCCCCGGGAGGAATATCCTGTGCCCAGCACCTGCCACGCTCAGTCCTGCCCCAGGGCTGGGCCTACAGGCTTGTCTGCCCACACTCTGTCTCTCACCCAGGGAGGACCAGACCCTCCCAGTGGGAGTCAGGACCCCAGCGTGTCCTCACCCCCAGCATCCTTCTGACAGCCTCCAGCCGTGTCAGGACCCGTGGGGCCTCCTGTGGACACAGCAGCTGTATCTCCCCGGGTCTCATGCGAAGCAGCTGGCTCCCTGTTAAGGCCCCGAGGGTCCTCACCGTGCTGTGAACAAAAACGGCAGAAGCCTTCCGTGGTTGGGTAGAAGGACCCGGGCGCAAGTATTCGGGTAAAGGAGGGGCTTGGAGGTTGGGGTTATAGGAGAATTCACAAATAGGGGTATCTGAATGGGAAGGACTCAAATAATTGGCTGCAACCAGTTTCAGAGCTTCCAGGTTTGAAGGGAGAAGTGCTCTGGAAGAGAATCTTCTGGTGGGGAGTGGCGGCTGAGCTGGCAGCCGAGGTTCTTCCCGCGTTCACCCTGCTGACCCTGCTGCCTCCACCACGGCAGGGCTCCCGCTTACTGCTCTGACCTAGGCTTGGACACGCTCCCCGCTTCTGTCCTTTTAACTCAGCAGGGACAGTGCGGGGACAGGGTCTGTCATGTGCCATGTAGGCCAGGTTGTATGTTCTGGATCGCTGGGTTTCCTTGCTTATCATCTGAGCCCTTACAAAGGTTCTCCCCCCACGCCCCGTAGGGCCAGGCACTCACACAGTGGAGAAGTTCTCTGCCTGCAGCCAGGCCGCCACCTCCTCAGGCCTCGAGCTGAGGCGAAGCATGGAAGCCTAGGATCAGGGGAGCTAGGGGTCAGAGCCCATCTCATCTCACAGCCACCAATAGCCCCGGGCATCTGAGTTCTGTCTCTGGGTTCCCACCAAAGCATTTATCTCACTCCATGGTTTTCTGGTCTGGCAGGGCCCCTGTCTCGTTCTGTGCTCTGGCCCTGTGATAAACTTGGCACACAGTAAACATGCAATAATGTTGTCTAAATCCAATCAGGGCTACCTCCTCTGCTTGCCATCAAATCCTCCCCACCCCCCCCTCAGCTCAGGACTTAAGGCTTCTGGATAGTCTAGGATGAGTAGTACCCTAGGGGGCGACTGGCCCTGGCTCCCGGAGGTCCCCAGCTGTAGGGGCTCCAAGATGTTGCTGGGAATGTAGCCACTTTGTCCTGCCGTGTTCTTCACCAGCCACCACCGCTTGCTCTGGTCGAGAATCTGCCAAGAGGTACCACCTCAGTCACCCCTCTATCCACCCAGCCTTTCCACCCTGCCCCAAGGCTTTCTCCCTGCTGCCCTTTGCCACTTTCCTCCCTCTCTAGGCCACCCACCCTGGCAGCCCCACCCCCAACCACCCACCCTAGCTGCCGGTGGCTCCCACCAACCACCGAGTCCTCCAGCCCAAGCCTCACCTCCAGCACCTCTCCCTGGACCACAGTCAGTTCCTGTGGGTTTCTAGCTTCAAACTCGTACAGGACTTGCATTTTCAGGGCTGGCTTGACAAGTGTGGGGCTGGAGGGCCGGAAGTTGGGGTCCCCAGGCTGAGGGCCATGGTTGTGTGTCTTCTCCTGAGCAAAAGGTGTGGTGCTCCCTAACCTAGGACTTCTCTCTCTAAGAAACAAGAGTCAGGATGGCTGGAGAATGGGGTCTCAGAAATTGAGCCTATGTCCCAGCCAAGAGAGCCCCAAATATCTTCTGCCTGCAGTCTGATGTTAACTTTTGGGTTTCTGTAGAGTTTGCTGGCAGGTCAGTGTTGAGTGGGGCTTGGAGTGGGGGTTTCTTCTGGTAGGAGGGGTCTGAAATGTCACTGATTTCTGAAGACATTTCCAGTGGTGGAATTTTCTACATCTGAGCTTTGCTCTAAGTACTTTGTACTTGAGCTTGAGAAATCAGAGGCATGTGTAGGTAGTAGTATGAGAAGAAGGGATGGGGTCTGGGAGGAGAAACAAATGCTTTTTCACCCAAGGTAGGGGAGGGGTGTGCTTGTACATGTTCATGTCTGACTAAAGGAGTCCAGAGGGTCTCTGAGATGCAGAGATCCAGAGGAGCAGCTCTGACCCTCCCTCCCCAGGACCATACAGTCCTTCCTAAGCCCAGGGCGTACCGGAAGGAAATGGAGTCCTGGTGTCCTAAGGGTTCCTGCAAAGGACATAACAGAGAGTGAGCAAGAGCAGGAGGCCACGGCCTGGGAGTAGGGAGCTGGGGTATCAGATTGCAGGCCTGCTCACCCAGCTGCAGCTTGCTCCCTTTCGGCCCCGCTAAACATCCAGATCCGGGTACACACACAAACCCACCCCCACGTAGTTGTCACGTGACCATGGTACAGATGAGCAGGGCTTTGGGTAGGACTCTGTGCTAAGCTCCCTTTACCTGGTTGGAGGACTCTGGAAGCTGCCAGCCATCATAAAAGGTGGGTTGGTAGAGCGGGGGCTCATCGCCTGTCCAGTCAGCCCTGGGGGGGAGGGAAACAAAGCTGAGTTCGTGTCTATTCTGTGCAGGCTGCGGGTTGTGGAGATGGAGGAGATGACAAGCCCTGGCCTCAGGAATCTTCTAGCTAATAGGTGACATGGCCCATGTGCACCGATGAAAAGCCCACAACATCCAAAAGGAGCAAAGAGTTAAGTTCAACAAATGGGGCAGGTATCTGTGTACCAGCCTCACTTCCACCCATGAAGTGAAGATATATCACCTCCATAAGAACACGGTGGGCATTTTATTGCACTGATCAGGGGTTTGAATTAAAGCGGTAGAATCACAGGGCATTAGGGCTGGAATACCCCTTGGGGTCTCGTGCAGGATTTTTCTAACCTATGTTTAGTTTGCCAGCAGCAGATGTCTTTGTTTTTGGCTAAATAGTTTCACCTTGTGAAATAGATCACGGAAGAGCTGCTCAGGTTGACTGTAGGATGGGGCGGGTACTTGCCTCTCAGTCTCCCGCCTCGCCCATTGCACAGGACCCGGAAGGGCGGTGCTGTTTGTGGCCTCCAGGCTTGCTCTGCTAGGAATATTTTCCACTTGCCCGCCCAGGGAATGCCCATTCACCTCCGTTAGGAAGTTCCCCTCCCTGCTTCACTAGGGAAGAGATGAATACTTCTGCCGAGCTTGGTCTGTCCCTGGATTATTGCTGCTCTCACAACTATGTAGCTCATGACTCTTATAATATCTTTGTTTCTTACTATAGTGATCTCCTGGGGGCTGTAGCCCTAGTACAGGGGCTGGTATGAAGGAGGCAACTAATAAGTGTTTATTCAATGGGAAAAAATAAACTGTCCCTCTTCCAAATCCTCTTAATTGGTTCCTTCTCTGCCTTAGAAACATGCTCGAGCCATTCCTTGACCTTGCTCCTACTCCTTTTAAGCTGCTATTTTATTACCTTCTT
Organism: Microcebus murinus; assembly: GCF_040939455.1. NCBI lineage: Eukaryota > Metazoa > Chordata > Mammalia > Primates > Cheirogaleidae > Microcebus > Microcebus murinus. The sequence continues at coordinate 88,606,012 of NC_134105.1, forward strand.
TTTACCAAGTTTCTTGCAAATGTGCCTCTATTCCCTGCCTTCATTTTCTCACCTCTGGTTCTTTCATTATTCCTACAACCTGATTTCTACCTCTGCCATTATGTTATTGAAACGAGTCCATTTAAAATCCCGATTGCCAAATCCAGGGGCCTCCCATGGTCTCCATCCCTCTGGTTACCACAACAGCTACAGCTTTGGGTCAATTCGCCTAAAATCAAGTCATCTAAATATAATGTGCCCGAAATTCAACTCTTTCAAGGGTTTTTACATCTCTTAAGTTATTCTTTTTTCTGTGTTTCTGTCTTTCATTTCATTCATTCATTCGTTTCTGGTTACGTTAAGAAACTAGAAAACATCTAAAGATACATCTGACTTAATATTATATTTAAAATAAGTATCAAATGTACATCATTTTATGAATACTGGGGTTGTTTTGCATCTTTGTGGGTATTTTTAAAAAATTATAACTGCTGACGTGTTTTTCTAAGGCCTCAAATTCTTGAAATATGGCTGGCTGGGTTTTGAAACAAAAAATGGTATATTCAACATGGTTTCTCAATGCTGAGGTGTCTGAATGAAAGTGTTTGAGTCCATTGCAGAGCCTCTGTTCTCCTCTCTTGCTAGTGCTAGACAAATACCAAGGCTGTTCCCACAGGTTAAGTGAGCACAGCATATCCGTGGGAGCCAGTGAGGCTATAGGACTGGCCTGTGCAGGTGCCATTAGTCCCCAGTGTTCTAGGCAACCAGACACTGTTATGAGATGGGAGATCCAGAATCCATAAATGATTTCATTTTAGTGATTGCACCAAGAAAACGCATAAAAATAGATCGTTTTGGGTATAAACAACCCTCTGTCCATCAACAGATGAATGGATAATAAAATGTGTCATATCCACAACAATGAACCTCCTATTCAGCCATAAAAAGGAGGGGAATTCTGATAGATGCTGCAACATGGATGGACCTTGAGGATGTTATGCTAAATGAATCAAGACAGACACAAAGGGACAAATATTGTATGACTTCACTTATATGAGGTACGTAGAATAGGCAAATTCAAAGGGGCAGAAAGTAGAATAGAGGTTACCAGAGGTTGGGGAGAGGAGGAAATGGAGAATTATTGTTTAATAGGTACAAAGTTTCTGTTTAGCATGATGAAGTTTCTGGAAATACTGTAAAAATGGTGTTGATTGCTCAACATTGTTGGTGTAATTACTGCCACTGAATTATACACTTTTAAGATGGTTAAAACATAACCATAACCATAACCATAACCAACTTTAAGATGGTTATACATAACATAAAATGGTAAATTTTATGTTATGTATATTCTACCACAATAAAAAACTGGATTGTTTTTGACTATAATTCATGTCCTTAGACAAACTGGACAAATAAAATCCCTTTAAATGGGGCTGAATTGAAAAGAACTGATCATTAGGTGAAAGACTCACTAGAAAAACCAGCTTATTTCCCTGTTGACGTCTCTGTCTCTCTGAAAGCCTCTTCTCTCTTGGTTTTCACCCCTCTGCTCTTTAGGTTCTCCTTTAATTCTCTGGAAATTTTCTTTGCCGCCTTAACCCTTTTCCTTCTGCCACCTACATGTAGACGGTTCCCAAGGCCCCGCCCTCTTCTGTCATGGAACAGAGCAAACCCAGCTTGTTCAAGAGTTTTCTGGGGCCCCCACTGGAGCGCTCCCTGCCTGCTGTGCCTCCAGCCACCACTTCTGTGCTCACTGTTGTACTGCAGGGCCAGGTCCGCCCTTCCAGCTGGGGGCCTGGGCTCTGTGGAATGTTCCAGGGACGCCTCAGCTCAGCCTGTCCAAGCTGGTCCCCCTCGTCCCCTCCCCTAGGGCTCCCATCGGTCTGGCCTCCGTCCAGCTGTCCGTCTCACCACCTTGGAATGTCTTTCTCTCTTAAATCCTGGCCTGTTGGTGGCCAAGTCTTATTGAGATTACATTTGCTGCATCTCTTACGTCAGTAATCCTTAAATTGTGGGCTGGATTGAGACAAAGTTTTCATTTGTCCTTGACAAAAATGAGAAATTATTTCAGTAGAAGATTGCCTCCTTTCTTGGGAAGAATTGTTCTTTTTTCTGAGATAATGTGTTTCCTTCAGTAGTGGGTGATGGTAACCTGTAGGCTTTTCTTTTTATAAACTTTTTGCACTTAGCCCAATAAAAAGTTGGGAACTTCATGTAGAGGCGCCTCCCTCCCAATTTTTTTTTTTTCCTTAAAGACAGGGTCTTGCTCTGTTGCCCAGGTTGTAGCACAGTGGTGCAATCATAGCTCATAGCTCACTGTAACCTTGAACTCCTGGGCTCAAGTGATCGTCCTGTCTCAGCCTCCTGAGTAGAAGGGACTATAGGCATGCTCCACCATGCCTGGCTAATTAAAAACAAATTTTTTTTAGAGATGGGGTCTTGCTGTGTTGTCCAGGCTGGTCCTGAACGCTCGGCCTCAAGTGATCCTCCTGCCTTGGCCTTCCAAAGTACTGGGATTATGGGCATGAGCCACCGTGCCTGGCCCTCAAATTATTTTGAAAGATTTCTGGTTTATGACTGTGTAGAGATTGGCCGCCGGTGATGTCCTGCTCTATGCCTGTGGCCCCTCACCCCTGATTCAGTTCAGGACTTGTCTTCACTCACCGGCTGGTAGTCCAGGCTGGGCCCAGCTCCTTCCAGAGGCTACTCTCATGTGGGCTTAGACAGGAGTGTAGCAAGTTGATGGCTTTGGAGGTGAGCAGGGGTGAGATCACTTGGGCTGCTAGATCCTTGGGGTACTCGGCCAGGATCTGGGGGAAGATGGAAGGTGTTAGGAAGCCCCAGCTCCCTCAGGGCCAAGTGGGGATGGGAAAGGGCCCAGAGTCCCTGGCTGCCCCGTTTTGCAGAGCTACATTGCCTCCTGCAAGTGGCCACGACCACCTTGGGCCTGCTCCTTCCATCTCTCTTGCAGCCCTGGTGGTCTTGGCTTTGACCCCAGCCCATCTAGTCTGCTGAGGGGTGCTGCACATACCAGGGATGGTGTTTCGGGGCCAAGGGGGAAGGTTTGTTGGGGTGAACAAGAGTCAGGCCCCGCAGTCTCCCTCTGGCCCCTGCCTTCCTCCCTGGCCCCTGCTTCCCCATCCCCCTCCACCAACTCCTTTTCTCCCTCTGCTCCTCCTTGACTTCAACCTGTCCCTCTTTACCACCCTGTCCTCCCCCAACTCACAGAGTCCAGAGTTTGGAAGAGGATGTGCACGACCTCAGGGGCACTCGTCTCCTGCATCCTGATGGCCAACGTCCCCTGGGGGACAAGGCAATGCCTGTTACCACCTTTCGGCCCACCCTTTCACCAGCCCCCATAATTATTCTATGCTGTGGTCGGGAGCGTGGTACTCCCCCAAAGTCCCAAGAAGGGAGGGGAGGTCCCAGGGGTAGGTGGGGAAGAGAAGGCTTGGGATGGTCTGAGTGCAGAGAGCAGAGGCTTGCTGGGTGGGGGTGGCAGTGGCAGGGCTGGGGAACTTTTGGGGAGCCACATACCAGGAGGTTCAAGCTGTACTTGATCTTCTGTAAGCAGTCGGTGTACTGTGCTTCTGTTGGCCCTGTGGGAGAAGGGGCAAAGGTGCTGAGTCACAGATCACCCAAGACACCCCCAGTCGTTTCCCAGGCTCTCAATACTCACTGCCCTGATCCTTGTTTCTTTTCCCAAGTCTCTTCTTCTTCTTATGGCTGGTCTTTGCCTGGGCCTCCTTCAGCTTTCCTATGAACAGCTCGATGTCCCTTAGCACATGGTTCAGCACCTCCTGGGCCCCACACAACCCATGGCCTTGAGTGGGGAGTTACGCCCACCCTGGAACTCCCAACTCTGCCCACCACGCCCCTCTGCACCACAGGCCCAGCCTGGGGTCTAACCCAGTCTCCCTGCGCCTCCTCAGCCTGGAGCCTGCCCTGGCCGTCCTGGGACTTCAGCCTCCTAGGAGGAAAGGTTGGTGTCCTCCCTTCTCCCAGGCCCAGAAAGCCTCAGCAAGCCCGAGGCCATCTGCAGTTACCTCGTCCCTCAGGGGGTTCTCGGGGGATGGGGACCGCCTTGGAGGAGGCAGAGTGAAGGCACTTAGGTCTTGGGCACTGGGGTGGCGTGGCGGGGGCCTCGGAGATGAGGGGAGGCCTGCAATGTAAGGGACCATGGAGCTAGAGTTTCTTTGACTTTTGATCTAAACCTTTCCCTTCACCTGCCCCCATGCCCCAGACTTACTGTGCTCTGGGGTCGTCTGGTAGGGCTGCTCTGGAGGGAGCCCTCGCTCCAGAGTGGGTGCCTGCTCCATGGGGAGCGGCCTTGCCAGAGGAGGCCCCCTCCATCTGTCCTGGCCTGGGTGAAGGGCTCTAAATTGAGGTGTGCTGAGGACATGGTAGGGGACACATCTTTGACAAGGTCCTTGGGACAGAGGCCCTGCCTACACTTCTGCCCCAGGACTGAGGGGCACCACCACCCTTCTCCAGGTACCCTCTACCTGCTCCCTGGTCTTTGTCTAGACCCTTCCCCAACTCCAACCTGCCTCATCTGCCCACCCTCTGTGCCTTCTTGGGCCCTATATCAGTCTCAGGGACAGTGTCTAGTGCCCCTGGGCCACACACAGCTCTGCCCTGGTCCTGCCTCTGTTCCGGGCTCAGGTCGGTTGGGCCATAGGCTCCTGGGCTCCCCAAGATGTAGGGTCAGGGTCTGGTCCCCCAAGGTCTGAGTGATGAGGCCTCACAGGTGGGCTGGGCAGAGGCGCCTACCTTTGCTCCTGCTCCTCCTCCAGGGCCTTCTGCAGGCTGGTCCTCAGCCGCTCTGCCTGGAGGAAGCAGCAGTCAGGTAGGCGGTGCGTGTGTGTGTGCGCATGTGCATGCACGTGCACGTGTGCTGGGGGGTGATGTGATGGTCATTGAACTCCCCCCTGGCTACTAACCCCCATTTCCTGGCACTGGAAGAGCAGAGTGTTGGCGCCTGGCAGGCCCAACTCCTGCACGGTGATGGACAGGACGGAGTTGTAGGAGCAGGTGTTGAGCGCTACGTCCATGGCCTGTATGCTGTCCAGGCGGAAAGAGTCCAGCTCCTCCTGGGCCAGTAAGAGGGTCAACTGTGAGCCCACTGAGAGCCAGGCTTGGCTCCTGGGAGCTCCTCACTAGGTCGCCCTAGCCCTTTGGTGGCCCTGGGGCTGGGGTGTCATCTACCCTGACCCTTGTGCTTCTGTCCCCAGCCTCCATCCCCAACTCCTCCTAGGCCTGGGTGTCTGTCATATATGGGGAAGGGTGGCTGCCGTTCAGGGAATGGGTGGGGTGGAGTTCAAGAGCCTGGGTGACCTGTAGCCCCTCACTGGGTTTGGTGGGGGAGCTGACCTTGGTCTCGATGTCCAGCAGCTGCAGCCAGCCGTTTCTGACCTGCAGGATCAAGTCTTGGCTCCACACCCGGCCCTGCGCGTCCATATCCTGCAGCTTCTGCAGGGCATCCTTGGGCTCTCGCACTCTCTGAGTCCCCAGCTTACACGTCATCAAGTGCTGAGGGGACAGGAGGAGGCCAGGACTGGGAGGAGGTTTGGGGGTGGGTCACAGGTGTGGTGGGAAAGGCAGCAGAGGAGGAAGATGCATCCTTGGCCCCTTGAGGGAGGAGGAGCCCGAGTCCAGAAGACGGAACCTTCAAGGGCTCGTGTGGAAGCAGCCGGGCCGGGGCGGGGCCTCCAAGCCTGGGTCTGAGGGGCTGTGTGAGGGGCTTTAGGACGCCACAGGAATGATGGTCATGTCCTTTAACAGTCCAGGCCAGGTGAGGCAGCTGGGTGGTGATGGATGTGGGTTCCAACCACCCAGCAATATGTGAACTCTGGGTGGGATATAGGACCCTCGGATTCTGTCCCCCACTATCTTTGCTCCCTTTGGGAACTCACAGTCCCAGCCCCATCTGCCTCCTCACCGACCCCTTCTCCCACCTGCGAGATCAAGCCCTACCTTCTCCCTGCCCAGAGAGATCCCTGGTGATCTCCGTGTTCACTCTCGACCTTGCCCCCTGCTAGTCTGCCCATTTGGTGGGTTTTGCTGTGGTCCTGTAGGAGACCCCGCCCTTCTCCCAGCCAAATGCTGCCTTCACAAGTCACCCTCCACCCCGGTTTCTTGTTGGAGAGAGATGCAGTCTGCCTCCTGCCCTTGATTCCACACCCATGCTCTCTGCCCAGGTCCCAGGTCTTCTCCCTGTGTTCACACTGCCAGCATGCTCAGGGGACCCTGGCGCCATGAGCAAGCGCCCGTCATCTGGAACATGTCTCCTCCTGCTCTCACCTGCTGGGCCCAAATGAAGCCATTTCCCAGCCTCCAGCCCACAATGGAACCCAGTACTCCTGGCCATTTCCCAGCTGGCTGGAGGAGCCCTGCCTCCACTGCCCTGTGGGACCTCCAGACCATCACCCCAGGCACCCCCTGATTCTCCATTATAGCCCTAGTATCTGATGCTGCAGTGGGCGCTTCTACCCCAGAGCTTCCGCCTGACCTGAGCATGCTCTTCCTCAGCCAACCCTTGTAGCTTGTGCTTGGCTTTCACCTTGGCCTTGACAACCCTTCAGGCAACTAGATCTTGCAGCACTTGTGTCATCCTCCCAGGCAGGGCCAGAGACTCCATTCCAGCCTCCGAGTGGCTCATGGGAGCTCAGGCCCAGACAGTGCCCCTCTCCGACAGTGGCCCTCTCAAGCCCTCCCAGGGCCTGCAGACCCCACACATTTCTTCCTCCAGCCATGCGAGGTCCCAGGCAAAGAGCAGTTCCCTGGGGACTGGTGTGGCAGGAGGTGTGTGAGGAGACAGGCAGGGGTGGCTGGGTGGTTGTGGGTGCCTGCTGGCCCATCTCTTTGCTACTTCTTTCTGTCTGGGCACGGGACATCCATCCCTCAACTTCCAGCCAGGCCTGCTGTCCCACCCCTGACTGCCCTCCTCCTCCCCAGCCCAGAGCAAACGCTCGGTCAGGCTTGTTGGATGTGAGTCCACAGGATCTGGCTGGGTCAGGCTGTTGGCTTCCATGGCAGGGACGTGTGTGGGGTGTCTCTGTTTCAGCAGGGGGAGGGCACACAGAAACACTTGGGTTTAGCTGGAGTTGGGGCTCCAGAGGTACTCACCTCCACCCTGTGCTGCAGGAGGGTGGGCTCCGAGGTGAGGTGCTGGGAGTACTCCTTCCGGTGCACTGTGGGTGTACAAAGCGGGGGGACAGAAGGTGGGCAGAAGAGTACGATGAGACTTGGGTCGCTTCAGGGGGCAGCCGGTGTGAGGCGGGAAGAGCGGAGGATGGGGCAGCAGGGAGCTCAGTGGAAGGGCAGGGGACAGGGGCCTGGGGGAGAGCTTACAGTAAATGGCTCTGCTGCTGGGCCGAGACATGTCGCTTCTGCTGAGGACGGCTTCCTGGAACCCAAAGTGGACCAGAGACACAGCCATCAGAGCCGGGGAGGGTGGCACAGGGCACAGCAGGGCTCTGACCTGGGGCCTCTGGGACCAGACCCACAGCCTTGGCTCCAGGGGGCCTTTCCAGAATGTCTCCTGCCAGGGTCCTCCCTGAGGTGACCTGTCTTGGCTGGGCCTGGAGGCCCCAGGCAGAGGGAAGGAACGCCAGGACGCCACAGCATGGCTGGCCCCTGGGCGGGCTCCAGGCCTACCCTTATTTTGCCAATAAAGCTCATGCCAGGGCGTCCAGGAACCCTGAAGGGACAGGGACCCAGGACCAGACCCTGTCCGGGGCCATGTGAGTGGGCTGCACCCAGCTTTTGTATGGAAGGCGGCGGGTCCACAGCCTTCCCCAACACGGCAGGCCTTCTTGCCAGCCCTGCTTCGGCTGTGCAAACTGGGAGGACACTGACGTTGGTCCTGCAGCCGCGCCCTCTCAGGAGACGGGGTACACACACGTGAGCGCGCCTGCAGTGGGCTCCGTGGGGTCTGCCGGCGATCTGCGCTTCCCTGAGTGTCTGACAGAATCTCCAGTCTCTTTTTCATTCTCTGTATCCTCTGCCCGGATCCCGGCCCCTGCCGCCCCAACCCTCTAACTTCCAGCTCAAGGGTCACCTTCTCGGTGAGGCCCTCCTCGACCTCCCCACCCGCGTCGCCCGCTGAAACTTTCACGTTCCTCTCTAACGACACAGCGGGCACCCCAGCTGCCATAGTTAGTGCCGGGAGCTTGGTGCCAAGGCCCTTACGAACGTCGTATCATTTGATGTCCACTGCCACCCCCTTGCGCTTGGTGCTGTGTGCCAATCACTGTTCCAAGGGCTTTGCCTACGTCAACTCATCGAATCCTCCTCACTGTCTCTCGGGGTGGGCACTGTTACTGTGCTTAGGAGGACTCTGAGGCCCAAAGAGAGTAGCAGCTCCGAGGTGACAAAGGGATATTTAATAGAGAATGAACCCAGATCTGTCCAGCTGCAAACTTCACGCTTTCATTGTTTATGAATGTGCCTCTGTCACTGGGCTGGGAACTGGCACAGAGCGGGTGTTGGGCACAGAAATGTTGCCGTGGAGGGAACTCAGTGTGGCGGTGTGTGTGTGGGTGGGTCAGGCGTGTGCGTTATCGGAATGAGGCGTGGAGGCGTCGTGAGTGGGGTGTCAGTTCTGTGGGTGCCCGCCGGTGTACGTGATGCACCTGAGTTGCACTGAAACCCTGGATGTCCCGGGTGAAGTGTGAGAGAGCTGCCCACACCCTTGTTTATCGGAACTGTCAGGAAAATGACAGAAGATTCGATGAGATGACTCAGTGACGGGGAAATAAATTGCAGGTGAACAATTAAGGAATGTGGAGGGGGTGGCTGGATCTGTTTTCCTTGTTCGGGAGGACCCCTTTCCTCTCCAAGGGAAAAGGGGGCTAGAAGCCCAGTCCCCCTCCCTCAGCCTCCCCCCAGGCTGTGACGCTTCCTGCTTCTAGATGCGGAAGAGAAAGTGAGCTCTGCCCTGGTCAGCCCCACTCCTCGCTCCCCCCACACCAGGGTGGTCCCTGTGGGCAGGCTGAGGTGGGGAAATTGCTGCTGCTAAAGTTCCAGACCCCAGGAAAGGAAGAGGGGCTGGCTCTGGCCTGCCTTTCTCTGGGGGAGTGGGAGCTGTGCCTCCCAGTTCTCCCTTTACCCCCTGAGTGTAGCGGTGTGGAGCAGGGAAGAGGGATCTACATCACAGACACTGGGGAACATCCTAGACTCCCGTGCTCCGCTTCCTAGCTGGCCGGCTGCCGAGCCCCAGCCCCTCCTTGGGGTTGATCCTCCTGGCTGCGTCTGGGAGTAGGCTGGAGGCCTTGGCCTGGGAAGCCCCTGAGTTGGCCGCCCCTGCCCTGGGATCCCCTGTGGCTGGGCTGGACCCTGATCTTCCCTGGGGCCCAGCACCTTACCTGAGTGCCAGTGAGGCCTGGTGGCTGGTCCCCCTGGGACTGTACTGGTGGACTGCTGCTGGTGGCGGAAGGACAGCGGCTGCTCTGCCAGCAGCCACAGGCAGAGCTCCTCTAGCACGCAGGTGGACTCTGTGTGATGAGCGACGAAGGCAGCCACGCCTGTGCTCTTTGGACTCTGGTGGGTGGGGAGGCCTCCTGGGCCACCACCCGCTCAACACGGAGCTGGGCCATGGCAGTGCCTGCGCCAACAGGTGCCCTGAGCTTAGCCAGAGACCCCTGCTTCCCGACTTCCTCCCCTGTTTGCCCCTAGCCTTGGGGTATGGCCCTGCTCTTCTCTCTGCATTGTGGGCGCCTCATCTGGGGCCCTGGGCCAGCGCTGGGCATGGGAGCTGGCGCCAGAAGGAGGGGGCACTTATGGCCCAGACAGTCTGGGTTCTGTGGTCAGGAGACAGGTCAGCTGGAGATGGACCCCCGGCTTGGGGGAAGCTGAGGGCTGGCGTGTGTGTGTGTGTGTGTGTGTGTGTGTGTGTGTGTGTGTGTGCGCGCGCGCGCTACACCCATGAGTTCATGATCACATGTGCCCAGGTGGTGTCTGTGAGCAGGAAGTGAATCTTGTCAGAGAAGAAGGGGACCTGGACATTACAAGGAGGGCTGAGATTTCTTTCCAGTGAGGGCCTGCCTCATTTTGTCCCTTCTTCTGTCCCCTTCCACCAGCAGGGAGCCCTCTCACCCATCCACTCTTGTCTCCCACTCTCTTTCCTTCTCCACCCTGCCCTGTGCCCCAGACCCTTGATGGATGCCTGGCTAGCTTCAAGCAAAGATGGGAAACTGAGGCTCGCCTCTATTTCCATTTGTGAACTCACCCAGTCTTTGTACTTCATTTTATTTAAAATCCTTCCTTGGCACCCAGGGTGGGCAAGGCTTCTGCTCTCTGGGAACTCAGTCTAACAAGTAAGGCCAGGTGTAAACAGGAACCAAGGGGACAAGGCAGGAGGAGAGGGGAGAGGAGAGAACATGCTCCGCTGGCACGAGGATGTGTGATGGAGAGTCCTGCAGAGTCTGAAGGCAGGACTTACCCAGAACCATCCCAGAGATCTCAGCCTTCTCTCCCACCCCCACCCCAACCAGCACTGCCCCGGGTGTCCTGCAGTCCAGGGACTGGACCCTGTGAGGGCCTTCCCCACTGGGCTGTGTGGGTCCCTGGGATGGTCCACTGTGCAGCCAGCTTCTAGGGCCCAGGGGTCAGGTGCCTGTGGGGCAGGCCCCCAGCCACGGCCCCCAGGAAGCAGCCCTCCTGGGCCTCCTGACCCTCCTGGCTGTTCCATTCCTGGGCCTCAGCCTCTCGGCCTTACTTCAGCTTCTTTAGGACAGTATGGCCTGTCCCCTCGCTGCCTCCCCCAGTCCCACCCCAACTCTGTCAAGGCCATAGCCACATTCCACCCTCACCCTGGTTTGGGTTCCCAGCCAAGGCCTTGTTCCTGCCCAGCTCAGGCCAGGCCCCTCCCTCCATGGGCCTCTCCCCAGGTCCCTGTGAGCACAGCAGGGACTCTCATGGGGGCCTGGGGGCAGGGCCTCAATCCAGTGCAGAGATCCATGAGGAGTCTTTGGGCAGAGAAACAAGCACAGCCTGGCACCTTGCACTCTGCAGCACGCTTGAGGGGTGCCCCTGGGAGCAGCGTGGGTGTGCTCAGACAGGAAGCCTTTGTAGCCTGCGTGGGGCTGCAGCTGGGGGCCAGGTATGGTGGGCATCTGTGAGAGTAGAGCCTCTCCAGGAAAGAGGGACGTTAGGAAGGATGGAGAGGCCAAGCACCCATACCTGAGGATTCAGCAGCCATAATTGATGCTTCTGCATACAGAGAGCTCCAGGTGCCAAAGCAGTTCTTTGGCAAAGCAGTCCTGGCTGAGACACCAGCAGCTGGGACTCAGGTGGGAGGGGAAGGAAGCAGGACTCAGAAAGTATCTCCCTGAGACTGCGATGCTACCGAGGCTAGGGGACCTCATTCATTCATTCATTCATTCAATTCACAGCTTCCTGTGGAATTGAGGGCTCCTAACTGTGAGACGCTGTGCTAGGTGCCAGGACACACCTGGAGAGCTTACAGACACCTTGGAATTCAACCTGACTTCATTACCTCTCTCCAAACAACCCAACCCCTTATGTTCCCTTCTCATGGGTACCAGCACCCAACCGTGTATCCCAGCAGGGACCTGGAGTTGTCCTTGAGCCCTTCCTCAGCCCCTCACTGCTGACCCCATCCTGTGAGGCTACCCCTTTAGCAGATCCTCCTGCACTGACCGCCTTCCTCAGGCCCCCTCAAGCCCTCTGCCTTTGACCACGGACAGTCTCCTAACCCATGTCCTGGCCTCCTCTCTTGTTCTCGTTGACCCTTCCTCATGGCAGATAGGGAATCTTTCTTAACTAGAAATTTGATCATCCACTTCTCTGCCTAAAGCCCCTTCCTGACTTCCCACTGCTGCAGGATAAGATCCAAATTTCTTATCATGGCAGATAGTGCTTCATGGGCCTAGGCTCCCACTTCCAAGTCTGGCCTTATCACCCCACTCCTGCCCTGTACTTTATACCCAGCCTAGGGAATGGCTTGTAATGTCTCCAAAAGTCATACCTTGGTATCTAGCTAGCTCTATTCTTTGCTAGTTCATTGGAAATGCTCATTGGAATGCTCATTGGAAACACCTGTCTTCGTCATATGGCGGTGATAGAGTGAGTCATTGAGTGGCTCTACACAGAGGAGTGACAAGGAGGTCACTGGGCCTGCTGCCCCCAGAAGGCCCTGCCCTTGCTGGTTCTCAGCGTATAAAGAGAGAGGCCACTGAGGGGTGGGATATCGAGAGGGACCTAGGGGCACAGCCTCTCTGGCCTGGCATGGGAGCAGGCCTGGGTTCCTGGGAAGCTTGAGAGCAGGCCCTGGTCAGCGCTGGGAGCTCGGCGTCCATGGAGGGAGTGAGGGAGGTGGGCAGGCTATGGTATTCAGAGGTGGAGGGGTGCCACCTCAGTTTGTGGAGAAGACCCCAGAGCAGAGCCTCTTGCTGGTGGCCTGGGTGGCTGAGGCACAGCCTCAATGCCAGATTGGGCCCTGGGGCTGCTGAGGAGTCCCCAAAACAGGACTCCCCCCACCCCCCGTCATTGCTGTCTCCAGTCTGGGCACAGGGCAGGCTGATATGAGCGAGGCAGAGAGTGAAGGAGAGAGATGAGGTCTGTCCTCTGGAGCTTATGTTCCAAAGGTTGGAGAAATAAACACATCTAAAGATAGTCAGAGCCCTGATGAGTGACATGAAGGAAATGAAGAGGGTGATGTGAGTGAGACATGGGTGGGGGCGTGCTGTGGAAGCAGGAGAATTTCACTTCACACTTCCAAAGGCAGGGGAGCTCCAAGCTCTGCGAGGGCTGGGAGGGGACAGCCAGCACAGCGACTGTGCTGCTGGGGGGAGTGAGAGAGGAGGAGTGTGGGGCGGGTGGGCAGGGACCAGAGCACACAGGGCTCCCCCGATCTTGGCCAGGAGTCCAGCTTTTATTCCAAGGCCAGTAGGAAGACACTAAGGTTTGAAGCAGAGGAGTGGCCTGGTCCAACTTGTGTTCCAGACACAGTTCCCTGGCTGAGGGGGAGCATGGGCTGTAGTGGGGCTGGGGGCCCCCAGGGAGACCCCTGAGCTGCTGCGGTGATGGGGGACAGTGGGGACTGGACACGGGAGGGCAGGGAGGATGGAGACTGAGGCTGCAGGTGGGACGTTTGGGGCGCGCTGTGGGCTAGAATGGGGGCTGAGGGGAAAGAGGACTTCAGGAGGACTCGGGCTTTTGGCTTGGACACGGTGGGCTATGGTGCCATTCATGAGATGGAGAAGGCTGGAAGAGCAGAGGTTTGGGAGTTTCTGTTGCATTCTTGATGGCTGCAGTTTGGGAGGATTCCCGGGCCTCTGAATGGCAGGGCCAGGAAGGCGGGAGCAAGCCTGGATCCTGAGCTCAGTGGAGGGGGATGACCACAGACCACACGCAGCCATTCAAAACCGCACAGTAAATGGCGATTCGGTGATTGGGGGTGGGGGGAGTTCATGATGTAGAGGACGGTGGATTCCTGGAGGGTGTAAGTCCACAGATAATACTCAGAGGCCTAAGACTGGGCGAGCCCACCTGGGGAACTGTAGATGAAGAGAGGTGAGCTGGGGCTGAGCCGGGGGCTCCCACAGAAAGAGATCTGAGAGATGCGAAGGTGACGGGGATCCAGCTGGGGAGGCTGAGGGGCAGCTGTGAGCGCCCAGGGGACCGGGGCAGAGGGTTCAGCAAGGAAGGTGGGGACTCCTGGGGACTCCTGGGGACTCCTGGGTCAGGTGCTGCCAGACGGTGGAGGAGACACCACTGAGAGGAAGTCCCTGGTGTGGTGGGGCTGGAGCTGGCCTGGGAGGGCTGAGGAGTGAGGGGTGAGGAGGCAGACTGGGAGCCGGCGAGTGTAGACAGTGAGTGCAGGAGGCTTTCCTGGGGGAGGGGGTGGCGGGCTGGGGATGAGATATGGAAAATGTCTAAAATATGTCCAGGGCGGAAGACGTGGCAGCATCCTGGCCAGTGGAGGAAGCTACTGGAGAAACAGGCAAGCAGCAGAGATGCTGGGAGAGACGGGAGTGGAGTGCAGTGGAGGGCCGGCCCGTGTGGGAGGGAAGGGCAAGAAGGTGGGCTTGTCTGCAGGGGGGTCTGGCCAGGGCCCTGGGCTGGACTCTGCTGTGCACCCCACTCCTCCTCACACCTCCTCTCTCCCATAAGGCAGAAGCCGATTCTCTGGGGCCAGGGGGCACGTCAGAGGCTTGAGTTTTTAGGAAAGAAGGCCAGGCCTCAGGTTCTCCTGGAAGCTGCCCTGTCCAGGGACAGGAGACGGGGTGGGATTTATGGCCCACCTCCATTTTCCTAGCTTGCCCTGGGTCCCTCAGCCTCCTAACCCCTCACACCCAAGGCCAGGGCTCAGGCCTATTTCTCCTACCTCCCTCTGATTGCCCTGGCAGCGGATGTCAGTCTGGTGCTTCCCAGCACCCCTTCCGCACACTTGGTTCTGTGCCTTCCCAGTCTTGGATCCACTGGGAGACGTGACTCCTACACAAGCCTCCCTCCCTCCTTCCCTCTGTTCTGCATCCCATCCCGTCCAGGCAGATGGCCCCAGGGGCCTGGATTCCCCAGCCCCCTTGCCCTGACAGCCGTGGAGGAAAGGACTTCAGGGACATCTGGAAAGCCCCTCATCAGAGGCCAGACCTTTTATTTTATTTCAGCATATTATGGGGGTACAGATTTTAAGGTTTCAATAAATGCCCTTCCCCCCTCCCCTAAGTCTGAGTTTCCAGCTGTGATTCAGAGCAGGGGAACCGCAGGCCAGGCTGGGAAAGGGCTGTTTAGGAATAGGCAGTCCGTGGGAAGGGCACGTCTGTGGGGCAGGTGGGGAGAGAGGGGAGAGATGGCCCCATCACCACATGGGGCAGTGCCTTGGGCCACCCTCCCAGGAACAGGGGATGCTGAGGCTTCTTCCCAGGCCCGCCCTGGCTGGGTATGGTGTGGAGGGGGCCTGACCAGCGCTGCCCCTCCCTCATGCACTCCTGCTCCCGCCCTCACTTCAAACCGCTGCCCACGGCCGACCGCGCAACACAGCCATGCAAATCCATGTGGCAGAAGAATATTCCACGATGGGGGAAAAGTTCACCACGTAGCACTAGATGAAAAAGGCAGGTTACAAAATGTAAGATTCTAGTTTTACAGAACACACACACACACAAACAGATAAGTAAATTGAAATTGAAACAGAAAAATCAAAACCTGTAATCACATAAATCTAAACAGGAAACATGGCAATTATGTAAATCTAAACATAAAAAATGTCCACAGTGTGGTATGTGGTAAAAAAATTTGTTATAAGATGGTAATACTCAATTCGTAAAAAAGAAAAGTAATCATAAAAGTCTAAACAGAAAAAACTGTAACCATGTGAATCTAAACATTTATTCAGCACTTGCTCAGTGGCAGGCACCTATCTAAGTGCTTTACATCAGATGCTCACAACTCTTTGAAGTAGGTAATATTATTTCCATACCCAATTTACATATGGAGAAACTGAGGCACAAAGCGGTACAGAGAGGTTAAGCAACTTGTCCCAGGTCACACAGCCACTAGGTGGCAGGAGTGTGATTTGTACCTAGGCAGCTTGGCTTGAAGAAGAGACACTAAGAGAAACACTATTAGTTATTAATGTTTCCAGGTGTGTGTGTATGGGGGGGGATGGGGGCTTCTTTGTGGTTTTGCTTCCTTTGTGCTTTTCTATATTTTCCAACTTTTTCCCAAGAACATGTTACTTTTTAAATTAATGCATGTCCACTCCCACTTCACCCCTCACAAAATAAATGATAATTTTTAAAGTAACCAAAGAAGATAAAAATGCCCCAGGAAGGTACTCCCTGCAATCCTGTGACTCTGTCCTGCTCAGAGATGGTTGTTGAAGGGTGAGATCAGTGGCCTGGGTCGGGCGGGGGGGGGGGGTGTGCAGTGGGAGGGCTCAGCTGCTCCTGTCTGCCATGCAGCCCTTGGTGGTCCCAAAGGCCCTGGACTGTGCCCCCGGGGAATTCCTAGGTCTTGGGCTGGGGCCAGGTGTCATTCAGGTTGGCCTTGAGAGCCGCTGGCCCTCCCAGAGGTGTGCGTGGGCATGTGTGCACAGAGCCCGCAAGGAGGAGTCTGGGAGCCTGTCCTCGGTTTCTTGGCCTCACACTCCCACATGCCTCCCCCCTCCCACACACACACACAAAGCTAGACTCCCCTCTGCAACATCCACTGCTGTTGGAACCCTCCTAGTGGCCCGGAGCACACCACCTCCCCAGCACTGCAGGCCACGTGGGGCACTCTCCATTCTGCAGAGGAAGGGGCTCAGCGTCAGAAACACGGCCTGAACCCTAGCTCTGGCTCTTAGCCGTGTGGCCTTGGAACATAAGTTCTCTGAGCTTCAGGTTCATCATTTGTCACAGGGCTGATGGTGACTGCAAGGTTTACAAAAGCATAGGTCCCATGTCTGGAGCAGGGGAGGGGCTCCAACATGCTCCCAAAGCCAGTGAAGGGCTCTCTAAGCCCTTCCTTGTGCTGCCCGCTCTCCCTGTGGCGCCACCCAGACTAGCTCTGGTCCCTTCCAGGAGTCTCCCCCAGCAGGCTTCCTCCAGCTCCTCTGCCACCCGGATAGCAGGGTGCCCAGGGAGGCTGCCCTCTATCTCTCTCTAGAGTAGTCTCTAAATGCCTGGCTCCATGGGAATCCCAAGGAAGTCTGGTTGAAAATGCAAAGTCCTAGACTCCACTCATGGTGTCCAATTTAGAGGGTCCAGGGAGGAGTCCCAGAATCTAAATTTTTAGTCTTCCCAGTGGTTCTGACAAGAGCCAGTGTTCTGCTATCCTCCAGCTGGCAATGCCCTGCCTTAATTGTGTCACCCAGAAATGAGTGGTGCCAGGCTGCAGCCTGATCAGCTTGGACCTGAGAGGCTGTCCCCCCCCTGGCTGCCTCCCCCGGGTCCCAGTCTCCTGGGTGTGCCCCGTGGGGTGTGCCTGGGCCACAGCCAGGCAGCGTCCCTCCAGGGAAGCTTGCTCTGTAATGCATTGCTTTGCAATTGGACAGCAACTGGGGTCAGGAGCCCCCGGCCTCCCCAGCTCTGACCGCAGTGGATTCTGTGCCTGGAATGTTCATCCGTCCAGAGGCCCAGGCAGACTCCTGGAGCTCCCGGAATAAGCCAGGTGGGCTTGGCCCGTGGCTCTGCTGCCCTTCTCACCAGGCTGCAGGGGTCTTGCCCTGTGAAGGACTCGGGCCACCAGAGTTCCTGCCCTGAGAGGCCTGCCCAGGATTCCAGAACAAGCCTTGGTGGAAGCAGGCAGCTGTGGGACAGCAGGACGGGGACTGCCCTTGGCCTGTCACTGAGATCCAGGGGCCTGCAGAGAAAGTGCTGAGCCTCTCCAGCCCGAGGCTGACCATGTCCTAAGGAGAGTGTGGGCATCTGTCAGGCCCCGTGTGGAGCTGAGTCTCCATTCTGAGAGGACGGAAGGGTCGGACACAGTGGGTGTCTGCCCTGAGTCACAGGGGTCACTGTGGCTGGCCCTTTAGTCCTCTCAGAATGTGGCCCCCTTAATTCCTGACTCCCTGAAGCCCCCCTTTGGACAGGGTGCTCACAGACAGCCAACGCAGGCCCTGTCCCAACTGGCCAGCTCTGACTGTTAGGACATTCTTTGCTATGCCAGGCTCAGTCCCAAAATGTTTCCCCATGGTCCCCCCCCCCCCCTAAGGCAAGCCCTTCAGATGTTTAGAGGTGGTATCACACCCTCCTGGAGCCACCCAGAGCACCATCAGAGCCAGAACCCCTGGGCTCAAATAAGCTCTTGGAATCTCAGTTTCCTTATCTGTGAAATGGAGACAACCACAGCTACTATTTATTGAATGTGTGCCCTGGCCAGGCACTGCAATCAGCATGTCACATGCCCAGCACCCGGTGTTAAGGTTTCCTGACCCGGCGGAAAGGTATGGGCTCCTCCTGCTGGACAGAAGGTGAACTGCAGACAGGAAATGGGAGAACAAGGTAGAATCCTTGCCCACCTCTGCCCAACAGAACTTTCTAAAATTCAGATCTACATGTCACTCCCTGCTTACAAATCCTTCAGTTTCTCCCATGCTTTAAAGGAAAATCATACACCTTGGCTTTTCGCATGGCACTTGGGATCTACTTCTCTTCTTCGCCAGTTCACACCCTTCCTACTTTAAACCCAGCTGCAGAGACCACCTGAAGCTCCCTGAATAGGCGCTTCACCTCTCCACGCCTGGCTGCTCCCTCTGCCTCCCACCTTTCTTTGTCTGGCTGACACCTAGTCCTCCTTCCCACCTGGCCCCAAACATCTCCTCCTCCAGGAGGGCTCCCTGGACTCCCCTTGCCCCTTGGCTGGTTCAAGTGTTATGGTCTGAGACAGCACACCGCCTGTTATATCTCACCCAAGCCTTCCTAATTTAAGATACTGGTGAATATCTTAATTTTCTCTTGCAATAGATGGTGAAATACTTTGAGGATGGGGTTTCATGCCTTTTCCATATGATATCCACAGCCAGGCCAGTGCCTGGCACCTGATAGGTGATCATTGAGTCAGTGAATGAATGAATGAATGAATGAGGAAGAAAGAAAGGAAACAGAAGTTAGGAGTGCAGAAGTGCCTGGGAGAGGAGGGAGTGGCCCAGAAACCTGCTCCCAGGAGAGGTCACTACCCCTCGGACATGAATTTCTCTCATTTGTAGCCATACAATCACATCAGGGCTGCACATCAGGGGGACTCTGTGTTCTTTCCTGTCTCTCCCAGACACACTGGTGACTCCTGGACACTAATGTTGGGAGGGCAAGGGGCTGAGGATAAGCAGAGACTCACAGTAAGGCCATCCTGTCCCCTCCCTGAGGGACCCTGCCAGCCTTCCTAAGGAGGCTACCCAAAGGCTAATGGATGGAATGGAAACATGAAGTGCTGGGATGTGATCACATTTTTCACTGGTTATGTGCTGTGTGCAGGACCCTGTGCTGAAACTCTAAGCTGTGCGTGTTCCAGTGTGACACCTTTGATCTAGCTGCAGGGGAGACCAGCAGGTACAAGCCACATGTGAGCTCTGGCTGTGAGTTCTAGAGGACACATTCAGCACGGTGAGCATGCCGGAGCTGGGGCCGTCAGTGAGGAGGTAAAACTTGAACTGTGTCTTGAAGCAGAGAGAAAAGGGCAGGGCATTGCTGGCAGGAGGGGAGGCCTGTGTAGAGGCTGGAGGAGGTCAGGACACAGAGGTGAGTGTGTTCCAGGGACAAAGAACAGCTGCTTTTCCTGGGCCTGGGGTTTTGGGAGGGAGTTGTAGGAAATCAGTTTGGAAAGTGACATGGGAACCAGGTTCTAGAGGACTTTGCCGGGCCAAGGGGTTCATGTTTGAAGGAGTAAGGTTAAGGAATGGGGAGGCCCACGGGACAGCGTGGTGAGGCTGGGTGGTCTTTGTCTTCTGGAACAATCCCAGGCGGCCTTGCTAGTTAAGGGCCATTCCTTCAGGGGCCAGCAGGGGGCAGGACGAACTCACATTCCCTCAGCCCAGGACAGTTACTGCTCAGGGCTCAGGGTCCTGGAAGAGGCCTGGGGTGGGTGCTCCTGGGAATGGAGAGGAGCACCCCTGCACAGGGGAAACAGTCCAGCTATGCACAGCTGGGGCACAGGAGGCTGGCCAGTTTGTGGCCCCTGAGGTGGCGCAGCGGGGTGACCTGACCTGAGCCGCCCTGGGGTTGAGCATCTACCCTTCCTGGGCACAGGCTGCCCCACACCAGCACAGCTCTCCAGCTGTGCCCCTCTGCCTTAGGTGCCCCCAGCCCCTCCTGCTCAGTAGAAGGGCCTCCTGCCCAGGACCGCCAGTCCACAGAGTACACAACTCCGTACTCCACTGGGAAGCGCTGGAAGGGGCTGTGAACGCAGCCTGCTGAGGGACCCTGAGGAGGGAAGAGTGCTTCTGCTCAGTGAGGGCTGCAGAAGTTTTGACAAGGTGACACTGGAGCTAGGCCTTGAAACATGAGCAGGATTTTACCAGATAGAGAAGAAGGAGGGGCACCCTCAACACAGTAGCCAGCGAAGGCAAAGGCACGGAGGTGAGGCTGTGCTTAGAGAAATTGATAAGCAATAGACTTACATATGCTTTTTAATGACCACTTGTTATATGGCAAACGCTGTGCTATAATATTTATTTATATCATTGCTAATTCTCAAATCCACCCTTAAAGATGCTATGATCCCACTTTACAGATAAAGAGTCTGAGGGTCAGAGAAATGATGTGACAACCCTGGGTAGGAGCTAGAGTTGACATCCCAGTCCTGGCCCATATGACCCCACTCTGCCTCCATAGGACTGGAGTTAAGGTGTGTGGGCAGGTTGGGGTAGGGGGATGGCACAAAGACCAGCAAAGTCCTTCTCTCCCAGGGGACTCCACCCTTGGCCCCAGCATCTCTGGCTTCTGTAAGATCTTCTGGGAAGAAACCTTTTCTCAAACAGCCATCTAGTTGTCTGCCTTTTTGCCTTTTCTTTTCCCTTTTAAAAAAGTTGTTGTGCGAATTCTGCTTTTGTGGGTCAGAGACTTTGTCTGGGCCTGGGTCATCAGAGAGACAGAGAAAGAGGAGCCCTGGGAGCGGTGAGAGGATGAGGGGCTGGGCCAGACCCCTAGGGCAGGTCAGCCTGCCCTTGCAAGGCTTGTGCTGGTATTTAAAGGTTGGCTTTTTTCCCTCGTCTCCATTTGTCTCCCCTGGCAGGGGATGGCCGTGCTGAGAGGGCAGACCTTCCTCCGGGACCTCCTCTTCCAGGTGAAAGAGCAGCCTGCTCCTCCAGAGCTCCCCCTCTTCTGAGTACCCTGTAGATCAGCCCCCGGGGGCTTTAGTATATCCATCCCCACATCTTCCAGTAGTTCCTATTTAGTCTGCTTGGAATGCTGTAACAAAATACCATAGCCTGGGTGGCTTATAAAGAACCAAAATTTCTTTCTCACAGTTCTGGAGGCTGGGAAGTCCAAGATGAAGATACCAGCAGATTTGGTGTCTGGTGAGGGCCTGCTATCTGGTTCATAGATGGCATCTTCTCGCTGTGTCCTCACATAGGGGGAGGGCAAGACAGCTCTCTGGGGTCTCTTGTATAAGGTTTCTAATCATCTCACAAATCATCTCACCCCACCACTAATGCCATCACCTCTGTGGGTTAGGATTTTAACACACGGATTGGGGCAGGGGGTGTGGTACACACATTCAGACCCTTCTCAGTAATCAGCCAGT
Source organism: Microcebus murinus (assembly GCF_040939455.1). Classification (NCBI taxonomy): domain Eukaryota; kingdom Metazoa; phylum Chordata; class Mammalia; order Primates; family Cheirogaleidae; genus Microcebus; species Microcebus murinus. The sequence goes on from NC_134105.1 coordinate 88,627,186, forward strand.
CCTTTTAAATTGGGAACATATTTTAAATTGGGATCCCTTTAAAAAATCAATTGAGGTGAAAGACCTCTACAGGGAAAATTATACAACACTGATGAAACAAATTGAAGAGGATACAAACAAATGGAAAGACATCCCATGCTCATGGATCAAAGCAATTAATATTATTACAATGACAATAGTACCCAAAGAAATCTATGGATCAAATCCCTACCAAAATACCAATGACAATCTTCATGGAAATAGAAAAACAAAAGTGTAAAATTTGTATAGAATCCCAAAAGACCCAGAATAGCCAAAACAGCCCTGAGGAAAAAGAGCAGGGCTGGAGGTTTCACACTGCCAGACCTCAAAGTATACTACAGAGCTGTAGTAACCCAAACAGCATGGTACTGGTGTAAAAACAGACACATGGACAAATGGAACAGGATAGAGAACCCAGAAATTAATCCACATATTTGTAGCCAATTGATTTTTGACAAATATGTCAAGAACACTCACTGTGGAAAGGACAGTCTCTTGAATGAATGGTGCCAGGAAAATTGGATATCCATTTGCAGAAAATGAAACTAGACCCCCACCTCTTACTCTAGATAAGAAACAACTCAAAATGGATCAAGACTTAAATGTAAGACCCAAAATAATAAAACTGCTGGAAGAATACATAAGGATAACACTTCAAGATGTTGGTCTAAGAAAAGATTTTATGAATAAGACCTCAAAAGCACAGGCAGCAAAAGCAAAAATAAGCAAATAGGATTATGTCAAACTAAAAAGCTTCTACACAGCAAAGGAAATAACAGAGTGAAAAGACAACCTACAGGGAGAAAATATTTGCAAACCACTCATCTGACAGGGGATTAATATCCAGAATATACAAGAAACTCAAACACCTCAAAAGCAAAACCCCAAACAACCAGATATAAAAATGGGCAAATGATCTGAACAGATATTTCTCAAAAAGAGACATACAAATGGTCAAGAAATATATAAAAAATTGCTCAACATCACTAATCATCAGGGAAATGCGAATCAAAGCCATAATGAGGTATCATCTCACCCCATAATGAGGTATCATCTCAAGTTAGGATTGCTATAATTAAAAAGTCAAAAAATAACAAATGACAGTGAGGATGCAGAGAAAAGGGAACTCATACACTATCGGTGGGGATATAAACTAGTACAGCCACTATGGAGAACGGTATGGAGGTTCCTCAAGAAAATACAAATAGAATTATTATATAATCCAGCAATCACACTACTGGGAATTTATCCACAGGAAAGGAAATCATTACAGCAAAGAGACACCTGCACCCCTACATTTAGCGTAGCATTATTCATAATAGCCAAGATATGGAATCAACCTAGTTGTCCAACAACAGAAAAATGGAAAAAGTGATATATACAATATGGAATACTATTCAGCCATAAAAAGAATGAAATCCTGTCATTCTAGGCAACATGGATGGAACCAGAGGACATGTTAAGTGAAGTAAGCCAGGAACGGAAAGTTGAGCATTGCATGTTCTCACTCATATATGGAAGTTAAAAAAAAGTTGATCTCAAGGAACTCAAAAGTAGAACGGAGGATATTCACGGCTGGGAAGGGTAGGTGGAAGGTGGGAATAGGGGGAGATTTGCTAAAGCATACAAACTTATAGCTAAATAGGAGGAATAAGTTCTCATGTTCTATTCCACCGTAGCATGACTATAGTTAACAATAATATATAGTTTCAAATAGCTAGAAGGAAGTTGTTGAATGTTTCCAACACAGAGAAATGATGAATGTTTGTGGTGATGGTTATGCTAATTGCCCTGATTTGATCACTATACATTGTATATACTGAAACATCACTACATCCCCCATGAATATGTAGAATTATTATGTGTCAATTAAAAAAATTAAAAATGAATTTAAACATTATTAAAAATTATGGTAAATAATATAATAGCAGAGAAAGATATACAAAAATTAAAAGCATTCTACCCACCCTTTTTCCTTGCCCCATCCTATTCCCCAGGGAACCACTCCGAACAATTTTTTATTTATCCCTAAACTATGTCTAAATATAGACAAGCATGTATAGTTACAAGTTCACTATATGTGCTTTTAAAAAAATACATACAAGTGGAACCATACGGTAATCATATTGTTTTGCAGCTTGCATCTTTATGCTTAATGTCAGATCTTGGACAGCTTTTTCATGTCAATGTCTACAGATTTGCTCATTTTTTATAATGACTATAAAGTCTATTGTAAAAGTATAAGTGATCAGTTTATTTTTTGATGGATATTTAGGCTTTTCTATTGCAAATAGTGCTGAGATGAACAACTATGTAGATTAATTGCAGCTGATTAATAATGTGTGTGTTTAAAATTGAATATATGTTCTCAAATTTCCTTTCAAAAAAATCATAACAATTTACAATTCCACTGATAGTGTACAGAATGCATATTTCCTTATATTTGCACTAACACTTATATTATTAAACTTTTAAATCTTTGCTAATTTGATAGGTAAAAAATGGTATCTCATTTAAAACATTTAAATGTCTTTAAGAGTGAGGCTGAGTATATTTTTCTATATTTGTTGACTATTTGAAGTTCTTTTTTTGTGAACCCCATGATGTTGGCCTTTGACTATTTTGAGGGAAAGCTATTATTTTTCTCATTGATTTGTAGGAGCTCTTTGTGTATTAAGGAAATAAACATCCAAAATTCATTTTATTTTTTTCCCTCACTACAAATTCCATGTTTGGAAAGATTTTGTAAAAATGGCAGTTGTAAAGTTATTATTATAGTTCTGTCTCCATTTTCTCCCTCTGATCCAAGTGTACTTACCCTCTAAATGTTTATCTGCACAGATGGCCAATGTTTCTGCATTGAGTTGATACAATTCTAGCCAAAAGCAAAGCGTTGGAATTCTTGTTAATCCCAGAAACCTCACCATGGCTAAATGTAGGATATCTATTGGCTTTCTGAAATATTTTAAGTGGCTTGAGAAACCCTGGAAGCCTGGGGCCCTGGAGTGGGAGCCGCAGCCTTAGGTTTAGCCCTTAGCCGTCACTCCCCTTGGCCAGCCCAGCTCGCTGGAGCCAGCAGTGTGGTCTGCACCTGTGTGCGCCCCTCCGTCCAGCTGCGGATTCTTTGGTTCTGGTGAGTGGGCTGAGTGTTTGCATGCTTTCTCCTTTGTTTACAGGCGCTTTTGGGTGTGAGTCCTTCTTCCCTTCAGCAGAAGGTCCCTGAGGCCAGACTGAACCTGCCCCGGGTCAGGCCCAGTGGGACTTGACTTGGGGCTGGGGAGGGCGGTGAGGAGTGCGGCCGCAGGAGAGGCTCACTCTGAAAGCCTCCCCACCGCCAGCCCAACCCTCTGGCCCATCCTCCAGCCTCTCCACTTCCCTGGGGAAATGTTCCCAGAGCTATGTCCTGTTCCTTCGAGGCGGGGTGTAGGCCCCTGGGCAGCTTGGGAGGTGGTGTGCAGAGCTCCAGATTGGGAACGGGGTGCTGGACGCCAAATGTGTCCTAATGAGGAGTCGGGGGCACAGATGGGTACTGGGATAAGCGAAGGTGAGGACGGGACGCCCTGGGCAGGGAGGTGGTTTTCAGGCTTCAACCTCAAGGCGGTCTCACTTGGGTGACACTGTTCGCTCCTAGTGCTGCGATGTGTGTGAGTGAGGGGGAGGTAAGGGTGGTATCTGAGTACTCGGATGTGGGCAGGGGTGAGAGAGGAAGAGACGCCAGAAAACACCTCTGATTCCTGACCTGCCTGAGCCTCTGCAGCTCACTTAGAAACTTCCAGGTTGGATTGTTTTTTTAACCCAGGGCTGACTTTTAAGAGACGGCCACATTCCTGGGGGATTGGCAAGTGAGTGTGATTAATGGGGCTGGCAGCAGGAGGCAGGGTCTGAGGAAGTCAACAAGAACTCCAGGTGACACCCCTGGAACTCCTGACTCCCAGTGCTGTGGCCAGGTGTCCTGCTGGGGACTGGTCCCTCTGCTGAACCAGGATGCCCACCTCTGGGGGAGGGGAAGGGGAAGGAGACCCTGAGCTCTCGGGTGGGGACATATTCCCTTGCCTCTTCCCATCAATGGCCCCCATCTCCCAGGGCCAGCTTTGTGGGCTTTAGTTAGGGCGTGGCCCTGCTCTCTGCCCTGGGGCGCAGCTCTCCTGCCCAGGTGGGGAATGCAGGGCTGGGAGGGGGTTGGGGCCAAGCCAGGTAGACCTGGGTCTGTCTCCTGGAAATGTGCCTTGGTCACAAGTGACTTACTCTGTAATGCCTGAGGTTTTCTTCTTTCTTCCTTTCTTTTCTTTTTTTCTCTCCTCTTCTCTCTTTTTCTCTTCTCTTCTCTTCTCTTCTCTTCTCTTCTCTTCTCTTCTCTTCTCTTCTCTTCTCGTTTTCTTTTTTCTTCCTTTCTTTTCTTTTTTTCTCTCCTCTTCTCTTCTCTTCTCTTCTCTTCTCTTCTCTTCTCTTCTCTTCTCTTCTCTTCTCTTCTCTTCTCTTCTCTTCTCTTCTCTTCTCCTCTCCTCTCCTCTCCTCTCCTCTCCTCTCCTCTCCTCTCCTCTCCTCTCCTCTCCTCTCCTCTCCTCTCCTCTCCTTCCTTCCTTCCTTCCTTCCTTCCTTCCTTCCTTCCGATTTTCTTTAAAACAGAGCCAGCAAGATAGCACCCCAGCTCCAGCTCTGACTTTGATTACACATTAAATCTTGTTGGCTGAATTTGCTCTGCCTGGGGCCCAAATGAATCTCTGCAGAGGGAGTGAGAAAGAAGTGCCCTGCCTTCCAAATGTTTTACTTTGGTCTGCAGGACAATTATCTCACTAATTATACAAATCTACCTTGAGGATGGATGTGACTGGCATTCCCGGGCACATGCACAGTGCCACTCGATGGGTGTATTAGCTCCCATTTCCTCTATCCTGGTCCTTGTGGAGTCCACCACAGCCAGACTGGGAGGGCCCCAGTCCTGACACTGAACGTGGCAGCGAAAAGTGTGGCTTCACAGCCAGGCAGACACAGTGCAAACCTGGCCCTGCCACATGGGAGCCGCCTCGGTAGACCAGTTGTACACCTGCGAATGGGGACCTGGCAGTGCCCACCCGCCCAGTCCGTGTGAGGATTGAGTCACAGCAGGTGTGTGAGTGCCTGCAAGGGCCGGTGGCTCAATCCCTCTGCTCTTGCCTTCAGGTGGCGCCCCTCCCACTCCCTTCCCAGCCAGGCCCCTCCTGGGTGTGTCTCTAAGTGATTTTTCTCATCTGTAAAATGGTCGGGTTTTGAAACCCCTTTCAGCCCTGCAGCCTGATGGCCAGTCTCTGTCACTGACTTTGGCCCAGGTTGTCCAAGTCCACAATCAAGTTAGCAGGTTCAAGGGCTCAGGCTGAGAACTGAGGACGTAGTGTTCTGGTGGAAGAAGGGTCCGGAAGGCCTGGGCCACAGAGTGGGGAGGGAGGAGGTTTTTCCTGGTAGTTGACATGGGGTGGGGTGTGTGTGGGGGGGTGATTTCATTGGTGGGGGGCAGGTGTCTCCCAAAATAACAATTGTCCCATTTTCTCATTTTTCTGGAGCTGGCCCAATTGCAGCAGTGTCTGTCCTGGAACTGCCAGGACAGTGTGTGTGTTTGTGTGTGTTGGGGATAGATGTGACAAAATGCAGCCCTTGATGGGGCCATAGGACAAAGGCTGCTCAATTTCTTTGCTGCTGCTTAGGGATTTTTTTAATGCCTCTGCCATCCATGAAATCAAAGGCTTCTGTCTAATTCACTCTTTCAAGGACTGTATTGAGCCAGGCCCAGAAGACTGCGCTGTAGCTCCAGAGACTGGCCCTGTGCTGGGTACCAGAGACAAAGCAAGAACCAGACGTGATTCCCATGCCCCTGTGCTGCAAGGTGGAATGCTAGGAGACCGTGCTCACATGGCTGTGGGGTCGAGGGCTGTGGTGTCCAGAGAGGGGCTGCTTGTTCTGCCTGGGATCGGGGCAGCAGGCACCAAGGAGGGCTTGAGCCTGCACCAAAGACCAGATGGGCATCAGTGAGGTCCCCAGAGTGGGGACAGACACCTGCAGGCCGCAGTCCCACTTGTGCAAGCTCTGAGAGGCATGAAAGAACACATGAGGTTGTAGAACTAGATGTAGCATGATCTAGCCAGAGGCTTGGGGACAAGGACAGTGGGACAGATGAGATGGAGATGCTTATCCTGAGGGTCACATCACTGAGGCCTGGGGGGCCTGTCTGAGGAGTTTGGACTTCGGCCTGTGGGCAGGGGTCCCAAACCCAGCTGTCTATAGGGGCCACGGTGGGAGGAGAGGGAGTGAAGGTGCCGGTGCAGGAAGAGGTGGCCCTGGGGAGAGCGGGCCTCGTACCCACAGCTCTAGCTATTGTTCCAGGTGGAGGGCAGACCTGGTGTAATATGTCATCCATCCCTCTTTCAGAGAAGCCAGAAATCTGGATTTTTATGTGGGCACATTTATTTTTAAATGTTAGCAACCAACTCAAATTTAACATGCAGTGAAACAAAACACATGGCTCAGGCCTAGCAGAAATGTCTGCGATCTGGGTTTGGCACCAGTGCACTGGTGTGTGGCTGCTGCCCGGGCTGGAAAGGAGGTGCCCACCGGTTCTAGGGGGGAGGGGACTGGGGTCAGGGTTTGCTCCCCATGGGGGTGTTCTGGGGATGGCTGTAAGGAGGGCCAGAGTTGGGAGAGCAGGAGAGACCAGTAAGGCACTAGTGGCAAAATCTCATTCTTCTTGACTCATTCATTTAACAAATGTTTATTGAGCACGTGCTATGTGCCAGGCACTGTTCCAGGCATGTGCCCAGCCTCACTTTCCCCACCCCCAGGCCAAGGTCCAGGCTGATTGTGCTGTGCCTTCCCGGCCTCCATCCTTTCTCTGCAAGCTCCGAGGCCACACTTCACAGTCCAGGCCAGATCTGCTCTCTGTGGGGCCTCCTGCAGGATAGTCAGAGCTTATGCCCACTTTACCAGCCTGGTGTCAAAGTCACACACAGCCTGTTTCTGGGTTTTGCCCCTACTGCAGTCACACTCTTTCCTCTTCTCCTCCTCTGCACACTTGTCCCTCAGCTCCTGGGTGCAGCAGAAGAGGAATCATCCTGTCCTCAGCTTCCCCGGTGGGAAAGAAGGAAATCGGCAGAGCTCTCACTCTGGATCGTGTGTTCATGCCTCTGGCTGAGAGCCAGCCTGCAGCTATGCTAATCCAGGAGCCCTGGGGTCCCTGTCCTCAAGGCATGTCCAGGGAGAGGGGAAAAAGCCCTGTCCACCACCAATAGCAAAACCACTCAATGCCCAGAGGACGGTCCCCATGAGCCTTTGAGGGCCGTGAGAGCGTAGAGACGCCATTCTTGGTGCTGAGCGCTCAGCCTTCATGATCTCAAGGAAGCCGCCCACAGCGCATTAAGATCAGCCCTGCTATGGTCCCATTTTTACAAATGAGGAGGCTGAGGCTCAGAGAGTTGAATAAACTACCTGAGACCGCACAGTTGCCAGCAGTAGCACGTTGGTTTGACCCCAGGGTGGTTGCCTGCAAAGCCCACTTCCTTCGTGGATGAGGGGCACTGCACTAGGGCTTGGAGGCCCAGCCTGAGGTGGTGGTGGAGGTGACCATGCATTTTCCTCCTTCTCCTCTTTAGTGTGTGGCAATTTTAGGGATGGGGTGTGAGAACTGGGGAAGAGGGGCACTGCTGGGGCCCATCCCCAGTGGGTATCCGCTGAGGCTGTCTCCAGGATGGAGAGTTTTCCAGGGTGACTGACACAGCAGTGAGGTAGCACCTGGCCGCTGGCACTTAGCCCTGCAGTGCCCCACCCCCACCCTCCGCTGTCCCTTGCCCAGCCCCTCTCTCTGGTTTCTGACTCCATGGCACAGGCCTCTCTTCTCCCAATTTATCCCTCCTCTCCTTCTCGACAAAGATAGCCCGACATTGTGAATGAGTGTGGATTAGGAGCCAGGGTCTGTCAACTCACATGTGACTTTGACACCAGGCTGGTAAAATGGGCATAAGCTCTGACTATCCTGCAGGGATTTAGTGGCGCTCAAACCATCCAAGATTACAGGAGGAAACTGCCAGAAAAATTATGAGGCATGTGCCATTCATTTGTTCAACAAGAATTATTTGAGCACATACTCAGGCTGTGCAGGCTGTGCTCTGGATTTTAGGGGTACAGTTCTGAGGAAGACACACGTAGCTCCTAGCTGCAGAGGGCTGACCGTCTGGAGTGGGAGGCATTAAATAGCCGTGTGGATAAATGATTAAGTACGTCCGACAAGACTGTTTAACGGGGACTGAACGTGGGGTCTGCAGGCTCTCCTGAGGCAGGGGGTGGATTTAAGCTGGATGGCGGGGAGTTGGCTGTGCAGGACTGGGAAGGGGCCCCCGGGTGTGTGTACAAAGCACCAACGTGGGGAACAAGCTAAAGGCTTGTGACAGGGCAGCGTGAGCTGGGGAGGCCAGACTGGGCATGGCCTGTGAGAGGGAGCTGGTGAAGGGTTTATGTCTATCTCTAGCACTTTGCTCTTTCACTTGAGGCCCGGTGCTTCTCCCTGCCGTTTTTGCCCTCGGTGTCCATTCTGTGTGGGGAGAAGGTGGGCCTGGGGGAGGTCTCAGCCCCCATGCCCTTCCCAGGCAGAAGGGCAGCTGATTGGAAGCAGATGTCTAGCCCTGGTAGGGCCGGGCGGGAGTGGCGAGGCCGTGGTGGGCCTGGCTCCCCCGTGCTGACCTCAGACCTGCACCGCTGGCATGTCCAGCCCGCAGACTCTCTGTCAGCAAAGCCGCATCCGTCCTGCAGAGAGACGGTCACTGTGGCTGCCCACACCCCCAACCCAGCAATTTCCCTGCCACAGTGAGAAACCTCCCGTATTCCTGGGCCAGGGCCTAGCCTCTTCCTCCAACTGGGCCTGGAGCCCTGGCCGGGGGAAGGAGAAGATGCCAACTAGGTTCTTGGAAAGGCACAAGGTTGGAGGAAGTCTCCGTGACCCTCACCTGGCTCTGCAGCACACCTGCACCAGCACAAGGCCAAATGAGGCCACCTTGTCCCACTTACCATGCCCCAGGCTCTGCGCTAAGTGCTTTCCATCCTCCCACTTAACCCTCACAACAGCTCCATGAGGCCCAGTGTTAGGGAAGTCTGTGACTGAGGCTCAGAGAGGGCACCTCGTCATGCAGCTGGGAGGTGCGAACTGGGATCTGAACCCAGCTTGTCAGGCTTCGAAGGTGTGAGCCCTGTGGTCCCCTGAAGTGGGACCCTGGCTGTTGCTCCTGTCCGTCTCAGGTACTCCCTGTGCCCGTTGGTCCTGAGGGAGCCCAGGTCAGCTCCAGGCTGCTCCTGCCCCCAAGGCCCCTGGAGGTCTCTGTCTTGGCACAGGGCACCAAGATGCGCCCAGAGAGTGTTGGAGCAGCCACTGGATGGGGGGAGCCTGAGCTCCGGACACTGTCAGTGGCCGTGTGCTTGCTGCTGAATTAGTTTGGGCCACGCCCAGGGGTCCCTTCACAGAGGGGAGTTACCCCCAGGAACCACCTTCCTCACCCCTCCCCTTCTGGGGCCGCTGCCTCCACTCTGCCCTGCCTGCGTGCTCCCCGACCCCTGCTGCCTACCTGGAGCATCCAGCAAGCTCCACGGTATTCCCAGAGACCATCTTGTGTCCTTCAGCAACCCTGGAGGACCCCTCCCTGACTGCTCCTGACTCTGAGGCCACCTAGAAATGCTTCCCCTTTCCTCTGCTCCTACAAGGCTCCCCCACTCCTCCTGCAGACCTGCCTGCCTCCCCGCTGGCCCAGTTTCCCTGGTCTATTTTCCCCTCTTCTGCCCATCCCAGCATCTCTGCCTGATCCCCACCCTGTCAGAGAGATCCTTTTGGTCTCAGTCGGTCAGTCAGTCAGTCAACAAACATTCATTGAGCCATGTCAACATACCAGCTGAGAGCTCAGGCTCTGGAGCCAGGCGCCTGGGGACACAGAAATGCAGCCCTCTCAGCCCCGCTTGTGCAGCATAAAGAGCAAAGGCAAAGGCTTCTCCCTGCGGTATAGTTACAGAGAGAGAGAGAAAAAACATGGCAGGATGTCTCACTGAAGCCACTTTTCTCCCTGTTCTGTGCGAGTCACCTCGGTGGTCTTGGGGTAGGTGGGTCAGCACTGAGGCTTACTATGGGGGAGGGGCCTGGGATGGCAGAGGGGTTCTGGGGACTTTCATACACAGAGGAATAAGGAGGCCGTTTGTGTTTTGGAATCTGGAAAGGAGAAGTAGCCCCAACCCCAGTGTGGGTCCCAGGGACTCAAGCTCTCCTTCAGTCTGTGGGGTGGACTCAGAAGCCACAGCAAGCCCAGCGTCAGGGGAACAGCCACATGTGGGCACGCGCAAGCCGCGAGTGCGGATAGTAACCCCAGGGGCAGGACGGAGCAGGTAGTAGCCCTCAGTCACCTTGTCCATCCTTGGAGTCATCCCCTGGAAGGTCCTCGTGGCCTGTGTGGCACTTGGGTTGGCACAGGGCCGGCTTCCTCCTCCCGACCACGTGGCACTCTCCGTGGGAGCTGCTTGGTGCTCCGGTTCTCCTGGCTGAGGTGCGGAAGTTGGAACTTCTACCTCCCTGGAGGTTCTTGGGCAATGCAGAGGGAGAAGAAGCTTCAAGAGGAAGGTATATTTTTCTTTCAAGTATAGTAAATTGAGTCTGGATGGTTTTCACTAAAACTACAAAGTCAAAGAAGCGCAATAGTATTTGTATGTCCAGTGTCTGCAGCCACTCACGGTGGGTACGGAACGACAGCTCCTATTTCTTACCAGCTCACTGTGTGTCGGTGCCGGGTCTCCTATACACATTACATATGTTTTATTTAATCTTCACAAGAAGGTAGGCGCTTTTGTCACCATTTTACAGATGGGGAAACTGAGGCATAGGGACTTTTAACCAGTTTTCCCAAAGTCACAGAGCTAGCAAAGCTCTGTGACTTATGACCCACCTATCTCCCACTCCAAAGTCCTTCAACCGCAGATCTCACCCTACTGCTGTGTCTGGGGGTTCCCTGAGGATATGGGGACCCCAGGAGGTATAGCCTGCAGCGAGGAGCCCTGGGGTCCAGAGGCCAGAGGCCTGAAGAAACGGTGGGGCCTCCGTCAGGTACCTGTCTCCTGAAGCAGCTGGATTTCATTACAGTGTGGATAGCAATTTTTAGAAAGCCACCTTCTCCCGGCTGCAAAGGAACAGGGTGGCCACAGCCCGTGAACCCTGGGGCCCCTCGAGTTCCCACTGCCCGCCCGGCAGGGTTTCACAAGCCCGTTGACGTTGACAGGGCAGCCTGTGTGGAGAGCGCAGGAAGCCCGGGGGCCCTGTGGTCTGCCGGCATTGCTCAGAGTTTCCGGGGCTGAGCTCCTCCTGCAGGGCCCTGCTCAGGGCTCTGCCAGGCCCGTGCCCCGCGCTGCTGCCTCCCTGGGCCCTGCCTGGCTCTGAGATAAGTGCAGCTGACTCCAGGGCACCTGACGGGCCAGGAAGGCCCCATCCTCTGGCTGCTGAGCCTTGGGTTAGCTGCTGAGGCCCTGGCGATGGCCCCAGGGTGTCCAAAGGCTTCTTGGGACCAGTACTACCAGGTGGGCCAGGGACATTGCCACGTCCAGTCAGAAGGCCACTCAGAGCCAACACTAGTGCTGCCACCTCGGGCAGGTATCTACCTCCCTGAGTCCCTCCCCTCGTCTACCTCACAGGGCTGTTGTAAAGCCCTTAGCAGACAGGAACACACCCTGCCGGCATTGGCGGCCCTAGCAGGGTCTGACCTGGCACCTGCCCCTAGCTGGTCCTCCCATCTCCCAGCTCTGCCCAGAGACTGGACTTGCAGGTTTCAGAATAGGGGAAAGCATTCCAGGTGGAGCACGGCCCGAGCTGGGGAACAGGGCCAGGTGCACACCCAGGCAGTGAGCTCATTGTGCCAGGAATGGTTCTAACTGTTTTACACATATTATTAACTCTTTTGCCTCTTAGCATCCCTATTAGGTAGGTGTTAGTTTGCTCCATTTTACAGATGAGGCGATGGAGGCCCAGAGAGGTAAAGTTGCTTATTCAAGTTCACACAGATAGAAGCAGGGAGCCAAGATTTGAACCTAGGCTGTCAGAGATGAGAGCATGAGTGGAGGCAAGGGTGGTGGGAATGGAAAGGGTAGGAGAAACGCCAGGGACAGGGCCACATTTGCCCTGTCCCCTGCTGCAAGGCCAGTGCCCAGTGTAGTGCTAGGCACATAGTAGGTGCTCAAAACGTGTTCCTGAAACATGCACTCTGCAGACAGGGTACTGGCCTGCTTGTCTGGAGACACTGGCATTTCATACAGCAAAGAGGTGTTAGAATAGCTGCCGCCACCTTTGGGCTGAATTAGCCCTGTCCAGGGGCAGTAGACTCCTTCCCAGTGGGGCTGCTGGACCCCACTGGCAGGAGGGCCCCCAGTGAGCAGGCAGGAATTTTAAATAGCTTCTTAATCTCCCTCTGCCCACCCCCCACCCCACCCCCGTAGGCCCAGCCTCCCTGCCTTCCCTCCACTGCAGCGCTGGCCTCTCTCACTCCTTCCTTCCCTGACGAGTGTTTGGGGGCAGCGCAGGGTAAAAGGTGGTCGGGCCAGGAGTCTGGGGAGAGGCAGACCCACGTGGAGGACAGGGACAGCGTTTGCTGCCAGCAGAGGCTGCTGAGAGACCAGCCTGTCGGCAGGGCCGAGGAGCTGGGCTGGTGAGAAAGGAAGCTTCCTACTCTGTGGCACTTAGACCCCACGAGGAATGTGGCTTTGGGCCAGGATCCCTCTGGGCAAGAAAGGATGACTCGGCAGAAACAGTGTCCTGGCCCCACAGGATAACTGGAGCCGCCGCTCTGGGGGCTTGTGCCAAGTGGCAGGGCTGGAGCATTAATGATCCCTCCGCCTCTGCCTCATCTGTACCCCCCCCCTCACCTCTCCCCTTCCCCCAGACTTCCTGAGATGCTATTCTCTGGGCTGGGGTTTTAAGACCCTCAGAGTGGCAAGGACTGGTCTCCTCCACCGACTTTCAGAGAGTTGGGAAGGGGGCAGGGGCTGGAATTGATAAGTGGGGAGGGGGAAGCAGTCGGCCTTCAGACCCCCCAGGCCTGCCAAGGGTAGGAGCCCAGCACGAATGCGGGGTGGGGACATGGGCAGTGGAGGGAGCTGGCCGGGGCTGGGCCCCGGGGAATTCCAGCCCAGGAGAGCCAATTGGAAGCACATGTGTTTAGACAGGCATGGAACCCACAGAGCTGCTTCTTCCAGCCCAGCTTCCCAAGGATTAAGGATTTCAGGAATCCTGGGAAATGTGTCTTTGTCACCAGAGGCCTCTCACGGCACAGACCAGTCACCTCCAGTTGGTGCCAGCCTGCCACCCACGTGCACCCCAGGTCCTGAGCAGAAGTGGATGATGACAGTGGTGGTGAAAATGATGACCTTGGCATAGTTGGGTGGCTGCGGCTGCTGCTGCCATTTATTGTTTCCCAGACATCCTCCTAACTACTGCGACCTGATTAATCTCGTATTCCACATAGCAGCCTTATAAGGTAGGTAGGTATAGCATTGACCTCATTTTCTAGAAAGGAAACGGCCTTGCAAGAGGGTGCACAGCTTGCCCAAGGTCACCCTGGTTGTGAGTGGCAGGACAAGCTTCTACATCTGGGCTCTTAATTGCTCTGCTTGGTCCCGTATCCCTTGGAGGAAGGAAAAAGGGCAGAGTTCCTGTGGCTCTGCCTCCTCCCCTGGGTGCCATGCAGCGACTGGGGGCCATGGGGTTGGCCTGTGGAAACATTGACCCCTTTCTAGGAGACATTGCAACATCGGTGGTTTTCTGTGCAATGCGGCAGAGTGTGCTCAGGTCTGGTGAGCAGCGAAGACCCTGGGATTTGGGCCTAAGGACATGAGCCTGTCTCCTGACTTAGCAGCTATGTGACTTTGACACTTCTTTTTGCCTCCCTGGATCTTGGTTCCCTCACTGTAAAATGGGAGAGAAGAATACAACTTGCTCTCCATCACCGGCCGGTTAGATGAAATGCAGACCCTGAGTCCATTGCAGCCAGGGGCCAGGCCAGGGAGAAAGTGGGGGCGGGGCTGGGTGGGGGGGCTTGAGAGGGAGGAGGTGAGGGAGGGGGTGGAAGGGAGTGTCAGGGGCTGGCATCACGTTGCTAGGCTCCTGGGTCTGGAGAGAGGCTGCATAGATCAGGATTTCCTTTCATGACAGATTATGGGACAGCTGCTTTGCACTAATCCATCTGCCTGATAGAGGTCACCAGGAGTGACCCAGGAGCCTCCGGTGAGGAGGCAGAGCAGAACGGCTGCCTCTTCCTAGGAAAATCCCTGGGCAAAACTGCTCTAGGCGCCAGATGACAGCCAGTTTCCTGCAAGTGCCCCATTTGCTGACTTCTTCTGTCCTGCTCTAACCTGGCTTCTGTTAGTTGACTGGTTCCTGTTGCCTCAGCAACAGAGCAATAACGAGGGGGCTGCGAATGGCTATGTTAAATCACTTAATTATCACAAGCAGGCACTGCCAAATAGGGGTGGTTACAGCTGTGCTAGCCTTAGTCACGGCCTGCACCCAAATGTGGCGGAGACGGTCGTAAATATGCACGAAATAATAGACCCCAACATATATATCTTGGTTGATTGAAGAGCCTTTGGAATTATGAAGACTATTACACTCTGTCCATTACAGTTTTATCACTGAGTCTATTTTATTATATTCAAAACCTTGGCAAACCAGTAATTTACATAGGATGTGTGTGGCCAGGCTCTCTCCCAGCTACCCCATTCCTCAAACTCTTTATAAGCTTTTATCAATAACAGCAGGTCTGCACTGTTTGGGCTGTCATTATGGCTCTCTCTCGGAACATCCTGTAGCGGTTATTTTTTTGGAAACATCGTTTGGTTCATAATCTCTTAGCAACAGCACTTTGAGGGCTAACAGCCGATGTATAATCCCAGCGAGATGATTGTGACTCGTGGGCAAACAAACCCACAGCGGCCAAGTCCGGGCACTCTCTGATTATGGGTTTAATTGTTTTAGGTCATTGAACGTCACGGGCACCCACAGCGGGTCAAACTTGCTTTGTTATCTGTCTGTGATCCTTTAGCCCGGCAGCCACACACCCGGGGTCCCAGAGGACTGTCAGAGTCAACGAGTGTCCCGGGCGTCACAGACCACGGGGGGAGAGGAGGAGTGTTCGCCTCGCTCTCCGTGCGTGCCCGGCACTTCCTCTCATCCTGTCCTCGCAAGCCCCTGGGCAGCAGAATTCCGACTGTCCGGCTCAGAGAGGTGGCACCACTGGCAGGACTCACACCCAGGCCTGCCGAGCACACAGCCTTCGCCCTTTCTGCTCGTTCTGTGCCAACACCCGCGCCTGCCGGCCAGCTAGTCCACACTGTGAGGAGGGTCACTGCCACAGACCCCTTCCGCGGGCCACAGGCCACACAGGCGGTGTACACATCTGGCGCTCACTGGGGGTGGGGCCTGCCTGCAGTCAGGGTTCGAAATTCCCCTTCCATTCCAGTTCTTTCTGGCCTCTCCCAGAGGTTGAGACTGTAGTTCTCCATCTGTGTGGGGTGGGAAGAAAACTTTTTAAAACATTGCTGTCCCCGTTTACAGACCAGGAAATTGAGGGTCAGTGTGATTGGGCAACATGTGATAAGTCACAGAAAACAGGGTCTCACTGTGACAGCCGCAGCCCACCCCTTTGCCCCACGGCAGAGGTGGATGGGCCAGGACACTCTTGAGGCTGGTGCTGGGCCTCACTTACGTGGGCCCCTTCCAGCGCTCTAGAAATCTATTCAGACGGCCACATATCTTTGTAAAATTTGCAAAAATATTTTAATATTTTTTTCTAAAGGAGCACACCCCCTCCAATTGTATAAACCTCAGTTTCTGAAGAAACTGGATCTGCCCTGCGCATACGTATATACCTTGAACATCCTACCTAAAAATTTACCCTCCCTTCCAGCCCCTTCCCCTGCTTCAGTTTTTTCTCCTTAGCACTTGTCACTAACACGCCATGTATTTTATATATGAATCTTATTGGTTGCAGATTGTTAGGTGCCGCTCAACAAGTGTTTTTGGATGAATGAACGCAGCATTGTCCTTATGCCTAAAACAGTACTGCGTAGCAGTAGGTGGAACGTGATTATTTCCATGTTATAGATGAAGATGTGAAAGGTGACGTGCTCAAAGGCACCCACCAACAAATCCAATCCCCTTTCTACGTTCTGAGCTGCCTTTGAATTTGGCCATGTCTAGGTTTCCTCTAGCTGTGACACTGTCATTTACTCACAGATTGGACACCGTCCCACTGGTGTTTCATCCATGACTTTTCTCTCCTTCAATAAGTTTCCCTTTCCCCAAAAATCTAATCAGCCACCTCCCAAATATCTCTCCAACTTAATCACAGCCTTCTCCACAGTCTACCCTCCCTTGGCCTCCTGGTGTCTTCCTGCCCCCAGGCTGTTGCCCTCTCAGCTTCCAGAGGCCAATCTGATCGATCAATCTCCTTCTGGAACAGGCTCTGGGACCCGACCCTTGGATCCTCATTTCTTAGAGATCATATTTGAGTGAAACTTTCAGCCCGCCCCACAAGGCCCATACTGTCTTGCTTTTTCTTCCCCCAGTTTCTCAAACTCACAGTCTCCTTCCTGACTCAGAGCCTTTGTACATGCTCCACCCGCTTCTGGTGCCAGAACTTTCTTCCCCTCATCTTTCCCTCCCAACCTACTTCATTTTTACTCACCCTTCTGGGCTCAAAGCAAGCATTACTTCTTCGGGGTTACTTTCCATGTCCCCCCCCCCCCCCCCCCGGCATGGGTCAGAGCCTCTGTGAACTGTCTTCACAGCTCCGTGTGTATCTCTGTTTAGAACTGATCACACTTGTCATTCAACAGCCAACTGGGGATTGTTTGTTTCATCTATTGTTGCACCCGGCCCCCCTCACCTTCCTCCCCAGCCAGAGACTTAATCTCACAAAGGGCAGGGATCGCGGTTGTCTTGCTCCCTGCTGTATCTCTGTTTTATTTGCTTGGCTTAAGGAATAAAGATATTTATTTGTAACTCTCAGAAGTGAGTGAGTGTTCCATATTGGCAAGCAGCAGCATGTGGCTGTTTAGGGACCCGGGTCCCTTCTGTGCTGCGGCTTGTCATCCCTAGGAGTTGAGGCTGGGTCACTGCCACATCTGGGTTGGAACCAGCAGGAAGGGAACAGGTTTTCTGGGTCTTGGTTTGGTTCCAGTTATCTATTACTGAATAACAAACCACCCCCAAATGTAATGCTGTAAAACATCAACCAGTTAGTTATCTTCACAGATTCTTTATGTCTGCAAGGAATCCTGGGAGATTTGGACAGAATACAGGGAAGATGGCTTATCTCTCTGCTCTACAATGTTTGGGCCTCAGGAGGACACGCGAATGACTGGGGGCAGCACTGTCTAGAGGCACCTTCACTCACCTGGCACTTGGCGGGAAGACTGGGCACGGCTGGGCCTGTACCATGGTGGCCTCAGGTTGGACTTCTTTTATGGTGGCTCAGGCTCCATGAGCGAGTGTGTCCAGAGAACAAGGTGGGAGCTGTATAGCTTTCCAGGCCCCAGCCTCAGGAGTCACACTGCTTCCCACAGGACTCTTGGCTGAAGACTGCCCGAGTTCAAGGGGAGTGACCATAGACATCCACCTCTTGATAAGAAGAGAGTCAAAGATTATGTGGTTATATTTTAAAACCATTACAACCAAAGGGGCACATGCCAATGCAGTTTTACTCACATGCCACCGGTGAGAATGCAGTCACAGGGCCTCATCTAAATGCACAGGGCTGGAAAGCGCTGTCTCTAGTTAGGCAGCCATGTACCGGCTTCAACTCCACTGCTAGCGCAGAAGGGAGAATGGATTTTTAGTGGACCATTAGCAATCTGCCACAGTCACTCCTCTGGCCTCCAAATATCTGTGTGTCTCCCTCTTCCCACACACACACACAGTACACTTCTCCTAGGGGAAAAACCAAAGTCCCAGTGATAGTATCCACTGCAGCATGTTTGTTGACCGACTGACCGGACGTTTGCAGGGCGTGTGCCCAGCCCATCCATTATGAAGACGAAGTGAGCAGAGACGATGTTCCATTCCTTAGCCTTGAGCAGGTGTCCTCAAACTACGGCCCGAGGGCCACATGTGGGCCGCCTAGCACATTTATCCTGCCCTCCTGGTGTTTTTGCCGCCACTGCCTGTCCTGCTTAGCAGCCGACTCATCCCGGGCCCACAGTGCGCACTCTCCAATGGTCTGAGGGACAGTGAACTGGCCCCCTGTTTAAAAAGTTTGAAGACCCCTGACCTTGAGCCTTGGTGGGTTAGTTCTGAGAGGGAAGGCAAAATCACGTAGCCTCTGGACTTTTAGGAGTGGAGAGAAATCTGCTCTTTCCTTTGTCTTGGTACTTAATTCAGTCACCTACAAAGTAGGAAACATCAATAAATGTTAATTGAAAAGAATACTTGTCTCACTTGGTATCCAAAATTAATTCCAGATGGATCAAAAAGTCACATGTAAAAAATAAACACCTAAAATGCTAGGGGGAAAGCATGGGTGCAGACAGTTCAAAGAAGATAAAACCAAATGCCAGTAATGCTATGAGAAGAAGTGTTCATGTGGGGAGAGAGGAACTCTCATATGTTGTTGATAGGTGTTTAAGTTGATCACTTTTAGAAGGAGGATTTGGCAATAGCTTTTCAGAGGTCAACTGTTCAATACCTTTTTATCCAGAAACTCCTCTACCAGGTATTTATTCTACAGATACACAATAAACTCACAAGTAAGCAAAATTATATGTCAAAAATGTTCAATGCAGGCTTGTTTAGAATAGCAAAGTGACTGGAAACCACCTAAATGCCCATCCATGGAGACATTAAATAAAGTAGAACCCCATTCAGCTGTTAAGAAGAATAGAGTAGATTTGTTAGTATTCACGTGGAGAAATGTCCAAGAGCACTGATAACTGGAACCAAAAGGCAAGTTGGAGAACAGTGTGGATAGAGTAATTCCACTTGTGTTAAGAAAGAAAACATCTGGGCATGGTGGCTCCCACCTGTGACCCCAACTACTCGGGAGGCCGAGGCAGGAGGATTGCATGAAGTCCAGACCAGCCTGGGCAAACTAACAAGACTTCAACTCCATTAAAAAAGTTTTAAAAATTAGCCGGGTGTGGCACACACCTATAGTCCTAGCTACTCAGGAGGCTGAGGTGGGAAGACTGCTTGAGGCCAGGAGTTCAAGGTTGCAGTGAGCTGTGATTGTGCCACTGCACCCCAGCTTGGGTGACTGTGCTAGACTTCATTTCTTCAAACAAACAAACAAACAAACAAACAAACAAAAAGGAAAACAAGTGGATATAATTCATATGTATAAAAAATACTTGAAAAATTTTACAGAAAGTTTTAACAGTGGTTACTTCAGAGGGAGCGAGTTCAAGGCTGGGGTAGCAGAAGGGTTTTTACTTTTTGGTTTATATCATTCTCCTCGGCATGGATTGTAATCATTTTGGTAGGAGAATCAAAGTCACCATGGTGATTACTTCTAGGGAAGGAGGGAAGAGAGTGACAGAGAGGTTAGGGGACCCTTTAACTATATTTATGATGTCATGTTTCAAAAAGAGATTGAAATGGTGAAAATGGTAAGTTTTATGTTAGTATATTTTGCCACAATAAAAAAAGAAATTGAAGCAAATGTGGCAACACATTATGAATTGATAAGCTGGTTGGTGGGTACAAGGGTGTTCGTTATATAATCCCCTTTGCTTTTCTGAATATTTGAAACATTTCACAACTTTAAAAAAAGTTTCTTAAAAAAGGATTCATTCAATATAACAAGATAAAATAACTTCAAAAGAAACCAGAAAAATGAAGCAAAAGGAAATGTGGCCGACACTGCGTGCAACAGAGAAAAAAACAAGCAGCTTGGTAAATTTAATCATCTCATAGGAGGTATGGAAACTTCCTGTTTCCCATTTTAAGCTCTAGGATGCATCTCAGCTGTAAGAAACAAGAGAGACAACTGTCGCTTGGAAAAGTGCAATTTACCAATCCAGCAGGGAGGTGGGATTTCGGTGCTGGGAAGCTGAGGCAGGTGAACAGTCAGGAGCCTGTTTGCCCCTGTGCAGCCGACAGGACCTCCAGGGCCTCAGAGTTTCAGCAGCGGGGGAGAAGGAGGCTTGATGGATTTACTGCAAGCTCCAGGAGGGCCTCCTTGGGCAGAGGTGTGTGACAGGATGAGGAGCTGTCCGCTGGGCAGGGCAGGTGCTTCTTGCAGGCCTCTGGCTAAGCCCTGGTCCTCAGTGCTGGGCCCTCCTTTTGCACTGGGAGCTGGTGAGTGAAGATGTCTCCAGGCAGTTCAGCCCACAACCATTTGAGTCTTCCCACCTGCCTTGGACTTCACCTCTCTGCTCCTTCCCCAGCTCTCGCCCTGGAGAGCTGGAAAAGCAATGGGAGAGGGTGCCCCCCAAGGCGTTCACACCCTTCTCTTGGCTCCCTTCCCGTCACAGGTCTCAAGCAGGCCCTTAATCTGCTGCACCTACAGTTCTTTGATCCATTTTGGTTTCCTTTCTTTGAAAAACTTTGACCACAGTGCAGTCTTGACTCTGATGCTTTGAAAACCCTCTTCCTGTCACCTTTTGATGCTGTGATGTGGGTGATAAAGAAATAAAGGGCAGAGGTCTGTGGGTCTCACCAGGGGTCTTTGTTATGGGCACTGGAGGAGAATGTCACAAACCAGCTGACAGGAGGTGGGACCAGCCCTGGAGAGGCTTTGAGGGCCTGGGTTGGTGGTGGTGGGGGCAGGCACTGCTGCTTACCAGTAATCAGGCTGCCCATCTGCCCTGGGTTCCCTGGGGGCTGTGAGCTACCTCTCACCTAAACGCTGCCTCTAGGGTGCATAGGATGGTTCCCGCTCTGGGGGGTGTGCTCGGTGTTGCCAAGTTTCCTTCCAGGTGGGCCCACAATTCTAGGCAGAGCTGGGCTGCCTGGTCAGCTGTCTGTCTGCCCCTCCACCCACCTCACACGCTGCCTGAGGCCAGACCTGGGCTCCATACAGGCCTGCTGCTGCTGCTGTCTGGAGGGGCTGAGAGGCCAGGCACTCTCCCTCCCGTGCCTGCAGGCTGGGAGTGTGAGTGCTCGTGTGGAGAGAGGGTTTCTGGGTTCTAGCCCCAGAGAGGACTCTAGGACTTGCTGAGCCAGCCTCTCATCAGTGCACTGTTCCAACATCCAGGCTTTCTGGGGCTGGCAACTGTCTTCTCAGTGGCCCTGATTTTGTGTTTCTTAGAAACTAAATGCTGGCAACCAGCCTATGCGTGCCAGGTTCCAGGCTTAATACATTTCAAATGTGGAACAACCAAAATGTAAACATGCTCACCACCTCTGTTTTACAGAGAAGAGAACTAAGGCACAGAAAGGTTGAGTGGCCCATCCAGCATCCCCAGCTGGGAAGGATGGAGTCAGGATTGGGTCTCTTCCTACTTCTAGTCTGCCCTTCAACTTCTCCACCCTGCTCTGCTCTCTGGGAGGCTGACCTGTGAGCACTGCACCCATGCCCTTGCCCTCTGCCTTGACCACTGGGGAGCACCAGCAGCTTATGGGAGGCAGAGAGGAGAGTGAGCTGGGCACCTGCACCTCCTGCGGGGTAGCCACAGCCTGGCTACAACCCTCCACTGAGGCCACAGCTCCTGCCAGGTGGCCCTCTCAGCTCCAGAGCTCTCTGCAGGTCTGGTGACCTCCCCCGGCCCCATCAGGGGCAGCAGCGGAACGAGCGGCCTGCTGCTATGGGCCCAGGTTCCTGCAATCCTTTCCTACACCGTGCCCAGACCTTGGACAACAGACTCTTTATCAAATGCACTTCAAACCTCTCGATTTGAGAGTGTTGTCTGCTTCCTGCTGGGACCCTGCCTGATCCACGCCATCCAGCCAGTTCATCAGCAAGGACTCCCAGGTCTGCAGCGTCATCGCGGACTACAGCTGCACCGGAGGGGGCTTCTCTTTCTGATTCCTGCTCTTTCCTCTGTCTCTGCCCATACTCTCCACCCCCCACTGCACGCAGCCACCCCCATCCCCCTACTTCGCCCATCTCCCTGCATTGCCTCCCACCCACACCTGCGATTCTTTCCCTGCCAGATGTCTGGGATGTTTAGAGGATGAGAGTCCAGCTAAGCCGCTGCTCCTCCACCCCAGCCACCCGTGATGCATCCAGGAAGTGGTGCTTGGTGGGCTCTAAGCTCACAGGGCAGTCATGGAGGCCCTCGGTGCCCTTGTGTCCTGGAAGCCAGTGCACAGAAGCAGGGTGACTTCACATTGCTGGAAGAGCCCTCTTCTCTGGGGACCCTGACCAGTAAAGCTTACCTACTCACCCACTCACGCACTTGCAATGGGGAGGGGCTGGCTCCCCTCCCGGCCCACCCCAGGGGACCTCTGAGTCACTTCCTGAGGGAGGCTGTCCCTGGCCCCTGGCAGGGGCTGGCTGCCTCACCACGTGCTCCCAGCACCCCCTCCCTCCTCATTTTGTGACCCTCATCACACTGATATCCCTCTCCTGCTGTCCACATCCTCCATCGTCACCCCAACCCGTAAGCAGGTCTGTGTCTGTGCTGCCCGCCACTGCATCCCCAGCGCTTGGCACAGAGCTGGGCACACAGACGCTGCTCAACAAATACTTGTTGAATTGAAATGGAAAAGTGGTATTTCAATCAATACTGTGCAGGTTACTCCTCTTACATCTAGGTGGCCACTGAGAACAATGACCACTGCGGCAGCTGGGGTCCTAGTGAGAGCAGCGTTTGGAGTCTGCAGACTGGGCTTTGGTCCCTGCTGTGCCTTGTACTAAGTGTGTGACTCTGCTCGGAGTCGCTGAGCTTCAGGTTCCTCATCTGCAAGATGGAGGTAATGCTTACATTAGTTTTCTATTGCTTCATAATAAATTATCATAAACGTAGGCACTTAAAATAACCTACATTTGTTATCTTACAGTTTCAGTGGGCCAGGAGTCCAGGCAAAGCTTAGCAGGCTGCAGTCAAGGTGTCAGCCAGGACTGGATTCTCATCCGGAGGCTCGACTGGGGATGATCCACTTCCAGGCTCATGCAGGTTGTTGGCGTTATGGAACTGAAATCTTCTTGTTGGCTGTCAGCTGGGGGCTGCTCTCACTTGCTAGAGGCCACCTGGAGTTCCTTGCCATGAAGCCTCTCTGTATGCCCTGTCAGGCCATGGCCACTTCTTCAAAGTCAGCAAGGGAGAAAGTCTCTAGCACCAGTCTGCTAGCCAGCCCAGGTGTTATGGAATACTTGACCAATGTGTGTGTCATCCTTGCAAGCCCAGGTCTTTTGTAGCATAACATAATCACAGAAATGGCATCCCATCCTCTTTGCCATATTCTACTGATTAGAAGCAAGTCAGAAGTTCTGCCCACACTTGAGGGTTGGGGATCACAGAAAGGCATGAAGATGGAGTGACCTCAGCATCCATCTCCTGCAGTACTAACTTCTATCTTGCAGGGTTCTTAAGAGAGTTAAGTGAAAGAATGCACATGGAAGCACTTTGCACCCCGCCTGGCTCTTGGTAAGAACTAGGAAATGTCATAACAGGCAGTAGAAGCAGCTGTCTCTTTGGCCCACTCTAAAATGTCAGTCTGTATTTCATGGTTCTTTGGCCCCACCATGCCCTATGGCTTCCACCAAGCTGCTTTAGATATCACCTGCTTTATCACTTGTCTGGATCTTGAAGGCAGTTGAATTGCCATGTGCTGTTAACTGGTATGAGTAATAGGTCTTCTTACAATTATAATTAAAAGTTCTTAGAAGATAAGGCCTATATTTTATTAATTTTCTAGCCTCTGGTGCTTAGCTTGTTGTGCTTAGGATGTTGGATTAGCTTGAACGCTCCATGAGTGTTGAGCCATTGCACCAACCAAAATGATTTAATTGAGTCCAGAGCTATGGCCCTGGGGAATGAATAAGGGTTGGTGGGGAGGAGGTGCAGGCCTGGGTCGATGCACAAGTGAAGCTGGGAGGAGCAGGCAGAGTCTGGGCAGGTCCCAGCATCCAGGCGCTGCCATGGAAGCCTGGTGGCCCTGTTGCCACATCTGCCTGCCCCTCCACTACAAGTTTTCTTCCATTCTTTCTGTTCAACTACCTCCCACCCCCACACCTCTGAGCAGGGTCTCTGTGGGGACCTTCTAAATGGGGGAAGAGAAGACTGATTCTTTCAGGGACATAGATCATCTGGGCTGGGAAGGGCCTGAGACTGGGGTCAACGACTGTCTTTAGGATGCAGATGAGGAGTCGTGTCAATTGAGTACCTACTTGTGCCACTGGAATCTGCACTTTAAATATTTCATTTCCACCATTTTTTAGTTTTCAAGGTAGATAAACTGAAGCCCAGAGAGGGAAAGTAGCTTTCCCTGGTCACACAGCTGCTGGATGGCAGAGTCAGGACCAGAGCCAGGAGTTCCTCTCTATGACACCTTCCCGCCCAAGCGCATGGGCCCACTGGTGTTGGTAGGGCATGCCTGGCCCGGTTTTTCCTAGGGGGTGCTCTGAGTGCCCACCCTCAATGTCTTCTTCCCCACAACCCTTACTTCCAGCACTTTCGTCCCTCAGGTGCTCCGGCCTCTTGCTGACTCTGTCCCCATCGCTCATCCCCATTCCCGCCCAGTACCAGCCAGGGCAGACAGTCAGACCCTGAGCCTAGGGAGTCTTTCCCGGCAGCGATGAAAGCAGTTTGAGGCTCACACATCTGGGCAGCTGTTGCCCAACTCCAATCTGCAGAAAACAAGCCAGAGGACTTTTCTGTCATTTCTGGGCAGAGGCATGGCCCCGAGAACTGGAGTCTCCTCAAAGAGGCAGAGGACCTGCCTCAGCTGCAGGAGAGGGGTGATGGTGGGGGGCTAGGGTCCTGCACAGAGAGCTCCCCTGTCCTGGGGCAGGGGGCAGGCCAGACTGGAAGCTCACCTACCCTCCTCAGGTAGAAAGTGGAGGACAGAAGCCCAGATGCAGTAGCGAGGGGCCAGGACTGTAAGAGCTTATAAGTATCCGAAACATTTGTAAATTCCTCCTGCGGGATGTTTTCGTTACCACATCTGCTTTCCCCGAAGGAGTTAGCGGTAAAACTCTTGAACAGCGTGTTGTCAGGGATGGGAAAGAAGGGGAGCTGGGTGCCTTTTGCACCCAGATGAGGTATGGGGAAAGTGGAGAGCAGCTGGCTGTGTCCCGCGGGGCTGGGGGCCGCCTGGGCCTGGGCCAGGGCTGTGCGGATACTGTTAGCCTACGGGTCGGCTGTTGCAAGAGCTCGGATGGGCTGGCATTACCCCGAAGCCCAGCCTGGCTTCCAAGAAATCACTCTAAAAATGGTTGGTGACCCAGGGGAAGAGCATCGTGCAGCCAGCCCCACCTCCTCTCGTAAATGGCAGACATCATGGTCCCCTCAGGGCAGGGTCTAGAAAAGGACCCGACAGACACACGCCCGTCACCCCCCTGCCACAGAGCACAGGCTGCAGACCCCCGCTCTTCTCGGACCTGGGCCAGGGAACACACACGTGGTCGTGAAGAATCATACCAAGCCCCACCCAGTCATACACAGCCACCCACAGACATGCCCACCCACCCGCCACCACGCTCTGTCCCAAACTGTACTCAGCAGCGCACAACCTCACAGGACCCACAGAGCCGCAGACGATCATGCGTAAACAGACCATGACATGCAATTGCACGAATCATACTCCTGGCACACAGTGAGGCTTAATCACATACAATCACATTCAACCACACAGCTGCGCGTAATGACACACAATCGAACACAGTTACGCACGGTGAATCTGAATCACGCTCGGTTGCACACGGACTTGTACCACTCCGCACAATCACATGCAGCCATGCTCACCGGCACGTGGTAACACACAGTCACAGGCAATCACAGGGCAGGCCATGAATGGTGCTTTAACACAAGCAGGGCAGGCAGGGGGCTGGGGGAACCTTGTTCTTTGAGTGGGGGTTGGGGAGGGCCTGGCTGTGACTGAGTCAGGGACAGAGGAATCCACTTAGGCCATCAAACAGTCCATTTCCTGGTCATCTCTTCAGAGCAGCAGAAACGGGAAAGTTGTTCCGCCCTCCTTCCACCCAGCAGAGCATTCCTGGGTCCTGATGCAGCCTCCTCGGCCTCTTACCTCCTTCTCCTTTGGCGCTGGCTGAGCTGCTGGCAGGAAGCTAGGACAAGCCAGGACTGCGGTGAGTCAGCAGGAAAGGGCTCAGTGAATGCCAGGCGGATGGGTGACCAACAGTGCCTGCAACAGCTGAAATTTCTGAGGGTGGAGGGGCTGCCCACTGGAGGTCACCCACCCAGGGAGAGAGAGGGATACTGGCACGGGACCCGGTGGTGCTGGCTGTTTCTCAGCCAACTCTGTGCACAAGGCCTCTGTTCTTGGAAGATGCTTGGGAAGCAGATGTAAGGGGCTACGCTGAGGTGTAAGGGGCTAAGCTGGGCCTGGGCCTCTGCAGACTCCCCCACCTGCTCTGGGCTTTGCTCCCACGTGGTCCTCCCTGAGTTTGGCCCAGGGCGGCCCTGCAGCCCCAGCATCACACGCTGCTCTCCACCATCACTGGCTCATCCATCCATCTGGCACTTGCTGTGTACCTACCACACCGAGATGCATGGTGGCCATGCTTCCAGGTAGGGAAGATCACCTAAAAGATGCTTTCAGATCAATATGGACTGTAAGGACAGAGCTACACACATGCTGTTGTGGAAGGTGCTGGGGTGACAGCTTTCTGATCCCTCGCTGGACGTCCAGTCTCTGCTGGACGGGGGGGGGAGGGGGCAGGCTGGCTGCTGCTGGTGACGCTCTTCCTTTAGGGTGCTCCTGCCTTATCCCCAACTCTCGTCCCAGGAAAGGCACCAGTGGGCACGACTGTTAATTATAGAGCCATTTCCCTGTATCTAACAGTGTCGGCTAATTACATTTTCAGATCTGAAGAACAAAATTTGAAATGCCATGTCTCGAGGAAATCTTTCCACAGTGAGGACTTCCTGCCTCCTGCTGCAGGGCAGATTCCTCTCGGCATTCTTCTTGCTGACTCAGGGTCTTTATGGCTACGCTGGGACATGGAGATGCTTTCTTGGGCTCAGAGAAGATGCTCAAAAACTATCTGTGGACAGATCACACAGTAATGAGCCCACCCTGCTAGGCTGACAGATTGGAAAGCAGGCGATTACCGTTAAAGTACAGAGTGCTCCTTGCTGTTAGGCCCATGGGGAGTGCTGGCCGATACGAGGGTCTTTCTCTCTCGCTCCCTGGACCCTTCCCAAGAGGAAGGTGACTCTTCCTGCCTCCTTTTGTCTTTGCTGTGGGGGCTCAGCCTGCCTCTGCTGCTCTAGGCCCTGCACCCATCCTCCTGACGTCTGAGGAGTGCGTCCTACTCCCGCTGGGTCCCGCTTTTCTGGCTGTCTCTGCTCGAAGGCACCGGCCTTCCTTCTGATCCCTTCTAGTCACTTCCTAGAAATGTCGGGTTTGGCAATCTTGTTCTGTGTTCTCGGTGTTGATGTGCTCTTGGCCAAAGAATGACCAGACACAGCAAAGTAAGGCAAGCATGAGGTGAAATTTACTGAGGGGAACAAGATAGGATTAAAGAGCAAGAACAAGATACAGGTTTATAGAGCAAAATCCATATGCCACGGATGACAATCGGATCCCTTGTTGTATCTAAAGAGAGCTTGGTTATGGTCTGGGTCTTGTTTTATAGTGTCCGGATAGGGACTTCCCCATGGTTCAGATGTCATCGTGGAACCACTGTGATGGACAGTTGGGAGTTATATGACCTCAGTCTTATTGTGCATGCAAATCTCCCATGAGCCTCTCTGAAAGCCCATTTGAGGGGGTGACCACAGCATAGATTTAAACTAATGACATGATAATTAGCCTTCGGTTGTCCTAAGTCACCTTCCAGACTCTATTGTACCTATGCTGCTTGGCCATGGACTAGAGAGTCCTCTGCATTCTTTGGCTGTTAGTGCGTTAAGTTCTGATTGGCAGATTCTTAAGGTGTTCCCCCCACTCCCAAGGTATGGCGCTGGACCACCTTGTCCCTAGGAGGGGCCAGAGGTCCCTAGCTGTCTACCTAACATTCCTCACTCTCTATTCTAGAGGCCCGAACCACTGGGTAGGTGCAGCAACTCATCTGGCTGCTTTCTGCTGAGTGGAGGTGACCATCTCTATTATAGTGGCCTCTTACAGGTTCTCTCTAGGGGACTCCAGGGTATGTTCTCGGGTAGATTGTTGTAGTTGTAGGTGTGAGGAGGAGGTAGGTACTGGGGCTGGCAGAGAACATAGGACCATCTGTAGCTTGATGGCCTCTAGATGGGATGAAATAAATTTATGAGGATTGGTCCCAAAATAAGAATTCTCAGGATGCAAAGTAACAGGGTGACCAAGGGAATTACCAAGACATCCACCAGGGCCTAGAGGTCTCACCTGTGTCTGGAGATTGGAGGCAGACTCTAGGATGGCATTGGTGTTGTCCTGAGCTTGTCCTGACTTGTGAACATAGAAGCAGCACTGTTCTTTTAAGAACAAGCAGGTGCCCCTTCTGCAGCAGTTACAAGATTGAGGACCTGCCTGTTTTGTAAGGGGACTCCTGCCACTGAATCCAACTGCTCCCGTAAGAGGGCAAGTGTGTGGCTGGTTTCCAGAAGGCCTTGCTGCCTCTGCGGCCAAAGACTGCTGCAGGCCCAGGGACGTGTCTCCCGTGACTACTCCAGCAGTGGCTGCTGTTCCCATAAAAGCAAAAAGGGGGATTAAGGGAAGTGCCTGCGTGTGTAGGAGGCTCAGCCATGCACGAGGAAAGGCAAGGTGGCTGAATCCTGGGCAACCTGGATAGGCCCAGGGAACAGTGGCCACTCTAGGAAGGGGGTAGCACCCAGTATGCTCAGGTGCCACCATCCAGTATGTCTCCCACTCGAGAGGAAGTTGGGGAAATGTGTAGCTGCAATGTGTAGACACAAAAGAGTGACTGGTAGAAGTTGTAACCAACTGAGTCCAGTCTCCTAGGACATCTTGCAGACAGTGAGCTTGAGGCTCTGGTTAACTTGCTCCACCTGGCATGATGACTGAGGCCTCCAGGTGCAATGGAGGTAGTAAGAGATCTGCAGGGCCCTAGAGACTCCCTGCTGTACCTGGGAAACAAAGGCAAGACTGTTGTTGCTCTGTGAGGACTGGGTGAGACCTCTAGAATGTCCTCTAGAAGTCTTCAGGAAACTTCAGCAGTCTTTTCAGTTCTTCAGGGAAAAGCTTCAATCCAATGAGTAAAAGTGTCCACCAACACTAACAAGTACTTGAGTCTTCTATAGGAGGCATTGGGTGAGATCTACCTGCCAGTCCTGGCCAGGGTATGTCCCCATTCACTGGGCCAGAAAGGCGAGTTTTGCTCTCAGAGGTCCGTGAGGATTATTGGTTTGGCAGATAACACAGAGTGAGGTGACTTGTTTAATAGTGGAGGTTAGTGAAGGAGAAATGAAATGTTGTTCTAGATGTCTACATGGCTTTGGACCAAAGTGGGTAGCATTATGGTGGCCTCTACCAAGTTTTTGACTTCATTAGCTGGTAATACATAGAGGTTTCCTTTAACCAACCTTCCAGAGGGGCTCAAGTGGTGTCCTTGAGTCAACTCATCAGATATTTCTGAGGTGGAATAATCTGGAATAGGGACAGTGGGATTAGAAGGAATTAGGGCTCCAACTAGGTTAGGAAACATTCTCCCAGGGCTGCCTGTTTAGCAGCCATATCTGGAGCCCTATTTCCTTGAGCTATTAGATCACTCTCTTTTGATGTCCCTTACAATGGATGTCTGCCACCTCAGCTGGTTGCTGTGCAGCCTCTAAAAGTGCAGGAATCTGTTGCTCATACTTAATTGGCGTTCTTTGGGTGGTAAGGAATCCTCACTCTCCCCAAGTAGATGCATGGGTGTGTAACACCATGTGAGCGTATTTAGAGTCTGTATAGATGGTCGCTCTCCTGTCTTTGTCCACCTGGAGAACTCGGGTTAGGGCTATGAGTTCAGCTAGTTGGGCGGATGTATTTGCTGGTAAAGCTGAGCCTCCACCACTTCTAGACCCTCGCTCACTGTGGTGTAGCCGGCACGCTGGTCCCCATCCCTAACAACCCTGCCGCCATCAGTGAGGCACGGCTGGGCTTGAGGACTGGGGACTGAGGATGGATGTGCCCAGGGAAGGCAATGGTGGAGTATAATCCCTTGAAAATTATGCCATAGCCTACGGGGTTCCCCTATTGTTTTTTCTGGGAGAAGAATGGCAGAGTTGAGTCCAGAGCAGGTCTCAATTTTTAAGTTAGGGATTTCTATTAACTTAGTGGGGAATTTTAATAGGCGGTTGTCTGAGATCCATTTTGTCGCCCCTCCCTGGAGGAGCTCAGAGACCTAGTGGGAGGTTCTAACAGTAAGGGGAGCTCCCTTACTGAATTTAGAGGCCTCTGGCAAGAGGAAAGATATTGCAGCTATCAGCCTCAAACAGGTGGGCCACGCTGCAGCCCTGGGGTCCAATTTCTTTGATAATTAAGTCACCAGTTGTAACTATGGCCCCAAAAGCTGTGTTAACACCGCCAGAGCTATTCCCTGTCTCTCATGGACATATAAAAAGAAGGTTCTCTGAGGGTGCAGTAGGCCCAGGGCTGGGGCTTGGATTAAAGCCTTCTTTAATGCCCAAACAGCCTGTTTTTGTTCAGGTCCCCATATTAGAGGTTCCTTATCAGTGCCTCCTTTTAGGCTTTTGTAAAAGAGTTTAGCCAGAAGCCCATAATTAGGTATCAAAATTTGGCAAAACTGCATAAGCCCAAGTAAAGAGAGTAGAGGGGGCTGAATGGTAGGTGCAGGCAGGTGAACTGTGGCCTGGATACGTTCCAGGGACAGCTCTTGTTTTCCTGGGCTGAGAACAAGCCCAAGGAGGTTATTTTAGGTCGAGCCAGTGGGGTTTGGGGACAGGATACCCTGTGTCCCCTCAGCCAGGGATCGGGGAACTCGAATGGTGCGTTCCCTTCGCTAATCTCAGGGAGCAGATCAGTAGGTCATGGACATGTTGATGATACTGGTGGAGTTAGAGGTCATCTAGATCTTTCCCCAAGGCCTGGCCAAAAAGATGAGGGCTGTCCCAGAACCCTTGTGGCAACACCGTCCTGGTTAATTGGTGGGGTGTGCCATGTGGGGACATCAATTCAAAAGCAAACAAATTCTGGCAGTAGTGTGGAAAGGGATGCAAAAGAAAGCATCCTTTAGGTCTAGAACGGGGTTTCTGGGGGAATGTTGCTGAGTGATGTATAGGGTTGGGCACCACAGAGAGTAGAGGCACCGCCACCTCATTACCTGCCCTCAAGTCTTGCACCAACCAGCAGGTGCCATCCTTTCTCTGGACAGGTAAGATAGGGGTGCTACAAGGAGAGCATGTCAGGATAAATAGACCCCAAACTAGGAATTTTCTTATAAAGGGTTCAAGACCTTTCCAGGCCTCAGGTCACAAGGGATATTGTTTATCACGGGGATATCCCTGTTGCAGTTTGAGATGGACCATAACCGGCTGGGCCATTCTGGCATGGCCTGGGGAACCAATGTCCCAAACTGCCACAGGGGTATCTGCCTCCCAGTGTGGCTGATCTGGCCTGAGAGCTCTGAATCTGTTAAGACGCCTGTGAGGCTGGGTTCCTCCTGAGGGTAGAAAGAAACCTGTGCTTGCAGTTTAGAAAGCAAGTTGCATCCTAGCAGGCTGATGGGACAAGTGGGAATCACTAGAAATGAATGTTCAATGGTCACATCCTCCCACAGGCAAAGCAAAGGGAGAGTAAAGAATTGTTTGGTAGGGACCCCAGAGATTCTAGTGACCATACAAGCTTGAGTGCTCAGTTTTCCCGAGTAGGTGAGGAGGACAGAGTAGGCAGCCCCAGT
The DNA here is from genome assembly GCF_040939455.1 of Microcebus murinus. Taxonomy (NCBI): domain Eukaryota; kingdom Metazoa; phylum Chordata; class Mammalia; order Primates; family Cheirogaleidae; genus Microcebus; species Microcebus murinus. The sequence continues at coordinate 88,659,141 of NC_134105.1, forward strand.
ACCCAGAAGGAAATTTACTGGCTCAACTGCTACCAGGAGGGTCACCCTGGGCTCCAATCCAGTCATTGTCATCTGCCAGGGGGCTGCTGGGAGCAGGCTCCTTCTTTGTTGTACCATGATCTAGTCTGGGGACCGAGTCCCCTCCTGGGATGATCCCATAGGACAGAGTGCAGACCAGTGACCTGTTTGATGGCACTGATGACCAGGGGTCTTGGGAGGCCTGTCCCTGTTGGGACAGTTCTTGGCCCAATGCCCTTCCCATCAGCAGATGTGGCACCAGAGATCCCTTCCTTTGGTGACGGCCTTGGCCATTGGTCCAGATGTGGCGCCAATGCTGCCATTAACTGGACAGGCCCAGCCCCCTTCCTCCACTCCTCTTGAGCCTGAGACTCAAGCTCAGAAGTTCTGTTATAGAAAACAGAATTAGCAGCAGCCACCATGTCATCCAGGGAGGTGGTAGGGTCCTGGACGAGCTTCTGGAGTTTTCCTAATATCTGGTGCTGCTTGGGTCAAGAATTTGTCTTTTAACATCACTTGTCTCCCATAGGAGTTAAGATCGAGAGTGGTGTGTCTCTCCATTGCATCCCGGAGCCGATCCAGGAAGGCCACGGGGTTTCCTCAGGCCCCTGGGTTATGAAGGAGACCTTAGAATAACTGACCATCTTTTGCCTGGCGGCCTTAAGGCTAGCCTAGACACATACTAGAAAATGTTCTCTTTCCCACCTCCCTTCTGAGGAACTATATTTCACCCTGGGTCAGTCATGGGCACTGTTATTTCACAAACTGGATAGCTAGGATCTGCAAGGTGTAATCTAGTGGCAAACTTTTGTGCCTCCGTTAACACTCTGGATTTCTTAAAATCATTTAAAGTCTGGCTTAGAACAACATGGACATCTTTCCATACCAAGCCATAGGCTAGGCATGAATGCTGGAATGTCTCTACATACCTGTCGAAGTGATCGGTGTAGCTTCTCAGATCCTGTTTTATTTGTTTTAAGTCTGCTAAACTAAAGGGTTTATGGACCAGGGTTGGTCCAAACTCCCCCACTGCTTCCACCAATGACAGGAGCCGAGTTGTGTTCCCCATAGTGGACGTACAGACAACACCACCTCCCCCTTCAGGCCTCCCTGAGTAGGGGGGCAGCTCGGAACAGGCGGGAACCTGAGGAGAATCTCCTAACACCATAGTCTTACTTGGCTCCAAACACCCCTTGCACCACCAAATATTTTCCCATAAATAAAAAAAGCCTGTACATATGGTATTTTGGCCCATTTTCCTTCCCTTTTGCAGAAGAGGTGCAATTGTCAGATGGTTGGGTGATTTAGAGTCCCATATGGAGGCCACTATTCTCCTCTGTCCAGCTTGTGCTGTGGCCAGGTGGCTGTGCAGAATAAGATTAAATGTTTCTTCTTCAGAGTGTCTGGATCAAACTTGTCCCAGTTTGAGAGAATGCGCCCCAAAGGGTGGTTAGGAGGGGATTTTGAATTCTGTGCACCCACCTAGAAAGTAAGGAGGGAAATTTTAGAAAAGAGGGGGGAAGGAGAGACTTAGCTAGCTGGGGTCTCTTGGAGCTGGGTGTCCCCAGGTAACAGTCCGGGCCATGCAACTGAAGTACCGGTCCAGACGTCTCTTCCGATTCGTAGGAAGAGGGGCTGTGCATGACCCCTCAAACCAAAGAGCCTCTCATTTTTAAGTGCCAGGACAAGGATATCTGCTGGTATAATGACTTGGTTCGTTTGTAAAAGCACCAGTGATTGGGTGGCCAGCCACGATAAGGAAGGCTTTTCCTGGGACAGAGTGAAAGAAGCAGCGTGGGAGTGAAGGGGACAGGCCCATAAAACCAGGGGTGTAGGTATTTAGTTGTGCCCCACATAGGAGAGACATGGAGAGGACAGATGCAGAAGTGATATCATAAGGTAACCCAGGTCTGCTCATGCACAGGTATGTCCACAGCTGTATAAACCGTCAGGTCCTAAAAGGACCGTAACAACGTAGGCACTAACTGAGTCCCGCTTTGTTTATTACCGGACATAGAAGTTCACTCAGAGCGAGTGAGCCAGGCACTAGATGGCTTAGCGGAGACAAAACCGGGGGAAGAAACACCGTTTAGCCTTAACATGGGAAGGGGTCTAAGCACCTCATCAGATCAGAAAGAAAAGTCTGTTTTCAATGCCAATGAGAAGCCCCAAGCACAAGTTACAGCAAAGAGCCCTCTTCCCTAAGGTGAAACAAAATGAAAGACTTCTCCCCTACCAAGAGGGACATGTCCCCAAACTCCTTATCACACACCTGGGTTTAAGCCAAGAACTCCACTGTGTAGGCCGAAAAATGGTGAGGGTGAAAAAGTGAAAGCAAGTTCCCTCATACCCTCCCCCCCCCCCAGCGCTGGCTGTAAGGCAGGGAGGCAGGAAGACCAAAAGCAAGAATGTCATCGTGCAGAAAGATGAGCCGGCTTGCCCAGACAGGGGCATCCGAGTCATGGCCCTGAATATGTAGGGTTTGGCAATCTCGTTCTGTGTTCTCAGTTCTTGCTATGCTCTTGGCGGAAGAATGACCAGACACACCAAAGAAAGGCAAGTATGAAGTGAAATGTATTGAGGGGAGCAAGATAGGATTAGAGAGTAAGAGCAAGATATGGTTTTACAGAGCAAGATACATACGGCACAGATGATGACCAGATCCCCTGTAGCAAAAGAGAGTTTGGTTATGGTCTGGGACTTGTTTTATAGTGTCCAGATAGGGACCAACCTGTGGTGATGTCATGATGGAACCACTTTGATGCACAGTTGGGAGTTATATGACCTGAGTCTTAGTGTGCATGCAGATCTCCCATGAGCCTCTCTGAAAGCCCATTTGTTGGAGGGGGGAAGTGGTGAACTGCAACATAGATTTAAGCTAATGACATGATAATTAGCCTTAGGTTGTCTTAAATCACTTCCAGACTCTATTGTACCTATACTGCTTGGCCGGTGGGCTAGAGAGTCCTCTGCATTCTTTGGCAGTTGGCCTGCTAAATTCTGATTGTCAGATTCTTAAGGTGTTCCCTCCTCCCCCAGGGATGGCAGTCACCTGCCTTGTGCCCAGGAGGGGCCGGAGGTCCCTCGCTGTCTACCTAACAGAAGCAAGATATTAACAAAATTCAGAACCACAGGAAAGTTACAGAGGTCCTAGAATCTTAGAAGTTCTTACATCCTGCTTAGCTATCCATTTGAAAAAAACCCAGATGTCGTCCCTACCTCACATCTATAATACAAAAATATACCTTCCAGATAGATAAAATATTTAAATATAAAAAGGAGCCACAAAAGACATGAAAGAAAACAGGGTGACTATTTTTTTATTTTAGATAGAGGAAGACCTGTGCAAGTAGAAACCCAGAAAAGCCTGATACATTTACATAAAATTTGTAAAGTTCTGGACAACAAAAGCTCTATATACAAAGTCAAAGCACAAAGGACAATCTGGGGAAAATATTTGCAACAAATAAAACAAAGGGTTTGTATCCCTAAGTTACAAAGAGCTTTTCCATGTCAATAAGAAAAAGAGAAATAACCCAATAGAAAAATGAACAAAAGCCATGAGTAAGTAATCCATAGAAGAATTATAACTAGCTAATAAGTGTATGAAAAGAAGTTCACCCTCCTCCATAGTTTAAATTAAAATTAAATTTATCAGTGTGGCAAATATTAAAGACATGAATAATATTTAGTATGAATAAGATGTGAGTTAATGGGCATTTTCATAGGCTATGTTGTTGGAAGAAGAAATTGCCTTATTGGAGGGCAATTTGGTAATATCTATTCAAGTTTGAAGCCTTCCATTTCTAGGAATTTATTCTAGAATAAGGATATACACTCACACATCAGGATGTTCATGGTGCATTTCTGGAAAGTCAGTGTGAATTTTTTTCTTGATACACCTGTGTTTTGTCTCTACCCCTTTGGGATTCTATAGGCACCTGGGGTGTAAGGTTTACACAGTCCAGAAAACCCACCGATTTCTCCATAAGGCCATCTAGCATTAAAGGCTCTCATGAATTCCCCAATTCCCCTTCCCTAACAGCCCACTTTCTGTTGGAAAATCCTCCTGACTTTGGGAAAGCCATTCACATCTTCACTCCAGACGCAGAGCACATGATCCAGATTAAGGACAGTCAGTCATGGCCACATGACCCGAACTGGTCCAATCATGATACAGCTCAGGATTTTTGTTGAAAGTCCTAGAACAGAGATTTCTTTTTCCTGTAGATGTCTTGGATAAATGCATAACCTGAACTGTTCTAGCTCTTTTTACTACAAGGATAAAAATGAGCCTGAGGGTAAAGCTAACCTACAGAGCAAGACTGAGACAAGAGAATCCCAGAGAAGTGGAACTAAAGCCTGTTGATAGCCTCTGGACTAAGCCACACCTGAATCCCACCTAACTGTGATGAAAAAGGCAGTACATTCTAAGCCAGTTTGAGAGGAGATGTTTGTGTGCTTATAGTGGAAGCCTGTCCACCAAGACAAAGTTCCTCCTTCTCACAGGCAATCTGGTTCCTTTTCTCTGTGAGACTCTTCCTTGGAGAACAAATTCTTGTTAGTTCTTCCTGGGAACTAGGGAAGCTGTGACTTCCTTCACCCAAGGCTTGGTTGCTTTGGGATGAGGCTGCAGTGAAATACAGAGGAGAGAGAAAATGCCTTCTCCTCTTTGTGAGCCTCCCATAGCTTGTTGCAATGACAGTGGTGTCTCACTGAATTATCTCACCACATTTGTTTCAGCCGAGAAACTAGGAACACCCCAAATGCCCATCAACAGGGTAAGTAATCTGGTCCAGCCACATGGAAGGATACTCTGCAGTCTTTTAAAAAGATAGAGGAAATGCTCTATAAATTGCCATGAAAGGAGCCCAGCATAAATTGTTTATTCAAAAAAACAGGTTGAAGAACAGAATATATGTAGTACAATCCCACTTTGTTTTTTAAAACTATGGCTCTAACTGACTAGAAAAAGGTCTAGAAGGAAGGTTGTTTTACACAACAACTTTTTTAATGATCTCTAGGGGCTAGAATTCCGACGTGTTTGCATTTTCTATTTTTTCCATTTCTTAATTGAATTTGTAGAGTGTAATAAAAAAGTTTTTTTTTTTTTTTTAAAAAAGAAAGTTCTTACAGCCCTGGCCTCTTGTCTATAGTTCCCTATTCATTTGTGGCGGTAATTGGAGGCCTCAAGGGAGCTGCTGTCACTGCCTGAGTATGCAGTCCAGCATCCCCGCTGCTCTAAGAAGCTCCAGCCCCGGCCTGTTTGTCGGTCCATGCAAGAGAACTCCAGGATGAGTAGGACCTCGGGGGCAGGGCCATGTGTCCGGTCGTCCTGACCCTGGCGTATGGCGCCCTGTGGTGCGGAGTGATTGTGCCAGTGTGCCAGGCTGTGGCGAGCCTCTGGTCACTGGCCTTGTTAAAGGAGGACATCAGCTTGGGTAGTAGGCAGAATCATGATCCACAGACATCAGATCCTCGTCCCTTGGTATCTGTAAATGTTACCTTATATGGGAAAGAAGTCATAGCAGATATGATTAAGTTAAAGATCTTGAAACGGGCAGATATTTTTGGAGTATCCCAGTAGGGCCTAAACCCAATCACAAGTGTCCTTATGAGAGAGGCAGAGGGAGATTTAACACAGACAGAAGAGGAGAAGGCTGTGTGACCACAGAGGCAGAGACTGGAGTTATGTGGCCACAAGCCAAAGAATGCCGGCAGCCACCAGGAGCTGGAAGTGGAAAGGAACAGATTTCTGCTAGAGCCGCCAGAGGGAACACAGCCCTACTGACACCTTGATTTTGACCCAGTGATACTGATTTTGGACTTCTGCCCTCCAGAACCACGAGAGAATACATTTCTGTTGTTTTAAGCCACCAAATTTGTGATGATTTGTTACAGCAGCCACAGGAAACTAATATAGCTTTAGGAAGTAAGGCATGCCTGTAGCTGTGCGCAATGCTCTTCCCTGCCGCTGTGCCTTCCTAATTACAGACTGCTCGGGCTGAAAAGAAAATGAGGTTGCTTTCTCCAGACACCCTTGAGAGGGGCTCGGAGACATCTAATGAGCTCTGGCACTTGGGAGGAGGGGGTGGGGCGTGGAGCATGGCCTGGGCTCTCCACCAGGCCCCAGCTGGGGGAGGGGGTTGCCCAGCAACCACAGAGGCCCCACCAGGCTCCCGACTGTGCCCTGGTTTCTCCTCAGAGCAGTATTTGCTCTTCGTGTATTGTTAGAGTGCAGAGGCTATTAAAAAAAATTAAAAACACCAACCCTCAGCTCAAAATAACTTCGCAGGTTCTAAAAATGGAATTCTGCCTAGTAGTAATATTTCTCACTCCCACAATAGTAAAATTTCTCACTCCCTCGTGCTCTGTAGGTTTGTTCCGCCCAAGGAGGAACTGCTATTAATGGCAATTTCTGCCTGATGTAACCCCCTTGGTGTGCCACCTGACTGTGGAGGGTGACAGTCTCTTGCACAACAGACGTCACCTCTTCACCCCTCCTCCCACACAACCTCCCCAAGGGTGTTAGGGTGTTGCCTGCTCTAATTGATAACCACAGTCACTCTTGGGTCAGAAAACAGTAACAATGATAATAAACCAATTACTTACGTCACTGTCCTAAACACTTAACATATACTAACTCATATACTTCTCATGATTACCCTGTAGGGTAGGTACTATTATTGTCCTAACTTTACAGATGAAAAAACTGAAGCACAGAGAGGTTAAGAACTTGCCCAAGGGCACCTAGCTACCAAGTGGCTGAGCTGGGGTTTGAACCCAGCCTAAAGGGCTCCAGGGTCTATGCTCTTTCCTCTTATGTTATATTGGCTGGCTGGAGTGGGGAGGCTACAGCCGGCAGTGGCCAAGGTCTTTTTTCTGCAAATGGAGCTGTCCTGGGCAGGAACCTAGGCTGAGATGTGGTCCTCACCAGCTGGTAGGTCCTCCAGCTCTTTTGAGGTCAGGGCCATAGTGACCTGGAGAAGTCTCCAGAAGCATGCATTCTGCCCCAGTGCCTTCCATGTGATCTTCCTGCTGGGGTTTTCGTAGATGGTGACTGTTAGCAGGGTGGGGAATGGTCCTTCAGCTTGTGGGCACAGATCTCTCAGATGGGTGCCCTGGTTCGAAAACCAATGTGAAGTCCTCAGGCCTGAGAGTAGAGCAAACCTAGTCCCACCCTGCTCACATTTACTGGGCAGAGGGGCGGAGAAATAGCCCCCTGCAGGCTGAGGTTGGCTCCCCAGGAAGGGGGCCCAGCAGCCCAGCTTCCTCTCCTTTCCCTAGGGAGGGGCCGGCAGGGGAGGGCAGCAAGAGGAGGGGACGGTCTCCCAGGCCTGGGGTGAGGTGACAGGTGCCCGTGCTGTCTGTACCCATGCAGGGTTGGCCTGGCTCCTTGAAGCGAGCACAGCCTAGAAATTGGAAAGACCCAGCTTCTAGTCCTCGTTCCCCCAGGTTGGAGGTGAGGTATCACGGTCTGTATCCCAGACTTCCCCTCCGTAAACCAAAGGATTAGGTGTGCTTTGATACGCAAAAGCCCTTGTAAACCCATAACTGCTCTACAAATCCAGGCCGGTTTGCTGGGTTTCCTCTCTGAGAGGCAGCAAGCCCTAGGCAGCAAAAGCCAAACCTCAGGGTCTGGGGCAGCTCCTGTCCTCTCCTGGGTGAGCTCACTTCTCTTCCCTCACTAGCAAAATAGGGATTAAAAGGACTCATCTCAGAGTTGCTGTGAGACTTAAAGAGACGGTCAGGGACAGCCCCTCCTGGAAAGAGCAGAGCATCACCTGTCCTAGAGAGGGGCCATGCCTGCTGGAGGTGTGGGTCGGGGAGCCTCCACAGGGAGCAGGGAACCAGGCGAAGGGATGGCAGACTGGCAGCTCTCACCTGTCCAGCAAAAACAGCACACAAAAAAATGTGAGCGTCTTGCAGGGGAGAGGGTGGGCGCCAGTCTCTAGTTCACCCGCAGAGCTCACCTCTCCCTGCCCTGTCTGACGCAGGGCTGGGTACCACAGGCCATGAGCTGGCTGAGTCCTGCCTTCAGAGAATCTGGACCAGAGGGTTTGGGTGTCCCAGGGGACGCCACTCCCATCGCCAGCCCCACCCGGGCCTTGGCAGAGCCCGTGTGTGTGGGGGCAGTCCTCAACTGCTCCGGACCTCATCACTCTCCTGTCCTGCCAGCCCTCCTGCAGGGAGGAGAGCGGGGCCTGCTGCCTCCATTCCTCTGTTCTAGGCTTCCTGGACTCCCCTTTTCCCAGAGAGGGTGAGGGCAGAGGGAGGCAGTGTCTCCGCTGGGCCTGTGGAGGAGACTGAGGCCCGGTGTACCCTGGCCAGCAGCCCAGGAAGTCTGAGCATGTAATGAAAAGTTTGCATCTTCCAGAGTCTGCGTTTGGGGACAAGAGCTTCTAGTGTCGTCCTTGCCCAGTAACATCTGTCCAGGTGCTGTGTCCCCTGCTGCCTGGCTCTGTCTGTCCCTTCAAGCAGACTCAGCAGTCTGATCTCAGCTAGTTCTCAGCACAGAGAGGGCAGACTCCACTCTCCCCTTCGGGCCTCCAAGCAGCCACCGTGAAAGGTGACAAACATGCCTCCCCTTCACCAGCCTCTGCTGTTGGTGAAGCACCACTGGGGGAGAGCCCAGTTTGGCAGAGGTCACCCAGCTGTAAGGGGACAGGCTGAGTGTCAGGCGTACTCTGCTGCATGGTGAACGCTGTGCTGTTCACCTAGTGCGCCGCGACTCCCTCTGCGGCCAGGACCGTGGGAAGCGGTGGGGGGCGGGTGTGTAAAAGGTGCACCCTAGTCTTGGGAATCACTGGAGGAGAGCCCCCTCCCCCAGCCCTGGACAATGGCGTTGAGGAACCCAAATGGTCCCGGGACACAGTGGCCTTTGCAAGGCAGATAGTGGGCCATGATGGCCTCGGCAGCCCACACCCCTCCAGGCTACCCAAGGGCACTGGCCTCACCAGCCAGAAGGTGGCAAAGCAGACAGGTATGCTCAGTGGGCAAGGGACCAGCTTCTGGGGACCAGGAGGAGGGAGGATAGGGCTAGACAGGAGGGGAAAGGCAAGGGCTGGGAACCTGGGTGTCTGGACAGTGGGGAAAGCTCCCAAAGTGACAAACCAGTGGGCTGGCCACGTGGCCCTGACTGTTTCCTCTTCTCTGTGGCTCCACGGCTGGTCAGGAGCTGGGGGTAGGCGTGTGCTTTCTGGGCCGAGTGACTGGGGCACAGAAGTTGGGTGTGGCCATGGGAACCTCTCTCCCCTGCCCATGAACCCGCTGATTCCTGCCACAGCCCCGTGCAGGCGCTGGGCCCATCTTGTCGGAGAGCCTGGATGGCTGCAGCCTGGAAGGGTGGAAGGAGCTGCTCAGAGTCTCCCAGGCCTAGGCGTCCTCCCCAGTCCTGGTAGGAGTGGCCGCCATTCACTAAGCACTTCTCTCTGCCAGGCTTTGTGCTGGGCACCATTGTTAGCCCATTTCACAGATGAGAAGACTAGGACTCAAGGAGAAGGTCTCACCCAGGGCCAATGTCAAGAGTTGAATCAGGGGAGTCTGATTCCTGAGTCCCTCTTCTTAGCAGAACTGCCCCCCAATTCCCTCCCACCTTCTTCACCACCCCGACTAGACATTTTGGGTGCTCTTTCTCCTTCTTGGTCCTAGAGGCTATTGGGCTGCTTTTCCCACCCTCAATCCCCTGAGTTCCTTTTAGAGCCACAAGATTCCCCGTCTACCTTCTGCCTGGCCCTCCTTCCTGCTCTTGGGAGAGGGACAGGCAGAGGAGTCGGGGAAATTATGTGGAGCATCTTGGAGTGGGCACAGACGAGGTCTCCAGCCCAGGCTTAGTGTCCCCAGCCAGGGTTGGTCAGGGGTATAGCTAATGTGACTGGTCAGATACTTCCTGCCTTTTTCTTGGAGGGGTTGAAATCCTCAAGATATTGAGGTCCTGCTGGCCGCTCCACCTTCAGGTCTGATGACTTCTCTTAGCCACCTCATGCTAGGGCCACCAGCAGCAGGTCTGGTAGAGGTCCACTAGGATCCCGCAGTCTGTAAGCGAGGCCTGCTTAGATCTTGAAACTGTGCTGGGTTGCAGGGTTCTTGGCTGCCTGAGAGTGGTCCCTGCCCTTTGCAGGGTGGCAGGAAACATCTTCCCTTGCTGCAAGGTCAGGGGAGGCCTAGAGGGCAGATCCTTTCAGGCTGTGAGAAGCAGACCAGGAATGAGGGGCAAGGTATTCCCTGGGGTGGGAATGGTGTGGACACAGGGGGGTGTCAGAGCAGATCCTTGACAGGCAACTGTAAGTACAGTTGTGGCTCCACATCTGTGGCTTCCTTATCTGTGGATTCCAACAAATGTGAATGAAAAATACTCTGAAAAAAAACCTGTGTCTGTACCTTGTCATTATTCCCTAAGCAATAGAGTATAACAACAATTTACATAGCATTTACATTGTAGTAGGTATTATAAGTAATCTAAAGATGATTTAAAGTAATTGGGAGGCTGTGCAGAGGTTATATGCAAATATGACAGCATTTCCTACCAGGAGCTTGAGCATCTGTGGATTTGGTATCCCCCGTGGAGCCTGGACCCAAGCCCCTGTGGAGGTCGGGGGGTGACTGCAGTCGGGTGGGTGGAGCAGAGGAAAAGTGAAAGGCAGCTGTGTGGCAGGGGTGGCTCTCATCCTGACCATCTGAACACCAGGCTGCAGAGCAAGTCCTTTATGCCAAGGCAACAGGGAGCTGTTGGGGGCTTCGAGCAGGAGAGTGATGTGGCCGTGCTTGCTTTTGAAACAGCCCGCTCTGGCTGCAGCAGTGGCATGGGGAGAGCAGTTAGGGGGTGCCAGTGGGAGCAGAGCACCCACACACATTGCGGAGGAATTCTGCGATGAGCACCCTGAGCAGCTGGGACCCGGCGGTGCGTCATCCTCCCGTGGCTGGAGCAGGGCCTGTTTGACTGGAGCATTGAACAGGCGCGAAGAGAAACACACGTGGCCAGTGTGAGTGCGGTCAGGGAGGCTGTCGTTTGTGCTGATGAGTCAGTGGCCTGTGCCCTGTGCTAGCACCGCCGGCTTCCTGGGATTGGCGCGAGGATTCAGGGAAGGGTGGGAGCGTGGTGGAGCAGAGGGGAGGTGCTGCCCCAGAGAGGCTGCCGGTTGAGAAGCCCAGGCCGGCCTTCATTCCTGCATCTGCTTACACCCTGTGCAGGGCTTGTGAGCCTCTCCTCTGCTCAGAGGCTGGCAGCCCAGGTTAACCCCTCTAGTGGCAACCACGTCGTGCCCTGCCCTCTCCCCAGCCCTCCTCCTCCAGGCCCTAGCACCCAGGGGCGACCCAGGGCAGGACTGGGCGGCAGTCGGGCTTATGTTTCCTTCCTCTCTGAGGGGAGCGTATCCCTGGCTCCCAGCTCTCCCAGCCTTCCCGACTGAGAATCCCAGGCCCCGCTTGGTCCTGATGCCCTGCCTAGGAGCCAGGACCCTCCTCCAGGCCTGCCCTCCCCAAGAGACTTCATCTCTCCCAACTGGCTCCTTGGAGAGGTGTAACAACCAGCTGAAATCAGCTGGCCTTCCTCTGAAGCCTTGGGCTTCACCAAACGAATGAGTAAATGTCGAATGCGGATCATCTTGAGGGCCCGGGTGCGAGTCAGGGGGAGGTAGCTGATGGTGCAGGTGGGGGCTGTCGGGCTTCTCAGACCACAGCTCTGATGCCCTATGGCTCCAGGGCTCCCTGGAGCTGTGCTCTGAGGGTCCACGTGAGGTGAGTGGGCCGGCTCTGCAGAAGGGATGCCTGGGGTGTTGGCCCTTGGCTGCAGAGAGGGAGGGCAGGAGACTGCTGGCGCCACCGTCCACACCAAACTCAGGGCCCCCAAGGTCGGAGTGTGAGTCACTGGTTCAAGCTTGGCAGCTCCCCTGGCCATCTGAGGGCAGAGGGAGGGCTGAGGGGGAGCCCAGGGCAGCCTCTCCAGGGGCAGGGGTACCAGGACGGGAGTGAGGGGGCAAGTGCCTCTAGGGAGATTCCATGGCCAGTGGAAAAAGAACCGAGTGGGCAGGAAAGATGACTCCATCAGCTGTCCCTTGCTTGAGTAAGGCAATGAGGAGTGGGTGGAGCTGAGGGCTTGCTGAGTAATGTCCTCACGGGGGAAGGCCAAAAGCGAGGAGGATGTATGACCCTTGGGTGGCTCGAGGGCCAGTGAAGTCACTCTCTTGACCTCACCCTCTCCAGTGCCTCAAGATAACAGGGTGCCCTTGTGATGCAAGTTCCTTCTTAGTGACACGAGAACAGACTCTGGGCTTCATTCATTCATTCAACACACCCCCACTGAGGGAGAGAGGAGCAGTGCTCTGGGGGGCCGGGGGTGGGGGCTGCTGATACACAAGTGGTTGACAGCCATTTAGCAGATTGATGTCATAGCATGCAGAGGTCCAGGGACAGAGAGATGTAGGGGCACAGAGGGGGACTTGGCTCTGCTGGGTTGTGACAGGGAGGGCTTCACGGAGGGAGGTGGCAGTTCCTGAAGGAAAAGTAGTGACTGGCTGCAAGGAGAGAGTGGGAAAGGGCATTCCACGCAAAAGGCAAGTGGCATCGCAGGACCAAGTCACAGGAGGTACAAAGGACAAAGGACCTGCAGAATGTTGTAGGTGCTATGACATAAATAAGCAGGTGGCTGCCTAGGTGACGAGGCCAGAATGGCCTTTATAGGATCTGCCAATCCACTTGGTGCTGGGTGAAGAGGAAGAGAGGGTCGCACTCTGGTGTAAAGTGTGTGGGGCCTGGAGGCAGGCAGGCCTGGCTTCAAGCCCAGGTTCCTCCACTCAGCAGCTGCGGGGCTTGGGCTGGTCACTTAATGCTGCTGAGCCTTGGTTTCCTCCTGTGCAGTGGGATGGCTGCGACTCTGGGGTCTCTGGAGGCATCGGATGTGACAGTGCTTTGCAAGCTCTAAGTAGCTCTGCAGACTTGAGGCAACTTTGGGGTAGCACCTTAGTGCAGCCACTTCTGCCTTGACCTTGTGGGGCACCATTTCCTACTCTCACCCAGTCAGCGGAAGGTGATGTTTTCCCCTATAGCCTGTGGGGTCACTTTGCTTGGGACCAGCTGCTGCCCACCTGCCCAGAGTGTTGGGGCCTGCCACGGAAAGCTTGGAGACAACGGTCCGCAGCCTGTCTCGAGCCTTGACATGGACAGTGAGGCAGGGGAGGGGAGGAGAGGGACAGTGGACCCCCAGTGGGACAGGGACCCTATGGCAAAACAGAACCATGCTCAGCAGGTGGGTGAGGCCAGGAGTCGGTTGGTGACGCAGTCAGACCACGAGGATGTGGAGGAAAGGATAGCATGAAAAATGGAAGAGTGAGGCAGGCAGAGCTCCTGGTCCTCTGCAAGGAAGTCTGTTGCTGTATCCCACTGACCCACGGCCCCTGGTCTCTGCGTCCGCAGCTTTGGAATGCCTGAGGGGGTGAGGGCTGGAGTGGGGGAAGGAAGGACTTTCTAGCTGTACGGATGTGGATGCCTCTGTGGATGCCTCTTTTCAGGCCCACCTGCCCCATGCTATCTTATCATGGCAGCAGACTCGGAACCCTCCGACCCCCAGTGCCACCCTGGCTCAGACTGGGCAGAGTCCCCAGTGGTCTGTGACTCAGCAGCTCTTTGTCAGAGTGTGGGGCTTCAGCTGGCTGTGGAGCTCTGGTGCCTGCAGGGCTGAGGTCTGCCTAGGGCCGGGAGACCCTCAGCCTGGCTCCCCTCCAAGCCCCTCATCTGCTCCAGTGGCCCTGGAGGTGTCTCTGTCAGCAACACGGTGGTGCCAGGACAGGGCCATGCCCAGTGACTCAGCCTGGCCCTCTTCTTTGCACTGAGTAGGTGTGATAAATATTTGTTGAATGGAATTCTTCCCTTTGGTTGGGATTTTCCACTGCCGCCAAACAGCTGCTCCCGGCCCTGCCAAAGGCCTAGCCTGTTTCTGTATCTGTCCCACACGTATATGTATCGTTTCTTCTCTTCCCTGTCACACCCTGTTCCTCCTCGCAGACATCCCTTCAGATTGCTCCTCAAAAACTGCTGCCTCACCCAGCATGTGCTCGCTGACCTCTGCCTTCTATTTGCTCATAGTTTTCCTTCCTCTGTGCACGTCCCAGAGGGGTGATTGAGGAAAACAGGCCCCGAAGCACAATCTGTCTCAGAGGCCTCTTAGTGCACGCCCGTGTGCGATAGAAGAGCTACCTGCTGCAGGCAGGGCAGACGGTGGGGGTCAGGCTAATTAGCTGTGTGAGACTTAGACTTCTGTGCAGAGATTAACGGGTCTCTCGCATATCCATCCTGGTTGCCTGGTGCAAGTCTGGTTTTTGCCTCTTGCCCTGGACCAGTTGTTTAACAGCACCCTCAATGATAAGGCTGCCCAACTCAGGGGCCACCATAGATGCCAAGGGGTGGGGAACTGAGCTCATCCTGTATGTCCAGGGCCCTGCAGGCCAACTCAGCCAGGTCCACACCTCTCCTTTCAGCCCTACGCCTCCAGGGGAGCACCACTCTCCTGACTGAAACAGGGTCTCAAGGTTGAGGCAGGTCCATCAGGTACGCAGCTGGCAGGACAGTCCCTGGTGTAACTGCAGTGTGAACTGCAAGGGAATAGACTACAGGCATGTGAGCATCGAAGGTCAGGTAAGGAGGGAGAGAACTCGACAAACCGTGTAGTTGCTGCGTAGTCATACCAACACTAACCCTCGTAGTTACTCAGCACACTGCTAAACAGCCCCAGGATGGGAATCCTATTATCACCTCAATTTTGTAGATTTCAGAAACTCAGGCACAGAGGGGTTATGTGACTTGGCAAAGGTCACACAGCTAGTGAGGGTCAGAGCCTGCTTTCAAACCCAGGTGGTCCGGCTCCCGAGCCACGTGCGTGTTACCGTGTTACAGTGCTTCAACCCGGGGCTTCAGCAAAATCTGCCGCAGCAATTTTTCTTGAGGACCAAATAAGGCCAAATACATAAAGTGGCTCTGTAAACTAGAAACACTTTTCCAAACATTAACCAACTGCAAAGTATTTGGGAAATAGCCAGATTGTGTCTAACTGTGGATATACAGTAGATAATGAAAGTATTTGCAAACTTCTGAATCCGTGGTTTCAAAACTAACCATAAACTGAGATTGTGACATTTTTTCCCCTTCTTCCTCTCCTTTTCAGATGAATAAATTATGACCAAATTGTTTCAATGGTATCATTTATTTTTATGATCGATATCAGTACCAAGTCCAGTCAACTCTTGTTCTACGGCATCTCTTACATGGAACCCATCTTTTCTGTTTTTGGGGTGTTGTCCACGGCCACGCCATCTTCCCCTCACACTAGACGACTTCGACAGCTCCTTCACCACCGCTCTGCTTCTGGCCACTCTCATCTCACATCCGTCTTTCCCTTTAGCTGCTCAGAAATTCAACATGCCCATTGCAGTGAACCCCAAAAGGCCAGCATTATAGCCAATGAGATAAGGCAGGAACAGAAACAGGGAGTCAGATGACAGGAGAAAGAACTGGCAAATGTCTTACTATTCACTGGTGATACAACTGCATGCCTAGAAAATCCACGAGAATTCACTGAAAGGCCAACATGACTCACGAGAGTTTTTTAGGTGGCTAAAAAAATAGCAACTAACTAGTTACTAGTTAGTTTATGCAAACTACTATGTTTATGTAGAACATAGACCATGCCAGGCCCTTTCCCAAGTGCTCTACATGCATTACCTAGTTCCCTCCCATTATTATTTTCCCCATTTTGTAGACAAGGAAACCGAGGCACAGGGAAGCTCAGTGGCTTGCCCAAGACCCAGGCAGTTTGGCTCCTGTATCTGCTTCCTTAGCTTCTCTGCCGTCAAGAGCTTTCTTATGTGCCTGCAACTACTTCTTACGAAGTATATCAGGAGAAGAAGATACAGTCGTAACAGCCATCAGAGGTGCTGGTGTTTCACTCGGTGTTGCTCTTTGTCACCCGTGTCCTTTAGCAGCTGTGCGTGTGCCAGAGTCTCACGAAGCCTCTCACAGAGTGATCGTTAGCTTCTGGCCCTTATGCTACTCACAACAAGGCACCCAGGCTCAGCCCAGGGGTTGAACGGAAAGAAGCACCACAGTGGCCTATCAGGAGCCTCGTCCCTGCCCTTGCAAGAACACATTTCACCCACAGCAGCCTGGTTTGCAGAGGGCAACTCTGCCTTCGACAGACACAGCCAAAATCTTAAAATCACAGCTCCATTTCAAGAGAAGACCTTTGATTGACAGTGCTGTAATTAAAAGGCCCATCTGGGGAGTTTCTCCCGAACTAAAGGACAGAGTGCCCTAAACAAGTATGGCAGCCTCCACTTCTTATCAGAAAGAAGCTCCTTGTAGCCAGGCGAGTGGGACCCAAGAACAGCCATGGTGGTCACCCAACGTCTGCAGGATCCAGGGGAGGGCAGGGGAGGGTGGCGCCATCTTGGTTTGCTAGTAGAGTGCATGTAGTATGGTTTCCCTCGCCATTTGGGATTTTTTTCAGAGCAGAAGCAGTGTTTCCTCCTCTCTCTGATCATTTCTAGGGCACCAGATAGCACTCTGAAAGGAACAGGGTGCTTATTAACTGATTGACCAAGCTATGGCCTATGCCCCTCCTTCAGAAGAAATGAATGGAAACATTCATTTCGTAGCATGTTCGGTACTTTCACAGTCGTCTCATTTAAGCCCCACCGTGACCTTATGGAGTGTTGTTATACTCACTTTAGATGTGAGGAAATTGAAGTTCCAAGGGATTAGGGAACTGTTAGTAGATGGTTCCCCAGATGACTGGGGCTTGCGTACAAGTCTGTTGGCTCCAAAGCTCATGGTCTGTCCATTGTATTAATATTACCCTGTCTCCATAGCAGGACACCGTCTTTGCAGTCTGGCCCAAGAGACCTAAATTTGGATGGATGTGAGTTGAGGTAGCTTCTCAAGGATGATAGCGAGGCAGCTGTGGGGGGACACTCCCCCACAGGGTGAGAAAATCCCAAGGTGGATGGGACTCTGGTGTGGGGTTAGGGAGAGAGGCATGACTTCTACAGGTTGGTGTGACATCCCCTAGGATGTCACCAACGGCACTAGCCAGAGAGTGCCCATCAGACTGAGCTGGTGCAGAATGCTCTTCGGGTGGCGTGAGCTCCGCAAAGCCTGCCCCCTTCTTCTGGCACCGAGTCATCTCTGCTCTGAGCCTGTCTGCAGGGTGGGACAGCCTAGTGGGACTTGGCCCAGTGGCCTTAATAGCCCAGGGCCTTTGCCACTCCTAAAGACGGAGGCTGAACCACAGCTCCTCTCACTTGGGCCAAGTTAAATGCCAGGGGTGCTGGTGGAGTAAACAGGAAGGAGGGAGTTTGGATTTGGTCCCTGAGGCTGGGCCCAGGGGTCAGCCTGCCCTCCACGAGGAGGTGGCAAGGACTCTGTTGCTGCCTCACTCCTTTCCCACCCCAGCTGTCTCTCTGGTTTTAATGCAATTCCCTGTGGCTTTTTTAAGGGTGGAGGCTTGGCTGCAGCAGGATTTGGTGAGAAAAGAGAGAATGGAGAGAGATGGTGGTGGGATTGGAGGTAAGAGTCATGTGGGCCATAGAAGGAAGGGCCTAAGCAGTTTATTAAGTTCCTACCTTGCACTCCTTGCAGGAGTGGTGCCGAACACTTCATATACGTAATTCCCTGGATCCTCGCAGCCACTTAAGGCATAGGAACTCATTAATTACCCCCTTGTATTAGTGGTGAAGCTGAGACTTAGCAGAGTCTGACTGAACCCAGCACTATCTGGCTCCCAAGCTGAGGATCTTGCCCACTTCACCAGAGAAGGGTCTGAGTAAAGACCCAGAGAGAGCCCAGCAAGCTCCAGCAGGGCAGAGTTGGGATCACCGTGGTCCTGGGTTCCCCATTCCTTCAGCCCCCTTGCCCCGGCACCCCGGCTGAACACTCCCCTGTTTGGTGGTCCTGGCTCTTTTAGGTACCTTCTGCTGTGCTCTTTCCCCCAGTAAAACCTGCTCTCTGGAAGGGGCTTGATGATTTACACCGAAGTAAAAATGACTCAGAAGGCAGGCGAGGTGCTCTGGAAAGAGCACCACCCATGGAAGACCTGGCTCCAAGTCCTCCCTGGGCTGCTTACTAAATGGAGGAAGATAATTTGGGAGGAAGAACCTAGAACAGTGCCTGATGTATAGTAGGTGCTCTACTCATTTAAATGAGTAGGTGTTCATTTAAATTTCACCTGTAAAAAAAGAGATCCTGACCCTACCTCATTGTCTGTGAAAGTTTGGACGAATATTCTGTATGTGAAGGTTCTTAGGAAACTGTAAAGTTATTTAATTGTAAGAGTATTAGTATCATCTCAGGAATGTGTGTATTTTATGAGAACAAAGTCTTGAGCCAAGGGATGAGGACTTGACTGTCTGGGGAGTTTTCTTGGGCACAGAAAGTCCCTGCTGGTTCTCCAGAAACATACCTAAAGTCCCATAACTTGCCTCTAGCCTCCCTCCTAGGAGGCCAGAAGCCAGGCTGAGCTGGTGAAAGACCCTCATGAGGAACCCTGAGGCTGGATCCCTGGAGCTTCAGAAAACTTATAAAGGAACAGAAAGTCCTGTTTTCAGAGGCTGTAACTTAGCCGTAGGTGGCAGGGAGGCTGACCCTCAGAGAGGGGACTGTGATTGCACAGGGAGTTCCAGGCAGTATCACAACAGATCTGTGCACTGGCTTCCGCAGACCAGAGGATGGACAGGCAGACAGACAGACAGACGGGAGCATGATGGGAAGGGGCTGTGGATTGCACACTGCATGTGGAAGAGACAGCTTTCTGGACGTCCCTGAATTCCTGCCGGGCACTTTAGTCCCAGCTGACCCTCCCGATGCAGCAAGAACTAGCTCCTTTGCAGCCGAAGGCACTCAAGCTTCGAGAGGTGATAGTGCTTGCCCGAGTCACACAGCTCTGAAGAGGTAGATTGGGGATTTAGACCCAGTTCTGTCAGATCCAAAACTCCATTTCTGTCTATTAAGTGGTGTGGCTTCCAAGTAGCATCATCTTTTTTAAAATATTCAATTTTATTTTAAATTGTGGTATAAAAAAACATGTAAGATTTACTCCTTTAACCATTTCTAAGTATAACATTCATTGTTGTCAAGCATATTCACATTGTGCAATAGATCTCTAGAACTTCTTCATCTTGCAAAAATGAGACTCTATACCCACTGAATAACAACTTCCCATTTCTTCCTCCCCTCAGTCCCTGGAAACCACCATTCCACTTTCTGTTTCTATGAGTGTAACTGCTTTAGACATGTCATCTAAGTGGAATCATACAGCAGTTGTCTCTTTGTAACTGGTTTATTTCACTTAGCATAAAGTCCTCAAGTTTCATCTATGCTGTAGCGTTTGACAGGATTTCCTCTTTTTAAAAAGGCTAAATGATTATCCATTGTATGAATATAGCACCTTTTCCTTATTTATTCCTCTTTCGATGCATATTTGGGTTGCTTCCATCTCTTGCCTATTGTGAGTAATGTTGCCATGAACATAAGTGAGTAGCATCGTCTTTTAAAGCAAAGATATTTGCACTTGTGTACATAAAGATACGGGCACACATTCGTGTATGGTGTGTACATCGCTCCCACTGAGGGTAGACCAGGCGTAACCTGCCTTTGGGTAGGCTTAGAGCAAATCAACTCTTTTAAGCAATCACATTTTCTTGAAATGTCAGATTTTAAAACATTTATCAAGTTAACAGAGCATTGAAATGCAATGAAATTTCAAAAAATATATTTTGAATTTTTTTTTTTTTTGCTGAGTTCCAAACAGAGAGTCTATTTTATTAATTAAAATAGTTTGGGACTTAAACCCTTTTTTATTAGCTTCATATTTTGGAGCTTCCAGTCAGATTTTCTCAGATCTCAGAGCATGGCACTTTGCCCTGAGACTGGTTTCTGCCATAGGTATGTTTGGAAGGACAATGTCCCTCTTTAAGGATGGCCTCTTCTATTCTGGGTGAGGATGGATGTCAGGAACGCTTCAGGCCAGAGGTTTACAAACAGTGAGAAATGCCAATGCATTGCATATTGCAGTCCTGAACACATAAACTCATGTTTCCAGCCGAAGCAAAAGTTCCGTGAAACAACACTTGAACCTCCCTCCAGGTGATGCGCTCATATTTTCCAGCCCAGAGCTACCCCAAGTGTGGTCTCTGAACTGCTTATCTCTAGCCAGGGAGGAAATGAGTAAAAAATTAAGAGTAAGCATTTTGCACGTGAAAAGATGTTGACATTATTAGCCATTAGGGAAATGCAAACCAAAACTACAGTGGGATAGCACTTCACACCCAGTAGGGGGGCTATAATAATAATAAAAAAAGGCAGATAATAATAAGTGTTGGTGAGGATGTGGAGAAATTGGAACCCTCATATCCTGCTGCTGTGGAAAAGCTGTAGTTCCTCAAAAAGATAAACACAGTTACCATATGACACAACAATTCCACTCCTAGGCGTATACGCAAGAGAAATGAGAATGTATGCCCACGCAAAACCTTGTACACGAATGTTCACGGCAGCATTACTCTTAATAGCCCCAAGTGGAAACAACTCAAATGTCCATCAGCTGCTGAATGAATAAACAATATGTGGTGTCTCCATACAATGAAATATTATTTGGCAACAAAAAGAAAAGAAGTACCGATGAATCTTGACACATGCTAAAGAAAGAAGCCAGTCTCAAAAGACCACATATTATGATTCCATTTATATGAAATGTCCAGAATAGAAAAATTTATAGGGATAGAAAGTAGATTAGTGGTTGCCTAGGGGCTGGGGCAATGACAGTCTGAGGCAAATGGAAATTACCTGCTAATGGGTAGAAGGTTTCTTTTAGGAGTGATGGAAATGTTCTAAAATCGATCATGGTGAGGGCTGCACCACTCTGTGATTATACTAAGCACCAGTGAATTGGTGAATTGTATGATATGTGAATTATTATGTTAATAAAACTGTTAAAAAAACAAAGTGTTTTAGACACAGCAATAGGACATTATTGTGACATCTAAGAACATGACCTTTTTCTATGAACTCATTTTTATTGTTTTATTGTATTTTGCAAAAGTATCAGTCAGTCCATGACAGATTAGAACTAAAAAAAAAACTAAAAAAGAAAGCAGATCCACAACAGATCCTTTGAGAGGCACTCTTCTCGTCTATTTCATCATTTTAAAAGAATTCTAATTTTCAGACGCTAAATTGACTGTTACCCATTAGTAGGTTGTGGCTTGGAGTTTGAAAAATACTGAAAAACATCACCCTGGGGGCACAGCACTCCAGCAGGAAAAGTTCAGTGAAGTTGTCAG
Organism: Microcebus murinus; assembly: GCF_040939455.1. Classification (NCBI taxonomy): domain Eukaryota; kingdom Metazoa; phylum Chordata; class Mammalia; order Primates; family Cheirogaleidae; genus Microcebus; species Microcebus murinus. The sequence goes on from NC_134105.1 coordinate 88,680,482, forward strand.
AGATGAGTGGCGCCTTCAGGATAAACCGAACCTGTGAACTGACTCTGCCTGCCCCCCTTCCCCTCCTGCTCACCCCGCAAACCTGCCCACTCCATCGCACGTTCGCTCGCAGGCTCCTCGCTCCAGTTCTGCCCAGCAACACACCTGCCCCACGTGCCAAACCAGCTCAGATTCCCATGCCTTTGCAGGTGAAGTTTCCTCTGCCAGGAATGACAACACTTCGGTGTCATCCACCTGGAAAGCACCACGTTAGTCTCCAAGTTGCAGCTCAGATATCATTTTCTCTGACCTGACCTGCTCCTCTGTGCTCCCCTTACCCCATGTCCACAGACATCAAGGCAATGACACTCCTGCCGGTCTGTGTGTCCCAGGAGATGGCGAATTTCCTGAGGGCAGGTGGGACCTTTGGTTCATCTGTACATCCTGGCGCTCACCAGAGACAGATGGATGACCAGTGCTCAGAGCGCAAATGTGGCATAGTTCATCTCTGTTTTGATGACAGCCCACATCCCTCCTGTCTGTCACACTAGACATAGAGCCGGGCAGAGCCCCCCAAGTAAAGTCCTGCCCATCCCACCTCCTTGGCCTAGGCTCTCCCCACCCCCACCACCTCGGGATTCTGGGCCGCACTATCCAGCACTCTGGGTTGCCATGGTGACCCCTATTTCCTGGCTGCTCATATGTCTTTCACTCCTGCATCCCCCACCTGGGTATCGACTGACTTCTATTCTGTTTCATTCTGATCGTATGGGGCCACAGTGTCTCAGGCTTCTTTGATATGGGAACTTCTTATTTTGCTCTCTGCCTTTCAAGTCCTGTTATTCCAGAGAGGATCTTCCTTTTGCCCCCTCCTATTTGCCCTGATTTTTTTATGTCCAGCTGGACCCAGACTACCATTCATTTATGACACATAGTATTATGTAACCTTGTTGCTCTCTTTCTCTCTGGCACGTGATCGTTTAGCTGTACTAAAGCTTAAAAGGTCAAATTACCTCGGATTTGAGGTGAGCCGCATAAACAAATCAAGGGGGACAAACAGACTAAAACATATTGTTGAAATGATTTAAAAAGGCAGAGAAAATCAAATGGAACTAAGCCACACCCAGCCACAGTTTCACACAAATTAGAGGTGCCCTGTGTCTCATTACTATTAGCCACTTTCAAGCTGAGTTGGGACTGAATTTGTGTTTCCACCACTGTAAGGAGGCAGTATAGTGCAACGGTTAGGAGCAACGGCTCTGGGAGTGAAACGTATGGGTTCATATGCTGGCTGTCTTATTTACAAGCTGTGTGATCTTGGGCAAGTTACTTAACTTCTCTGTGCTCCTGTTTCCTTTCTGGAAAATGGAAATAGTACTTGTGCACATTCCATGGGGCTATTGTGAGGATTAAATGAGTTAACATTAAAAGGCACATAGCACAGAGCCTCACTTAAAGTAAGTGCTCAATACATTTTAGCCTCAATTAAGCTGTTTTTGAGCACCTACTCTGCACGTACTCATCAAAGCTAAAGATCTGAGGAAAAAAGGAACAGGAATTGATATCTCATGCCAAGCTTGCCTTTTGGCAGGCACTTAATACCTTATTTGATTTTTACAATGACCCTTTGAGATACATTCCGTTACTCCATTTTATAGCAAAATTAGGCTCAACACATTAGGTTAAAAAAAAAAAATCAAAGAATGCTACTGTCCAAAGTAGGGCAAAACAATCGATAATTTAAGGTTCCATCAACAATTTCTCTCATTTAAGATCAAAGTGCAAATTATTAGGAGGTAATGCTTGAATACCCATTTAAAGGTGGGGAAATGCTGGCTGGAGCTGGTTCCTGCAAAACACTCTCGTTCTAGTTTAGAGAGAGCTTTCCCATGTATCCTCTCCTTTTGTCCTTTAGGCCTCTAAAGAACTCTGTTGAGAATGGAATTGTAATGTCCCCAATTTATGGCTGGGAGCCTGAGCCAAATCAGGTGGCCAATGAGCAACAGAGCAGTGCCTGGACCTCAGGTCCCCCAATGACCATGATGGTTGACCACCGGCAGTGCCACCCAGCTCACGGCAGCAATGGCACCAACGACTCAGACCTCTGCATGGCCGTGGTGATATTTTAGGGAGAACATTCCCATATTCCAGTGTCACGCTCAGCCGAGAAAGCTCCACACCTGGGCTCCTACACACATCCACCCTGTTACAGCAGCTGGCTCAGATGACCATCAAGTCACCTCTTCTCAGTCCCCTTCCTTCCTGGTAATTTTCTCCCTTGGTGGCTCTTGGTGGCTTCCCCACCAGTGGTCCTCAGGCGTGACCAGGTCAGCTCATCAGAGGGGTTCTCATAATCTTGAGTTAGAAAAGGGGAGGGATTGCGGTATTAATCCCTTTCCTCCTAGGTGGTTGAATTTTTACTGAACCTGATTACAATTCCAAGAATTTCTCAAGAGTCTCATAAAATCTGGACCTGCTTGTGGAAATTCGAATAGCTTTTACTTATTCCTTATAAATGACTTCAAATCATCTAAAGAAATTGCTCAGTTGGGTAAGTTTTATATGAAAATCTAAACTTCTTTAGCTTAAGTCTGTTTTTACCCCCAACCACCACCCTCCACTAAACCATAGCACCCTAAGAACAGGAATGAAGATTTTTTCATTATCATGCCTCCAGTTCAAAACAAAGCCTGGCACATAGTAGAAGCTCAATAAATCAATGTTTGCTTGATGGAGAAGAGGTATCAATGGATGGGTGGAGGGGCAGATGATGGATAGACTAAAGGCAAGATGGACAAACAGATATGTGACTCTGTGGCCAGACAGATGGATGAGACCACAGTAATGACAGTGCTGCATTGTGATGTAGCTACAGTTGTTAGCTACTTACTCATGAGGACTTTAGGAAACTAAATGTTTGCTGCATTACCCTGCAGAAAATCTCAACTATCAATTGAATTTGAAAATAAAACTGTACCTAAGATCTTTACTTATGCTTTAGCAAATTGCTGTCCCTTGCTGCTATTTAGCTGGCTTTGTTTTTCAGTGATGACATGCATTTTAGGTTGATAACTTCACTTTGACCTAGAGCTATAAGGACTGCCCAGACTTTTTTTTTTTTTTTTTTTTTTGAGACAGAGTCTTGCTCTGTTGCCTGGGATAGAGTGCCATGGCATCAGCCTAGCTCACAGCAACCTCAAACTCCTGGGCTCGAGCAATCCTCCTGCCTCAGCCTCCTGAGTAGCTGGGATTACAGGCATGCACCACCATGCCTGGCTAATTTTTTTCTATTTTTAGTAGAGACAGGGTCTTGCTCTTGCTCAGGCTGGTCTCGAACTTCTGACCTTGAGCGATCCTCCTGCTTCAGCCTCCCAGAGTTCTAGGATTACATGCGAGAACCACCACGCCTGGCCAAGACTGGCCAGACTTGAGACATGCCAAAGCTTTGATTCCTTCCCACCTCTAGCATGCCTCAGTACCCCCAACAAGTTCACTGTGCTTCTGTTCCCAACACAGAACTCCCAGGCCAAAGATAATTTCTACACCTCCAGGTCACCTCTCTCTCATGATAGGTTAGAGATATTTTAAGAGTGGACACACTGGACAGACTATCCTTAGGTAGGGCTGCAGGTTATGCCCAAGTTGCCTATTACTAGACTTTGGCAGCAAATCTGTTCAAGGGAGGTATCCTCTGTCCCTGCTACTTGGCCACCTTCTCCATTGGGCCTGCCAATGAAGTCTCTGTTCGCTCTTCTCTCTTCCCTGAGCTGGGCATTCCTAAATCCGGCAGGCCCTGGCCCTCTGCCTCTTACTTTTCCTGCTCCTGCCACCACACTCCCACCTGCCTCTGCCTAGCTTCTTGCTGCTCAGGCCTGTCTGTCTGTCCTGATGCAGCTCAGCGCTGTGCAAGGCCCAGGGTCTCGTTAGTCAGTTCTAACTGATAGAGCATTCTGCATAGTATAATACCAAGCTGAACTCTTCCTAGTGGTAATTCCACCTATAGAATTACCTATTCCACAGAATATGGTGATTCTATTTCCATCCCCTGGGGCAACACGAAACAAATCTACTCCATCTTCTCCTGCGTGAGGGTCCTTCCGTGTTGAAGATAACTTTGAAGACAACGAATGCATCACTCCAAGATTTCTCCTCTCTGGCCAACAGCACCAGTTCCAGCAATGTTTCCACAGGGTGCCTGCTTTCCAGACCCTTTCCATCCTGGGCAGTTTCTAGTTTGTCATATTTACTCTTGAAAAGTTTTTTAGAAGACCAAGGAACTGTCCCAGAATGGAGGAGACTAAGGAGGTATGACAGCTAAATGCTATGTGGCAGGCTAGATTGGGTTCTGGACCAGAAAAGGAAGATTAGTAGGAGAATTGAATTAATGAATAAGATCTATAAATTAACAGTATTGTGGGGCTGAGGAGAAAATTCCTCTTTTCCCCTGAAAGTTCGCCGAAAGATCATCTCACAAGTAAGGCAGATTAATAAGAAGAGGCTTATTTACTATGCCCACAGAGAGAATCACAGAGTGATTACCCAATATGTCAATGGGATCTAGATATTTTTATACCTGCCTTTTAGAGGTGAGGTGAGGTAAGGAGTATGGGTAATTCTGTTTAGGGGCAATAAATGGTTGCTAGGGAGGATGAATGTATACTTGAGAGAATGAATGGATGATGGGGGGAACAGATTGACCTATAAATTAACCTAAGAGATAGGTATTATGTTCAAAGTGATTAGGGCCAAGTCTTGTGGCAGTCTTGATTTTCTTTCCTGCAATATATTGAGATAACAGGGAAAGGAAGGGAAGTCCACTGTTCCTTTGCTGGGTCCATCTGGTTATGCAGATAGAGGGAAAGCTCCTTCTGAGGGCCTGTTGATCTCCAAGGGTCTTTAATTCAAAATACTCTTTATACCAAGGAGTCATATTTTGGAGTGAAATTTCCTGAGCTCCTTCAGTAACAATGTCAATTTCCTGGTTTTAATAATTATACTATGGTTATGTAAGATGTTCACATTTGGGAAGGCTTAGTGAAGGGCTTATGAGAACTCTTCTCACAATTTTTTTAGAGATCTAATATTATTTCAAAGTGAAAAACAATTTTTAAGCTAAAAAATAGTCTTTCGGCTGGGTGTGGTGGCTTGTGCCCATAATGCTAGCACTTTGGGAGGCCAAGGCAGGAGGATTGCTTGAGGTCAGGAGTTTGAGACCAGCCTGAGCATGAGACCCCAACTCTACAAAAAATAGAGAAATTAGCCATGTGTGGTGGTGTGCTCCTATAGTCCCAGCTACTCAGGAGGCTGAGGCAGCAAAATTGCTTGATCCCAGGAGTTTGAGGTTGCTGTGAGCTATGATGATGCTCAGGTGACAGAGAGAGACCCTGTCTCAAAAAAAAAAAAAAAAATAGTCTTTCAGATGTTGTGTTGGATTTGCATGGTGTCAGTTTAGCTAAAGTGGAACTACAGTTCCCAGAATGCCTTTCTGTCCATAGTTTGGAGTTGTCTTGGGCCACAAGAGACCTGTGTGGAAGTTTGGGAAGGCAGAAGTGCAGGAATGCCCGGGCAGGGCTCGAGGCCCTGTGCGGCGTGTGCATGTTGTTGCATCTCTCTGGCTCCCCTTGTTGGTGCAGGGCAGTGGCCACACCTGCAGCTCCTGCCTGCTGCACTGCCGCTTCTCTGGCTCTTCAGCCCGGTGTGTACTCAGCTCTTTCTGTGAGGAAGACCACCATTCGGAAGGAACAGTTTGGAATCTTGTGGCTGCTCTTTCCATATTTGATATATGCTGAACATTTCCCCCAGTAAACACTTTGATGACCTATATTAAAATCATTCTAATCTATTGGTAAGGAACTTGATGAGTTAGTTGTTATTAGTCATCTGTATCAATGAGGTCTAAAATTTGGTTACCTTTTTGAGAAATCAAGTCACAGTGCAGTCTCCTTTTAAGCTAGTGTCAACTATAAATCTCCAGAAATTTTCCCACTTGAGTTGCTCTCAAATCCAGGTCCTCCAATTCATTTTTGCAAGTGGCTTTTTGAAGCTGAAGGTTTAGCTTTACATTTCTCCCCAAAAAGTTTTATCTTGGAGCTTTTGGTTCATCATTCTAGATATCCTGATTAATTTGCATGTGAGATCTGTCAGCTATCCCATTAGTTATTCTTACCAACTCTGTATTACTCATACATTTGGTAAGAACATATTCAAAGTCTTATCCAAGACTGTAAAGGACAGAGACATCAATCTTCTCATGGGTCAGCATGAATCAGTCAGTCCAACCGGGTGTAAACTGGCTGAAAACCCTCCACCTGTACCGTCATCTAACTCACTTCTTTCTACCTCATCTACAAAAATATTGCAAGATGTCATCTCAGCATTTTCTTCATTTGTCAGAGCAGATAAGACTTCTGCTTAATAATCTGTAACTAGTACAACTTGCCTTACCAGTTAGGGATTCAAATAAGATTCTCATAATCTCTTATTTTCCAGATTAACCTCTTGGATCCCTACGTGGCCAAATCAATTCATTTCCAAGGCTGCTCTAACAAAGTACCACAAATTTGGTGGCTTAAAACAGCAGAAATTTAATCTCTTGCCGTCAGGGGGCCAGAAGTCTGAAATTGAAATGTTGGCAGGGTTGGTTCCTTCTGGAGGCCCTGAGATAGCATCTGTTTCACGCCTCTTCCTAGCCTCTGCCGACAGTCCTTAGCACTCCTTCACCTGCTGCTGCATCTCGCCAAGCTCTGCCTCCGTGGTCACCTGGCCTTCCTCTCTGTCTGTCTCTCTGTGTGTCTTCCTCTCTTCTTAAAAGGATACTGGTCACATTAGATATAGGGCCCACCCTAATCTAGTAGGACCTCATCTTAATTAATTACACCTACAAAAAACTTATTTCCAAATAAGGTCACATTCTGAAGTTCCAAGTGGACATGAATTTTGAGGGGACAGTATTCAGCCCGGTATATCAAATAAGCAAAAGCCTCCCTCTCCTTGCTGCCCACGTATGGTTGCACAATTTACACAGTGCATGGGGGAGGGAACCTGGGTGCTCTCTCTGCTGCCATGTGCATCACCGCTGAAACCAGCAGCTCCTGCCTGGATGCCGCCAACAGCCCAGCTCTGGACAAGGCCAAGGTGTCTCTTCCCCAGTGTTATGCTGAGACGAGAATGTGCCACATGTGGGCTGCTACACACAGACCCTCCCACACACCATGCCAGAGGACAATCAAGTCACCATTTCCCACTTCCTCTTCCCACTTGGTTTGGGAATGGGGAGGGTCTTGTCATTTCAGGTGGAACCCGTCCATGAATTCAGCTGTGACCGTTTCAGCCCGTCAGAGATTTACTAACATGCAGCCTCAAATGATGAGGGAGTGGTTCTGAGCCCTTTTCTCCCAGAAGGCTCCTTGGCCCTATATAAATTTGCCCAATTGCTTCAGCAACCAGACTTTCATACCAAGAAATATGGAGAATAGCCTTTGTCCAGCCACACATCAGGGAAAAAAGGTCCAGTTATATCCTCTTCTCAGGATAATGGGGGCCTAGCTGCCCACATTTACATAACTGAAGGGGACCGTTCACGTGATTGTTCTGGGAACAAAGACGTCCTCCAAGAAGATTGGCTGCCTCCTCCTGCTAGCTGGCAACTTTTACATGGCAGTTTGTTGAGGCAGGAAGATATAAAACTTCGCTTTGTGGGCACTCCTTTACAAATCTAGCCCATATTTGTACCATGAATTAATGTCAAGTTTGGAAGTCAGAGGTCATTACATTACCCCATTTGCACATTCTTTCTGTTTGAAAACTGACAAACATTTCACACTTCCCTGGCTATTGGCTCCTTTCCCAATTTCTCAGAAATCACAGACAGCAGCCCTGCACTCACATCCCCGAGTTCTGACAAGATTCCTCTCAAGCCAGGGGCTCCCAGTCCCTCTTCCCCAATCTGGAGCTTGATGTCCTTCTGGAATGCAGCTCCACACTTTCTGGTTTGAGAATTACTCTTCTTGAGGTAGAACATTATTATTTAACATTATTCGTTAAAAAAACTTTGTCCCCTCCACTAACTGTGGGGCCTAGCTGTTTTTTGTTATTTTTCTTGCTCCAGATAATTTTCTAAAGCAGTATTTCTGTCATTTGTGTAGGGCTCAGCTCATTTTACATGTTCCTGACACAGGTCTGCAGGCTTGTGCTGCTTTCGGCATTTGTTTCTGGCCCTCTGCTCCCTCCCACTGTCGCACATGCTCCTTGGAGTTCTGAACTCACCCTGTATTCCAGGTTGTTTCTTCAGATGACCCCTCTGGCCCAAGTCCACCTTCCTTCTCAGTGAGGTTACTAGCTGTTCCTTGTTCCGCTTAACTGTTGTGGAGCACCTACCGTGTGTTAGGTGCAGCACTCGGCAGTACTGATGCACCGGCCAACAAAATCAGAAATGGTGCCTGCACTCACAGACTTAAGGAAACAGACAGTATTCAAATAATTACACAAATAAATATAAAATCACAGCTATAATGATTGTGAAGAAGAGGCACATAGTGTTCTAAGACTATAAGAGTTTATAAAGAGTTTGCTTGCTTTTTTCTTTCTTTCTTTCTTTCTTTCTTTCTTTCTTTCTTTCTTTCTTTCTTTCTTTCTTTCTGTTTCTTTCTTTCATCTAGTTAAAGAAGCAAGGAAGGGATCAGTGAGATCTAAAAGATGAATAGGAAGGATTTACTGATGTCAAAAAGGAAGAAGGAAACAGACCAATTAGAAAATGAGCAAGAGATATGAACAAACTCCTCACCAAAGAAGAAATGCAAAGAAGAAATAAGCACAGGCATTAGGAAATTGAAGATGAAGGGATCTTTCAGGGCAGTGAAATGATTCTGTATGCTACTGTAAGGTATCAGATACATATACTACCTGTCATTATACATTTGTCTAAACCACAGAATGTACACCACAAAAAATAAATCATAATGTAAACTAGAGACTTTGGGTAACAGTGATGTGTCCATGTTGGTTCATCAGTTCTAACAAATGTACCACACTGGTTCAGGATGTTGAGGGTGGAAGAGGCTGTGTGTATATGGGGGTAGGGATGCAGGTGGGACAGGATACATAGGAGCTCTCTGTACTTTCCACTCAATTTTGTTGTGACCCTGAAACTGCTCTAAAAAATAGTCAATTAATTAAAGAAAAGGAGGGGAGGGAGAAGAGAAAGAGACTTTCAGGAAGAGACCAGCACACGCAAAGGCCCTGGGGCAGAGAGAAGCTTGGTGATTATGCAGGACTGAAAGAAGCCATTGTGGGTGAAGTAGAGGGAGGGAGGTGGAGCTTGGTAGGGCTGGAGGGACAGGTGAGGCTCAGACTCTGCAGGGTCTGATAGGCTGTTGAAGCTGCTTTTCTTTTTCCTGAAAGCACTGGGAAGTCATTAAGTGGTTTTAGAGGTGTGGTGGTAGGATAGGGATGCTAGGAATACAATCATATTTCTATTTTGAAATAATCACCCTGGTTACTGTGTGTTGGAACTCTGAAAGGAGCCAGAGTTGATACAGGGAGGCAAGTTGGGAACCTGATACGATAGCCCAGGTGAAAAAATGAAGAGTGGGTGATGTGGGAATGGGAAAAGCAGCAAGACAAATGTGAATTTAAATTGGACAGAACTTGGAGGGAAATGAAATATAGGAAAGAAGGAAGAAGGAGGGGTCCAGCATGTTTCCTTGGTTAATTCGTGATTGTAAAATGAGAATTTATTTCTTGGAGATTTCTGTCCCTTTTTAGCCATATCCTCCTTTTAAGTTCTTGACTCATACAAATTTCCCAACTTGTTGAAATCTACTTTCCTTGAGCGAAGTAAACAGGTCCCTTCTGTGCTATAAAGGGCTCCATGATGAAGCCAGGACTTTTTCCCGCGCCTCAGTCACCTCTGCATCATAAACTAATATGGACACATGCTTTTAGAATTAGGGCCAACAAAATAGCTCCCCTTATTCCCTCTAGTTTTTGAAAGTTGAGTTCATAAAACAAATTAAACATTCTTTTGTCATCTGCAGGATGAGTAGTTGCCATAGTCATATAGTCCTTACCATGTCCCAGGCATCCTTAGCTCATCGAATCCTCCCAAGAACCCAACGAAATAGTACAATTATTATCCTCATTTTGCAGATGGGGAAACTGAGGCACAAGCCGGGTAAATAACTTGTCTGTGTTCATACATTCAGGACTTGAACTCTGACTCTGGAGTCTATATTCTTAGCCATTGCTCTAATTTCCTCCCTAACATGGTCTTTCTGCAGGATTTTTCAGACTGGTCCTGGAGGGAGAAATCTTTTTGCCTCTTGGGTCTCAAAAGTGGAAGATGGAAATCTGCGGGTGCGAATTACATGGAGAAAACAGGGAAAGAACAAAGCTGACCTGTGGTATAATCTAAATTGAGAGATGGGAAGGGATGTGGCGAGAGAGAGATGAAAAGAGACAGAGAAAGAAAGATCTAAAGCGGCTGCACGATGGACACTACGATGGCCAAGAAATGAAAAACAGCCGATGCCAGCCTCTCTCAAGAATGGCTGGCCGTTTCCTGACAATCAGAAGATCAATGTCGATCTGCTGGGGGGCATGAGAAAATACAAGATGGACACTCGACTCCTAAAGCACGGGGCTAAATGCCAGGTAACTGGAAGAATTTGGCGAAGACCAAGACAGGTATGAGCCTTGGCCAGATGTCTGAATTGTCTGAATCTGTGGTTCCTGACCAAAGGTGCCTATCAGGTCTCTAGGGAAAGCTTTGCCATTCCTGACACCAAACTTACAGAATTTCCTGGGGTGGGGTTAATCCTAAGCAACTGTAGTTTTATAGAGATTCTCAGGTGATTCTGATAGGGGTCCTTGGTTAAGACCTACTGGCCCGAAAACATACAGCTGATACTCGCAAGTGGTCTCCTGGTGAAATATTTACCGGGTGCTCAAGAGATAAAAACGAAATACCCAAACACAAAAGTCAACCTGGGGTCCTGGAATTACTAGGACCTCAAGGAAGCTGGGGCCAGGGACCTTGACTGGTCCATCTGTACCCCCGGTGTATCAGCTGTGTTCCATGAGGCAGAGAGAGCCTGGCACCATCTTGAGACACACCAGAGACTGAGGCCGGGGGAAGTGGCTCTCCCCTCAAGGAAGGCCTAGGTCCCACATGAAACTCAGGGCATCTTAAAATTTTCCTTCACTGGGAGTGTAAGATTTGGCCACACACATTCAGGGGCTGAATTGCAACTTCTGAATCATGTATGGGTTTTGTTGGAATGAGCCTAGATAGTTTGAGAAATAAATAGTTAAAATGGCATTTTGTCAGTTACTGTTATGTCAACACTCCCTGCTTGAGTGTAGAAGAATTTCTTTTGTGTAACAACAAAAACCCTTCCCCTTCCCCTTCCCTGCCCTCCTCACAGGATTCTCAGGAAAAAGGGAAAAGAGAGGACTTTGCAAAGGGGCTAGCAGTTCCATAATGGATGCAATAAAACTATTAATATATAAAAAAGAAAGCAAGGAAAAGATAAACAGGGGAGGCCGGGCACCGTGGCTCAGGCCTACAATCCTAGAACTCTGGGAGGCTGAAGCAGGAGGATTGCTAGAGCTCAGGAGTTCAAGACCAACCTGAGCAAGAGTGAGATCCCATCCCTACTGAAAATTAAAAAAAAATTAGCCAGGTGCGGTGATGCATACCTATAGTCCCAGCTACTCAGGAGGCTGAGGTAGGAGGATCACTTGAGCCCAGGAGTTCAAGGTTGCGGTGGGCTATGATCATGCCACTGCACTCTACCCAGGGCGACAGAGCAAGACTCTGTCTCAAATAAACAAACAAACAAACAAACAAACAAACAAGGGATTCAAGGTTATAGTTGTCTTGAATAGGGAGAGGGGTTTTGGAGGGGGTGTGTGGGGGATGGAATGCAAGTGACTATAAGGATAGGGATGCTTTTTTTTTTTTTTTTTTTTTTTTTTTTTTTTTTTAGAGACAGGGTCTCGCTCTTGCTCAGGCTGGTTTTGAACTCCTGACCTTGAGCAATCCGCCCGCCTCGGCCTCCCAAGAGCTAGGATTACAGGCGTGAGCCACAGCGCCCGGCCGAGGATAGGGATGCTTTTGTTTTGAGTGTTAGGTTTGTGAGTCCTTATTCCATTATTAAAATAACTAGCAAACTAACCAAATAAATAGATGGAGGTTGCCATGCCTGAACAAATGAAAGTGTGTCATGAAACAAGGATTATGATTAACAATTCTATGCACCAAAGGGCCAACTGAAAAATAAATATAAAGTGGTACATATAGAGACAAAAAAAATAACCTACAAATAATCCCACCACTCATAGGTAACCACTGTTCACATTTCCTTTGCAGGTATTTTTAGAAACCTATTTTTTATATGGTTGAGATCATACTGTATTTATGACTGTTTTATATTCTTTTATTAAAAGAATTATTAGACTTTATTTTCTTTTAGAATCAGGAAAATGAAGCTCAATAGATTTTATTTTCTCAGAGCTGTTTTAGGTTCACAACAAAATTGGAAAATAGAGATACCCTCCTCTTTTTACGTACCATTGGGGTATACACATGCTTTTATTTCATCAAAAGCCTCTCACAATTTTTTACTGTCAGCATAATGTTTTCTTCGGGATCATTCTATCTCCCCTGCCAGGTAAGGATATAATGTTTTCTTATATGGATATAATATGTCTCACTTAGCTTTCCTGTCACTGGACATTAAGGTTGTTTCCAACTTTTTGGTGCTGTAAGTGGTGATTAATGTTTTAGCTCATGACTCACCACTATCCCATTCCCACACACACATTCAGAATTATTTTTTTTAGGACAGATTATTAGAATTGTTAAATGAACAAATATGAACATTTTAAGGCCTTTGTTACCAAACTGCCAACTTGCTTTCCAGAAATTTTACATTTTCACCAGAAGAAGTTGACAAGGATGTATGTACTCACCACGCCCTTGCCAGCTATGGTAGACAGAACAATTGCCCCTCCCCTAAAGATGCCCATGTCCTGATCTCCAAAACCTGTGACTAGGTTACCTTTCATGGCAAAGGGGTATTAAGGTTGCTAATCAGCTGGCCTTAAGAAGGCGAGATTATTCTGGATTCCCTAGATGGGCCCAACATAAGCACAAAGGTCCTTAAAAGGGGAAGAGGGAGACCAGAGAGATAGTCCTATGAAAGTGACTGGGCTTCATGTTGGTGGCTTGGAAGATAGAGGAAGGGACCAGGAGCCAAGGAAGACTTCTAGAAGCTGGAAAACACAAGGAAATGCATTCTCCCCTAAAGCCTCCAGAAAGGAGCGCAGCCCTACCCACACTTGAGCTTAGCCCACTGAGGCCTCTACCAGACTTCTGACAGTAGAACCGAAAGAGAATAAATTTGTGTCGTTTTAAGCCACCAGATTCGTGGTAATTTGCCACCACGGTGATTAAAAAATATATACCAGCATTGGATATTTTCATTTCATTCCATTTGGTTCCAATGGTATTTAACAGTCTCTTTAATTTGTATTTCTTTGATTTGGGGGTAGAGCACATCTATTGTTCTGTTTACCCAGAAAATACCCTTCTTCTGGGAAATGCTCTTTCACTTCCTTCTGAACATGTGGTCCAAAATAGAGCCAGATACCAGAGTCAAACTAAGCCACTCAACTAAGTCATTCCTAAAATTTAAAATTTTAGCATTAGAGAAAACAAGCCCCAACCCCTTCTGCTGGTGCGGGGGGGAGAGTTAAGTCACAGCAGCTGCCAGAGGCAGGTTTCTGCATCTGCACCAACCCCGAGTGAGAGAATGACACTGATGTGCAGGGCGAGCGAGGAGGAGAGGTGGGTCACTTTCAGTCACCTGGGGCAGCTGCACTGGCTCCTCTCCCAGCCACGTGACCCTTCCAATAAATGTCTCTTTTGCCAAAAGTAGTTTGAGTTGTGTTCCTGTCACTCACTACTAAAAGACTCTTAATACTCAACTCTCTTCCCACACTAAACGTTCTACACTGATTAATATTGGCCAATAGAGACCCCCCCAAATGAAGCTCACAGCCAGGTGATTAAAGTGTTAAGGGTTTAAGTGCTAAAAAAAGCCCAAGTCTACCAAACTGAGGTGTGTGGTTGCTCAACCACTAAGGTGGTTATTTTCCAAACTTTCCTGATGATAAAAATCACTTGGTCCCAGTTAGTAATACCTATGGCTAGAAAAGAAAAAAAAAAAATCACTTGGGATGATCATTAGTACAGTTTTCAAAGCATCTCCCCTGGAGATTTAGTGGATTTGAGGTGTGATTGGAGATCTGTATTTTCACCAAATTCCCTAGGAGATTTCTATCGTCCAACAAGTTTGGGAAGCTCTGTCCTGAAGTAATCTTCAGGTGCCTAGACCAACAGGAAGTGGTTTGTGAGGCAGTACAGCCCCATGCGGGAGAACCTCTCTACTGCCATGCTCACGGGGATCTTATGGATATGGGCAGAGGAAATGTTCCCAACAGGGAAAACCTAGGGGCCTGACTAGCCAGCCAGAGAATTCACTCCTTGCCAAAGATGCAGTTATATTCACCAGCCACGGCAATGACCTCACTATCCCCATCCAGCTGGATGTGGTTTAAAAATTGGACTAGTGTTCACCCCATTCAAAAGCATCCGTAACAGTTACCCCGTTTCCCACCAGCATTGTACACCAGGTGTGTTGGAGGTGGTTGCTGGTTGCAGTAATCACATGACCAATGAGGGCAAGAGTATGAGAAGACTTGACCAGAAGGAATGGACACACCCAGGAGCCCTGGTCTTGGGCTTGCTGTCAAATGGCCCAATGAGTTAATGCTTTGAGTACCATTTCCATACAGACCAAACTCACTCATTTTCTTCAAATATGTAGAAATAATATTTAACATTTCTTAAACATTATGTTCTAGGCATGGTCTATGTGCTTTATATGCATTAGCTTATTCAACTCTCCCCAAAACCCTACTAGGTAGGTGCTGTTTACAGGTGGGGAAACCGAGGCTCAGAGAGGTGAAGAAGCCTGCCCAGGGCTGTATAGCTAAGTCATGGGGCCAAGATTTGAGCACTTGGCTGTATGGTTCCAAAACCTAAGCTTTTAGCTGTCACTCTAAGCTGCCTCTCCAGTGACAAAGAGAAAAATAAGATGACGCTGCCACATTTCAAAAGAAGATAAACATTGCCATGGGTAAGAAACAGGAAAACTAATGTGAAGAAAGACTGCCAACAAAAGCAATCAGCAGAAGATGAACTCCCTTCAGACGAAAAGAAAATAGTAGAGCAAGATGAAAATGGCTGTAATATAAGCATGTTTAGAATCCTCAGAAGATAAGGGAAGACATGAACAAGAGTAAGGGGAATATAAAAGGGGAACCATTAGAAACTCTGGAACTGAAAAATCAAGTATTTAAACATATGGGGAAGCTCTGAACCAAACATAGTTGAAAAAATAATTAGTGCTTTAGAGGATGGAGCTGAGAAATTCACCCAGAACACAGCAAGGAGACCTTTTAAAAATATGAAAGGGGAATTATGGGAACTGGAAAAAAATTTGAGAGGCTCTACAAGGGGGTTCAAAAGAAAGAATCAGAGCAAATCATGGATAAGACTGAAGAGATAATGGTCAAGAATTCTCCAGAATCCTCAGACAGTGCTCACCCAATGCAGAGTAGAATACATAATAAACCCACATCTATACATGCTTTTCTAAATCTGCAGAACATCAAGAATAACAAGAAAATCTTAACAGCTACCAGAGGAAAAAAGGAGATTTCCCACACAGTAGATTCTGAATTTGGAACTGGATGCTGTAACTGGAAAAGACTTTGAGTTGCATCCCACTGAGATGGGGATGGTTGCACTGCGTTAAGCGAGGACATTAGGGGCACTATTTATATGGGGAGAGAAGTTCGTGGGTACACTGGGAATCCAGTGATATCCATTGTTTTGCGTGCCCAGAAGAGCACCCCCTTCTTCTGAGCAGTGCTCTTTGCCAACTCTAACCATGTGATTCACATGTATGCTCCATTCTCTTCCAAACCATGACCCCAGACACTGTTTATTAGCTCCAGGAAGGGGACTTGACCTAAGGTGAGCAATCATAATAGCTCACCCCCAGGCACCTGTTGATTGACCATGTGAGGTCAATCGGAACCCTTCTCTGAGATTTTTTACCTTGAGACTAGGGAGAGCAGATTTTAGTAGCTCTATGGAGGCAATCTTGTGAGAAGTGACTCATACGCTCTCTCAAAAGCCATGCTTCCTGCCATGTGGACAGTGCCAGTCTGAGAGAGAATGCAGTTGACTTGTGGAGAAAAACAAATGTGAGAGATAGAGTGAATCTTGTCAATGTATAAGGATCTCTTCCTGGCCATCTCTCTGTTCCTCTGGGTTTTATGTGAATCTCCTATAAATTCCCCCTTTAACTAAACTTGTCAAAATTTAAATTGTATTATTTTCAGCCAAATGAATCTTAGTTAATGGAATGGTAAGATTGATATTTTGTTATTCTTTATTTGCATAATTTCTTTTGGGAAATGTTGTTTGCTTATTTATCTACAGGGTCCTGTGTGGTTTTTTTGTTTGTTTTACATGTGCAATATCCCTAAACCAAATTTCTATTCTCCTGATCCCAATCTTTTCTCTCTTTTCCTTTTCTCGCTAAAGTCTTTCCTATCTTTATACACATCTAAGCCAAGCATCTCAACATCATCAACTCTTCCTTCTCTTGATTTAACCTCCCACACTCAAGCAGCCACCAAATCCTATCAATTCTACCTTTTGAATCTCTCTAAAATCCATTCACTCAGACTTTAACAATGGTAAACTCACCCACTGACAGGGCTGTAGGCAACAGTCTCACTGGCTGCTGAGTTTAAATTGGTACAACTTTCCTGGAGAGAAATTTAGAAATGTATTACAATACTCTTAAAGATATCTATACCTTTTGGCCAGGAATTGTACCCTATGAATAAGGAGGAGGGAAAATCAAAGATAAGAACAAAGACTTTTTTAAAAAATGAGGACATTTATAATACTATCATGTTTTAAAATAATATTTAATACAATGAAATGTTGTTTAAATACAATGTTAAATATAAGGAAGGATATGAAACATATATACAGTATGATTCTCATTTCATTAAGAATGTACATGAAATTTGATAATTATTCAAAATTGGATATAATCACTAGGTTTCCCTTCTTCCTGTCTTCATTCTCAAACCAGTTAGCCACTGTTCGTCACTCCTGAAGATCCGGTGGGTGAGATTAGGAAGTGACAGACTCCCGACCATTTGGGACTTTCTCAGTTCAGTGTACAGAGTGTAATATAATTTTCAATATCTCCATATTATGCTCTTTGTGACAATATAGATCCCCCCTCCCCGCTCCAAATGCTGTTTTCCATTACTTTCACAACAATACAACTCCACACTTAACACAATTTAATTTTTATCCCCACACAGATCATGTTTTAGTGGGAATTTACTGTATTTTTATATCTACACAGAAAAAAAATAAGTAAAAGAAACACTAAAATGTTTCATCTGTGTGATGGAAGTTTGTTGATTTTAATATTCTCCCATATCTTTAAATATTTTTTGTAAATGTAATTGCTGATGGCGCTTAGCATTCCGACATATGAGTACACTCTAGCTTCTTTAATCAACCCTCTATTCTTAAACATTCAGATAACCTGTCATTCCCCCTGTTGTAAGCAATGCTGTGGGGAACACGTTGGTACTCACATCTCTGCCACCCGGGCCCTGAAGAATTATACAGACATGAACCAAAAAGATTGCTGCCTTCCCTTTCTCTCCGTAGAAGGGGCGAGCGCACATGTATAGAAACAACTACAATATGAGGCATAATGTGATAAAGGCCTTATCAGAGGAGAGGAAGAAATTGATTTTTTTTTTTTTTTACATCAGGCAGGTAATGTGCGGAAATTGTGACAAGTTCGAAGGAGGCACATCTCAGACAGGTTCGTGAAAACCGAATTATCATGCTTATGAACTACAAAAGGATCCAAAAGATGAATTTCAATCCAGGCAGGGAGCCGACTTCCTGGAGGAGGGGGCATTTGAGCCAGGCTTCTCCCACAGAAAGCTCGAAAGAAGGAGCTCATCTCCCTGGTA
Source organism: Microcebus murinus (assembly GCF_040939455.1). Taxonomy (NCBI): domain Eukaryota; kingdom Metazoa; phylum Chordata; class Mammalia; order Primates; family Cheirogaleidae; genus Microcebus; species Microcebus murinus. The sequence goes on from NC_134105.1 coordinate 88,698,614, forward strand.
ACCGCAGGAAGTCATCTCAGTGAGCTACCGCCGTGGCTCCTGCGTGCTGGGAAAACAGCCTTCACACCAGAGCGCAAGAATCTGGGGCCCCAGCCTGAGTCCCCTTGGGAACATATCAGAGCAGCTCTCACTGGGGCAGGGACGTCATCTTCCCTCTACAGAAGCCTGAGGGTTCCTCGAACCCCTTCCAGCTCCACCAGAATCCATTCCACTATCAGTGCCCCCGACAGCCCCCTGCCTCCCTCCCTCTCCCCTGCAGGGAGCAGGGGAGAGGGGCTATGTATGCCCTGACAGCGCCGAGCCATGTGGCAGGCCCACAGGCTCTGGTTCCTGCCGGCTCTGAGCATCTTCTGCCAAACCCCAGCTCCTGGGGTTAAAGGAATGTTGAGCAATCTTTGGAATCTTTCAGCGAGAAGTAAGTACTTTCGAATTCCATTCAGGCCTCCTGAGTAGGGCACGGTGCCTGGAGTCTGCAGCACCCGAGTCTTTCTGAGCAGGCACCAGGGAGCGCGAGGGTGGCGGGCTGTGGGGGACTTCTCAGTATTTGTTTTCTCCTCCTGCTGGCAGGGCTGTAGGACACTATTACAATGAGGTCATGGGGCCCTGCCCCGCTGCGTCCATGGGTGGCTGAGCAGCCAGGATCTTTCCCTCCGCGCTGGCTCCAGTGTGCTCGCGGGAGTGCTGGGGGAGGGGAGGGGTCGGAAGGACAGGGCTGCCCTCCCTGTGCCTGAGCCCAAGCCCAGGCTGCACCCTCAGGACCTCCCTGCGTCATCACTGCTGGGTCTTATCCCCTACCCTGGGGGCTGTGGGGTCATGGGGGGCCCAGTTTTGACTTGCTAAAAATAATCAGTCTGTCAGTGTCTTGCCACTAGTTCTCAGCTCAAATACTCCTCCTCAGGGAAACCTTCTTGACACCCGCTCCGCAAAATCAAGTGGCCCTATTATACACTCTCATGGACCTTATACTCCTCCTTTTAAGTTCTTTCCCCTGTTGTTAATAATAATTATGTGAGTGTACTTGCTTAGTATCTGTCTTGCCCAGAGGCACTGTGCCCCATGAGGGCAGGGGCCCTGTCCACATTGTTCTTTGCTGTATACCCAACACCAACTGCAGAGCTCGACACATAGTAGGTGCTTTATGGATTGCATTATGCCAAATAAATTTTCCCAAGAAGGTAAAAGGATTCTGCCTCCAAAGGCACTTCTGTGAGTGCATGAGCACCATAGAGACGTGTCTCACTATGTTGTCCAGGCTGGACTTGAACTCCTGGGCTCTCAAGCGATCCTCTTGCCTCAGCTTCCCAGGTAGCTGGGACCACAGGCATGCACCAGTGCACCTGGCAGTTCCTCTGAGATCTTATACCAGATTTGGTGGTGCCTCCAAGCTTGGCCCCACTCTGGACCTCAGTTTCCCTCTGTTTTCTAGCTCCCTCAGTTTCTGCCTCATCTACAACCAGGTAGGTGGGAAACCAAAGGGTCACTGTTAACTGAAAGCAAAGCTCCTTTGTCTGTGATTGAATTGCAAGTCCCCAGGCAAGGGGGTCCTGACCCAGCAAGGGTGAGTTTTGCAGATACTGCCGCATCAGATGCCCTGCTCTGCGGCAGGGCCGGAGCCCACCTGCACACCTCCCATTTTCGTTGGTTTGTGTAAGGTTTGAAAGTTCCCAGAGCCCGTCACACCCATTGTTTCTTCTGTACCTCCCACTAGAACTTCTAGGCCATTATCCTTCCCATTTTGCAGAAGAGGACACTGCTCCAGAGAAGTGACCTTCTCCAGGTCATGACTAGGAAACAGCAGGGTAAGGTTTCTAGCTCCAGGGACAGGAGGGAGAAGGTGGGTGGCAGATAGCGGGTGGGGCGTTGGCACCCAAAAAGGAGGGCACAAAGGGCAGGCGCCTAGAGAGTCGTGCCAAGCCCCTGAGACAAGAACGCAGCCACCTCAGAAGTTACTGGAAACAAGACAGAGCCTGCTCATTGTGAGGACCGGGTCAGAAACCTGTACTTCATGAGCCAGACGGTTTTTATGATTCTTGTGTTCTCTCTGTTAATTTCCCTAGTTTTCTCCCTTAGCAGGAAGTAGTAAAACCTCAGGAAAGTTCCAGCTGGCCTCAGCTGTGCAGAGAGGAGCCAAAGGAATGGGTTTGCATCTGTGCATGTGCCCGAGTGTTGAAGGGAGTCAGCACCCTCGGGTGGGAGCATCATAAAGAGGAAGGGGCCGAGTAGATGGGGGGAGCCATTTCTTTCATTGTCACCTGACTCTGACCCCCACAGGCTTGCAGAGAATCAGAGCTTAACTAGGAAAACCTGGGAGCTTCTGTCATTAAAAGAAGTACATTGCCTTACATTACCTTAACTACCTCATAGGGTTGCTGTGAGAGTCTATCATTCACACAAGTATTTTTTGAGTCCTAAGTCCGTAGGATACAGGGGGAGGCTGAGGCGGAAGGGTCGAGTGAGCTCAGGAGTTAGAGACTAGCCTATCCTGAGCAAGAGTGAGACTCTGTCTCTATCAAAAAGAAAAACCAAGCTGGGTGTTGGGGCAGCGTGGGCCTGTGGTCCCAGCTACCCAGGAGGCTGAGGCAGAAGGATCGCTTACAGCCCAGGAGTTGGAGGTTGCAGTGAGCTACAGTGACGTCTGCACTCTACCTAGGGTGACAGAGTGAGACTTTGTCTCAACAAAAACAAACAAGGCAACTAAACACCCCTTCTCACAGCCCCCACCACTTCATATTAAAACAAAATAAAATAAGTGCCTAGGATACATCAGGGAACAAAGCAGAGATGAAATCAGTGAGTTGCACGGGATTCTAGAAGGTGCTAAGTACTGCGGGAGAAGAGCTGGTAAAGTGAGGTAGGAGGTGAGGGGTCAGGGAGTGGTATTAACTGCAGAGGTCAAGGCAGGCCTCAGGGGGAAGGGAGACTGAGTCATGGGCATCAGGGGACATGTGCTGTATGCTGAGCGGGAGGTCAGCAAGGCTTGGGCAGGGGACGGGGGGAAAGTGTGGGAGTAGTAGGGCAGGGAGGTGAGAGTGGGGGCAGATCACCAGCAGCCCCCCAGAAGACTTGAGTGAATGCACTAGGGAGCCATGGAGAGTTTGATCCCTCTGGCTGCTGTGCTGGGGAAAGACTGAGGGGCCAATGGGGGACATGCTGGGAAGCTGCAGTAATAACCAGGTGAGGGATGACAGTGGCCTGGACCTGGGTGGGACAGTAGGGGAAGAGGTAGAATGCTGGGCACGGGGAGAGATGACAGGATTTGATTGTTCTGGTGTGGGATGTGAGAGAAAGAAGAGTCAGGATGACTTTGGCCTGAGCTGCCGGCAGGATGGAGTTGCTATTAGCTTAGATCACGTGTGCTGTTCTAGCTACTCACCACTGACTCTGGGCCAGGGCCTGGGCCAACCTCTTTGCACTCCGATATTACTCAATCCACAACCCTTTGAATCGAGAACTCGTCCCTTCAGCCCAGAGAGGGTAACCAGCATGTATGTGGTAGAGTATGTGACTATGTCGCCCAGCATGTATGTGGTAGAGGTCGGATGCCCGGGGCTGGTCTGACCTCACAGGGCAGATGTGCATATCCTGTCCCCAGGACTCGGGACACCAGTTCCCACACCTTGCCCGACCTTGCCCAACCTTGCCTGTCCCCCTACATCAAGCTGCCTCAAAACTACAAAGCTTCCAAGGCCTGATGTTTTATACCTCCTGGGCTTCTCTCAGCCACACTTTAAAACTCCTTATTTGGGTATCTGAAATTAAGTAGAGGGGTGGCCAGGAGTAGGATGTTTGGGGACTTCCTCAGAGGCCGTGGGCAGACAGGTGGGCTGTGAGTCAGGGGGCAACAGGTGGGCGAGAATGCAGGGAGGCTCAGCAGCTGTCGCAATGAAAGTCGGGGATTCCTGCAAACACAGTCACTCCGGAACCCCCCTCCCTCCACCACGGCGCCCAAGCTGGAGGCGCTGCTCTCCCACTCTCAGGATTTTTTTTTCACTCCTCTAGATCATCATATTCCCAGTTTTTAGGCAAAACATGCGGGATCAAGAATTTGAAACTGATCTATGTACATACAGGGGCAGTGCTTGTGTGTGTGTGTGTGTGTGTGTGTGTGTGTGTGTGTGTGTGCACGCGGGGAGGGCGGCTTGCAAGGGTGGACGTCCACAAGGGCAGCGTGACTTCAGGGATCCGAACACCACACCTCAGCACAGGGTTGCCCCGAACCTCCTCTCAAGTCTGACCTCAAGAAAGACACAGAGCTCTCTTTCTACCTATCAATGCCCAGTGTTGCTCACCCAGGACCTGGCGTGTGCCAAAGTTACAGCACCAGGCTGCTAGGAGCTGCCTTAGCAATAAACCCAGGCTAGGGGTTCCTGAATGGACCTCTGGGTTCCTAGGTAAGTTGTGCAGAGGAGTTGGAGATACAGCCCTGCCACCTGCCCACGTCACAAGGGAGGGAGGCTTTAACCCTTTGCAGTCGGATGTCGAGTGTGACTCGACACGGTTAGCAAAAATTATAGAGATTGAAATTACTCTTTGAATGTATCAATAATTTGAAATATAAAAAAATCCAAATAAATAAGTTAGTATGAAAAGAAACTCCAGTTTTTTATTCTACTGCCGCACTTTGTAAAATCTGGGGTATTTAAAACATTAAATCCCAAGTAGAATAAAGGAATCGAGAAAAAAGCAAGCCAGTGCAAAGGGTTAAAGGTTTATCAGCACTTGCTCTGTGCCAGGCACCCTCACACACACTGCCTGCTTTCGTTCTCATGTCTGTGGGATCAGGATGAAACTGAAATTCAGAGAGGTAAGAGGCCACACAGCTGGAGGGGGCTCGGGGGCCCGATTGTTCCGTCAGCTGCCTGAGTTCAAGGTTCCCACGGCCCAAAGTCTTTGACGTCTCCAGCACCCACAACTCAGGCCCCCGAAGACCCTTGGGCCCACTAGTTGCTTTGGTACCAGAGGCCTTGTCCTCTCTGGAGCCAAGCCTGGGATTTGGGAAGGCTGTAGGCATGGCTGATGAATCCGGATGGGAAGGAAGGGAGATGGGCTGATATATCTTTGGAATTTTTCTGACTTCCCCATTTATTGGGGCAGAGAGCAGCCAAGGACTGGGCATGTGGCAAGGAAAGGGCATTCCTCTCCTCAGGAGGAGGCCTGGAGGCTGAATGGGTGACGTCCATCCCCGCTGATATTCTTAGACCCACTCGCACTCCATCCTACCCCTAAGTCGCTGCTCCAAAGCAGGGAGCCTGTCTCAGGGCTCACTTTCAGCAAGAGGGGGACTGGGTGTCTCTACTGGCCCTGTTGCTGGGCCTCCACCCTTGCATGTCTCCCCACTGCCCAGGCCCCTGCACTCCGACCCAGTCTTTCCTGTCATTCTTACTCGGTTATTGGGACTGATGAGCTACTCCTCCCAAGCGCAGTTGCCTGCTTGACAAGGGCCTATACAGGCAGTGCTCATTGCAAAAGAAGGAACTGCTAGAAAGGGGTTGCATGACCTCACGGAGCGGTGCTGTGCATGGAACCTGCCCCTGACATTATAAAAACCTCAGGAAGATTTGCTCCTCTAGGCTCCAGACCTCAGGAGCTCAAGAGGCTGGTTCAGAGGTGCTTGGGGGCCTACATTTCTGGCACTGATAGGTGCTGACCAGGGCCATCTCTGAGCCTTGGCCCTGAGATCTGGGATGGGTGTGGTCAGAGTCAGGTGGTGAGCTGTGGTCAGAGTCAGGTATCTGAGTGTGACAGGCCCACACCTTCCTTGCTTAACATGCTACTCGCTATCCCCAAAGCCCGAGCAGCCTCGATTCTCAACTCCCTCCAAAACCACTGCTGTCCACTCCACTTGTCTGGATGCTGACTCTGCTCAGAGTCCGTGTATGGGAGCCGCTGCAGAGAGCTGGGGGGGATTTGCACATGCAACAGGCCCTGGTGGAGGCCAGAGACAGAGCCCGAGATGGGGGCGGGGCGGGCGCACAGACTGCCTCTGTTGGCCTGGGAGGCGGGAGAACAGTGGCAACCCCAATACTGTTGTTTGCAAATAAACAGCCTCAAGCTGGGGGGAAACAGCTCATCTTTGTTTGCCCTGGTTGGTACTGATGTGGCTCTTGCAGCCACCCTCCTCCCCCACACCCCAGCTAGGGTTCTGCCCACAGCAGCCGTGGAGCTGGGGAAGCAGGGACAGGGGTGAAGCCCAGGCCTGAGGCATCTGATCTCTAGACTTGAGGATGCATTCTGGCCCTGATGGCCTCTCAGGTATAACCACTCCCACCTGGTGGTCAGAGGAAGCTGTGCTTAGGGTAACAGGCCCCATGTCCATTCCTGCTGGCCTGGGCCTCTTCCTCTAGCCCAGCGAGTTCTCAAAGCTCTCTGGCAGCTGGGCTGCACAGGCCATGACTTGTCAGAATCCTAGAATACCAGGGAGCCTCGAGCCTTGGTGTATGGATAAAGAACCCGAATCCAGAGAGGTTAAGTGACTTGTGCAAAGTCACACAGCTGATGAGTAGCTGATCTGGCTCTCCAGGATCTTGGAAGAACGCTCTTCCCACTTTTTCTATGGGTCCCTCCCAGACCCTGGCCCATCCAGCAGCGCCCAGGCTGGGCTGACATGAGCTCTCTGCACACATGTGGTGCTTATCAAGCAAGCGCTGCCTAGCAGGGTTTCGCAATGAGCCCTGTGTTCTGGTCACCCTGGTGGACTTGCAGCCACGGGAGAGCAGGGGCCTTGCTTTGCTTTTCTCTGACTGCCGTCCGCCCGTGCCCAGAGTCCTTACTCAGGGAGGGAGTGGGTATGTGAGGGCCTTGCGAAGGAACACCTTAGGACATTTCAGACTTTGAAATTTCCCTCTGAGGGAACAGAGCCATGCATTGTGCAGGAAGGCGGGAGATGTTTGTAGGCTCCAGCTTAGGAACGGGACTTGTGAAACAGGGAGGTGGCCAGATTCATTCAGATTGGACTGGGAGCAGCCCCTCCTCTCAGAGCCAACTGAAATACTCAGAACTGCGGGCCAGTAACTCCCCCCCAGGGCCCGAAGGAGGAAGGTCTAGCCTAGAGCCAGCAGGGCAGGCCGGGGCACAGGAGGCACTGGGCTGGCAGAGGGTGCTGCAGGGAGGTTTGCAGGCCCCTGGGGAACAGGCAGCTGGGACTTTTCTGGGCGGCCTTCCTTCTAGGATTAATTAACCCCTCCTCCTCCCCATTCAGGCAGTTAATCAGTCTGGCCTTCCCATGAGCCCAGCATGGTGCTAGGATCCTGGAATGGGGCGGGGAGGCAGACTCCAGAAATCTGAGCCAGTGTCTGCCTTCAAGGGGCCCATAAATAGCAAGGGAGAGGGAGCAAGCAAACACAGACCAGCTCTGTCAGGCTGGTTAAACAGCAAACCAACGGTGAGCAAACACAACTGGAGGTGCATCTTGTCCACCGTGCCTAAACATCCGGCTTCTGGCCTTTTACTCATGGTCTTTCCTCCAGCGATCCCCTGGCCTACACGGAGGCCCGTGCATAGCGGGGCCAGCAGTAGAGGCTACAGAGTAGCTTCCTAGTTAATCAGGGACTCTGTGAGGCCTTGGCAACATTTCAACCCTAATTCCGAATTTACGGCTCTCAGGGCTCTCTCACCGCTGGCCACCGAAGCCAGGGCACCACCATCTTAAGTATGTTGACTGATGGGCTGCTTGTCAGCGTTCAGGCGGCCAGCGCCCGTGGTTTGGGGAAAGATGGCACACAGGCAGGAAAAATCTGAGAGCCACTTGGCATAGTGCAAACAGACGGCCTCCGGCAGGAGGAAGGCAACAGATTAGAATTGCTCTCCAGTCACTTTCCCAGAGCACATTGCTTGGTTCCCACTTCTGAGCCTTCGCACTTTCCCTGCAGCTGGAACTTCCCTACCTCCTGTCGCCCAAGGCCCCGCCCCGGTTTTGAAACTGACTTCTAGGGAAACTGTCTCTAGGTCTCCCGGCTGACTAAGCCTTAGGATCTGCCCTGTCTGTATATTAACTTGGGCGGCCCAGCTGTCAGTCTCCAAGCTTTCTCATGTATGCATAAGTTTTCCACTCAGTGAACCCTTCCCAGTACCTGCCCTGTGCCTGGCTTTGGGCTACACCAGAGGGGAACAGACAGAGAGGCGTGGGCTAGCCCTTCTGCCTACGGTCCCATTAGGGAGAGAACACAGAAACCCACCCAATGAGCTTACCCTCACAGGGCAGCCTGGGTGCAACATCTGATGAGCAGAAGAGTCATTATCTTTTTTGTTTTATTTATCATTTGTTTTGTTTGTATATAGCAGCTCTATTCATAATCCCTAAAAACTAGAAACAAACCAAAGGTCCCACAAAAGTCATTACCTTTTAAAAAGTTCAGGGGAGGAAGAAGCTTCTAAGGACTGGAAGACAGCCCAGCTTCTGGAAGAATCTGAGCCTTGAAAGCATTTGGTGGAGAAGAAGGAAGGGCATTCCAGGAAGGGGAAATTGCTTGAGTCAAAGGTTGGAAGGTTGAAAGAGCATAGGCAAATACAGCACCACTCTCCTATCCCTGCCCATGGCAGACATTGTTAATTGATTGCAGCATCATTTCCCACTGATTCTGAGTGCAGACTTCTCCATGTAGCCATCACCAATCAATTAGAGCTGGCAAGTGGGAATAAGTGTATTGGTTCTGGTCTAGAGTGTTCAGAAGGCACAAGCAAATAGATCAGGCTGGAGCAGAGGATTTGTGCCATGGAAGGAAGGGGAGGGAAGGCAAACTAATCAAGTTGTAAGATGGCAGAGCTAGAATGGACCACAGGATCTAGTTTCAACTTAAGGAGTCTAAGGCTAGAGAAAAACGTACTTGCCCAAGGTGTGTGGGGTTAATGGCAGGAGTGTTGGAACTCAAGCCTCCTGACCACTGGGTTGAGGGCAGATGTTCAGAAGGGCCTTGGATGCTCAGCTGCTGAGTTTATGCCTAATCATTCTGTGCAGTCTGGAGTTGGCCACACAGGAGCCAAGGCAGTATAGAAAGGTCTTCTGAACTCATTCTTTACTCCAGGACAACATCCTCCTTGTCCAAACTCCTGTTGTTCCGTCTGTGCTGGAAGCCTGCTGAGGGGGGCATACCCAGGTTCAGTGGGGCCGCTGGGACAGAGAAACCAGTGCACTCCCTCTACTCCTCCCCCAGCCCCTACCCCCCTAGCCTAGCCTGAGGGACATGAAGCACCAGTGAAGGGCCCCCCATCTTTCAGGCCACAGGGAGCCACCAAAGCTCTTTGAGCATGAAAGTGTCATGATAAAATGATATTTATAAACCATTTTCGTGAAAAAGTAATCTGTCCTGTGTTCTTTTGGGAGAAAATGCCTCTAGCAGGACATTCTGAATGAGTCTGAAGCTCTTTGGAATGGGGGTCCCCAGGCCTGAGGGCTCCAAGGGACAGAGTACCTGCTGGAGATGAGGGACCACTTGGAGGGGTCTCCATAGCTGAGTTGGGGTGAAGAAGAGAAGGAGGCCTTGTCCGCAGGAATAAGTCCATGGGGTCAAAGCCCACTGAGGCTCCTAGGGTGGATCAGGACAGAGCCTGGTAATATATAGCCCATAGATAGCTACAAGAGGTTGGGATGGATGTCAGGCTTCAGAACTCCCCACCTGGGTGGACTTACGCTGCTTGTTTCCCTGAAGGAGATGTGGGTAAAGTCTGTTGTAGGCTTGTCCTGGGAGTAGAATGACGTGGAGAGCTGGGGAAACTGTGGCCCTCTCTGCAGGCAGGTTTTGGGGGTCAGAGGAGGGAGAGGTGGAAGGTAAACTCCAGGCAGAAGAGTGGGGGGTGAAAGAGGGGGCACAGAGAAGGACATAGCCTCAGGAGCCTTCTCAGCATAAAGGGGGTCAGCCAGGGAGGCCCCTGCTCTGAGCAGGGGCAGAGCTGAGCGTCAACAGTACCTAGACACCCCCATTAGACTGTAAAAACCTCCCAAAGGTGGGGGACATGCTCCCGCCTTCCTCAGTACATAGTCCCAGGTTCTGGAGACAGACGTAGACCTTGCTTGAATGGAATTGATCTTCTCCCTTTTTCTGACCATCCCCCAAACCAGAAATAGTTCTCCCACCTATAGAAATGGGGACAGCATTGTCCCTGACCATGGTGGGGCCATCAGAGGGAAGATCGAAGGAGCTGGAACCAGAGAGATGAACTAAGTTTTCCTTCAAAGGTCACCACTGACGTCCTATTTTCCAGCCCCTACAGTAGCTGCTTCTCAGAGCTCATCCTCTCTGGGGCAGCTGACTCTGTTGCTCAACCTTTGCTTCTTTAAATGCCCCCCTTGGCTTCCGGCCTTTGTACCTTCATGGCTCTCTCTCTGTGGCTCTAGTTCCTCTTTCTCCACTTCTTGTTTAGTTGACTCTTTTTTCTAAACCCCTTAAAATCAAGTGTCCCCAAAGTTCTATCACTGTTAACTTCCTCTTGGACATCCCTATGGTCTCCCTTCGGACTCTCAGCACTCATGCAGCTTTGATGGTCACTTGCTTGTTGGTGACTCCCAAATTTGTACCTTCAGCCCTGATCAGTCCTTCAATTCCAGGCCCCCATTTGCAACAGCCTGCTGAATAAGTGCACCTGCACGCCCTCCACAGTCCCCAAGCTCAACACGTCCATTGTTGAGAGGTCTTCCGTGGGACTTGGGAGAGCCGTGCTCGAGGCCACACTACAGTAGCCAGACCTGGAGACAAAGCTGCTTTGGTTGCCATATTTTCAGTTCTGTTCACCAGCATCAGGCCTGCCATCACCCCTTGGAGACTGCCGTCCCTCCCTCTTGTCTATGGCCATTTTGCCTTCTGCTCTTCCCTAGTGACATGCAAGATTCAGATAACCCTGGCAGGGGGCTGAGGCACTGATGTTGGGCCTAGAGAACTGAGACACTCCACTTGGGCACATAGTGCTGTGTAAATTCTAAATTCACTTGGAAATACTCCAGTTCCGGGCAATGCTCTGTGCAGAGAGCTCACAGGAAGGTAAGAGGAGACCTCCAAGGCTGAATGGGGAGAAAGGTTACTCTCTATTCACTCCTGAAATAGTAAGGGAGCTCCTTGTTCGTGACAGGGATGTGTTACACGCTCAGGGCACAATGGAGAAGACAGACACGGCCCTACTCTCATGGAACTCGCAGTCTAACAGAGGATAAGGCATTGCCAGGTCATTAGAGGATGACAAGTGCTTCGCAGGGGAAGTGCAGGATTGAGGGGGAGCATAGGACAGGGGCTGAAACCTAAAAGATTCTCAAGAGCTAAGCGGAAATGAGGGAGAGGAGATAAGTGTTTCAGGCAGAGGGAAGAGCATGTGGGAGGACGGAAGGTGGGAGCGGACGCAGCACTTTCGAGGAATGAAAGCAGCTCAGCGTGAATGCAGTATGTAAGAAAGGGGAAGTGTGACCCATCAACAGGAGGGAGAAGTGGGCAAAGGCCACATCATGCAAGATACCGGGGACATGGTAAGGATTTCAGATTTTAGAATTTAAACCACCGAGAGCCATGATAAAATACGAATTTAAGTAAAATCACTTGGGCTATTATGGGGCAACACATATTAGAGACCAGGGAGGACATTGTGGCAGGTAAAAGATGGGGTGGCTTTGGTTAGGACAGTGGCTGTGACTGGAAAGAAGTGGTCACATTAGGGATATTTAGCAGGACGCAAGAGCCAAAGAAGAACAGAGGAGTCAAGGACAACCTTGATTTTTTTCAGTTGTATAACGCAGTGGATGTTTGCGTTTGTGCCATGGGGAGTTCAGCTGTGGATGTATTGAGTGAGCTGCCTGCGAGGCTGCAGATCCTGATGTCCAGGTATGCACGGTTGCCGGACCAAATAAGGATGCCCAGTTATATCTGAATTTCAGATAAACAACAAACAATTTTTTAGTATAAATATGTTCTAAATATTACACAGAGCATACTCATCATAAAAAATTATTTGTTGCTTATATAAAATTCAGATTTTAACTGGGCATCCTGTGTTTTTATTTGCCAAATCTCAGAACTCTATAGGCAATTGTATATGTGGATCTGAAGCTCAGGAGAGAGGTCTAGACAGAGTGTGAGTTTGACAGCTGCCAGCATAGAGCAGCACTTGAAGAGTCAGGGGTGTAGGGTCTGGCTTAGGGTCAGCGTATAGAGGAGACAAAGCCTAGGACAGAGCCTCATGAACTCCAATATTTAGGGTTTGGGTAGAGGAGGGAAAACAGGAAAGTGTGGCAGAAACCAAGGGTACTAGAAAGAAGAAGTGACCCACAGTGGAAAAAAATCAAACTTGCAAGGGCTAAAAGTGTTCACTGAATGTATGGAGAAGGTCATTTAGTGGTTTTGGTGACAGCAGTTTATTTATACTTTGTGATGGATGAAAACTACATCACAAGGAGTTGAGTAGTCAATGGGGGATGTTGCAGATGTTTTCCTAGAAAGGAGAGGGTGATAGCTGGAGGAAGAGGTAGGACCAAGGGAAGGCTTGATTTAATATTAGAGACTTCGGCTTGTTTAAATGTTAATGGGGTGATGCGAGTAGAGAGGGGGAAGCTGCAGATGAAGGAAGAGAGGAGACAGGCACTGTGATGGCAGCAAGGGTTGGGTCCAGAAGATAAGTGGTGAGATCAGATAGAAGGATACTCATCTACTACCACACCAGGAGGCAGGGTGGAGAGGAAGGTTCCAGGCAGGTTGGACGTTGAGAGATTTCTTGCCTCGAGGCTTCTGCTTTATCTTGTTTTTTCCTCCATCATCAATATTTATTGAACATTTATAGTGTACTAGGCACAATAGAACAGACAGAAAACATTGTCCCTGCTCTTGAGGAGCTTATATTCTAAAAAAAGAAAAAGAAAAAAGAAAAGAAAAAATACACCTTTCCTAAAATGGCATTTTTGTTTGGTGTTTTCTGCTTGCATCCTGCTTTGTCTTTGAAAGGAGAAGTCATACCATCTGCTGAGAATTCGCATGGGAGCAAATGGCTGGAGGACAGGGATAAGGTCTTTAATGGTGCTTGCTCCAGGAGTTGAATGGAGGGGAAAGCAAGGCAGGCAGCGCTGAAGACCCTGCCCAGCTTGGTGGCCACAGTGACAGTGGATCTGCTCAGCTTGCTGGCGGGGCCTTCTCTTGCAGAAATCACCTGCCACGTAGGTGCAGTTCAGAAGAAAAGGACAGTTGCTTCATTCACGTTTGGGGTTTTGCCAGGCGGTGCAACAAAGGGGAGTTTCTGTTATGGGGGAGAATGAAGGAAATTCTGAGCGATACCGGCTGAGCTGTGAGAGAGAAGGGTGAGGAAGAAGGGGACTCCTGGATAGAAAGAAACAGAGGGGTCAGTGGACAGGTGAGGACAGGCGTAGACAAAGTGATTGAGGGGACAAGCTGAGAGGACAGAGAAGGGTGTTAGAATTAGTCATTTCAGAGGGGGCGGGAGTTCTGGGTGCTGACTGAGTCCAGGGAGCAGTGTTGGGAGCAGGTGGCCAGGACACAGAGGGACAGAAGGTTGACAGAGATGGACACAGGGCCACTAAAGGCTAGGGTGTGGGCTGCACCACTCCCAGGGACATGAGCTCATTGAGATGACGACAGGCCTCCCTGGGTGCTCCGAGCATCTCACCTCTCCTGACAACAGCTCCCTGTTTGGCAGCCATGTGGGCTGCTGCGGTGGTCAGTGGGAAGAGGGGAGGCGGCGGTGGCTGAAACTGGGAGGGGTCTGTGAGACATTTCCTCAGTAGAAAGAGATTTTGTCACTTTCATAAGATTTGAACAAAATGGATTCCCTTGAGTCTTTGCATGGCTGGTCATCGAGATGCATCCAGACTAAGACGATCTCCTAAGATTCTTCCTCTTCTCACAGCTATTCCAGGAGCCCATGGAACTCCTGTGCCGGCCACACAGGAGTGGTACGCCTCAGCCTCCCCTGCCCCAGAGCCTGCTCCTGCTCTGCTGTTCTCTCAGCCTCTCTGGTTAGATAACTCAGTCTCACTTCCCACATCCAATTGGTTACTAATTCTGCCTCTTGCTATTCCCACTGCCCCTCTTCTGATTCATGTCATTGTCATCTGTCTCCTAACATTACGATTTTTTCCTAATTGGTTTCTCCACTCCACTCTCCCCTGCAACTTTCCCCAGCCACCCCCTCCCCAGGGGACAGAGCCCAGGAGAGGACATTTCTAGCAATGCACTCTCCAAATATACCCTTCACACAGCCATCAGTATTATTAACTATCTCTCTAAAATGCTGGTCAGTTTAGGTGACTTCTGTCCTGGAACTTTCTCAGAGGGTCTCTGTGTCTACTATAGAATATAGACACCTCCTTAGCATGGGATTCTATTTATTTATTTCTTTTGAGTCAGAGTCTCACTGTGTTGCCCGGGCCAGAGTGCCATGGCATCAGCCTAGCTCACAGCAACCTCAAACTCCTGGGCTCAAGTGATCCTCCTGCCTCAGCCTCCCGAGTAGCTGGGATTACAGGCATGTGCCACCATTCCCAGCTAATTTTTTCTATATATTTTGAGCTGTCCAATTAATTTTTCTATTTATAGTAGAGATGGGGTCTTGCTCTTGCTCAGGCTGGTCTCGAACTCCTGAGCTTGAGCAATCTGCCCGCCTCGGCCTCCCAGAGTGCTAGGATTACAGGCGTGAGCCACCGCACCTGGCCAGGGATTCTAGACTTATCTGGCCTGGTCCTATCTCCCTTGCCACCCACATCTCCTTCTTCAGTGCACCACCCGCCAGTCCTTCTGGGCTTTTTTACGTCCGCTGTAATAAGCCATATACTTTCCTGACACTGGGCCTTTGTGTCTGCTGTCCCCTCAGCCTGGTGCCCTCCTCCTGTTTCTCTGCGCGTCCGGCAGGGCTCAGCTGCAATCACACCTTCCCTCTGGTGCCTTTTCTGCTCCTCACCGTTCAGAATTAATCAGCCCTTTCTCTACAACAAGGCCAGCATGTTGCCAGAATCTCTAGTTAGCACCTACCGCCAGCCTTGTGTAACAGTTCACTTTAGAAGCCGTTCACGTAACACTTATCTACAATGTGAATACATTCAGTTGTGTGAGGTCCATAGGACGCAAAGGCAGAAGGCCAGGCCCTGCCTTCAAGGTGCTCACGTCTGGCAGGGGTGCTGCCAGCAGTGCCAGAGCTGCGTGGTGCACACTGTGATGAGTGAATGACATCACCCGGACAGGGGCAGGGAAGACTTCCTGGAGGAAGGTGATATCTAAGCTGAGGCTGGAGAGAGGAGCTGCCTGGCTTTTCAGGTAATTCCACCATTTAGTGGAATTACCGGTTTGTATGTCTCTCTTTCCAGCTACGATCTAAATTCCCTGAGTTCAGGGAAATGTACTTATCTCTGAGCCAGAGCCTGGCACGACTTAAAGCCCTATATGTGACTATTGTTAGGATGAGCTTCTAGGCTCCTGGAAGGCAGGAGCTGTGTCTTCTTCATTCTTTGATTCTTCTCCCTTCCAATGCCTTGCACCAAAGCCTTGGCAGGGTCGACATTTACTGAAATGAATGATGGGAGGGTTTCTCAGAAGTAGCAGGTGCTCTGGGGACCCATGAGCAAACGGTTGGCCCAGGATATGTCTCAGACCAGACAAGTGCTCACAACTTGTGTGACTGATGTGACTGCTGTCTAGACCCCTGACGCTAGCATGTCAGTGCTCATCCCAGCTGGGCTCCCTTGGGTGGGCTGGCTGGATGAGACCTCCCAGCCTAGCCCTGTGGTCCACTCTGCCCTACACACAGCCGGGGGTGGGGCAGGGAAGGGACACTTCCAGCAAGCAGAGACAGCGTCAGGAACTACAGGGACTGGGCTGGAGTGACTCACTGGAACAGCATAAAGGCACGCTGAGATGTGCCAGCAGAATGTCTCCCCCCACTGTGGTCGGGCCATCTTGGTTTTGGAGGCTGTGGGGTCAGCAGTTGTGAAGTCAGCCACCGAGTCACTCACCTGAAAGAGAAGACAAGGTGACTTGTTCCCTAAGTATGGCCCCCAGACAACTGACAGGTGGCTGCTGGGGAGATGTGGGGAAAAATTGTTTGCTACTGGGCTAGGTGGGAAGGGGTGACTGGAGTGGGGCCCCCCTCATTCTGTGTGTGTTGGGAGAGGTTGGTATGCAGAGGCTGAAGACACTGTGGTGAAAGCTGGAAAGTGTCTGGAATTCCAGAGCTGAGGAAAATCCCCCCAGGGCTCTGCAGTTCCTATCAGGAAGTGGGGAATTCCCAGCAGCTTGGAGAAGGCACAGAAGAAGTTTCCAAAGGGTCAGGGCTTCCTTAGCAAGCCACCCCCCCCCCCATCCTGAGGCAAGTCCCTGCTTGTCCCCTGAAGGTAGGAGTGGGCTGTTGGGATCCAAGGTGCACCTTTGAGCCTCAGGATGGAAGGTGCTCAGGTCTCATGCGTGGCCCGGTGGCTCCTCAGGCCTGGGCAAGGAGCCAAGGCAGGCTCCCTCAGCCCAGGCCCGAGGGCTCCTGTGGGGTTGAGAAGAGCTGACCTCTGGTCTGTGCTCACTGGCTATAGCTGCAATCACCTCTCCCTCCGTCTGTGGGCAGGTTACTTGCCTGCTACAAGCCTAGGCTTATTCCTCTGCAAAATGAGGATGCCTCTTTGCAAAGCTGCTGTGAAGAGCCATTGTGTGTAAGGGCTCTCTGCTTTAAATTGTTATTCATTTATTCAAACATCCATTCAGCACATAATTACTATATGTTTAGTATGCACAGGGCACTGTTCTACAGGCTAAGGATGTAACTTTGAGCAAAACAGACAAAACCCCTGTCCTCCTGGAGCTTACGCTTTAGTGGGGAAGATGAATAAGAAACAAACATGTAATATATGTATAATTTTCTGCCATGCAGAAAAATAAAGCAGGGTAAGGTCACAGAGGGTGGGATAGTTCCATCTTAGGGCTCAAGAAAAGCCTCTTGGAGGAGGCAACATTTGCAGAGACCTGAATGTGGGAGGGGGAGGGCCTTCAAGGTAGGGGGAACAGCCAGTGCCAATGCCCTGGGGCAGGGCCAGCTTGCTCAAGGGCCAGCAAGCAGCCAAGTGGCTGGAGTGCAGTGGGCAGGGGGCAGTGTCAGAGTACAAGGCAGGGCTGGGTCCCCTGGGGCCTTTGTTGATCACTTTAAGGAATTTGGGTTTTATTCTAAATAATGGTTTTGAGCAGGGGAGTGACATGATCTGATTTATGCTTGTAAAAGATTACTCTGTATGGAGTATTCGCTGCCAAAGTGGGGCCAGGAGAGCAGCTGGGAGGCTGTGGTGATTATTCACAGCCGCCACTCCCCCTCACTCCCAGTTGTCACCCCAGAGCCTGGCACACACGTGTAGCTCCTGTCCTGTCTCTCCTCTGCCAGTCTCCTGGCTTACTCTCCACTGTGTCTGCAGTCTGCCCCCACTGTCCCGGGAGCTGCCAGCAGTGGCTTAGCCCAAGGGGCTTTTGCAGACTTGATCTCTCTAAGGCACACGATGCTCTTGGTCCCCTCTTGCTGTTGGGAACCTTCACTCACTGGGCACCTGGGCACTCACTCTACTACTGGGGCTCCTGCCCAAGGAACCAGTACAAGGTCCACTCTCTGTTCTTTCTCCCTTCATCTGGGGGCTGCGCTCCCCTGCCTGAGGCATAGGTGTTGCAGCTCCCAGGTTCTGCCCCTGGCCCCTTCTCCTCCCACTCTGACTGTGGTGCTGCTTGTCATCCCCCTGCCCCCTGCCTCCTGCCTCCTGCCCCCTGCCTCTTGCCCCCTGCCCCCTGCCCCCTGCCCCCTGCCCCCTGCCCCAGGAGCGGCTCTCACACTCCCTGGAGAGTCAGATGCTCCCCGTGGCATCCAGTCACCAGTGTCTACTGGGTGTCCTCTCCGGGCATGTCTCCGGCACCTTCTATGTGAAAGAGAACCAGACAGACTAAATGCCTACCCTGAGGGGGGTCGCATTCCCCAGTAGTGGAGATAAAAACACACAACTTTATGACATGACGTTGGGAAGTGATAAATGCCAAGATGAAAAGTAAAGCAGGGAAAGCAGAGAACGATGTGCGTAAGGAGCTACTCTAGACAGAAACCTGCATTATTTGATGCAAAGCCACGTGAATGTCTGGGGAGAGACATTCCGGGCAGAAGAGAGTGCGAAGGCCCTGCGGGGAGAAGGAGCTTGTAAAGAAGGCATCAAGAAGGCTGGCACGGCTGGAGCAGCCAGCGGTTGGGGCATCACTCTGCGCAAGCCACCGCCACCTCCACCCAGACCTCATAAACTGCTGGCTGCAGCTTGCCCTCCTGCAATCTGGAGTCCACACTCCAGTGACTCGGGACTTTCCAAGGTATAAATCTGCACCTTGCAAGCTTCTGCTATAAAGCCTCCAATGGCTTCCCACGGCTTTTAAGATAAAGTCCAAACTGTGCAGGACCATGCGATAACTCCCAGCCTCTTCTCACCACCCCCCTCCCACCCTCTACTCCAGATTTTATGACCAACTTCCAGTTCCTAAAATGCACTGTCTCTTGTCTCTGGCCTTCCTACTTTCTGTTTCCCCTGGTCAGAACACCTTGCTGCCTGCTTTCTGCCTGGTTCCCTTGCCCACCTAACTCCTACTCACTCCTCAGAAAATCAGCAGAGGTGCCACCTTCTCCAGCCGTCTTCTCTGATCTTCTCAGGGCTGGGAGGTGTCCCTCCCAGGTGCTCCCATAGCACCCTGAGTCACCTTGCTACACTGCAAGTGCCTGTGTATGTCTCTGCACCTCCACAAGCCCAGCAGGCCCATGAATGCTCGTCTAGCTTGTTGGAGGTGGAAATTTCAGCTCATGGCACAGGGCTTGGCACATAGAAAGTGCTCAATAAGTATTTTTTAATGGATAGATGGGTGATGTGGGAATGGAAATGGGGTTTAAAGTACAGATGCATCTAGAAAGGAAAAGGCATTCCAGTGGAGGGAATGATGGAGAAGGAGCAAGACAAAGGCAAAAGTGCAGAGGGCCATGTGCACTGTGTTATCCGCAGGCGCGGGGGAGGTCAGCCTGGCTGGAGAGGGGAGGGCACGAGGGAGCAAAGGGTGGTGCTGTCAGAAAGGAGGCTAGAGCCAAGCGAAGCCATTTGGACTTTATTCTGGAGGCAGTGAGGAGGGTTCGAGGAGTATAATTGAGGTGACAAGGCCACAGCCATGTTTAAGGACATTAATCTGAAGTGGTCTGCAGGCTGAACTGCAGCGGGCTGGGGAGAGAGGAGGAATTTGGAGACCACCCCCACTTTGGGGGGTCAGCAGGGAGCCTCCTCTGAGGCCGCTGGTGCCTGGGGTTGTGGGAGGTGGAAGGCAAGCTCTCCCCTGCTTCCTCCTCCATGGAGCAGAGGCACATTGCCCTTTCTGGTGACTCAGCCCAGAGGGGTCAGCTCCAAGCAGAAAGTCATTGTTGACAGGAAGAGGGGTCAGACTTTCCCTTCCCTGGCTGGCTTCCTGGGTACCAAGACAACAACACAGGGCAACAAAGAGTGGGGAGGGAGGCCCCCTGAATGGGCCGGAGAACACGCCCACCCCGGCCCACGCCGCCACCCACCCACTTGGGACCCACGGTGCCACATGACGGGCAGCCTGACAGCACCAGTTGCCGGTGAGTCAGGCAGCCCTAGAAACCCTCTCACAGCCCGCTGAGGAGATGTGAGACACGAAGGAGGGAAGAGGCGCCATTCCAGCCTCTGATGCCAGGCGGGTGGGGGTGGGGGGACCCAGAAGCGGAGCTGGTTCTGAGGCTCGTGCTCTCAGGGGCATGCCAGAGCCAAGGAGGGCACGAGTTGGGGACAAAGTCTGGAAGGCTTCTTAAGGAAGTGAGAATTAAAGGAGGGGACAGAGGGCTACAGACCCCCAGAAGGGTATAACCTAGTGCCCAGGACCTGGGTGGGAACCCTTTCCCTCTGGTGTGGAAGCTGACAAGCGTTAAGCCACTGTAGCCACCTCAGCAGGCTGGCTTCCACTCCAAAAGCTGCTGGAGTTTAGCATTTGTTTTCCGTAGAAGAGCAACATCACCTGTGTGCTCCTGGCCTAGGCAATGATGTGGAGCTCTGTGTAAGCAAGAATGTTCCTCTAATAAGAGAAGGCAGCGGAGTGGGGGTGGGGGACAGGGAAGAGAGGGGGCTTGGAGCCTCTGCAGGGTCCAGAGTCCTCACGGGCACAGGCATCTTCTCCATCCACAAAGATGTCAGGAGCCATTGAACCAGAGGACAGTGGAAATGAGCCTGTCAGTTCTCCAGTTCCAGGGTCTGTATCTGGGGGTGGCTCCAGCAAAGCCCACCCCACTCGCTGTGCATGAAGCCCAGCCTCCCCTGCACAGGAGGAGGCAGAATCCAGACCCTGCTCCTCACCTGCAGGCTGGCAGGAAGGGCTGAGGGCTTTGAGCCTGTCAGTGGTAGGAAGAGAGGCAGGGGGCACTGGGCTGAGTGTGGGGACATTGAGAAAAGGGCTCTGTCCCGGAGAGGGGGACAGGATTAAGAGGATGAGAAGAAGCTCCCCCTCCCATAGCCACTGCCTCAGCTCCCTGAGTTGCAAGATCTCAAGGACGCAGGAATGTCCTTTCTGTCCTCTCCTCACTTTGCCTCCTCCTGGCCTTGCCAGCATTGCAGACCTGGCCGCTGGCTCAGAGCTGGGCTAAGGGTAGAAGCGGGAGCCAGAGCTGGCTTGTCCTGCCTGAATTCTCTTCCACAGTTGCCGCAGAGCTGGATCCTTCTTGTCATGCTGGTCTTGCCTGGAACATCACACCCTGCGAGAGGCCTACCCTGACCGCCCCCTGACGTAGCCCACCTGGCATCACTATCTTAGCCCCGGCTTTAGCCCGTCCACTACCTGGCATTTTCTCTCTTACTTGTTTCTCCCCCCTGTCCAGAGTGTAAGCTCCGCGAGAGCAGGAACTTTGTTTGCAGTGTTCACAGCTGTTTCTCCAACACCTAGACAGGCCCCTGGCACAGAGTAGGTGCTCAAATATTTAGTTTATTCATGAATGAATAATAATTGCTAACATTTGTCAAGTGCCTGCGATATGCTAAGCACTTTTTTGTATGTTAACTCAAGGGTCAGCGAACTATGGGTCTCAGGACAGCTCCAGCTTCCTGCCTGTTTTTATAAGGAAATTTTATTGGAACACGCATCCATCGTGTGTATATTATCTATGGCTGCTTTCGTGACACGGCGGCAGAGTTGAGTAGTTGTAACAGAGCCAGTATGCTAACTAAAAATATTTAATATCCTGCCCCTTTCTACAGAGCTCTGCAGGCCCCTGTGTTAACTCACTTAATCCTCACCAATACAGGTCAGTGCTATTATCATCACCATCTTACACATAAGGCAACTGAGAGTGTGTCCAAGGTTACACAGCTAATGAATGCAGAGGCTGGGTTTGAACCCAGACAGTCTTGCTCCAGGCCCCATTCCTAGCTAGCTAGGGGCTCCAGTGAACATGTTTGAAAACTGCACATTCCTCTGATACTGAAAGTTGGATACAGTTAAGCTCAGAGGTTAAAGAAACCAAGAAGTAGATCCTACAGAACCAGAGGATAAACTGCAGTCTTGAAAATCACAGCTCCACACAGGAAGCCTCCTAGAAGTGCTGGAAGCTTTTCCTTGCTGATAAGAAATGCCAAACAGGGATGGGGGTGGGGTGGGGGGCGGTGAGGACAACAGGGCGAGCTGGAGGGGGCTGTGAGTGGAGCGAAGCAGAGCCGCTCAGCCCCAGCCAGGGAGCGAGGCCCGGGCTGACAGCATGTCCCGGACCGTGCGTGCTGGCGGGGACCAGTGGGAAGACATCCCCAGCCCTAGGCATCTGGCCTTCGAAGGCTGCTTTAGTGTTTACCAAGACTTTCACATTTGTTGTCACTTTTGCTCCTGACAAGGCCCGGAGGGAAGAAGAGCTACTTGTCTCCCCATCAGAGAGGCTATACAATTTGCCAAAAGTCACATAGTCAGTGGCACCAGATGACTACCCTCAGTTTGGATGGATTCCTTGCTTGTGGAGCAACATCCTGATGCTCACGGCAGGGAGCCTGACAGAGGGACAGGGCCGTCTCCAAGAGGACTTAGGTATTCCTCCTTGCCCGTCTCATTCTCCTCTGTGTCCCAGTACCCAAAACCGGGTCCAGAGTAGGTCCCCACTAAATATTTGTGCAGGGTATTGAAATGCCACATCCCTCCTCTAGTCTGGTGGAGGTGATAGGGCAGGTATAGACAGAAGCCAAAAATAAGCTGGAACATGGATAAGAGTCATAAGAGGGATATAAAGTGGGTCCTGAGGAGGACAAGACCGCGAGGGCTGGAAAAATGGAACTCTGGGGAGGTGACAGCTGAGAGGGCATCGTCAGGAGGGGTTTATTTCACAAGTAGGGATAGGGTAATCGTGACACCTCCACGGCCCGCCTCTGCCTGCCTGCCAGCCTCCAGCAGGGGTTGGAGGGAACCCTCAGTGCACCGAGCCACTCTTCCCTCTGTCTGTGCTGCTCCCTTGCCTGGGACGCCCTCCCCCTCCATGTCCTTTCTTTCTTTCCCACCCATCTCCTCCCCTGAAAACTGCCTGACCCCCAACCCTCTCTCTTCCCCACCCCACCCTGGGCACGGAGTAAACATTCAATAAAATTTATTCATTGGATGTGTATCCAAGTTTTGTGGGGCATAGGGTGTATAATGGAGGTGAGACTGGATCCGAAGGTTGGGACTAACCCAAGGAAGGCGCTGGCATCAGACAGGGGTGCTGGTATTCATGCTGTGGTGGATGGGGCCACAGTGCCCACTGACAGGGTTGCTGTGCTACCCGAGGGCTAGAACAAATCAAGAGGGAAGAAGGCCTGACAGTTGCCCGGCATCCGGTATGCACTCAGCTCTCCGGGGACTTTGGGGGGCCTGGAAAGCTCCCCAGCTTCTGCTCGCACCTGGGCTGGGTGATAGAGGGAGTTGTGACCCGCAGCTCTGGCCTCCTGCCAGAACCCATGACCTCACCCAAGTGCAGAGAGCCCATGACATTCATGTGACCCAGCAGACAGCCCTGAGGCAGGCCACAGTGGGATGGAAAGGTGGAGCTTGGCCTGAAAACAGGGGACCAAAAAAGGTTGTTTCCAGCAGGGGGGATGACCTGGGTTCGTTCACTCATTCATTTATCCATTCCGCAAACCTTTATTGAGCACCTAGTGAATATAGGTTCTGTGGGAGAGCAAAGCTATCTCTACTCTCATAGTTTAGCAGCATGAAGGGTGAGAAATGTGCACTCAAAGGGAGACATAAACACAAGAGACCAAAGCACCCTGGGGCCCGAGGAGGGAGGAGTCATTCCTGTTGAGAGGCTTCCCGAGGAGGGGACATTTTGGATGTGCCCAAATATGGCCACAGGAAGATTCCAACAACAAGACATGGGAAGGGTTGGCAGGGGAGCAGGCCAGACAGGAGACACGAGCTCCTGGGCGTGGAACCATGGCAGTCTGGTTCCTAACTGTCCCTGGTCCCTGCTCAGTGCCCAGTCATCATTTGCCTTGTTTGTTGAATGAGGCAATGAATGTTTCCTGGCCCCTCCTCCTCTCCCCACCTGGACCCCTTGTTGATCACCTGAATTTCTCTTTCGAAAACTCTTAGTCTCCTGAGCCCCTTTCCTTCTGCCAAACCAACATCTTCAACCTCAAAGGTGAAAAGTCCCTTCTCTCCTGACCCCACAAGCCCTCCTCTTGCGTCCTTGATCTTACCCTGCCTGTCCCCAGCAGCTGATCCTGCAGCGGCCTGTCTCTCCATCTGCTTAACCTCTTCCTCTACAGGCTCCTTCCCTTTAGCTGATAACCCTGCTTAAGTCTCTGACACCCCCAGTCTTCTTACTCTCTAATTAGATTTTGCATTTCCTGAAGACAAGAGTCCATGCGGTACCATGTGTGCCTCTTCATGGACCCCTCAGAATCTAAGGGCAGTGCCCTATGCTCAGAAAACATTCATTCATCAACACCTGGAAGACTGAGAAAAATAAATAAATAAAAAAATAATAATAATAAAAAAAAAAAAACATTCATTCAGTGAATGGATCTGATCCTGTCACCACCACCCCAACTTCCTCAGTGGCCCTCAAGGTAAGGTCAAATGTCATGTGTATGATGTACAGACTCCTGGAGAATGGGGGGCTAGGCTGGCCTCTCCTCTATGTCCTCTCATCTTCCTCCCCAGCTCCAGTCGTTCCTGAGTAATCAGGGCCCCCACTACACTGCCCTTGCCTCTCCTGACCTTTGTGCATGCTGTTCCCTCTCTCTGGAATGTTCTTCCCCACTTCTGCACTGGGTGCACTTTTTTGTTGTTTTTTAGTTTTTGTCAACACAGCTCAAGGGTCTCCTCCTCCCAGAAGCCCTCCTGGCTCTCTTCCCACCCCACACCCCTCCTCCTAACCCCCATCCAGCACTGTGTGTGGGAAGAGCGTGTTCATAAGCCCGCCTCCTCCATGAGACTGTGAGCTCCCTGGGGCTGGGGGTCTTGGTTAGAAATTTCAGCCCTAGGGGCTAGGGCCTGGCAGTGGGTGCTCAACAGATGTTCATTGCATGAATGAGTTAAGTGATGTAGGGAAAAGTGCTAGTGATTCCAGAGGCATGTGTCGATTTTCACCTCAAGTCCTGTCTCCCACCTGCAAAACGGGGTGAAACTCCTTAAGGGCACAGAGTGTCCAAGAAGACCTGAGCCCACACTCCAGGATCCCCGAAACTCAACTCTAGGAAGATCCTCTTTTAAGTTGGCTTAAAAAATAAGGCATATGCTCCATGATTTTATTTTTAAAATTCAAGGGAGAACTGGAATATGATTTCTAATGGTGTGTTCTAAAAACATATTTCCTGTGGTTTTCTGCTTTCTTCACAATAAAATAGCTTTGGCATGACACTCTTTTTGCTTGAGTGAAAACACAATTTAATGAGATAGCACTTTATGAGCTATAAGGGAAGCAAATATCTGATCTAAGCTGGGGGTGAAGGGAGGGGAAAGGGGCTCTATGCCAGGCTGTTCCATTTCTCTTAGAGAAGGCCCAGGGCCAGGCAGTGGGGGAGTTTCCAGCTTTTCACAGAATGTTGGCTCTGGAGTCCAGGATCAATCATCCTCAATTAGCAAATATTTATTGAGTGATTATGGCATAGGGAGCTACAGCTGAGTGGAGCATAAGATGTGTGTGAGCCTGGTTTGCTCTGTGGTGAGCTCCTTCTGGTCATTTCATTACTATTACTTCTACGAATTAATTGTAGCCACCAGTCACTGGGCACCCACCCTGCAACAAAGGCTCGTTATACTGTATCAACTTTTTGTAGCACTCTGAGATAGGTAGTGTTGTTACTGAAAGTTCCGCACTTGTCCCTGAGGCTTCATCAGAAGAACAAGGACAAGTGGTTTGAGGAGAAGGAAATAGGAGTTTATTAATTTGCCAGTAAAAGAGGAAGTTGGCAGACTCCTGTCTCAAAGTATTAATACCAACGTCCTGCCTCTGAGCAGAAGTACTGAGGTTTTAAAAGTTCGGATCAATCCCACAGTTTGGTCCTCCTCTTTGACTGAAAAGATCTTGTAACCTTTGCCTGCATTCATCCCATCTGCTGAGGCACAAAGAACAAAGGACACTTTCCTGCCCCTTCCTGACCGCTGGCCTGGGGCAGGGATGCAGGTCCTAGTTCTCCAAAAGGAGTGGGGGATGTTTTAAAGAAACATAAACATTTTTGACATTTTTTTCAAGACATTTCTTCTGTTACATATTACCCCCTGTCAATAGTACCCTTCCATATCTATGGGAGGAGGGGAGACTGCTCATTTCCTCTGTTACAATGTGATTGTCACGTAACAGATGAGGACACTGAGGCCCCAAAATATTCCTATGTGCCCCCAGATCTCACAGCTATAAAGTTACAGATCTGGGAACTGAATGCAGATTCTCTGGTTTCAAACCCAAAGTCCTTTACTAATGATAGCCAACATTGCCATGAGTCTTCCAAGGTTACAGAATATTTTCCAGCAAATTTCTAATTTGACCCTATCAGTAATCACATGAGGCCAAAATTATGACAATCCCCATTTTACAGATGAGGCTTGGGTTCAAGCGGCTTACCAGAGGTCCCTGTTGGTAAATGATATATTCAAGATTTGAGCTGAAGCCAAATCCTGTATTCCTTCTGCTACACCTCAGCAAGGACTGGGTCATGTAATTCTGGTCCCTTGGTGGCTTCTAGCATACAGCTGGGCACTGACTTGTCATAGAAGGGATTTAATTCAAGGAGTAGAATTCTCACCTAACGTCCCCAAAGAGCCCTTGTGCCGTGCTGTGGCCCTGCCTGGACTCTGCCCTGGGAGGAGAGCAGAGGTTGCTCCAGGTCGAGCGAGCGGCCAGCTGCTCTGGGGGCCAGCACCCCACACTGGGAGCAGGCAGGAGCCAGAGGGGCGAGAGCCGGCCTGGGCTCTCAATGAGGAGGCCTTCTAGCGAAAGGACCTTTGGCGGTTGCGGGTTATGTGGGCCAGTTGTGCTTAGGGGAAGGGAAGAGTCTCCCCAGGAACACAGCATTCCTGCTCCTGTGGTCGACTCCGAGAGAGTTGGGAGCACAGGCCCTGTCTTCTCCTCTCAGCTCCAGAATTAAGTCCCCTGCCCCATATCCTTCCCATGCCCGGAACAGGGGCTCTCCCCAGAGCAGGACCCAGGAGGGGCTTTCCTGAGTGGAACCTGCCTTGGCCAAATGCCACCCCCATCCCTAGCATTCCCTGACTAAGAAGGCATTAGCACAGCCACTCAGGAGTCCTCCGTATTGGAACCTTGGTGGCACCGAATGGACAATAGATGGATGTCTCGGCTCCACCTTAATAATGATAGCTCTCCCCCTTATATGGTACCTGCTATATTCCAGTCAATGTTCTAGGATTTTTACACATAATAACTCAACTTATCCTTACAGCAACCCTGTGAGGAAGGTACCGTTATTAACCTCATTTTACAGATGAGGAAACTGAGGCACAGAAAGGTTAAATGCCTTACCTAGGGTCATGGACTTGGCAAGAGGCAGAGCTTAGATCTCAGCCCAAGCAGTTTGACTGCAGAGCTGATGTTCTTACTTATACACTCCCCCCATGAGAGCTGTGTGACCCCTCCTACCCCATGGGGAGAAGTGCCCAGCACCAGCAATGGAAAGGCCTGGGGCTTAGAACAGCCACAGAGATGAGTATTGCCGACCGTAGTGGGAGTCACCAATGACTCTCCTCTCTCACATGGGGCAACCCTAGGAAGGTTTCCCCTCCCGACTCGCACTCCAGTGCTGGGCCTCCTCCAGCCCTGCCCAGCCTGGCAAAGCATCCAAGCATCCCTTTGGGACTCCCAGTTGGCACTGAACAAACAAACATAGAGAACCAAGACAAGGAACAGCCTCAAATCATGTAGCTAGAGTACAGGGGTCTGTAGCCCCAGCTGTATCTGGGACCTGATCTCTTCAATTCCCAGTCTCTTCTCTGCTCCAGGTTTCTGATTTCCTTCAGGGGACTTCAGAAACCAAACCGCTCTGGGCATCTGGGGCACTGGGACATTTCTCCATCATTACTCTACTACCTCACGTTATACTGTCCCTTGATGTGTCTGTCCCTGGCAGTCTGTGAGCAGGGGAGAGCATGTAATTCAACTGAGTGTGGACAAGCACAGGCCAAGCATGCAGCAGGCACTAAAAATGTTTATTGCATTAACGATGACTGCAGATGGCATAGGTTCTCACTTCCTGTTTCCAGGTAATTCTCTGCCTCATTTGCTCTGAAGTCATGCGGGGTCAAGGATAGGAAGTAGGCCTGACGTGCAGCTTGGGCACCAGCAGACAACGTCTTCCTCTCTGTGACTCTCTTTTTCCAATGAAGGTTAGAAACTTTCATTCTAGAAGGGTTGTCAGCTGAGGACTTTGTGACTTTAGTGGGGTAGGGAGGGCACTCAGGAAGCCAAAAGTCACTGTGGACAAACTGTTTCTTAGTTTCTGGATTAGATTTATCAGCTCTGAGGAGTTCATGAGAGCAACCTAAGAGAGCCGGTCCTGCCCAGGTCCAGGAGACAGTGCTGGGACAAGGGAAAGCAGCGGGGCGCGGATGCAGACCGGCTTCGCAGCAGCGCCTGCCCTGCAGGAGCAAAGCTCCTGCCAGCGGGCATTTCTGTGGCTATGAGGACAAAGGGGACAGCTGGCTTTCCACCAGCTAGGGAATGGGATGGTCTCAATGAACATCAGTAGTTTTCCAAAGTATTGAATATTGGCTCTTGATAGTTTAGCGAACACAAAGTCTTCATAGCAGCCCTAGGAAGCTGGCAGGCTGGGCGCTACCATTCCCATTTAATTGACAGAAACATGAGTCCAAGGATCCCTCCATTATGGCTGTTTTACCATCTTTCATGCTGTCCCTGCCCCTGGAAGATGGGAGAAGACATGACTGAAAGGGCAGCCTGCAGGAAAAAGGACCTAGGTGGGCAGGCTGGGAGACGGGGCAACCAGGGTCTGACGCCCCATTCCCGAACGTGGTCAGTCAGGGGTCCCACATTCTGGCCACCTCTGTGACACTGTGACAGGAGAGAGCCATTTCCTGTGCAGCCCCAAGCTTCGAAGGCTGCTGTGTCCACCTCCCAAAGAGCCATGGGCCATTTTGGTGGAAGAAAGAAAGAGGGCAAGGAGGGAGGAAAGGAAGGAAGATGAAAGGTGAAAAGAATGAAGAAAGGAAGGAAGGGAGAAAGAAAGGAAGAGAGAAAGAAAGAAAAATGGGGAAAGAAACAAAGGGATAAAGAAGAAGGAGAAAGAAATAAAGCATGAAAGGGGGAACAAAGGAAAGAAAGAAGTAAAAAAAGAACAAAGGAAAGAAAAAAGCAGGAAGGAAAGAAAGGAAGAAGGGAGGTAAGAAAGAAGAAAGGAAATAAAGAAGGAGGAAGGGAGGAGGGAAGGAATGCATGAATAAATGGAGGAAAAAGGAGGAAAGCAAACAAGTGCTTTGTAATAGAAATCAATTCCCTAGAAGAGATCTCAAGGGGAAATTGCCTGTCAAATAATTTCAAGGAAATGACATTTCAACAACCAGCAAATGAGGCTTCCCTCCCACTTCCTGCCATCCATCTCCATCTCCCTCTCTCCAATCTCTCTTCACCCTCCCTTGGTTCATTCCTCTGGCAAGTAGTGTCCCTCCCATGCTCCCTTCCACCCTCCTCCAGAGTCAGTTG
Organism: Microcebus murinus; assembly: GCF_040939455.1. Taxonomy (NCBI): domain Eukaryota; kingdom Metazoa; phylum Chordata; class Mammalia; order Primates; family Cheirogaleidae; genus Microcebus; species Microcebus murinus. The sequence goes on from NC_134105.1 coordinate 88,727,756, forward strand.
AGCACTGCTTTCTTGATGACACTACATTAGGAAATCATCGAAACCCCAAATCTCAGATGGTTCAAATTCTTCTATGCCTCCCCCGGGACCTGGCCCCGGACATGACTCTACTGGTAGTCAGCAGGAGGACAGTAGCTATTCTGACCAGGGTGAGCATGCACAGCTTGGAGTCTTCTCACCTCAGGCTCCCTCCTGAGGTCCCCACCTCAGAATCTGCCAGTTCATGTGTGACTCTGGAGGAGGTGGCTTAGCCTGTCTGGCCCTTCATTATTTCATCTGAGGCAACATGGGGTTAAAAGTCCTGTAGTTCTGTGGTTCCATCACCCTCTGCCCGTAGATGGGCACACACAGGCTTGCATGGGTAGGAAGCACTAAGGAGCCACATGCAGACCGATACTACCCTGATGGCTTGGCCCTGAGATGCAGCCAGGACCTGCCAGCCAGCCAGGTGCGGGGAGGGGGAGGGGGGGAGGATGGGTCCCAGTGCAGGAGCGAGCACAGGAGATACTGCTGGGGTCAGCCACCTCGGGCTCTTCCAGCCTCCATGTCCCCATGTCTAGTGGAAAAGCCTGTCTAGGGTTGAGTAGACTCACAATCGCTCCTTTTAAGGTAACAGAGATGAGACAGCTGCAAGTCCCACTGTGGGGCCACGGTTATCGAGGACCTTCCTCATTCCTCTACAGCTCAACATAGGCAGAACTTTCCAGAGCCCCACAGCCTACACTTCCAAAGGGTTCTTTCATAACTGAGCCCCTACTCTGTGTGTTCATTGCCCTGGAGACTCCCAACGGTCAGCCCATTTGACCTCACAACCATCTTTTGGTGCAGGTCTGTACAAATGAGTAAAGAGAGGCTCAGAAGGTTAAGGGATTTGTCTAAAGTCACATGGCAAATGAGTAGCCGAGCTGGGACTAAAGTCTAGCATTGAGACTCCCAAGTCCACTGCCACCACTGTTGTGTCATTGCTTAAGACTCAGATGAGTGAATAGATAATAATAACAATTTAAGGTAGTATTTACTATCTTCAGACTCTAGGCTAAATACTTTACAGGCAGTGTCTCATTCAATCCTTGCAATACCTCGGTGAGAGACAGAAACAAACATCTCCATTTTGTAGACACTGAGGCTGAGAGAGGATAGTCCAAAGTCACACAGCAAATGACTGGACAGAGCTGTCAAGGTCAAATAGCTCGTAAGTAGTGGAGTCAGGTTTGAACCTGTGTATATGAAAGTTTCAGTAGAGGTGACTGAGGACCCCAAGCCTGCACCAACATGGAGGATGACTCCTCTCTTCCAGCAGCAGAGCTAGGTTCTAACACCAGCCCGAGTGAGCCTGCGACAGGGCTGGGTAGGTGAAGGAAGACAAAGTAGAATTTGCCTCCCTTCTCAACAAATGTGCAGGTTTATCTTTCTCACATTACTTCCTCTTACTTCTTATCTGTTTTAAGAGTGTGGTGTCAACATGTTCCATTATCATACAAGGATCTCTTGAAGAAACATTCCCCACAGAGGAAATAAACTCTCAACTTCCTTCCTCTGGCTGGACTTCTGTCTCTGTCTTCCTTCCTGAAGACTCTTAGCACCTATCGCTGCCCCAGGCTCCTTAGCTTCCAACTGTGCACAAGTCCGTAAGAGCACCGATCACATCAGCAGGGTCATCACCGTGTCCCCAGGGTCCAGCACCGTGCCTGGCACATAGCGGACACAGTGCACATTTGTCAAACGAACAAATGATTCTCTAACACACTCATTCAATTCAATTCGACCACTATTAACTGGGTGCTTGTAATGAGCTAGGTACCACTGATGCAGAGGTGAGTGAACATGGGTGCCACCTGGAGGAAGTCTCAGTCCAGGGTGGGGGCAGACTAATCATCAATACCACCTTAAACACTTCTTAAAATAATGTGGAGAATGAATGGATGACAAATAACTTATCAGGGCCACCATGGAGGAATGACCCAAGTCCAGTGGGAACACAGGAAAAGGACCCATTGATCTGCTCGGGGAGTCACAGGATGGGAGATGTGATTTCAGCCTGAAAGGATGAGGAGTTCACCTTATGGCCAAGTGGAGAAAGGAGCATTCCAAGCAGAGAGGAGCCTGAGTGAAAGTAAAATTATTGCCTGGGGCTGGAGCAAGGGATGTACGTGTAAGGCAAGTGACAAGAGATGCCTCTTCCAGGCCACATACCCTAGATTTCCCAGTGGGTGGGAGTGGGCAGCCTCACAGAGGGATTGAAACACATCGAATCATAATGACTTAAAGAAAGATCTCCTGAAGCTAGTATTATAATTAATAGGCTCATCCTATTAGAACTCATTTAGATTAATTTTCCTGTATAGACAAATGTGATTAATCATCTCAGTAAACGCATGTCCAAAAGCATCCAGGGAAATCTAGGGCCCAGGGCCCTTTCCAATCTGAAGTTGGGTTTTGCCGCCAGTGAGGGAGCACGGTACCAGCCGGCATTTACATCATCGCTGGGTCAAGTGCCGGAGTGTCTGCTGGCACATGGGGCAGTCTTCCAGCTTGCTGTCGCGGGACACAGCCCCTCCCTTCTGGCTAGGTACCCTTCCCCTAGGGTGGGACCAGAGGCTGGGCGGGCTGCTGGGGGGCTGCCTGCAAACCTGCCAGCGCAGGATCCACTAGGGGTTACGGCATGCGGAAGGGGGGAGGCCCCGGTCTTCAGAGGATTGCCCTGCCAGTGCCTGTCCCTGCTCCTGGCCCATTTCCTGCTCAGATTTGGGGATTTTCAGGCCTGGAGGGAAAGTCCCTTGGGATGAGTATTAGAAAGAGGGTAGCAGCACCGGATCGGCACGGAAGGAAAGGCTCGGTCCGCACAGGGCGCGGGGAAGGCGGGGTGGGGGCGCGGTGGAGCCCGCGTTCCTTTGCTCAAGGCTCCGGAGTGGAGCGCGGAAAACAGCGACTGGGAGGACGAGCGAGCGGGGCGACCAGCCGGCGGGCTGGGGGAGGGGAGGCGGGGGGAGGCGGCCCAGTGGGCCTCTGGAGTGAGTGTGTGTGTCTGTGTCTGTATCAGTGCGAGTGTGTGTGTGTGTGTGTGTGTGTGTCTGGCGCCTGTCCAGGGTGATTTCCCATAAACCACATGCCCCGCTAGCCCGCTTAAAAGGCTGTGCCGAGGGCTGGCCAGTGGAGCTCGGCCCCAGGGAAAGTGAAAGTTTGCCTGGGTCCTCTCGGCGCCGCCGCCGCGCTCTCTGCATCCCGGGACAGCGGCGCGGCCCTGGGCCGGGCGCCGACTCTGCAGCGGCCAGCGAGCGAGCGAGCGAGCGAGGGCGGCCGACGCGCCCGGCCGGGACCCAGCTGCCCGTATGACCGCGCCGGGCGCCGCCGGGCGCTGCCCTTCCACGGTAAGCCCAGGGTGCGGGCCGGGCTGGGGCAGAGGCTCGGCGGCGCGGCGCGGCCCCTCGGAGAGACAGCCGGAGCGCGCCGGCTGCCCTAGCCGGGCGTTCCTGCCGCGGCCACGGGCTCCAGTTTCCTAACCGCCTTCGCGCACGGACTGGGCCTCTGGCGCTCCGGCTGAAGCCGGTGGCAGCCGGGCAGCTGCTCCCGGGGCTGCAGCGCTTCCCTGGGAAAGGGAAGGCTGCTGACCCCATTGCACGGAGGGGAACACTGAGCCACCCGCAGGCAGGAGAGACGGGGGTTGGAGGCCACTTTCAACCTGGGAGCCCGCTCTCTCTCCCTTCTGATGGGCCACTATCAAGGGACGGGCAGAGTGGCCATGCACTGAGTGTGGTGCTTTCTCTGGTGGGCACCTTCCTCAGTGGCCACATACATGCTTGCAGGCCCTGCTGGGGAATGGGTGCTGCCGGGTGGGGAGAGTTCAGGGGTCATCCGGCTTATAGAATGCCAGGGCCTGTGCTGAGCAACCTGCTGGCAGAGGGAAGGAGATGGGCAAGCTGCTACTTGTTCCAGCCCACAGGCAGGAGCTGGTGGGGACTTGGGTGGCTGTTTTGGGGGCACCAGTCTCCAGAGCTGCCTGTGGCTAGCTCTGAATTTCTTTTTCTTGCAAATTCTACTTCAATCAGTTGGGCAGATCCTGGCTTTGCAGAGGTCAGGGGAGGTGGAAGGAGGGTTTGGACAGGGGCAGGGGCTGCTCAGGACGGTGGGCGTAGGGTTGCCCTGCTTCAACTGTGGCAGGAGCCGCTGCAGCTCCTGGGAAGTGCAGGCTGGCACTGTGGACAGTCAGTGAGTGCTCTCATAATGCCTTTGCTCTTGAGGAGCCCTGGAGGAAAATGAGCAGAGAAACCTGTGGGAAAAGGAGCAGAAAAATACTAGGGGCTCGGGGTGGGCAGAGGAGAGGCTTGCAGGTGGGGCAAGAGGGAGAGGAGTAGATCCACAGGGGGGAAGTGCCCAACTTGAGAGGGGAAAGGGAGGCTAAGGGGCTGAAGGTGAGACCACAAGGAAAGGCAAGGAAGAAAAGGGGGTCTGGCTATGTTTAGAAGGGGCAGTCCAAGGGTCTGGTCCTGCCGGGTCTCTGCAGAGGCCTTGCTGAGGGGAAGGATGGAATACCATGGGTGGCAGATGAGGTGTGCCAGCATCTCTCTGAGCCTGCAGCAGAGATTCCTTCTGAGGGCTGCTCCCCAGGCAGAGGCAGAGGCTGGTGGGTGGGAGCAAGGAGAAGAGCCTGCCCAGCCAGATGCAAGCTAGAGTGTTAACCCTTAGCTGTCCCTCCAGCTCCTCCATTGAGGCAGATCTGGGGCCCCAGGTCCATGGGTATCACCCTTTGGCCACCTTCAAGTCAGCCTTCCATGTGGTGGCTGCATCCTTCTGCCACTGATACCTTAAGTCTTGCCAGAGCCAGGCAGCCGGTGCAGTTAGCCATTGCCCTCCCCTGCTGTCCTCAAACATCAGTATCTGGCAGTGCCTATGAGGAGGCTGTCTTCCTAACTAACCATTTCCAGAGGCTGTTTCCTCCTTACTATTCACTCCAGGGGCTCAGAGCCTCAGTGGCAGCCAGCCTGGGGCAGAGATACCTTCTGCATGGCCTTGAACCTGAGGTTCCTCCTGAGAGCCTGGGCAGCTGTCCCCACCCAGAGCTACCTCCTCCACTGCCCAACATAGCCTCAAGTGCCCCCCCCCATAATTGTCCTCCCCTCTTTCACACTCTCCCTCCCTCAGATCAGGCCAGATTTGTGCTGAGTAGTATTGGACCATCCTGTCCCTCTGCTGCCATCAGCTTCTCTTCCCTGCAGCCTTCCTGGTAGCCCATCCAGAGCTGCCTCTCCTCCCTGGTAAGAGCTGGCAAGCATATGGGCTTGTAGTTACATCTAAACTGGCATGCTGTTATGAGCTGTTTCATAGCCTCCCTGTGTTTTTCCAATGTGCTACTTATTTGCAGTATTTGTCTCATCATCTGGATTACTGAGGCAAAGCCCAGAGCCCAGAAAAGTGTCAGCCATCACCCCACCCTGCCAGCATTTCCCTAAATCTGGGGGCATCAGCTTCCAAGAGGCTCAGGAGCTCTGAGGAGGTGACCTCAAACTGGGGGAAAGAAAACCCAAGGGTTCCTCTGCCTTTACTTGGAGAAGGGGGCATGTAGGGCCAGGGGTAGGGAGGAGGGGACCTTGGTGAGGAGGGGGGAAAGAAGAGGGAAAGAGAAAGACTGGGTATCCAGAGCCAGTCCCATCACTCTGGGCTGAGTACCTACTGGGACAGGTAGATATTGAAAGAGGAGAGAGATCTCAGAAAAATTCCCTGCCACGATGAAGCTGGCTCGCTGGACGCACAACCTGCTGGTGCTCCGATAGGCAGGTGCTCGCCAGGGACGGCCCAAAGCTGGCACTGGTGCCTCTGATTAATCAGTTGGGCTCCTTTTGAAACACACACCCAGGGCTCCAAGAGATCTCTGGCATGGGATGAGTTCCCAGTGAAACTGACTTTGGTCTCAAAGTTTTTCCAGTAGCAGGGCCAGACCTGAGTGGAACCAGGTGAGACGAAAGGCTGAACTATGTCTGGCTTGTAGTCTGAAAGATGGTGCATGAACATGAACTTGAGGGCAGTTGAAAGGTGTTTGGCTCAGTGTTGATGTTGCAAGGACATCAGGTTGATGCAAGTCTAATCTTTGAGGAGTATCCTGTGTAATTAATTATTAGTAGAACTTAGACTTGTATGCATACCATCTGTGTCACTATTAGCTCAATGTGTAGTTAGCTTCGGCTCAGGTTAATCTGGGAAGGCTTCTTGGAGAAAATGACATTTGAATTGTTATCAAGGGAGAGCAAGGCTGTGCTGTGACTGTTAGGAAACCCTGGGAAATCTGGATTTAGGGAATGCTGTGTCCTGGGGTGAGGGGCACAGTTTGTAGCATTATAGGTATAAGCCTTTGTTTTTCTGCTCTCAGAAGGGCATTGGGGATCACTGGGGAGAGTGAGAGCTGGGGAGAAATGACACCCTCTCTGTCACAGACATGGCTGGGCTCCCTGCTGTTGGTGGTCTGTCTCCTGGTGAGCGGGAATATTATCGAAGGGGAGTCAGAGCACTGTAGCCACATGATTGGAGACGGACACCTGGATTCTCTGCAGAAGCTGGTGAGTGTGCAGCCATGCTTTATTCTACCTTCTCTCCCCTGGGGAAACTAAGGCAGGAGCCAGGGGGCAGGGTCAAAGAGAGGGGCTGCAGGCAAGGAAATAGGAATGTGCAGGACATGTCTCCCGCTATGCTACCCTCATGGACCTTCCCAAGGTTAGGACCTCTGGTCTCCTCAATTCTAAAGCTCTCTCTAACTCCCTGCATGCAGTGAACAGGGTGGGCTTCCAGCTGCTTGCCTGAGTTAGTGATTGTCCAGGAATGTCAACCATGGACTCCAAAAATACTTCTGAAACCTGCTGTCCCTCAGTAGGATACCTCCTCCGGGAAGCCAACCCAGTCTGCCTGCTGTGTCCAGATGTTGCCTTCAGCTCCTGGACTCCCATATGTGCTACCAGCCTGGCATCAGAGCTCCACCCAGATTCGGAGGGGAGGCTCTTGCCTAACTCCCAGTCTTCCACCCTCACTCCCCTGGCTTTTGCTCATGCCTTGAGGCTGGGATAGCCTGCTCATCTGGGCCGTGAAGGAGCCTGTGTCTCACTCTACTCAGGCCCGCGGAGTCATCAACAATTGCAAACATGGTCCAGCCAGGCAGAATCAGGTTGCTGTCATGGCTGCTGTCCTGCTCAGAGGGAATTTGCCACTCTTCTGGCCAGCTAGGCAGGGTGGAGCATCACTGACTAAGGCCAGCTCCCAGGCCCTGAGCTTTGGGGCCTGTCGGCTGGGCCTTCTACCTCTCTTGCCCCTATACTACTTCTCTTGCATGTAGCTGATGTAGCAATCCAAGGCAGACCAAGAGCATCTCCCAGGTTTAAGTCACAGAACTACTGCTCTGGTGGGTAAAGGGGCATTTAAGGGCATCTAGCTGCAGCCCCTGCAGATTTTGAATCCTCAGAGTTTGTCCAGCCTCTGCTTGAATTCCTGCCATGACAGAGTGTTCACTACCTGCCAGGGAAGATTATAGCCTATATTCTACAGATAGTTCTTCCTTATAACAAACTAGCATTTGTCAGATTTCATAGGGTGGTAGGTGGAAGGAGGAGATTTCTTGTTCTTCTACAGCCCTCCCCTGGGCATGTGGAAGGCATAGGCTCTGTCTTTCCAGGTGTGGTAGGGGGGAGGTAGATGAAGTTCAAACCCCAATCCACCCAGAAACTCAGGTCCCCATTCTGACAGAAGCTCAGTTGATCTATAGATGTCATGCAACCACTGGCCTGCTCTCTTTTACAGATTGATAGTCAGATGGAGACCTCGTGCCAAATTGCCTTTGAGTTTGTAGACCTGGAGCAGTTGGTGAGTGATGGCTGTTTATAAGGCCCATGTACCAGCCCATGAGCACCTCCCGGGGTGGCGTGCATGTGGGAGCATGAAAGCAGTAAAACTCCCAGAGCTTGACAGAGTGAGGATGTGAGGATCCCTGTGTGCTCAAGTCTGGGGTGTCAGGGTCCAGGGCTGGCTGGTCCAGGGCTAACTGGTCCAGGGCTCAGGTCCCCTGCTGTTTCCTTCTGCTGGCCTGGTACACACCAAGTGCTTACTATGTGCCAGGCACTTTTCTAATTTAGTACTGACAGTACCGCTATGTGGTACACAAATATTGTTTATGAACCACAAAGAGTTAAGGGAGCATAGCCAGTAAGTGGTAGAGGCCTGATTTGAATCCAGGCAGGTTGGCTCTAGGCTCTAAGGCAAACCAATACTTCTTCCAAGTCACATGCTTTGCTTAAAGATGTCACTTCCATTCACCAGGCAGATTCCTCCTACTTCACACCCAACCAGCCACTAAGCGCTGCAGGTCCTTCCTCCTTCATCCCCCCACCAACAATCCCTTGCTTACACAATTTCAGGAGCCTCCTGCTTCCAGTGCACCCCTCATCTTGCCACTAGGGAGAGCTTTCTAAAACTCTGATCTGCTGCCATCGCTTTCCTCCCAAAATCTGTCAGGGCTCCCATCACTCCAGGAGAAAGCCCTGGTTGGCTAGCCTGGGGTTTCGAACCTCCAGTCTCCACCACTCAACCCCATCCACCATCCCCCATTTCCTGCTCCTTCCTGCCTCCATGTCTTTGCACACACTCTTCCTGATGCCTTTCATACTTTTCCAAGTGCCCTTGCCTCACACTTATTCCACATGTATTCATCTTTGTGTCTCATGCAAAACTGCCATGATGCCCAGAAGATGCTCCCATCTCTGAGCTCTGACACACAAGACTCATACACACCTCTATTAGAGCTGGACTCCACCTCATGGTCCAAAGAATAACCTCGGTATTTCATTCATTCATTCACTCATGCTCATGCTTGGCCTTGACAAGCATTTACTAGGAACCTACTGGACCAAGTGCTAGGGACACAGAGCTAGGCAGAGTCTCTGTCTTGAAGGCAACCACCATCTCTTTAGGGAGACAAAACACTGAGGTTATTCTTTGGACCCTGAGGTAGTCTTCGCTGCCCCCAGGTCCTGGAGGCTTTGAAGGAGCCATCTGTAAAGGACTGTTGTGACAGCAAGCCAAGAAGAAGAAAGAAAGAAGTGGGGTGCCCTGGAGCCCACCTTCCCTATGCACATCTATCCCTAGTCCAGAAATCCAGATATCTCTCTAATCAGAAGCCACATTTCCTTCACTTTCAATCGGTCCCCAGTAGTGCTAGATCCCAAAGAGAGAGAAAGAAAGACAAGGGTAGCATTCTCCTTGTTACTGGAGTCATGTATCCCCTCCTCCAGGGGCAGGGGGAGAGCAGGCTGCAGCCCTCCATCTGCCTGGGGTGGGGGCACCCAGCACAGAGCCTGGGTTCCCAGCCCACAGCAGCCAGGCCATAAGCTCCAGCTTCCCATTTTTCAGAAAGATCCCGTGTGCTATCTTAAGAAGGCATTTCTCTTGGTGCAAGACATAATGGAGGACACCATGCGCTTCAAAGACAACACCTCCAGTGCCAAAGTCGTTGAGCGGCTGCAGGAACTCTCTTTGAGGCTGAAGAGCTGCTTCACCAAGGACTATGAAGAGCATGACAAGGTAGGAGGGCCCTGGGGCTGGGAGCACCGAGTCAGGGCAGAGGGCACTCGGGTGCTACGCCGCCCACATGTGCAGAATATGTTTACTGAGCTCGCCTCACATCATTGCTCACTCGCTCTCTCATTCATTTATCATCCCACCAACCTTTACCAAGTCCTCACCCACTGTGCAGGAGGCACAGTGCTGGGCCGTGACGATGTCATTGTCAGCAAGAAATACACGGTTCCTACCTCTTGGAGCTTATAGTCAAGTGAGGTTGGCAGTTGTTAAATATACAATGACACATGTAAATATAATTATAAACCACAAGTACTGTTCATTCAATCAACAAGCAGTTAACTGAGTGCCTATTATATATCAGGCACTGTTCTAGACACCGAAAAACAGCTGTGATAGAAACAGACAAAAATCCCCACATTCATGGAGCTGACGTTGGGATGGGTGGTGGGAGTGGAGAGACAGTTAGCAAGACATGCAAGTAAGATATGCAGTATGCAGGATGGCAGTCACTGCACTGGAGAACAGTAGGCCAGGGAAGAGATGACTCCAAGGAGGTGAGGGAGTCAGCCATGAACCAGAACCGCATAGGGCTCACAGAGAGCCACAGGGGACTCTAGCTTAAATGGGGGTGGAGAAGCAGAGACAAGGAAGGCTTCTGAGTAATAAAATATTAATTTGAGCTCCAAAGACAAGTAAGGGTTAGAAAGCCATAAGGCCAGAAGACCATCCTGGAACAGGGGACGCCGTGCTAAAAGCCCTAAGGTGAACAGAAAGGTACACATTCAGGGACCCAAAGGGGTTCGGTATGGCCAAAGCATGGGACGTAAAGCAAGGAGAGGAGAGAGGCAGGGGCTAGATCATTTGGGGTCTTTAAGATGCGGAATTTTGTCTTAAGTGGGAGGGGAGCCGCTGTGAACAGGCAAGTGGCCCAATCTCACGTCGTGAGACTGTCCAGGCTGCTGTGTGGGGAACGGACTGTGGAGACAGGAATGGAGTCTGGGAGACCAGCAGGAGACACAAGTCCAGGGCGGAGATATTGGCAGCTTGGCCCAGGGTGGTGCAGAGAAGCTGGAGGCGAGTGGACATGTTCCAGTGGGTTAGGGGCAGAACCGCCAGGACTTGGATGTACAGGAAGCTGAGGCAAGGGGAGCCGCAAGGATAGTTTCTGTCTTGAGCACCTGGGTATTTCAATGATGGTGAAATGGGGACACTCAGCGGACAGAGCAGGAGTCTAGCCTGGGGCACAGCGGACTTGAGATGCTTGTGAAATGGCCAAGTGGAGATGTTGAGCAGGCAGCGGGCGTCCAGGTCTTGGATGTGACTAGCAATGTACTGATATGTGGGCATGGTGGTCATCTGTGAAGCCACCGCCTGGGTAGCACTGCCCACTGTGGGAAGAAACAGGCTCAGGAACAGGCATCAGCATTTAGATGGCAAGCAGAGGACGGGCCACCTGGCAAAGGTGGGAGGAAAGCCGGGAGAGTGCCGAGTCCGGTCACTGGGTCCAAGCTGAAAAGTAGTCAGCTTGTCCAATGAGGTTAGAAGTCAAGCAAGGTAAGGGCTGCAGATTTTCTATTAGAGTTGGCAACATGTCACACGTGCCAGATAGGGGTGATTAGAAAGGGAGGAAGGGGAGACAACACTGTGGAGGAACTTGCCTCCAAAAGGGGGCGGAAGAAGAAAGATGTTGCTAGAAAGAGTGTGTGATTAGGGAGGAAAGATTTTCAATAAGAGGCGTATTAAATCTGTGCTTTCCCAACATTAAGGTTCTTAAGAACCTTCGGGAGTCTGTTTAAGATGCATATTCCCAGGACACACCCCCCTAAAGAGTCTGATACCCTGGGTCTGAGGGTCAGCCTGGGGATCCGCATTTTAGAAACCGCCCCACTCACGGTTATAGTGTGAGGGCCTGGAACCACCTGGGGCAGCACCCACAGAACAGGTGTGGCTGCTGAGGGGTGGGCTCCAGGAGGGCCCTTGGGGCAAGAGTCTCCTGAGCTCCTGAGGAGGGAAGGCCCCTCCTCTGTTGAGACGGGTGGGTGCCAGGGCCTTCTGTCTGAGGATTCCTGTTTTCTCTGCGAAGCAGGAGGGGAGGTTGAAGGAGGCGGAAGAGAGAGGCAGGAGAGAGCCAGCTTGCCTTTCTTATGACAGCCCTGGGGGAGAGGCCGGCAGGGGTTACTATTGTTTGGAATTTGCAGATGAGGAGAAGAGCCCGAACTGGATAATTCATGTGGTCACTGTCACTTCGCTGGCGAGCGACAGAGCTAAGCCCAGCGCTCCTCATTTGTACATTTATGTGGTGAACGTACTAAGGGCCTGCTGTGGGCAGGCCAGGGGGATGCGGCAATGCCTTCAGGGACTTCACAGCTGAGTGAAGCTTGTAGCCCATGTTAAGGAAAAAACTGGCACTTGGGGGTCACTGGCAAGTAGGGCCCTGGTGAAGCCGTGGGCATGCACAGCACAGCCTGGTGTGAAAGGAGAGGTGGGCTCGGGCTTAGCCCTGAGGAATGATGGCATTTGGACATCAGGAGGCGCAGGGGAGCTGGGTAAGGAGACTGAGAAGGAGCAGCTGGAGAGGTGGGAGGAAAGCCAGGCGGGTGAAGCCTCTCAGAGCTCCAGAGGGTATAGGAGCTTGGGCCCACGAGCAGCTTGGCAGACAGGCCTGGGGCAGCCTCAGCCCACCCTCCCAGACACACCAGGGCCAGCAGAGGGCCCACAGCCCCTGCGGCCTGCCCCGTTCCATGCTCCACACCACAGCAAGGTGATTTTTCTAAATTCAAGTCTTGTGCCACCACCCACCTCCCCAACAACCCTTCGGATGTTTCCCTTTTGCTTTATGGATAAAATTAAAAGTTCTTGACGTGACTCTCAAGGTCCTGCAGGGCTTGGCCAGTGCTGACCTCTCTCCAGTTGCGTGTCTCACCACTTGCCTCCTAGATGGTGATCCTGCAGCCGCTCCAGCCTTCCTTCTGTCTTTTGACATCTCATGCCCTTTTCTGCCTCAGGAACACCGCATCTGTTCTTGCTTCCTGGACAGCTCTCTCCAATCCCACCTCCTTTCCTGGCTAACTCTTGCTCATCTTTCAGTTGGTTCCTTAGGGAAATTCTCCCTGAACTCTCATTTAGTTCCCCTTGTTATACACCATGAGATCACTCAGTACTTCTTCAGAGGCCCCACGGCACTGGTTAATAATGGGCTTAGTGTCACTGCTCCTGCTGGACCCAATGTCCAATGGGGCCAGCAACCACCTCTTTCTTGTCCATTGTACGATTCTCAGGTAATTATCAGATGCCTGGCACATAGATATGTGTTGAGTGGTTCCATGAATAAATTACATATCTCACAACCTCAGGACTGAGTAGGCTGGAAATCAGAGGAGAGGGGAAGAAGGAAACAAAAGGGAAAAAGGAGAGAGATGTGACAAAGGCCAAGGGATCTCGATAAATGAGATGACATGGGGCCAATGGTCATGCTCACCAAAGGGGCCCTGCTCTGCTTCCAGGCCTGTGTCCGAACTTTCTATGAGACACCTCTCCAGTTGCTGGAGAAGATCAAGAATGTTTTTAATGAAACAAAGAATCTCCTTAAAAAGGACTGGAATATTTTCAGCAAGAACTGCAGCAACAACTTTGCTAAATGCTCCAGCCAAGGTAAGCACCAAAGGGGCCAGCAAGTGGGTGGTGGGAGGAGGGTGTAAGGAATGGGGATCGGGAGGTGAAATATGGAGCTGGGGGGACCCCCTGGGAGGCAGCCTGGCTGCAACTCGTATTCCTGTGTGTGTGGATGTGCTTGTTCTGTGTGCATATGTGGCTTCATGTACCTCTGGTCCTAGGCACATGTCTCTTTTGACATGTGTGTGCATGTACACCTACATGTAACTGCATGTGGAGGGGTCGTGCTGGTGCCTGTGAGATTAGGAAGTGGAAAGGGGAGCCCCTTTGGGGAGCCTTGTAGGCATGGAGGCCTTCCCTGCGGGCTCCACAGGCCATCTAAACGTATGGGGCGCTCCGCGGAGAGAGCAGAGTGCATCTGGGAGTCAGGGCCCTTGCTCCAGGAGCCCTGCAGCGAATCACCAGGATACCTGGCTTCAGAAGCCCCCAGGATGCCTTGTGTGTCCCTCAAAGGACAAGGCTGGATTTGAAGTCTGAGCATCATTGAAACTCCCAGTGCTGGCTCAGCTGCATACATGTGTACACTGCGTGTCCTCGTCTCTGCGTCCTGTGCCACATGTGCCCTCCTACATTCAACTTTGCTCCCCAAGCCAGGGGCTGAGGTCCTGCAACTGTCAATGGCCAAGTCCAGTCTCACTGCTTCTCATTCTCAAGGCCCCAAGTCTTGGTCGAGTTCCAGCCCCAGCCTGTTCTTGCCTGTGGCTATGGCTGTGGGGCTCCTGGCTGTGCATGAAACCAGTATCTCTGGGGCTTGGGAGTGTCTTGTGTTAGCCAAGAGGCCACTGCTCCCTCTCCTGGCCTGGCTCTGGCCGGCCGGAACCTCACATAGGCTGCTCTCTGTCTTCCTCCACCCACCCCAGTGTGCATCTGAACCCTGCTCTTTGCTCTCTGCCCGTGAGACCCTACATATTGCTCCTTCCCTGCCTGGACCTGTGTCATGAGCATTCGCTCCAGTCCTGTCCTCTTTCAGTCCCAGGGCTGACTCAGGAGATGAGGGGACCCCAGATTCATATCCCCCTCTCAACTCCCTCTGGGAAAGCTGTGCTGGAGGCTGGTGACTCTATCTCCCCCGTCTTTCTCTCGCCCTCTCTCTGTCGTTCTTTCAGATGTGGTGACCAAGCCTGATTGCAACTGCCTGTACCCCAAAGCCACCCCTAGCAGTGACCTGGCCTCTGTCTCCCCCCACCAGCCCCTGACCCCCTCCATGGCCCCTATGGCTGGCTTGACCTGGGCTGACTCTGAGGGGACAGAGGGCAGCTCCCTCTCGCCCAATGAGCAGCCCCTTCGCACAGTGGACCCAGACAGTGCCAAGCAGAGACCACCCAGGAGCACCTGCCAGAGCCTTGAGTCACCAGAGACTGCAGGTGTCCAGGACGGCACCACTGATGGTTCACCACGCCCTGGTCCCTCTGCTGGGGGCCCCACCCCTGGGATGGAGGACGTCCTGGACTCTGTGTTGGGCACTAACTGGGCCCTGGAAGAGGCCTCTGGAGAGGCTAGTGAGGGTCTCGTACCCCAAGGGCCAGCACTTTCCCCCTCCAGACCAGAAGGGGGCAGCATTCAGGCAGAGACCGCCAGACCCAGCGACCTCCTCCCAGCACCTTCTCCACTCCCTGCATCTGCGAAGGACCAGCGGCCAGCAGATGCACCTGGCACCGCCTTGCCCAAGCTGGGCCCTGTGGGGCACACTGGCCGGGCCTGGAACCCCACCCCTGAGAAGACAGATGGCTCGTCTGCCCTGCCCGGAGACCCCCAGGAGCCGAGCTCTCCCAGGACCTCAGCACTGCGCCCCGAAGGCCCCAGCAGCCCCCGCAGGCTCCGTGCTCAGCTAAGGCTCCCCGGAACCCACTCCTGGAACAGTGTGCTGGCCCGCGGGGGCCTGGAGGGCAGGAGGAGCACCAGGGACCGGAGGAGCCCCACAGAGCTGGAAGGAGGAGGAGCAAGTGAGGGGGCGGCCCAGCCCCCTGCCCATTTTAACTCCGTTCCTTTGACTGACACAGGCCATGAGCGGCAGCCCGTGGGATCGCCCGGCCCCCAGCTTCGCGGGTTTGCCTTCCGCCTGCTGGTGCCCGGCATCATCCTGGTCTTGCTGGCTGTCGGCGGCCTCCTGTTCTACAGGCGGAGGCGGCGGGTAAGAAGAGCCCGCCCAGTCAGGGAGAGGAGGGCACCTGGTAGGGGCAGGGGCAGAGCCTGGCGGGGTGCAGGTTGGAGGACAGCCGGGGCTTGGCCTGGGTCCTTCAGATGCTGCAAGAGAGGGGCTGCCTGAGCCAGAGCGTGGGAGGCTGAAATGGAGAGTTGCTGCAAGAATCAGAAGCCTCAGGCTGTGAGGTCACTGGGAAGGGCCGGAGTAGAAGAGAGTGGGAGAGAATATTCTTGGACTGACAGCAGGAGGAAACCAAATGGGAGGGAGACAGAGGAGGAGAGTGATGCTATGTGAGTGTGTCAGGGCAGGGTGTATACTAGGAGCTCTGCAGAGCCTGAGGCATGAGGGCCTGCAGGGGACAGTGCAGGGGACAGGCTGCATGGGAGCGGGGGAGGAGATGGGCATGGTCAGCAGAGGGCCTCACGCATCTCCCCTAGGCCTCTGGCTGATCCCCACTTCTGGGTAGCTGAGGGGACTCTTGCACCTCTCTCATTCATACCTGGGGCAGCCCTGCCTGGGGATGGGACCTCCATCCCCCCACCCTCCCCTCAGTGAGCTGCTTTTTCTTGTCCCCAGAGCCATCAAGAGCCTCAGACAGTAGATTCTCCCATGGAGCGGCCAGAGGGAAGGTGAGTGCTTGGAGAGAGGCTCTGGGAGCCCCTGGGGGTATGGCGTGGGATCCCTTTTCCCTCTAGATTGATTTGGGGGCAGTACTTTCTCCCACTTGCTCTGAGGAAATGGGGCTGGAGAGGAGGAAGGGCCTCTCTTCTTTCCTAGGTATCTGGGCTTTTTCCTGATTTCTTCCTAGAGTTAGGCTGTTCTGAGTCTTCTCAATCTGAGAGGTCTAGAGTATTTGCAGGGCTTGAGGGTAAACTTAGGGGGTCCCTCACTCCCCTCCTCCTGCTGATATCTAATGACAGTCCTGTGCTCTGCCTGCAGTCCCCTGACCCAGGATGAGGACAGACAGGTGGAACTACCAGTGTAGAGGGAATTCTAAGGTAAGATTCTGATTTTGGTCTCTCTCCACCCTCAAAATGAGCTACACCTTTTTCCAATCACCCCCACCTGTTAGTGACACCGCCTTCCCTGAGGCCCCCACATTCGACTCCCTCCCCTCCTGCTCCCTGTCCCTGCATCACCAGGTCTGGCCAACCCTCTCCTTTCTGGGTCCTCAGGCCTCCCCCTGCCCTTCCATTCCCTCCACCCCAGCTGAGGCCAGGAACTACTACCTCTGCATTCGGTTTCTTGTCTTGATGCTGCCTTCAATCCCAGAGCAACCAAAATCCTCTTCCTCAGATGTGGCTTGTATAAGGTCTTTACCCTCCTGGGGGATTTTCAGTAGCTCTGCAGCCACTTCAAACCTAGCGTTCTTAGCTTGGCTTCCAAGCCCTTCCAACAGCAGCTGCTTGCCAGATTGCTCCCCTACTTGCTCCCCAGCCAAGATGATTCCTGCCTCCCTGCATTTAGAGTCATAGTGCTATATAGCACCTTAGTCTTGGAAGGGCTCTCAGAGGTCATTTGGTCCACATCCCACCCCAAAGGGGTGACCCCCTCCACATCCCCAATAGCGAGCCAGCCAGCTTCCTGTCACACTCTCCCAGTTTTAGGCCAGCTCCCTGGTCTCATGAGAGCCCTCTGATATTTAAAGTCAGTTGTCCATGCCCCCTTTAAGAATTCTCTAAGCTAAATGTGGCCAAGTCCCTCAAACATTCCTTATATGATATGGTTTTCAGACCCCTCACCATCCTGGACACACTCGTTTGTCAATGTCCCTCTGAAAATGTGGCGCCCAGCCCTGGACACAGTACTCCAGATGTTGTCTGACCAGCTCAGAGTACAGTGGGACTGTTACCTTCCTTGATCTGGACAGTATTCTTCTATCATGCAGATTGAGAGATTGCATTAGTTTTTTTTAACAATCGCATCATACTGTTGTCATATGTTGAGCTTGTGGTCTGTTAAAACCCCTAGTTCCATTTCCCATAAACCTCTGTCAAGCCAGGACTTCCCTAACCTGTACTTGGACAACTTCACTTTTTTAACCGAAAAAGTGCAGGAGTTTATATTCACCTTGTTAAAACTGCCTTGTTGGTCTCTGCCCATCACTAGAGCCTACTGAAGTTGTTTTAAATCCTAGCTCTGTCATCTTCGTAGCCCTCACAACGGTGTCTCCTGCACACTGATGAGTGCCTTCAGTTGTCCTTGCCCACACTGTTGACAAGATGTGACCCTTACTTCTCACCCCAGCGCCACACCCCAACTGGCCCATGCCCTCCTCCCTCCCCTGCAAGCCCACAATCAGCCCATGATGAAGCCTTCCAGATTTCTCCACACCCCTCTGGCTACTCCTTTAGTTCATGCCCCTTCTGCTCTTTTGTATTTGCTTAATACTATATTGATTTGCACTTATTTGGATGTTGTTTTTATATATTTTTAAATCTTATTTTGTATGTACGTGTACATTCTATACCCTTAACAAGATTGTAAGCCCCTTGAGGGCAGGGACCGCCTCCCACTTTTTTGCTTTTCTTTTTCCATCCTAGGTTCCTCTACAGAGAGGGCCTCTCCACACTTGCCAAAAATTCAATAAATGTTGACTAGCTGGCTTAGGGCTGACTCACCAACGCACCCTGGCCAGCTGTCTCTAACTGACCAGCCTCGGGCTGACCCATTAACCAGCTAACTAATCAACCGACTGACTAGCTGACCAGCTGTTTGTTGTGACTCTGACTAACAAACCGACTAGCTGGTAGCTGCCTCACTGGCTGGTTGTTGACTGGTGAGCTGATTGGCTAAATGACTAGCTGGCCGGTTGCCTGACTGATTTGCTGATTGACTTGTTGGCCAACTAACTGGGGTGACCCATTCAAGTTTCCAGTCACACCCCTTATCAGATGCAAGTGAGCGCCTTAGGGCCTTCCCATGTGTGGAGTGACAGGTCTGGGCCCCTCCTAGAGAGGCAGGGGGTTTGGCAAATGCACAAGACCAGAGCAGCCTATTTGGGAAAGAGCTAGCAGTAAGAGCACATCTGGTGTCAGGGGGTCATCCCTGTCATAGGGTGGGCTAAGATGGGTGAGTGGGTAACTGGGGCATGGCAGAGTGGTGAAATGGCCTAGACCACCTCAGGACCATTGGCTCAGCGCTGCACCACCCTCTCCCCAGTCGCCAGAAACTGCCCACCACCATGGTCTTGGCATCCCTCTGCCCCGTCCCTCTGCACTCCCACTCTCCTTTCTCTGCTTGGCTGTTCCCAGGCCCATCCTGAGCTTCCTCTTCCTCCCCTCAAGAGTCCACTTGCAGAGGGACCCACTTGCTCCAGTGGGTCCAGCCCTAAGGCGGTCCCCAGGCCAGGCCCCAGGAGCCCCTGAGAGACTGAATGACAGCTCCTAGACTGTTGCTCTGATGAGAAATGAGAGAGAACAACACGGAGGCCAAGACTGAGAAGGGACTCAGAGCCACAGGAAACTCAAGATACCAGAACTGCAACCCCAAGAACTAGGAGATAGGGGCAGCAGGCGGGAACTTGCCTACTCGGTCTTTCCTCCCTCCAGGGCCCTGGCAGGGCCTGTGGCCTAGCTGTACCCAGCATGGCCAGTGTCCAGTTTATGGTTCCCCTTCTTCTCCCTCCAGTGCATGGGAATGGGCTGGGAGCCAGAGGTTGTGGTCCCATCTTCCCTCCTGACCCGTGACAGCCTTTGCCAGTAGGGCCTATGGACATTAGGGAGGGAGGCTCCACACAGGGTCCAAAGTCAAACCATTGGATGGAGTCCAGGGGATTTCAGCTCTGGGAACAAAGCGTCCTGAGGATGCTGGGCAAGGGGACAAGGATGGGGGCGGGGGCAGAGGGCAGGGCCCTGACTCCCATGGATGATGCAGGAGGCAAGTCCCTTGGCCCATCCAGGAGGAGGCTGGGTTGCTTAGGGGTTAGCATGCCAAATGGCAGGGTGGGAGTTTCCTTGTCCCAGCACTGCCTCTAGACTTTTCCTCTCCAGCCCAAGTTCCTCCTCTTCAGTTACCTCTGCCTGCTGTCTTGAATATCATCTGTGATGACCCTCTCTGATGAGTGGTGTGAAGGTGGAAATGAAAAATTCTGCTTTGCTAGGGTTAGCAGGAATCACTCTTGGTTCACTGGACCAAGGCCAGTGAGATGGTCTTGCCTGAGAAGGGGTATAAAGGATACTCAGGTGTTCCTTCCCTCCCTGTTAGACCCCTCTGCTTTGGCAGTGACCCCTCCCCAGCCCTGCTCAGACTCCCACCAGGCCTCATTACCTCCTGCTGAGGTCCCTGCTATCCTAGGAGGAGGTGGAAGGTAAGGCCAGTCTGGCCAGAGGCTTGGGCTGGTGCCAGGGAAAGCCTGCTTGTCCCTCTGCGGTGTCTGGGGTGGCTGGGAAGGCGAGGGAAGGGATGAGAGGAAGTCCTGTCTGCAGTGCCGCCCCAGCCCACAGGAACGCTCACCTCCCAGCCCGTGTCCTCAGTGACCCTCACTGCATTCCCACTCAGCTGACAGCCTGTCCTTCTCTCCTCTACAGCTGGGCACTCAGGACAGTCTCTCCACGAGAGGAGACATCACGGGCGTCCACCACCACCCCTCCCCAGCCATTCTGGAACGTGGTCTGCCCACCACCAGAGCTCCCGCCTGCCAGGACTGGACCAGAGCAGCCAGGCGGGTCCCTCTGCCTCCACCCTCAGACCCTTGACTGACTGAAAGAGGGCTAGAGGATGCCCCCCACGCTGCCACTATTTATTGTGGGCCCTGGTGGCCCCCATGCGCTTGAGGAAGGCTGGCAAGCCCGGCTCAGGACCCTCTCCCTTCAGGGGCTGCACCGTGGAAGAGTGATTCCAATGTGATCCAGGAGTGGAAGAGCCCTGCACCCAGAGGGCCCGCCTGGTGCCACGGGATCCCAGCTCGGACAGGCAGGGACCTGTCTCCAGAGAGAGGAGCCTGGGATTTGCAGGGCGGGACAGCGTCGGCCTGATTTCCCGTAAAGGCGTGCGTGCAGCCCAAGAGATGAGAAGAGGACGCCTTTGGGCCTCGATCTGCACTGACAGCGGGAAGGAGGTCTACACCCTCTACTCACCTAAGTGCCCTCTGCCGGTTACCAGACCTGCCTGACCTGCCCATGATGCCAAGGGGAGGACCGAGCTCTGGCCTCCGCCCCTTTCCCTCCAGCCCTTGCCAGAGCTTCTCTGAGAGCTCCCCTCGTGAAGGAAGCCATTGCACTGTGAACACTGAACCTGCCTGCTGAACAGCCCGCCCCGTCCATGCCGAGAACGAACATCCGTCTGTCCGCCTGCCCTCCAGGCTCTCCCCAGCTTCCGGCACCGAGCTGGCCTCACCACCGGTCGACTGAGGGAACCCTCAGCCCTGACCTTCTCCTGACCCGGCCTTTGACTCCCCTCCCCGGGGTGGAGCAGGGTGGGAAAACTGCCCAGGCTGCCAGCCAGAGCCGGTCTTTAGGCTGTGTTGTTCGCCCAGGTTTCTGCATCTTGCACTTTGACATTCCCAGGAGGGAAGAACTAGTCGGGACACGGGGAGGGGAGGGCAGAGGCAAGAGGCTGCACGATGAGTTCTGACTGCAAATGGGTCTTGAAATATGGGTATGCCCCTGAGGTTAAGGAGGTCTCTGCATCCCAGCCCCCCAGCCCAGTCTCCTTTCCCTGCTGCCAGCAGGCCCCGGGGGCTGAGCAGGTTGTCCCTGTCAGGAGCCTTGGGCTGGGCTGCACCCCAGCCCACCTGCAAGGCACCCAACTCCCATCCTCTTTTTGGCCTTCTTTCTCCCTCAGCCCTCCCCATCCCCCAGGACCACCTCCTCCCACCAGGCACACCGGGTGGGAGAGCCGCCAAGGGGTCCAGGCTTCGGCTTCCAACTGTGCTGAGGGCCCCCACTTCCTGGGCCAGCCCTTGGCCATGGCTCTGAGGCCTGGGCAACAGGTGACAGGGCTGTCAGTTGCCTCTTGCCCCTTTGTGCTGCTGTGTCCCTCCTGTCCTCCCTCCCTGGGCCCTCCGCTGAAAGACCCTGCCCCAGCTGGCCACTGGGCCCATGACCTTTTCATCTCCTGCCCAAGAAGGTGAGGATCCGCCAGCCCCACCTTCCCTGTCCTGATGCTGGCAGCTCAGGGAAAGGGCAGTGAGACTTTCATGTGGGGCTCATCTTTCTAGTCACAGACTATATTTGATGCTAGAAAACACATATTTGAAAATGGAAGAAAAAAAAAAAACAACAAAAAAGGCATTCCTCCCCAACCCCTCTACCTTAAACACATAGTATTTTAAAGGTCAAAAAAGCAAAGCCAACCCATTGCAGAAGCTCTTTGTGGGCACTTGGTGACATCAGCCGGGGAGCCAGATGTCTCCCTAGGCTACCTGCATAGGAAGCTCTTCTGTTCACTGAGACAGCTGAGAGGGAACATTGGCTCACGTACTGTGAGATTTCGTTTTTATACTTGGAAGTGGTGAATTATTTTATATAAAGTCATTTAAATATCTATTTAAAAAAATAGGAAGCTGCTTATATATTTAATAATAAAAGAAGTGCACAAGCTGCCATGTGAGTCACGGGAAAGTTGTTTTTGTGGTGTGGGTGGCAAAAATGGGGGTGGGTGGGTAAGCACCAGTGCAGAGAGCTTTTGCCATGATGCTGGGAAAGGAGGGCTCTCTCCAAGTTTCAGACTTGTTACCGAAGCCTGTATTCTTGCAGTCCCAAACACATTCATCTGCATATCTGTTTAGTAGGAAACAGCCAAACCTCAGGCCTGGCCCGGGCCCCTGCTCCAGCCCGGCCTCGCCCAGCCTGGGAAAACGGCTGGTTGGGCTCCGTCCAAGGGCCTTGGAGGCCTGCGGGGACGAGGCTCCCGACTGCTGAACCCTGCGGTCCAGGGAGCGGGAGCTGGGACTGTCGCAGGGCCCTGAGGTGAACAAGTGCTGTCTCTCTGCTGGAAGAGAGCAGGGCAAGCAGCGGGAGTCAGCAGTCTGTGAGGGCCGAAGGGCCTGACCTTCCTACGGGACGTGGAGAGGAGCCCGGATGTGGCCTTCCCAGGGAGAGGGCTGTTAGGGCGGCTGGAGCGAGGGAAGGCCCAGCGTAGCCCAAGACACACCCGTGGGCGAAGCTGTGGCAGAGGGGCCTCGCCATCCCGGAGGCTGCGTTGGGCGTTTTGGATCAGTGGCTCCCAACCCAGGCTTACTGGAAAGATCACCTGGTTGTTTAACAACAACAAAAAAAGAGAGAAATTGCTGATTCCCAAACCCCACCCTAGATCAACAAAATCAAAGTCTGAAGGGTCAAGCTCAGGCACCAGGCATCAGAATTGTTAAACGATATCTCAAGTGATTCCAATGTGATCCAGGGTAAGAAGCTTCTAGAGCCACGCTGTCAGATAGGGTGGCTATTTAAATTAATAAAATGTAATAAAAGCAAACCTTCAGTTCCTCTGGTGCACTAGCCACGTTTCAAGGGCTCCGTAACCACATGTGCCTATCATTTTGGACAGCGTAGAAATTCGACATTTGCATCATTGAAGAAATTCTACTGGACAACACTGCCTAAAAGGTTGGGTCCCTGGACTTAGGGGACCAAGGTTATAGGGCCAGGATTGGCACCAAGCAAACTTGGCCAGGAACCCCTTTCTGTGCCCTTACCCCCACCATCCGGTCCCTCATCATTTCCCTCAAGTGAGCTCTGCCCTTTCTATCAAAAGCTCCTCAGAAAAGATTTAGGAGAAACTTAACTCACATTTCATTTTTCCTGACCCAACCTGACAAAGAGCCTCCTCTTCCAAGAGGCCTTCCCAGCCTGGCACAGGCCCCTGAGCTCACCCAGGCTTAGTTCCTTCCTCCTCTATCCGTAGAGCCTATTTATTTGTCTGTCTGTCCCACCGGGCTGTGGACTGTGGCAGGAAATATGCTGCATCCCTCCTTATATCCCAATGCTGATGGTATCTGGCACACAGTTGGTGCTCAATAATTGTGTGTCAAAAGTTTAACACTGAGAGCATGAACAGAAGCAGGATAATGCAAATTCTGACCAGATTTAATGGGGGCCTTTTCTGGGGACCTTGTGACTATTAGCCAATGGAATTACTATCTAATAACTACCGTTCAGTGGCCATGCAGAGGAAGTGTTCTCAGCAGAGGGTCTCCCTGGCTGCTGATGGAGATGGGACGAGGTTAGAACCCACCTGACCACTGGGCTGAGACGGATGGAATGTATATTCCAAAGCCTTTAAGCAAGATTCCAAGGATGGGAAAAAAACAAACCCCAAAAAACAAACCCCCTCAAACCCCTTCCCCCTACCTGCCTTTCCGGAAGCCCCAGAAAGGCTTGAGAATCTCAGCAGGCCTTTCCCAAAGCTTCACATGCTGCATGGGCTGCCCAGGAAGCGTCATACCTCTAGAGCAATGTCCATTTGCCTTCGGAGCAAGAGAACTTAGGTTCTTGGCTTGAATCTCTATCGCCTCTTATTGTTCCACCTTGGTTAAGTAAACTCGCTGAGTCTCAGATTTCTCCTCATCTGGAGAACTAGCTTAAGAGTACAAACAAGCTATGCCTAGACTGAAGTTCAAACGAAGTGACAAACCCCAAAGTACCTTGTGGGCTCCAAAGGTCTTCCCCCAAATAAAGTGTGTTCTGATGCAGCCCCTGCCAGCTGGTCTGACAGTGCTCATGCCAAATATAGGTCCCCTCCGCTATGCTATGCTTCGAGGCCCACCCCGCCCCTGCTGTTCTCAGCAGGAGGTGGCAGAAATGAGTGCTCCCTGCAGGGAGGAGGATTTGGACATCTTGTAGCTCAAGGATTTCTGGCTGAAGGAAGGGCCCAGGTAGGGGACTGGAGCAGAAAGTGGCCCTCGTTGCTGCGGGTGCCGGTTAGCAGGCAGGGTCAGGAACTCTGGCCTGCAGTATATAAGCAGAAGGGCCCAGCCAAACCCCAAACCACTATCCGGCCAGCGGCAGGAAAATGAATCAGAGGCGATCAGGAAGAAGTCC
Source organism: Microcebus murinus (assembly GCF_040939455.1). NCBI lineage: Eukaryota > Metazoa > Chordata > Mammalia > Primates > Cheirogaleidae > Microcebus > Microcebus murinus. The sequence continues at coordinate 88,752,104 of NC_134105.1, forward strand.
GAGGTTAACCTCATGCAGACTGCGGGCCATGGCCAGGAAGGGGTTGGTGGAAGGACTGGGGTCTGGGCAGGGCCTGGGAGGGCATGCAAAGACCCCTTGAACAAGGCACTAAAGTCATTTAGGGGTGGGCGGTGAGCAGGCAGCCCTGGGCAAAAGCGGCCATGTTTGCTAGAGAGTACCCCTCCCCTGCCCCAGCAAAGGCCAGAGCAGCCCTTCTGTCCCCTGGTTTCTCTCCTCGGTATCTAGGAGGGGTAGTAGGGTGACCCGGCTCTGCTGCCCTGGACGCTGGACTGCTGAGGGAGCAAGGTGGCCCACACCAGCCTGGTAAGCCCCACAGCAGGGCGGTTGGACCACAGAGAGGCTCACTCTGTCTCCCCCTGCAGATGCTAAGCCTGTGCGACCAGACGCTAGTGTGGGACCACAGGAAAGTCCACACGTTGCTCCCTCCGGCCCTGTCTACAGTTTACACTGACTCAGCTCCACGACTGGGTGACTGTGAGTCAGAAGAGGTTATGGATTGGGGTGGTGGAGGAGGCTGGTCAGGGTGTTGGTGGGTGAATTCCTGGAGGAGGGCTGGGGCAGAACTCTAGGTTGAACTCCAACCTCTCCGGCCCCTGCCCTGGGGTCCTGGACACCGGCCCCCAGCCACTCTGCTGTTTAGTCTCTTCCTGTGTGTGCACCTAGTGAGGTCTCTAAAGGCCGGATCCTCATCTTCATTCATTCATTCATTTCCCCATTGATTGCTAGATACTGAGGACCAAAGTCGGTGAAAGAGATAGACACCAGCCAAATAATCACACAAATAAATACCTCATCATAAAGTATGCGTAGAGGTAGGAAGAAGCGCAACAGGGGACCTGATCCAGGGACGCAGGACCCTGCAGGCCTTCAGAAAGGTTAAGACAGAGAAAGCCATAGAAGGGTTACAAGTGGTGAGGCATGGTCTGTTCCTCCTCCTTATTCAAGACTGCCAACAAGATTGAATGGAAAGCTATTTGCTAATTACCTGGTATTGTGAGGCACTCTAGAAAAATGCAGTCTCGTTCTATCTCACAGTAGCCCTGTGAGCTAGGTGCTAATATCCTAATCCTAATATCTACAGATGTGGAGACTAAGGCTTACAGAAATTTAATAACTCAGCTGAGGTCATAGCAGCTAGTAAGTAGCAAAGCCTGGATTTGAAGCCAGGTCTGACTGTTTTCAAGCCCCACACTCTTGTCATAACATCACACTCTTGCAGGCATTTAACAGATGGTTCTTGCACAAACGGACAGCTTGTGCCGGCCTGGCGGACTTTGAGGGTCCCCAGGGCTTTAGCATCCTTCTTTTTCTTCCTTTCAAAAGGACTGTGTTGTCTGCAACTGGGGAAAAGTTGCCTGCGACAGACGCCTCCTCTCTCAGCCTTGGTGCTGTCCCTAATTCACTAGGAGAGGAGAAGGGACCCTTGGGTTGTGTGCCCACTGCCTGGGCCTCTGGGAAGGGCCTCCCTTGACCTCCAGCCCCTCCCTCAAGCTTTGGCTAGGGTCCTTTGTGACCCATGTGTTTTCTCCCCGCCCTCCCTTTGGGCACCTTCCAACTCCCTGATTAATAATTGGCCCAGGTGACATCTGGGCACTGATCCCTCCAGCTGGCAGCAGGCTTTGGCATCCTTCTTATTTTGCCCGATTGTGACCTTCTTGGATGAAAAAACTATTAATTTGCTTCCCCACACCCAGCCATATCTCTAGGAGAGGTTGTCCAGCCCTGGGCTGGGGTTGCATGATGGGAAAGGCTGGATAAGGACCACCGAGTGTGACATCTGCAGGCTCAACATGCTCTAGTGATTCTGGGGAGAAAGGCCAAAGGCTGGGGGCTGGAGAGCCTCAGGGGTGGAAGCAGAGCCCTCACCCTGCCTGTGATATTTGGAGGAGCCTCAAAGAGCCATCATTATCAGAGTGCACTATGGTTGCTTGATCTATGTTGGTTTTCCTGAAACGAGCTCCATGCCCACATGCAGGAAGCCCTCTATGCCTACTTACTCTCCCAAAGAAGAGCTTCAGGGGGGAAGGTAATCTGGCCCAAGTTCTGAGATATGTTCAGAATATTTTCCTATAGCAACAACAACAGCAAACCCTGGGGAAAGGTTAGAAATCTGATTTCTATAGTTGCTGCCTTATATTGTTTTAAACATCTAGTTTTCAACAACAACAAAAAATTGCAAGGCATGTAAAGATACAAGAAAGGAAAAAAGCAATCAATAGAAACTGTCCTTGAGGAACCTCAGACATTGGTTTTCTAGACAAAGACTTTAAATCAGGTTTTGTTCTTTTGGTTTTTTTTTTATTCTTCAGCTGAAACGGATTTATTGTACACTTGTTACACTTGGCCACAGCTGAGAACAGAACTAGTCCAGAATGTCAGATTGAGGGTAAAGGACCAACAGGGACTGTTCTGGCATGAGCAAATGGGTCTCTCAGAGGTGGTCTTAGCGATCGGATGATGATGACGTTCTAGATCCACTGTGAGGCAGGTTCTAGACAGTAGCGTGCAGTCCAACAACTTGTACCAGTGTCCTCAGCCTCTGGCATCCACGTTTCTGTTCTTGTGGACTTCATGTGTGCACAAGCAAGCAGTTTACTTGAACTTCTGCCTCATCTTTATTCTTTTATGTTTTAGCCTGCACATTTGCTTCTTCCTTCACTCGGCTCTCATAATAGGGAGGTTTCTAGAAGATGGTGCTAAGGCCAAGAGCTAAATCAGGTATTTTAAATGTGTTCAAAGACTAAAGGAAAACATGTATAAAGAACTAAAGGAAAATATGAGAATGATGTCTCACCAAGTAGAGACTATCAATAAAGATGAGAAATTATTTAAAAAGAACCAAATAGAAATTCTGGAATTGAAAAGTATAACAACTGAAGTGAGAATTTCACTACAGGGGTTCAATAGCAGATTTGAGCTGCCAGAAGAAAGAATCCATGAACTTGATTGAAATTATCCAGTCTGAGGAACAGAAAAAATGAAGAAGAATGAATAGAAATGGAAAGAGCCGAAGAGGACTGTAGGACACCATCAAGCACATCAACATATGCACAATGGGAGTCCAAGAATGAGAAGACAATGAAAAAGGAGTGAAAAGAATATTTGAGGAAATTTTGTTTGGAATTTTTCCGAATTTGATGAAAGATGTTAATCTACACATCTAAGAAGCTCAGCATACTCTAAGTAGGATAAACTCCAAGAGATCCACACCTAGACACATACTCAAACTCTTGAAAGACAGAGACTCTTCAAAGCAGCAAAAATAACTTACCCAATGCAAAGATAGTCTCAGTAAAATTAACAGCTGATTTTTCATCATAAACCAGAGCTGCTAGAAGACAGTGAAATGGCATATTCAAAGTACTGAACAAAAACCCCTGTCAATCAAGAATTCTAGGCCAAGCACAGTGGCTCATGCCTGTAATCCCAACACTCTGGGAAGCCAAGGTGGGAGGATTGCTTGAGGTCAGGAGTTCGAGGTCAGCCTGAGCAAGACAGAAAATAGAAAAATCAGCTGGATATGGTAGTGCATGCCACACACCAAACGGGCACAATCCTTTCTGCAACAAGGACAATGGGGCAATCATGAGTACCTCCAGCAGGGCTGGACCAATACAGCAGCCCACCGTGGGAGGCATGCCTGAGGGTTTCTTTGCCAGGACAGCAGAGCCAGACTGCAGGTTTGACCTGGTCAGAGGAAGACATACGATTGCCATTTCTGATCTCAACCTTCTCCTTTCTGGGCTAGATTAACCTAGTTCAATGTCCTGAACAAAGTGGGCATCAGATACTGATCCATAAGAAAAGAAGATTGGATTTTAGGATCTCTGAGGTCCCTTTCCAACTCCAACACTCTGATCTTTTCTGGGACCAATTTCCTCCAAAGTCCATGGACCATTTAAACTATACTAAGGAGAGACATTTTTGTTTCCTCAGTCATAAATAATCATGTAAATGTATTTCCCTACTTATACACCATCTTATTGCAGCCATGATGTCACCTACACAAATTCCACCCAGGCAGCTCGACCCCTTGGGGAAACCACAGATCACAAGGCAAACCTTCAACTAACCAGTCTCTTCCATGGCGTTCTTGCTTTCTTTTAAGTGGATGATTTATTCAATTTTTTTTTCTTTTTATAAAGTTAGCACAAGTTGACTGTAGATAAATAGGAAAATACAAAAAGTATGAGTAAGAAAATAAAAATCACTCTTATTCTCACCAGAGATAACCACTGTCAGCATTCAGTTGTATTTCCTTCCAGTATTTTAATAGCATGTTTATATTTTTATGTAGTTGATATTACAATATACGTACAGTTTTATATTGATTTTTTTTACTTAATGTTATAATCATGAACATTTTCCCATATCATTACAATTTTTTGGAGATAGCTTTTTACTCTTTTACTTTTATGTTTTGTACATACATGTACAAAGCTTTCGGGAAAGGCCAGGAGGAAAGAAACCATTGTGTCGGAGGAGTGGGAAAGAGACAATGGGCAATTCTAGGGACCATATTTTCTGATCCAAAAATTGGGCTCCAAGATCTGACCAAGGTGACCTTGGGAAAGTCATTTAACCTCGCTGAGCCTCAGTTTCATCATATGTAAATTGGGAATGATAATAGTACAAAATTTACCTTTAAAGGGTCCTGGGAAATAGCACTATGCAAGTTCTTGCTGTTTTTATTTAATGTTGTTTGAGGGACACAGAGGTATGCGGAAGCTGTTATTTGGTTGTCAAAATATTTGCATTTCTAGTATATTCTTATGTAGGGATTGTGGGCCAAAGTATTTGAAATCTTAACTGTCCTTGGAGATATGAAATCAAAGACCACCTCTACCTAGAGGAAAGGGTATGAGGAAGAGAGAGAGAAAGACAGGAAAAGAGAGAAAGAGGTAGAAAGAGTCCTTCTAGCAAATGATCAGGGAATAATACATGGAGAAGGAGAGATTTAACATGGGCTTTAGACTCTTCCTTAAAAGTTGTAACTCTTTGATTTAAAAGTTCAAATGCTGACGTAGAGGAACTTTGTCTGACACCCCTTCCCCACCAGACTGGAATTCCATTCATAAATCCTGCTGCCCGGCCACAGACGGACACAGAGGACACACTCAGCTGACCTCCACGGAGCTGAAAGGAACAAACAGAAAGAAAAGACAGATACAACTTTCAGACCGCTTATTTCTCTCTGTCTCTCTCTCTTTTTTAACCAGGAAACAAACACTGACCCAGGACTTTTGTTCCAGTCCAAACATTCTCCACCAATTTTTCAACACAATGTAATTTGATACAGGAATATCAGTAGAGTTCCAAATAGAACATACTTTAAACAGCATTTGGCTTTGGGCTTTCAATGATAGATCATCTCTCCCAAAGACTATTCTCTTCATCCTTTGCATGGTTTGACAATGAGCAATTTTCTCATTAAAAAAATTTTTTTTTTACTTGAACAGCATTTTTTTCTGTAAAATGTTTTATGGGAGACTGAACAGCATTTTTTAAAGAAAAAAAAAGAAAAGACTAGCGAGGTCCAGCTCCTACCTACGTGGCTGGTGTTGAAATAGCACGGATGGGGAAAGGAGCACAGATTGGAGCCACACAGCCTGGGTTTCGCTCTGGACACCTTAATGGGGAGCTGGGGTGACAAGTTGCAGGCAGGGAGGCCAAGGGAGTGAGGGTTAGGAAGGGTTTATGGGAAGGCTCGGATTCAGCCCTATGAAGGTGCCGACCTCCACACCTCTGTCATTGCTCATCACCTGGAGAGTCACGGTCAGACACAGGTAACCCCTCCACAGCCGGGGCCCAACCTATCATTTAACCTCCTCTCCAGCCACTTATATCCACCTCTTGTACCCTTCTTCCTCCTTGTCTTTCCATTTGAGACGTCCACTTCCCGTCCCACCAAAACCTGCTATAACATCAGTCCTCTAGAAAGCTTTCCTGATCGCCCTAGCTGAGAGCTCATCTCGTCTGTCACGCCACCCGAGTCTCTTGCATGACATTTATCTTTCTCACATGCTTTGAAGCTATTTATGTTGCTTGCCTTATTTTTCTTATACCTAATTACAATAATACCTTTTATTTCTAGAATGCTTTATAGGTTACAAGGCAATTTCACATATATTAATATTCTATCACAGCATGTGGTATAATATCTCTTTTTATGATTTACATGGAAGGACCTAAACCCAAAAAGGTTAAATAAGTGGTCCAAAGTGATGATAATTCAGGGCTTTTATGTCAAGCCTCCCCAGTGGGACTGTAAGTTCCTTGAGGGCAAGAACTCTGCCTTAATCATCTTCATGTCCTCCTGTAAGTAACACAGGACCTGGTTCAGAGAAGACGCCCAATAAATGTTTGCTCAGTGAACGAATGTGTATGACCCTGGACAATCCCTTCACCTCGCCACACTCAAAGTGCTAGATGAGATGGCTCTAACAACCCTTCCCACTTGCCTTCAGTGAAAGAGTCAATGCCATCACCTCTATGAATTCCCTGACACCTGCATGCCCCACGTGTCCCCTGGGCAGTTGTCAGGGCGTCCACTCCATCCTGTGCCCCTTATTTCACTAAACGCTGATGAATTCATTTCCTATTGCTGCTGTCACAAATTACCACAAACCAAGTGGCTTACAACAACACAAATTTATTCTCTTACAGATCTGGAGGTCCGAAGTCTGAACTCAGTTTCAGTGGGCGGGCCAAAGTCAAGGTGTAGGCAGGGCTGGTTCCTTCCGGAGGCTCTGAGGGGACAATCCGTTTTCTTGGCTTTTTCCAGCTTCTAGAGGCCTCCTGCCTTGCTTGGCCAGTGCCCTCTTCCTCCAAGCACAGCACTCCAGTCGCTGCTTCCGTCATCACATCACCTTCCCTTCTTGGTCAAAGCTCCTCTGCCTTCCTCTTACAAGGACTCCTGCGATGACACCCTGGGGAAGATACCATTCGCAGGTTCCAGGGGTTAGGATCTGGGTGTCTTTGGGAGACATTATTCAGCCTACCACAATTATCAGTACACTTACAGTTTACCTTTTGTTTATATATTTGTCTGTAAGACCAGTAGACTGTGAACAACGTGAGAACAAGGACTGTTTCTTTCTGTTAACATCTCCATAGTCTCACCTTCTAACATGGCTCCTCATATATGGTAGGTTCCTAACACATAATTACTATCTGAATAAGCAAGCCCATATATATGGACTTCTATTGTTTCTGCCTTAAGGACCATCCAGCACAGCATTCCAAAGAAATCTAAAGCTAACTTAAAAAAAAAAAATCAGTAAAATAAATGTCAGGGATTTTTTTTTTGAGACAGGGTTTCTGTTGCCCTGGCTACAGTGCTGTGGCATCATTATAGCTCACTGAAAACTCAAGTTCCTGGGCTCAAATGACCCTCCCACCTGAGCCTGCCAAGTAGCTGGAACTACAGGTGCACACCACCACACCCAGCTAATATTTCTGTTTTTTGTGGAGATGAGGTCTTGCTAAGTTGCTCAGGCTGGTCTTGAACTTCTGGCCTCAAGCTATCCTCCTGCCTTGGCATCCCAAAATGCTAGGATTACAGGTGTGACCTACTGCGCCCAGACATAAATATCAGTCTTTAGTAGAATTCTTTTGGGGACACAGAGGAGAAAGTTACACAATACATGGCACAATAAAGCTTCCTTAAAATGCCCTGGAGACATTTATTCCTCTCCTCCAGACCCCTTCACTCAGTCTCTCCACTTGCCTGCCCATCCACCACCCCAGTCAGTCAAATTTGTAATTATTCCCAGGGACAACATGCATGCATCAGGATTTAATTGTGTCACTACTCACTCTCAACCAATAGTCAGGCTATCCGCAGGAAGGAAAAAATCTGCTTCCTAAATTCTCAGATATGTTCCTGGATCTGCCTCCCACATAGTGGAGTCTGCAAGGCACCCATGGCCTGGTGCCCAGTGGTCCCGTGACTCCCTTTGGGATCAGCCCTGCCTTACTAGAAGCAATTCAAGGGGACTGGCTCCAGCCAGGTCCTGAGTTGACCACAAGAGAGCCTGCAGTGAGAGACAACCTGCCTGACAGCCCGTCTGAGACTTGAAGGCTCAGAGCATCTGACCTCCTTGCGCCAACCGGGCTTCCCCAGTGTCAATGCCTAAAGGCTTTCCTTCTTCCTGCTCCCAAATTAATGTCATCAACAAACAAAAAGTCCAGGTTAAATCTCAGTGAGTTCAGTAACTCTTAGCTACAAATTCCTGATGCTCTGACCTGATTTAGCAATTTCGGATTCTCCCGGCTGTGCTCCTAGGCACTTTGCTGCATGAGCAAGACACCCTGGGTGCATAATAATGACAAGAGCTAGCGGTTAATGAGAATTCCAATGTAGGGACTTTTCCTGCTTTGTTGCATCTAACACAGCACCCTAAGAAGGAGGTACTCTTGTTATCCTGCATTTTCCCGGGGGCAAACTGAGCCACAGCAAGCTTAAGTGACTTGCTGAAAGTCACACGACTAAGAAATGGTAGAATCAGGATTCAAAGCCAGGCAGTCTGGCAAAGGTCTCATCTTCCTACTTACCTGGATTATGAGTTTTACAAATAAATGGTAGCCGCCCTCCATCTTGCCACATGTCTTATTTAGGGCTTCCAGGCATCCTACAGCACATGCAGAAAGCTCTGGGTGCAGGCAGGATCCCCTAACATTGCATTCTCTGGCATTTCCCACCCTAAGCCCTGGGGGCACCATTCTTGCAGCCTCTGGGGGCACCTCCCTGGCCCAGTGCTCCCTATGAAGTTCTCTAGTTTCCAGGAGCTTATAGCCCCTGAGATGGTTTACTGCTTCCTCCTCAGTGGGCTTCCAGGCTGGGCTTAGCCTCTGAGCCTTTTAATCCTGCTTGCCTGGGCATCCTCCTCCCTCCCACTTCCTGCAGGACAAGAGTGTCCATGAGGCTGAGTTAATAGCGTCCGTGAGGCAAAATGAAATCCTAACTTTAAACCTCAAGCCTCACCAGCAAGTTTCATAGGCTTTTCAGTCTTGACAGCTCGTATAACCGTGTGTAAGGGGATTCTTCGTTTTGTACAATAAATTCTGGACAGTCCGTTGTCCCAAAGATTAGAATTCTGATCCCAAGGGTGACCTCTCTTGGCTTTGTTACAGAAAGATCACATGCCAAGTTCAACATTTCAGATGGTAGCCCTGCTGTGTTAGCATTCACATTCCCCTGTGTTAAAAAAATGTCCCTACATTGTCATTTTTAATGGTCCGATGTGTTGTTATAAGAAAGTTTGCTTAGAAATTCCTCTATTATTTGGCACTTGGGTCATTTCCAACTTTTTACTTTTCTACACAGTAGGGAACAGATTGATTTTTTGTTTGTTTGCTTAATTTTTGTTTCATTTACTTCCTTGGAGATAAGTTTCCTAAAGCGGAATAAATAGTCCAGAAGATATGAACATTTTTATGGCATTTGATACAGATCATTTTATCGTTTGTTTAAGAGATTGCACAAGCTCATATTGTCACCAGCAACATATAAATAAGGACTTGTTTCCCCACAGTTCTGTTAACATGGGGGTTATCATTTTTATTTGCTTTTTACTAGTTTAATATTATAGTTCTAGAATGATACATTGCAATTATTTGAATATGCTTCTCTTTATTGTTTTCAAGGCTTCATACTTTTCTATGTGATGATTGTTCTTCCTTTTTATTCGGGAATAAACTATTCCTCTCCTTTGGCAACTCACAGAGGGGAATCCAGACACAAACAATGTATTTGTATCACCAGTTCTTTCCTGTTTTGGGATAAGCTTCTAATAATTATATTTTTCACATGTCTTTTATTTCTACAGGTTTGTTTTATATGTAGCTGCTATAAACTCAGAATAATCTTTATATATTTATGTTTCTCTTTTTCCTTAATAATATTTTTATTTCTTTAATAGTTAGATATTTATGATCCTTTCAAACATGAGGTATGCATGTTATTTTTTCCATTAAAAAACATACTACTATCTAGATGCATTCATTACACAATGCCAAAAAAAGAATAAAAAATATAAAACAAACAAACAAACATACTACTAGGGAGATGGTCACACTGGAAACTCAGACTTGTGGGGGGAGGGGGAAAAGGGGCATTTTTTGAAATCTTAAAATTTGTACTCCCATAATATGCTGAAATAAATTTTAAAAAAACAACATACTACTAGTATAGGTTTTACTTGAATCCATCTGAAATGTATTATTAAACATGATGTGATGTATGACTCTAAGATATTCACTTCCTATGTCTTATCCCATTGCTCAAACAATTAGCAATCAGTGAAATCTTTCTGCATTGTTGTGTTGCTTCTGCTTTGTTGTAAATTAAGTTTGTAAAATAGAATGGCTATGCTACAGAAATTTATGTTCGACTTTATTTATTCACCCAACACCTACTATCTACCAGGCACTGTTCTAGGTGCTCAGGACACAGCCGTGAACAGAACAAACATTCCCCACCCTTACAGAACTATCATTCTGATAGTGGGGGAGACAACTTAAAAGATAGATACCAGATGGATAAATAAATAACAACTAAGATAGGAAAGAGTAAGGAGTAGGGAGTGCAACATTGAACTTTGCACTGGGAAGCTGGAGGAGGACCTCTCCGAGAAGATGTCACTTGAGCCAAGCCTAAAGGAGGCGAGGGAATGAGTGTGCACATACATGAGGGAAAGAGGCTCCAGGTGGAAAGAACTGCAAGCACAGAGGAACGTCAACTTCCATGACCAGGAAGGTGCCTAACGTGTTCAAGGCATAGCAAGAGGCCAGGGTGGCCGCAGCAGAGTGAGTGAGGGACAGAGAGAGGTGACCAGACAGAGAAGGGTGGGAGCAGCTCTTTCAGGGCCATCGTAAGGACTATCGTGTTTACTCAGAGGGACACGAGAGCCTTTGGATGGTTTTGCACAAAGGAAAGGCAGGGTCTGACTTAGCTTACCAGGGACACTCTGGCTGTGGTGCAGAGAAAGTTTCGATAAATGTACTTTTTGTAATACATTTTAAATCTTGTGAGGGAGTCCTAATTTTTTCTTAATCTCAAAGATTGCTGTCAATTATTCTGCTTCTATCATTACTTTCCAAGGCCTTAAACTAGTATTGCATGAAATCTATTAACTTTGAAACACTGTCACATTCATTAGATTTTTTTTTCAGTAATGATCTGGTGTATCTGTCCCTTTGTTCACATCCTCCTTTACTTTTCCTGCTATGGTTTAATAATTTACTTGGAATAAACCTGTGGCTTAAGGAAAATCCTCAAGCAAATTATATTTGGTTCGTGGTTATGAATGGAATCTTTCTCTCTTTTTTATTTTATGTTTTTGTTAATATGCAGCTGTATTTCACTGACAGATAGAAATGCAATTGTTCTATGTGGGTTTCTTTTGACTCACATCTTTGCTGAATTCATTTATTATTTATAGTAATATGGGAGATGCTATTTTTAGAATATTCAGGTATATAATTATGTCAACTGGAGTCGTATTTTTTTATCCTTATATTTTTATGACCTTCCCAAATAGCTATTGCCAACATTTCTAATATCACTTTGAGAAAAATAGCCATGGGTGAACCTTCTGTTTTATTTTTGAGGAGAAGAACTCTCATGCATCTCCAATAAATATGACATTGGTTCTTCAGAATAAGTACATTCCTCTTCTCATTTGAGAATAAAAATCTCCACATCTAATTGCAAAGACATAATGAGAAATAAATATTAAACTTTCTTGGTTGTCTTTTCAACAGCTATTAAAAATATGATTAATTGCCTAAAATTGCTTTTTTTTTTCCATTCATGATTTAATTTTCCCCATATTCTCTCTTTTGAAAATGAAAATTAGCTATAAAGTGCCAAGGAATCCAAATGCAATTATATTCTTATTTTTCACTTCAATTTTTCACAGCTTTTTGTATGTTTTTATTATTACATTATTTGGAACTTAACACTTGAGAATTATTGGACGTTCATTGTTCAATGTATGTTATCATCCTTCATATTTGTAATTATAAAATCTACTTTATTTGATACCATGTTTTTTATATATGCTCATGGGAGAACTTAGGATTCTTCCACCATTTTAGTCTTTTTAAAAAAAAATATTATGGTTTTAATTATTTTAAATAATAATTTAGTGAAAAGTTATATTTCTTTATATTTCTTTTTTAGCCCAATCTTTAATCTTATTTTCTCCTTATAAGGAAGTTATCTCCTTGACATGTAATGTAAGTGATATACTTGTATGATCTTTCACTGTCACTTATTTCTATCTTTATTGCACCATTCTTAGCTTTCCTGTTTTCTTTAACTGGTCTCTGAAGAGGAACAGCATCAACCTTTGTGAGAATATCTTGACAGTCTGGAATTCTTTTTGAGGTTGACTTTTTTAGATAAGATTTGACAGAGATTTGAAGCTAGTTATTATTATTATTTTTTGCCTATACTGTCTCATTTATATGGGGTAACAATCTTGGGAAGTAGGTATTATCCTCATTTTGCAGATTTTGAGGCTGAGGGAGGTTTGTGACTTGTCGATGTTTTACATCTAGTAAGTGGTAGAACCATGATTTAAACTTTTTTAAATGTCACTTTACCAGTTGGTTTTACTTCGATTCATTTACTTTGCCTTTTGATAATGTCCTAGTGGATTACTTTCTCCTAAAAGTTTTTCTGCTTCTTAGACTGCTTTGTCCCTGGCTGTGGTCTTTGCCTTTATAGGAATCTGCTGATAAATACTACCCCGCCCTCTCCTTTGGTCTTTGAGAGGTGACATCGGTCAATTTCCCTTGTTTATTGGCAAAGGGGAAGCCTCTTTGTGCCTCTCCAAACCCTGAAGTAACCTCCAGGACAGTGTTTCTGGATGTGGGGACCACCTGCCTCAGACACATCTGAGAAATTAACTGCTGGTTAACACAACAGACTCCTGGGCCCCGCCTCAGACTTACTGAGTCAGAAATTCTGGGGGTAGGTCCCAGGAATCGTAACTATTAACAGGCCCCCTAGGTGTTCTTAGGTACACTCAAATTTGAGAAGCACTGCCCAAGTTTGAGACAGTACACTGCCTGTAGAGGACACACCCTAGGATGACCCCCCAAAGAGCCATTTCCTTGCTCCCTTTGAGAATGGTTGGAATGTGAGTTATGTGAGTAATGTGAGTATGTGAGAATGTGAGTATGAGACTGTCATGTGATTACCTTACATTATATAAGACTCACATTATGTTATCTTACGTGATGTTATATGAGACTCTGTCTTTGGGGGCCAGAGAGGGAGATTTGCTTGCTGGTCTTAAAGAAGTAAGCTGCCATGTTGTGAGAGCTACGTGCCAGGAAATGTGGGTGACCTCGAGAAGCTGCGAGCAGGACCCAGATGACAACCACAAGAAAATAGGGGCCTCAGTTCTACAACCACAGGAACTGAGTTCTGCTAACAGCCACGTGAGCTGGAAGAGGATCTGAGCTCCATAAAAAAATGCAGCCTGGCAGAAATCTTGACTGCCACCTTGTGAAACCCTGAGCAGAGCACCCAGCAAAGCCATACCTGGACTCCTGACCCACAGATGCCGTGAGATAATAAATGCATGTTGTTTTAAGCCGCTAATTTGGGGATAATTTGCTGCATGGCAATCGAAAACTAATATACCTCCCTTCTCAAAATTTCAACACTCAGCTTTTTCATAGCATTATTTATGGAACTGAGGAGAGAGGCTGCAAGAAATTATCTATTTATTTTTTATTATAAATGTATCTTTTAAAATAGTTAACACACCACTGCACATTCATTATAAAATTAAAAAGACTAAAAACACCAGGTATTGGCAAGATTGAGAGCAACTGGAATTATTATGGTAGGAATGGAAAATGGTGCAATCACTTTGGAAAACTGTCATTTCTTTAAAAGTTAACATACACGTATCATATAATCGAGCCACTCCACTCCTAAATATTTACTTAAAAGAAATGAAAACATATTTCCACTCAGATACTTATGCACAAATGCTCACAACAGCTTTATTCACATAGTCCAAACCTGTAAACAACCCAAATGTTCATCAACAGTTGGCTGGATAAACCAAATGTGGTATATCCATACAATAGAACACTGTTCGAGAATGAACTATTGGCCAGACATGGTGGCTCATGCCTGAAATCCTAGCACTCTGGAGGTCAAGGTGGGAGAACTGCTTGAGCTCAGGAGTTCAAGACCAGCCTGAGCAAGGGCCAGACCTGGTCTCTACTAAAAATAGAAAATTTTTGTGGGCATCTTGGCATGTGCCTGTAGTCCCAGCAACCCAGGAGGCTGAGGCACAGGATTGCTTGAGCCCAGGAGTTTGAGGTTGCTGTGAGCTACAATGACGCCACAGCACTCTACCCAGGTCAACAGAGCAGGACTCTGTCTAAAGAAAGGAAAGGAAGAAAGAAAGAGAGAGAGAATGAACTATTGATACACATAACAACACAAATCAAAATCATTACACAGAGTGTAGAAGTAAGATACAAAAGATACATATTGCATGATTCCATTGATAAAAAATGCAAACTCATCACTAATGACAGAAAGCAGACTAGTGGTTGCCAGGGGCCAGGGCTGAGAGAGAGATGGACAGCAAAGATCATGCAGAATCTTTTGGGGATGATGTCAATGTTTTGTATCTCGATTGTGGTGGTATTTTCACAAGTGTATACAATTTTCAAAACTCATTGCATTGCACATTTTAAATGGATATGGTTTAACTATATATAAATTATTTCTTAAAAAGTTGATAAGGAAAGAATATATATCTATTTTTAATACATCTGTGGTACAAAATTCAAAAGGTATAAAAGATGCAAAGCAAGTCTGTCCAATCCCAGAAAAACTGCTGTTAACCAGTTTCTTGTGTGTATTTCTGGGGATATTTTTACTTAATATAAGTTGCAAATCTTTACATACCAGTACATTAAACAAAACTCTCTTTTTAAAAAAATAGCTGCATAAATGTCTATTTATGGTTGTACCATAATTTACAAAGCTGGTCTCTAATTGATGGGGACTAGATTATTTCCAATCTTTTTACAAACAACAATGAGCATAAAATTGCTGGACTAAAGAGTATGTGCATTTCTTTTTAATTTTTTTTTTTTTGAGGCAGAGTCTCACTCTGTTGCCTGGGCTAGAGTGCTGTGGTGTCAGCCTAGCTCACAGCAACCTCAAACTCCTGGGCTCAATCAATCTTTCTCCCTCAGCCTCCCAAGTAGCTGGGACTACAGGCATGCACCACAATGCCCGGCTAATTTTTTCTATATATTTTTAGTTGGTCAATTAATTTCGTTCTATTTTTAGTAGACGGGATCTCGCTCTTGCTCAGGCTGGTCTTGAACTCCTGACCTCGAGTGATCCACTGGCCTTGGCCTCCCAGAGTGCTAGGATTACAGGCATCAACCACCAGGTCCGGCCCATTTTTTTTTTTTTTTTTTAAAGATCTTGCTAAATTACCTACATAGAAGTTATATCAATGTATAGTTCCACCAGTGATGAGAGTGCCTATTTTTCCACCCCCTTTCTGACACAGCATGTTATAAAACTATTCAATTTGACAGGTAAAAACAAATATAATAATCTCAAATATAACAAGTGCAAACCGTGGCCCTAGCCCAACCTTCATCCTGGGGGAGGACAAGACAGGCAGCGAAGTTGGGGATAAGGCAGCGAGGGCAGTAGCCGAGGTACTCTATTGAGCAAGCCACTGAGGTCCTAAGGGGTGGGCAGATGTGAGCAATTCTGGAGGGAATGATTGATACAGATACAGATATAATCATATGCAGTTATAGCAATATATGTAAAATCATCCTTTTGCTGTATTATAAGCTTCAACTATTCCTCTTCCCCAGGTTATTTGACTTTAAGCATATATATATCTATCAAACATTTATTGATATAAACATTGATATATATATATATATATATATATATATATATATATATATATATATATATATATCAAACATTTCTGCAGGCCAATATGTGTATATTGGCCTGCAGAAATGTTTGATTTTTATATACCTTAATTTATCAATGATTTCTATTATGGCTTCAGCCCTTTCCTCCTCTGAGATTACGGAAACAAACAAAAACAAAAACTTCCTATGTTTTCTTCTGGTGCTTCTGGCATTTCATTTTTCAAAGCTTAAATATTTCTGATTCAGCTGGGTTTTATTTTGCAGTAAAGGCATATAGTATGGATCCAATTTTATTTTTTTCCAAATGGCCACACAGTTATCCCTGATGTAAAAGGCCACCTTTATCGTATATTAAACTGACTTACTTTTGAAGACTTCTTATTGAACATGTTTTCACCTAAGTGAGTATGAAGTTTACCAAGCCTAAGGAATGATTTATGAGAGGAGAGTCATGCAATTGTAAGCTGGACTTTTTCCTGTACTGTTGTCAACTCTATAGAGGGCAATAGTGGTCAAATAACTGGCAGTTAAAATATAGTTAATAATTCATTTTGTAATACTATGGCCAAAGTCTCATCTTCTTCATTTCACAAAGATGTTGCTGGTTATGGAGACATCGCCCAATCCTGATGTATTGTGGTTTGAATTAAAACTTCTTTCCCTGGAGAATGTGCTTAAATATAAATGCAGTTTAAGATGTGCTATTTTTACTTGGCATGGTCTGTGGGATATCCTCAAAGGTTTTTAAAGTGCCAAAAAAACAGCAAGACAGGGATGAATAGGAAAAAGGAAAAAACATGTTTAAAAGAAACTGGATCTCTGAAACACCACTTGCCCTTCAGAATTAACCCTTGTGCACCCAACCATCCCTACCACCAAAATAACTTTTACATCCTTCTGGAATAACCCCAACACAATTTTAATGGCATTTAATTATTTATAGTCCATCCCTCCTGGCTAGACTATAAGTTTCTTGGGGCATAGACTGGAGGAAACCATGCGCATGTTTAATCCCAGGGCTTAGCCTAGAGCCTGAAACAGAGTAGTTGCTCAAAACACATTTCTGGAATTAATGAAATAAAGAGCAGGATAATGAATCAATTAAAATCGCCTCCTGTGAAAGTCTGTTCTGACATTGTCATTTCTCCCTCCAACCCCATCTGGACTGTGGGGTCCCACTGTGTCCTTTGATCTAATCACTGATTTCCCCACTTATCTATTTATGTGTGTGTCTCCCCATCAGAGTATAAATTCTTTGAAGATATAGCCTGTCTTAATCATTTTTATATCCTTAGCACCTAATATACACTCAATAAACATTTGCAGAGTGAATGAATGAATTAATTGCATGACAGAGGCATACTATTAGAAAAGGTCTGAAAGTTGTTAGGAGTAGCTAGTATATCTGGTCTTTGTGCCCAGAAAAGAGAGACTTCTCTTCCCAGAGGAGAAAATGTGATTAAATGGAAAGAGCATGTGTTTGGAGGGAGAAGGCCTGAGTTCTAGTTACAACTCCATCACTTTGGGCAAGTCACTTCTCTTCTCTGAGCTTCAGTTTCCTGCATTGTAAACTGGAAATGGTTAGGATTGGAGACAATGTTCAGAAAGCCCCACCACAGGGCATGGGTATGTAGTAGGTGGTAGCTGTGCTGTGGCTATTAGTTTTATTTACACATATTGTTATTAAGAGGTGTAAGGAGAATACAGAGAAAGAGAGAGCTGTTAAATTCAGAGTCTAGGTATCTTTAAAGAAGATAGTTTGGGCATGGAGAAGTATGGGGAGGGTCCTCTAGTAATTGTCACGGTGATGATAACCATCAAATATTGAGCACCTACTGTCAGGCACTCTGCACACATCAGTTCATTAAATCCTTACAACAAACCTCAACATCAGTAGCCTCACCCCAGTTGTCAAAATGAGGAAACTGATTCTCAGACAACATTTCTGAGTTTCAAGGTCAAAGAGCCACTAAAGGGTTGAAATGGGTTCAAACCCAAATACATTTGATTTCAAAGCTAGTGGTCCAGGCTTAATTTTTATCTTATTCTGCATAACCTAGGAGCTAGAATATTCTGAGAGTAAAGCCTAGATTAGAGACTTGTCAAGAGCTTAGCTAGTGAGTTGAGCTGGGCTGAGATACTGAGTAAGATGACAAGGCTACAGGTGCCAGCTTCTCATCTTCCTGTGCTTATTTCTCCTACTGTCATTAAAGATGTCTTAGCATTTTAAGTGACTGAGCTTGTGCTGGACCCATGGACTATATTGGGTGTGGGAGCAGGTCCTTGGGGAAAAACCTCCACCTGCCCCTGTATCTTTAGCAGCAGAAAGTTACCAGCGGTTTTAGGAAAGCTACCTTTTAGGGGACTGACTGTCCTGGGCCTGGCTTACCTCATGAATGGAGAATTTCATTGGTTTGCAATTTCCCAGTCCACAGCAGATGTTTGCCTTAGCATACCATACATTCTCCAAGCTTGCAGGACATGGAGACGCACCCCAGGCAGGGCTGTTGCAAAGCTTCAACCAGCCGCAGCCTCTCTGATCCCTTCTCTACTGCACAGGCTCATCCTGGGCAAAGACTTCTCTTTAGCAACAGAAGCAAATTTAGAAACCAATTCTGAATTCCCATGCATTGTTTGCCAATGTTGCACAAGTCTTCCCTCCTCCAGCCAGATGGTCTTAAATGTGTCTTGACCCCCACAGTTCGGAAGGAGTTGCGGAGCTCTTGGTAGGTACTCAGTAAATATGCTCTGAACTCAGAGGTTAATTGAACAAGAGGAGTTTAGCTGTGTCACCTCTTGGCATCAGTATTATGTAGCATCAGTATGTAAGAGAGGATGAGGGACTGTGGAGCAGGGGTGACTTCTTTAAAACCTCTCAGTTTGTATGTATGCCTCCCCCACAGAGTCCTCCTGGAAACACACACAGCCTGCCCTGTGAGTCTACACCACAGGAGGGCATATAGCAGGGATAAGAACTGGCTTCTCTGAGAGAGCTTTTCCAAAGGACACCATCTATTTACTCAGCAAATATTTACTAAGCAAAATCGGGGGAGGAAGGGCATTCCAGGAAGAGGAAACAATTTGGACAAAGCTAAAGGGGAGAGAAAACCACTGGGTAAGTACGGCATAAGGTGAGCAGTGAAATTCAGGAAATAAAATCAGAAAGGAAGGAGGGAACTGATCAGATAGATCTTTGAATGCTTGGCAGAGGACTTTGGACTTATTTCAACAGGCAAGAAGAAATCAAAGAAAGATTTTGAGCAAATGATGGACATAATTGAAAAATACTCATTGTGAAAATTAATTTGCCAGTTGATGCCTAAACTGGATTGAAATGAAGAGTAATTACATGAAGCAGCTAGCAATGATTGAATACTTACTATGCACCCAACACCATACCAAAATCTTTACATACATTGTCTCATTTAATGAAAGCAATAGATAATGCATGTAAGATTCAGTGCCTGGCCCATGGTGTTTTCCCATTTTCACAAAACACCCTGTAAATTGAGCATTATTATTATTATTATGTCAGTTTTACAGAAGATGCCTATATTAGTCAGTTTTCTTTTGTTTATGACAGAATACCTGAAACTGAGTATTTCTAAAGAAAATAAATTTACTTTTTATAGTTATGGAGGCTGAGAAGTCCTAGGTGAAGGGGCTGCAGCCGGTGAGAGTCTTTTTGCCAGTGGGGACTCTCTGCAGAGGCCCAAGGCAGTGCAGTGTATCACACGGCAAAGGGGCTGAGTGTGCTAGTGTGCTACCCTCAGGTCTCTCTTCCTCTTCTTATAAAGACGCCAATTCCACTCCC
Source organism: Microcebus murinus (assembly GCF_040939455.1). Lineage (NCBI taxonomy): Eukaryota > Metazoa > Chordata > Mammalia > Primates > Cheirogaleidae > Microcebus > Microcebus murinus. The sequence goes on from NC_134105.1 coordinate 88,771,896, forward strand.
ATGATAGCCCATTAATCCATTAACCCATGAATCGATTAATCCATCCATAAGAGCAGAGCTCACATGATCCAATCACCTCTTAAAGGCGCCACCTCTCAGTACTGCCCCATTGGGGATTATATTTCAACATGAGTTTTGGAGGGAACAAATATCCAAAGTGCAGCAAGGCGTGAGGTTCGACGAGGTTAAGTTTATTTTAACCAAAGTCAAACAGCTATCAATGGCAGAGCTAGGATTTAATCTCAGATTGGTCTGACTCCAAAGCTGACTCTGAAGGCAGGGAAATGCCAGGAAGCAATTTCTGAAGTCCTGGCAAGTGGCAATGCTACAGGAGGGCAAGAGGGAAGGAGAAGAAACAATGAACATATGACTAAACTGTGGCTGCATAACAGACCTGACACGGCAACAGATAAACCTTTGGGTATAGAGAGTGGTCAAAGATGACCCAAAGTTTCAAGCATAGGTGACTGACAAAAAGGTGGCAATAATCAAGAACATAGGAGGCAAGGTAAGTTAAAGATATTCTGAATATGTTGACTTTGATGTGTTGATGCCATAACCAAGTAGAGATATCTTGCAAACATGTAGAAAAGTTGATTTATTCCTTACACTCTATTCCCTATTTATAACTTCTTTCTTTTCTTTTTGAAAATTTTTAATGTGGCAAAACATACATAACATAAAACTTATTTTAACTGTTTTTAAGGGCCTTTTATTTTCTTAATTAACATAAGGTTGGCTTCCAGTTTCTCATCCAACATGTAAGGAGCTTGGAAGTCATCATTACATCCCAACAGTAAGTAAAAAGCTGAACAAACAGAATCATCAACAATGCTTCTGAAACCCATCATAGATGTGAGGTCATAAGACAAATTACTGTCTCCAAAATTAGAGAGACAGATTCAGCGGATCATAACTTACCAAAGAAGAAACCCACGAGCAGGAACCTCTGTGGGAACCAGAGCCAGGGTAGGGAGACCTAAACTGTAGCTGATGAATTGCTAAAGGCTCAGCGTGGACAAGGTTGAAAAAGGAAAACTCCAGTGGGTCCCAGTCAGAAGGGGGATCCCCAAGTTTTCATGAATTTTACCTCCAGAAGCTGTACCAGGTTCTTACAGAGATGTTCAGAGAAAAATCCCTTCATGTTTCTGGGGAAAAGTAACCATTTTGAAATATTCCAAAGCTTTCTGTTCTTCTGAATAAGTCCTGCCTTCAAGGGAAACTATTTTACCAGAGCCTAACCTAATGGAGCTTTATCAGAGACTAAACAATCTGGGGGAAGGGAAATACCCAATGCCAGCTCACTGTAGTCACTGCAGTCCTCCTGTCCCACATAGATGGGGTGAAGGGCACAGACTGGGAAGCTCTGTGAAGTTCACAGCCCATGGGCACAGGCTCATTAAAAAACTGACACCTAATTATATCTAATGCTATAAAAGGCTTACCCTACCCCCAAAGCCCCGCATCTTACAACCATGCCACTAAGGACTATTTATCAGAGTTCTTTTACCCAGTACATTGTGTCTAGCTTTCAGTAAAAGATTACAAGACACGCCAAAAGGCAAAATTTGTAGTTTTAAAAAATAGAGCAGGCATCTGACTCAGATATGGCAGGGATGTTGGAATTATCAGACTGGGAATTTAAAACAAAGATGATTAATACACTAAGAAGAGCTCTAATGGAAAAGTAGGCAACATGCAAGAACGAATGGTTAGCGTAAACAGAGAGCTGGAGATTATTTTGTTTTTTGTTTTGTTTTTGAGAGATGGAGATTCTAAGAAAGAGTTTTTATAAAGCTAGAGTTCAAAAACACTGTAATAAAAATGAATAATGCCTTTGATGGGCTCATTAGTACACTGGACATGGCTGAGGAATTGGTAAAATAGTTTCCCTTGAAGGCAGGACTTGTTCAGAAGAACAGAAAGCTTTGGAATATTTCAAAATGGTTACTTTTCCCCAGAAACATGAAGGGATTTTTCTCTGAACATCTCTGTAAGAACCTGGTAGAGCTTCTGGAGGTAAAACTCTGAGATTGAGGATATGTCAATAGAAACTTGCAAAGAGAAAAAAGACTATTAAAAAAAAAAAAAGAACAAAATATCCAAGAACTGTGGGACAACTACAAAAGGTGTAATGTGTATAAATGAGAATATCAGAAAGAGAAGAGAGAAAGGAACAGAAGAAATATTTGAAGCAATAAAGACTGAGAATTTACCCCAAATTAATGTCAGATACCAAACCTCAGATCCAGGAAGCTCAGAGAACCCCAAGCAGAATAAATGCCAACCCTGGCCCAAAATAAAACCTATACCTCGGCATATCATGTTCAAATTGTAGGAAATCAAAGATAAAGAAGCCAAAAGGGGAAAAATTTTTACCTATAGAACAGCAAAGATATGAATTACATTTAACTTCTCAGAAGCCAAACAAGCTTAAAAGACAGTGGACTGAAATATTTTAAGTGTCAAGAGAAAAAAACATTAATCTAAAATTTTGTGAAATGATTGCAGAACTGAAGGAGAAATAAATAATTGCTTAGACAAACAAAAACTGACGGAATTTGTTGCCTGCCTTTTCTTCAGAAAGAAGAAAATGATATAGATCAGAAACTCAGAGCTACATAAAGAAAGGAAGAATATCACAGAAGAAATAAGTCAAGGTAAAATTAAAAACTTCTATTTTTATTATTCTTTTTTTTAACTGCACAGGATGTTCTGTGACTATTTTCCTTGTTCTTAATTGATCTAACATATAACAGTTTGTTAGAAAAATAGCAGCAATATATTCTGTTATGGATGTTTTTATGTGTATATATGCTTATGTATATTTATGTGTAAGCAAAACACATGGCAGTAAATGATTCAGTAAATGATTCAAGGAACTGGGGGGAGGAATTAGGAACAATTTGTTATTATAAGGTATGTGGACTGTCCCTGAAGTGATATAGTGTTATTTGAAAGTGGACTTGGATTAGTTGTAAATGAACATTGCAAAATCTAGGGCAACCACTGAAAGAAGTTAAAAAAAAATTTATAATTAACATGCTAAGAAAGGAGAGAAAATGGAATCATATAAAATGCTCAATGAAAGCCACAAAATGCAGAAAAAGAATGGAAGACAAAAATAGGAACAAAGAACAAGTACAATGAATAGAAAAGAGTAATAACTATGGTAGATATTAGTCCAAATATATCTATAATCATGTTAAATGTCAATGGTCTAATATGCTAATTAAAAGACAGATTATCAGAGTGGATCAAAAAGATGTAACTGTATAAGAAACCCACTTTAAATATAAAGTTATGTATAGATTAAAAGTAAATGAATGGATAAAAGTAAATTCTGCTAACACTAATGAAAAGAGAGTATGATAGCTATATTAATTTTAGACAGCAGACTTGAGAGCAAGGAAAGTTATTAGGAATAAAAAAAGGTATTACATAATGATAAAGGGCTCAATTATCCTAGAAGACACAACAATCCTTAATGTGTATACACCTAAAAACAGCATTAATATACATGAGGCAAAAATACATAGAACTGCAAGGAGAAATACAAGAAACCACTATTATAGTTGCAGACTTCAATACCCCTCTGTCAGAAATGGACAGATCCAGCAGCCAGAAAATCAGTAGGGCATTCTTGAACTCAATAGCCTCATTAATTAACTGGATATAATTAACATCTATAGACTACTTTATTACAAAACAGCAGAATACACATTCTTCTCAAGTTCACATGGAACATCTACCAAGATAGAACACATTCCAGACCATAAAACACACTTTAACAAATTAAAAGAATAGAAATCAGGCCGGGCGCTGTGGCTCACGCCTGTAATCCTAGCTCTTGGGAGGCCGAGGCGGGCGGATTGCTCAAGGTCAGGAGTTCAAAACCAGCCTGAGCAAGAGCGAGACCCCGTCTCTACTATAAATAGAAATAAATTAATTGGCCAACTGATATATATATAAAAAATAAGCCGGGCATGGTGGCGCATGCCTGTAGTCCCAGCTACCCGGGAGGCTGAGGCAGAAGGATCACTGGAGCCCAGGAGTTTGAGGTTGCTGTGAGCTAGGCTGACGCCACGGCACTCACTCTAGCCTAGGCAACAAAGCGAGACTCTGTCTCAAAAAAAAAAAAAAAAAAAAAAAAAAAAAAAAAAAAAGAATAGAAATCATACAACGTCTAACCTCAAACCACAATGGAATTAAACTAGAAATCCATAACAGAAAGATAGCTGAAAAATTCAAAAATACTTGAGACTAAATAGTGCACTTCTAAATAACTCATGGATCAAAAAAGAAATCTTAAGAGAAATTTTAAGATATTTTGAACTAACTGAAAAAACAACATATCAAAATTTGTGGGATACAATGAAAGTAGTGCTTAAAGGGAAATGTATAGCAATAAATGCATATATTAGAAAATAATAAAGATTTAAAATCAATAATTGTTATATACTGAATGTTTGCGTACCTCTAAAATTCATATGTCAAAGCCCTAACCTTGAATGTGATGGTATTAGGAGGTGGGGTCTTTTGAAAATAATTAGATTTAGATGAGATCATGCAGGTGGAACTCCATGATAAGAAGAGGAAAAAAACACCTGAGCTTCCTCTCTCTACCATATGAGGATACAGCAAGCAGGCAGCCATCTGAAACCCATGAAGAGGACCCTCACCAGAACCCAGTCATGCTGGCACCCTGATCCTAAACTTTCCAGCCTCCAGAACTGTGAGAAAAAAATATCTGTGGTTTAAGCCACACAGTCAGTGGTATTTTGTTATAGCAGCCTGAGCTGACTAAGACAATAATCTAAACTTACACTTTGGGAAACTAAAAAAAGAAGATTAAATTAAATACAAGTAAGCAGAAGAAAAGAAATAATAAAAATTACAGGACAAATCAATGAAGTTGAAAGAGAAAAGTCAATAAATAAAATAAATGCAACCAAAAGCTTGTTCTTTAAAAATTCCATAATATTGATAAGCCTCTAGCCAGGCTAACTAGGAAAAAATTAAGCCGGGCGCAGTGGCTCACGCCTGTAATCCTAGCACTCTGGGAGGCTGAGGCGGGCGGATTGCTCGAGGTCAGGAGTTCGAAACCAGCCTGAGCAAGAGCAAGACCCCGTCTCTACTATAAATAGAAAGAAATTAATTGGCCAACTAATATATATATATATATAAAAAAAATTAGCTGGGCATGGTGGCGCATGCCTGTAGTCCCAGCTACTCGGGAGGCTGAGGCAGCAGGATTGCTTGAGCCCAGGAGTTTGAGGTTGCTGTGAGCTAGGCTGATGCCACGGCACTCACTCTAGCCTGGGCAACAAGCGAGACTCTGTCTCAAAAAAAAAAAAAAAAAAAAAGGCCGGGCGCTGTGGCTCACGCCTGTAATCCTAGCTCTTGGGAGGCCGAGGCGGGCGGATTGCTCAAGGTCAGGAGTTCAAAACCAGCCTGAGCAAGAGCGAGACCCCGTCTCTACTATAAATAGAAAGAAATTAATTGGCCAACTGATATATATATAAAAAAAATGAGCCGGGCATGGTGGCACATGCCTGTAGTCCCAGCTACCCGGGAGGCTGAGGCAGAAGGATCACTTGAGCCCAGGAGTTTGAGGTTGCTGTGAGCTAGGCTGACGCCACGGCACTCACTCTAGCCTGGGCAACAAAGCGAGACTCTGTCTCAAAAAAAAAAAAAAAAAAAAAAAAAAAAAAAATTAGAGAAGACCCAAATTAATAGTAGACATGAAGGAAAGGACATCACTACAAATGCCATGGACATTTAAAGGATAATATATGAGTACATGAACAACTAAATGAATAAATGAACAGCTAATAAAGTAAGACCAGAAAAGGAAATAAAAGATATTTGGATCAGGAATGTAGAACCAAAACTGTCTTTGTTCACAGATGACATGCTTGTCTATGTTGAAAATCTGAAAGAATCAACAAAACTGTCTTTGCTCACAGATGACGTAATTGTCTATGTAGAAAATCTAAAACAGTCAACAAGGTGCAGGATACAATGTTGATTTACAGAAGTCAGTTGCCTTTCTATATGCCAGCAATGAACAAATGGAATTTGGAATTTAAAACAGGATACTATTTACATTATCACCTCCCAAAATGAAACACTTAAGTATAAATATAACAAAATATGTGCAAGATCTATATGATGACAGAAATCAAAGACAAACTAAATAAGTGGAGTGATATTTTGTGTTCATTAATAGGAATACTCAATATTGTCAAGATATAAGATTGTCAAGATGTAAGTTTTCCCCAACTTGGTCTGTAGATTCACACACAATTCCAAAAAGTTATTTTGTGTGTATCGATAAACTTATTTTAAAGTTGATCTAGAAAGGCAAATGACCCAGAATAGGCAAGACAACATTGAAGGAGAAAAACAAAGTTGGAAGATGAACATTACCTGAATTTAAGATTTACTACAAAACTACAATAATCAAGACAATGTTGTACTAGCGAAAAAATAGACATAGATTAATTGAATAGAATAGGAAGTCCAGAAATAGACCCACATAAATACAGACAACTGATTTTTAACAAAGGAGCAAAGGTGATTCGATAAAGAGATTCTTTTCAAAAAAATGGCACTGGAACAAGTAGACTTCCACTTGAAAAAATGTGAATCTAGACATAAACTTTACACCCCTTACAAAACTAAACTCAAAATGGATTATAGATGTAAATGTAAAATGCAAAACTATAAAACTCCTAGAAGATAACATAGGTGAAAATGTCACATGGAGGAAATCTAGATGACCTTTGGATATGGCAATGACTTTATAGATACAACATCAAAGGCATGATCTATGAAAGAAATATTGATAAGCTAGACTTCGCTAAAATTAAAAACTTTTGCTCTGTGAAGGAAACTGTCAATGTTACTGAGCCATCAGTGGGCTTGCTGCCTGAAGCCAATACCATAGCACCAGCTTTTGAGAAAAGAAAAATTTTATTCCAAGTTGACTGGCAAAGAGACAGGAGGAAACACTCAAATCTGTCTCCCTGAGCTGGGGACTGGGTCAAGTTTTATAAGAATAAGATAATGAGGCATGATCTGATTGGATCTTGCGATTATGTCATGCCAGGAGCCATGATTTGACTGGATCCTGCCATAGGATGACACCAGGCCTCAATGTGATTGGATCCTGGATCCTGCCATGCAGTGTCCACTTCTTAATTTAGTCCCCCCCCCCCCAATCCTTCTGAACACTTAGGGTCTGCCCATGGCTGCACTGCTTGGTTTATCTAAGCATGCTCGGGTCACATGACTTTCAAACTGGGGGTTCATGGCAACTAAAAAAACAACTCACAACTTTATTACATAAAAGTCTAGCTAGATTCTTCTGATGCAGTTACATCAAGAGAATGGGAAGACAGGAATGTAAAATGGTATAGCCACTGTGGAAAACAACATAAGCTTTCCTCAAAAAATTAAAAATAAAATTACCACATGGTACAGCAATTACACTTCTGAGTACATACCCAAAAGAATTAAAAGCAGAGTCCCAAAGAGATGAACACCCATGTTCATAGCAGCATTATTCACAACAGCTAAAACATGGAAGCAACCTGCTATCATTTGGATATTTGACCCTCCAAGCCTCATGCTGAAATTTGATCCCCAGCATTGGATGTGAGGCCTAGTGGGGGTGTTTAGGTCATGGAAGCAGATCCCTTACAAATGGCTTGCTGCCATCCTCAAGGTAATGAGTTCTTACTCTCTTAGTTTCCCCACAAGCTGGTTGATAAAAAGAGCCTAGAACCTTCCCCCCTCTTGCTTCCACTCTCTCACCATGCGATTGCTTCACATACCAGCGCCCTTTCACCTTCTGCCATGAGTGGAAACAGCCTGAGGCCCTCACCAAAGGCAGATGCTAGTGCCATGCTTCTTGTACAGCCTGCAGAACCATGAGCCAAAGAAACCTCTTGTCTTCATAAATTACCCAGCCTCAGGTATTCCTGGCTAGCAACACTAAGGGGACTAAGACACAGCTCAAGTGTCCATCAACAGATGAATGGACAAGCAAAGTGTGGGATAGCCATACAATGGAATATTATTCAGTTTTTAAAAGTAAGGAAATTCTGACATGTGTTACAACATACATGAACTTTGTAGATATTATGCTAAATGGAAAAAGCCAGTCACAAAGAGACAAATACTGTATGATTCCATTTATATGAGGTACTTAGAGTAGTCAAACTCATAGAGACAGAAAAAGTATAATAGTGGTTGCAAAGGGCTGGGGAAGGGGAAAATGGGGAGTTATTGTTTAATGGGTACAGTGACTTAGCTTTTGCAAGATGAAAAGCATCATAGAGATGGATGGTGGTGATGATTGCACGACATTACGAGTGCATTTAATACCACTGAATCTGTACACTTAAAAATGGTTGAGAGGATACATTTTATGTCTTGTGTAGTTTACCACAATAAAAAATTGGAAAAACATAATGAGAAGACCAGCCACAGACTAAGAAAAAACATTTGCAAAAGACATATCTGACAAAGGATTGTTATCCAAAATATACAAAACATTTTTAAAACTGAATAAGAAAACAACCTGATTTTAAAAATAGGCAAAAGACCTGGACAGTCACTTCATCAAAAAAGATATACAGATGGCAAGTAAGCATATAGAAAGATGCTCAACATTACATGTCTCGAGGGAATTTCAAACTAAAACAATAATGAGATTACCACTATACACCTCCTAGAATAGCCAAAATCCAGAAAACGGACAATACCAAATGCTGGGGAGGAAATGGGGCAATAGGAACCCTCATTCATTGCTGGCAAGAATGCAAAATAATACAGCTACTTTGGAAGATGGGTGGATTTTTACAAAACTAAACAAACTCTTATTAGCATATGATTCAGCAATTATGCTCTTGGTATTTATTCAAGGAGTTGCAAACATGTCCACACAAAACCCCACACATGAATGTTTATAGCAGCTTGATTCATAGTTAACAAAATTGTCCTTAAAGTAGGTGAATGAATTAAATGTGGTACATCCAAACTATGGAATATTGTTCTGTGCTAAAAAGAAATGAGCTATCAAGACATGAAAGGATATAGAGGAATCTTAAGTGCATATTACTAAATAAAAATAAGCCAATCTGAAAAAGCTACATACTATAGGATTCCAGCTACATGACATTCTGGAAAAGGCAAAACAATGGAGACAATGAAAGGATCCGTGACTGCTAGGGCTCATGGGGGTGGGAGTGGTGAACTGGTACGGAGGATTTTTAGGACAGTAAAACTATTCTGCCTAGTACAATAATGGTGAATACATGTCATTGTACATGTGTGAAAACCTATAGAATGTACAACACCATTGGTGAACCCTAATGCAAACTACAGTCTTTGGGTGATATTGATGTGCTAATGTAAGTGTTAGCAATTGGAACAAACACGTTCATGGAGGAGGGGAAGGCTGTGCATCTGGGGGCAGTGGGTATATGAGAAATCCCTGTGACCTAAAACTACTCTAAAAGTTGTCTATTTTAAAAATATTTAACATAAAGTTAAACTGATGTGTGTGTGTATGGATTTAAAAATTTTAACACATGTATAGATTTGTGTAACCACCACCATAATCAGGATATAGAATAGTTCCATCACCGCCAAAACTTTCTCATACCATCTATTGGTAATTACACTTTCTCCTTACCTCTAACCCCTGCCAGTCACTGATCTGTTCTCTATTACTGAAGAATGTCACATGAATGGAATCACACAGTATGCAACTTTTTATGGCTGGCTTCTTTCACTCAGCATGCCTTTGAGATTCATCAAAGTTTTTTCATGTATCAATAGTTTATTCCTTTTTTAATCCATTGTGTGGATGAACCACAGTTTGTTTATCCATTTAACTTGTTGAAGAACATTTGGATTGCTTCAGTTTTTGGCAGTCATGAATAGAGCTGCTATAAATATTCTCGTACAGGTTTTTGTATGAACATAAATTTTTATTTCTCTAGAGCAATTACCTACAAGTGCAATTGCTGGGTCATACGGTAATTTATGTTTCATTTTATAAGAAATTGCCAAACTTTTCCAGAGTGGCCTTACCATTTTGCATTCCCACCAGCAATGTATGAGGGTTCCAGTGTAGGAGAGCATCCTCATCAGTACTTTGTATTGCCAAAATTTTTACTGTAGCCATTCTAACGTGTGTCATGGTATCTTATTGAAGTTTTAATTTGTATTTTTCCAATGGCTAATGATATTGAACATCCTTATTTGCTTTGTATATCCTTTATGGTAAAGTGTCTAAGTCTTTTAGTCATTTTTTTTTTTTTTTTTTTAGAGAGAGAGAAGGAGGGAGGGAGGGAGGGAGGGAGGGAGCTCTTTTAGTCATTTTTTGACTGGGATGCTTGCTTGCTTTTCCTCTCCTCTCCTCTCCTCTCCTCTCCTCTCCTCTCCTCTCCTCTCCTCTCCTCTCCTCTCCTCTCCTCTCCTCTCCTCTCCTCTCCTCTCCTCTCCTCCCCTCCCCTCCCCTCCCCTCCCCTCCCCTCCCCTCTCCTCTCTTCTCTTTTCATTCTCAGCTCAGTTCCTAACAGCCCAATGATGTTTGCTTTCTTATTGCCAAGTTTTGAGAGTTCTTTACATATTCTCCATTCAAGTCCTTTGTTTTTATATGATTTGCAAATATTTTCTTCCAGTCTGTCGCTTGTGTTTTCATTCCTCTTAATTGTGTATTTTACAGCAGTTTTTTAAAACATGGATGAAGTCCAGTGTTTCCATATTTTTCTTATATGGATCATGTTTTTCTTGTCATGTCTTAGAACTTTTTACATAATTCCAGGTCATTAAGATTTTCTCCTGTTTTCTTCTAAAAGTTTTGTGGTTTTATGCTTTACATTTAAGTCCATGATCCATTTTTTTATGAATCGATTTTTGTATAGATAGAGGTTTAGAGTGAGGTTTGTTTTTCTGCATACGGATGTCCAACTGTTCCTACACAATTTGTTAAAAAGACTATCCTTTCTCCAGTGAATTGCCTTTGCACCTTTGTAAAACATCAATTGGCCATATTTGTGTATGTCTATTTTCAGATTCTTTATTCTGTTTCATTGATCTATGTGTTTCTTCTGTTTCTAATACCAAATGTTTTGATTACTGTAGTTTTGTAATATGTCTTAAAATCAGGTAGTGTGATTCATCCAATTTTATTTTTCTTTTTCAAATTGTTTTAGCTATTCTAGTTCCTTTACCTTTTTGTATAAACTTTAGAATTGACTTGTATATGTCTACCAAAATCTGCAGGGTTTTGATTGAAATTGAGTTACATTTATTTATCAATTTGTAGAGAATAGAGTTTATACGCTATTGAGTTTTGCAATCCCTGAACATGGTATGCCTCTTGATTTATTTAGGTCTTCTTTGATTTTTTTTCATCAAAGGTTTATAGTTTTCCACAGATAGATCCTGGATATGTTTTAGGAGATTTGTATAAAATATTTATATAAAATAAAATATTTCATTTTTTTAGCTATTGGAAATGCTATTGGTTTTTTGAATTTTGGTTTCCAATTTTTATTGCTAGTATGTAGACATATGATTGATTTTTACATGTTGACCTTACCTCCTGCAACCTAGCTAAACTCAGTTTTAGGGATGTGTGTGTGTGTATGTGTATGTGTATGTATGTGAGTCCTTCGGACTTTTCTATGTAAACAATCATGTCATATGTGAATAGAGACAGTTTTATTTCTTCATTTCCAAACTGTGTGCCTTTTTTTTTTTTTAATCATAAATGGATGTCAAGATTTGTCAAATGTTTTTATGTAAAAATTGCTATGGTTTTCTTTCTTTAAAATACAAATATGGGAGTTACATTGATTGGTTTTCAAATATGGAACAAGCCTTGCATTCACTAGATAGACACCACTTGGGCATGGTGTATTATTCTTTTTTAAAATATATTGTTACGTTTTATTTCCTAATGTTCTGCTGAGGATTTTCATGTCTATGTTCATGAGAGATATTGGTCTGTAGTTTTCTTCCCTTGTAATTTCTTTTCTGGGTCTTGTATAATGATTCATTTTTAAAAGGATGAAACTTAAATGACTAGGATTTTGCAAACATCCCATAAAAGACACTTCCTGGTAGCATTTGCTGGTCTGTGAGTTGGATATAACTATGTTTTGCTCCTGAATCTAAAATACAGATGATAGTCATATTATTCCCAGTAATAACTGACTTTTGTATCTCACTGTCTTATCACAAATGTTAAAACTGCTCTTTCCTGCTGACACATTTTCAGTGATTGATGCAACAGATGTTCATATTTTCCTACAGCTGCACCATCAACCTGATCACTTTTTCTTCTTGTTTTGCAGCTACACCCCAAATGGGACAAAATCTACCAACCAAGACCCTCTGTATTTCACAACCATAGAGATTTCTAGGGAGCTTAGGGCATTTCTGCTTCATTTCCTTCCAGAAAAGCACAAATAGTTCAGGTAACCCCAAGCCTCTAGGTAAGAAGGGCATTTGGCTAGTAGACTGCCCATCTGAGGCCTGCGGTCATTCAGGGAAAGGCCACTAAGGCTCGCCAGTTGGGGCGTGTGCAAACAGACAAAGGGGGAAATTTTCACCAGGCAGCCCCTCTGCAAATGGTGGGAAGAACAGACAAAAAGTTAGTTATTCATTTGTCTTGTTTCATTTTCAAAAAAAAATTTTTTTAACTTTTTCCTAAGTATTAAGTAGATATAGTCCTAATGTGCAGGGATGTCTATGAAATAGAGCAGCGTGGGAGGGTTTGCCAGGAGCCTGGCAGTGGCTGGGTGGATGGAGGTGGCCATGGCTCCAAGGAGGAGTCCCCCCGACGGACCCCAAGAGAAGAGCCTGCAGGAGAGGAAAGTTTATGTGAACTGCAATGTAACCACTTCCCTGGAGCCAGAAGTTATCCAGCCATGATTGAAGCCATGCTGGAGGCCTGGGGAAGTCCCAGCAGTCCTTACCTGGCAGTGTGATCTTATTCCACCATCCTTTCATGCTCCTGTCTTCATGAGTGGGAAGCAAGGCAGATGGCTACAGCTTCCCCTCTCCTCTGGCGTCGGGTAAAAAGGCCAAGGACATTAGAAATGCAACTTGGGAAAGCCTTGTGAAAATGATAGGTGGGAAACCTCAAGATGTAATCTTCACTTCCAGGGCATAGAGTCAAATAATTTAATAATCCATTCTATGGTGAAACACTTCCATGAAAACCAAACCCCAAAGGAGGGATATGGTAGAGCGTTGTAGCCCAGTGGAGGGAGCGAAACCCCATTTTATTATTTGAACAGTGAAGCAAGACTCCAACTCAGAGCCCTCCCTGGAGCACCTGGTGAAAGAACAAGTAGCCACGGTCACCTTTGTCTGGGTGTCCATGATGAATGGGCAGGCAGAGGTTGACAACATCCTTGTGGCTGTTCACCTGACCATATGCCTTGTGACCATTGTGCTGGCCAACAGTGGGACTGGCATCATCATGCACATCTCTAAAATAGTCAGCACATGAAAGCTCTGAACCAGAAACTGGCAGCTTCCAAGCTGCCTCACATTCTCATGCACACAGACGCCAGGCAGGCCTTGGGGAAAAAGCATGTGGATGAGGAGGACCTGAGCAAGGACTTCCTTACAATTGTGGGGCACGAGTTCTATGGTCCCAGGATTAAAGCACTTTATGTACAAGATCTCAGTAAACTTACCCCTCTGCACCCAATCCTGTTTGGAGGTGGACAAGAATGGAATTTCAGACCAGGGACAGAGAACACTCCAAATGATTGCCAGCCTTGGGAAAGATGCTGAGCTGGTGACCCACAACCGTGCTGTTTATGAGGGCCACATTGAGGAATGTCCAAGACTACCTGGAGGAGACACTGGAGGCTGCAGTTGATAAAAAGAGAATCCATTTAATAGCCAGTTGCCAGGTCCCCAGTTGCTTCCCAATACCTGTAACTTCTCTATCCTAGGACCTGAGCTTCAAGGCCACATGGTGCTCACACAGTGCTGGATGCTGCTGGCCAGTATGAGGGCCAAATGCCACTAGGACCACGGGGACCAGCCGTCCTAGGTGCTGCTGAGCTATGGCTTCCCGTTCAAAGTGACCAGAACCCACTCAGGCTCAGCATGAACCACAGCACCCCCAGCACTGAGGTGGACCCTGCTGGAGGGCCAGGCCTAGCATGAGGGCCACCCTCTCCGCTCTGCTCAGAGGAAGCCAGTTGCCAGGGCAGCTGGGTGCTTCACCTTTCGTGCTTGAATGACTGTCTTACTTCTCCAAATCTTCATTCTGTCCTAGAGTATCTGACTTTGGGCCATTCCTGAGATGGGGAATCAGGTCATCTCTAACTCGGCTTCCATCTTAATTTTATTTTATCTTCACAAAATATTCTGTGGCATTCTGACACACATCACATGTCGATATTTATATAGGAGTGGTTTTCAGTGGAATAACATTTTTAATATGTGTTTTTAAGGTACAAAGAACTACATGATAATATTGAGGAAGCAATTGTCAGGAATTAAATTAACTAAAGTTTTCAGTGCTCAGCAAAAATAAATAAATAAATACATTAAAATAGTTAAAACTCATATAGTGCTTTTTATATGCCAGGGACTGCTCTAAGAGCTTTACATATATTAATGCGTTTAATTCTAACTTAATAATGGTACCCCATTATTATCTTGATTTTAACTAGGAAACTATCACAAGAGGGGTTACAGAATAATATGGATAGTGCCATATGTACAATAAAAAAAATCCACATATGAAAATATGATGTGGAGGTGAGGTTCTCTACTCTCAGCCTGGACAAGAGTGAGTAGGGAAATAGAAGATTTTCACTTTTGTTGCATATGTGTCTGTCTGTTTAGATGTTTTACAATGAGTATGTATTACTTTTGTAGTTTAAAAAATTACTTTAAAAATTTTTTCTTCCAATTACTCACCAAAATGAGGTAATACATACTCAGTGTAGAATTTTTGGAAAATGAAAACAAACAAAAATGAGAAAGTCAAAACAACCTAAAATTTCATTGCACAAAGGAAATAAACATTTTGGTGTTACCTTTCAGTTCTTTTTTCTTTGTATAGATATATAGCTTTATGTTTACCCCAAAATTGGGCCACACTGTGATGCTGTTTTAACAGCTGCTTTTTTTCAGTTACCAAGGTTATCATGAACACCTTTCCATGTCATTAAATACCCTCCTGCTAGGATGCACACTATGGCCTTGTATGACTATACCATATTTTTGTCACCTGCTACTGAACTTTTCTTTTGCTGTTAGAAATATAACAGGGTGATTAATTGAACATTTAATGTGGCATAATTATATGATTGAGAAATCAGCCCTATCTGGTTTTCTTGGCTGTGGACTCTTCAGAAAAGAATGTGAAGCATTTTCCCCACATCCTCCCTCCCAAGAGGGTGGTCAGGGCTTTGAGTCCAAGAGGTCAGAAAGGTTGGAAGGTGGTTTTTCAATTGGGAAGTAAGAGTAGACTTACCTGTGGCCAGTGACTCCCGGCACCTGGAAATAGGGTGGGAAATCATAAGTGTCCACAGTGGCAGAAGTTGAGATCCAACTGGAACTCCCCACACACACACTCCAGAGATGCACAGCCCCAGGACGGAGCCAGGAGCAAGGAGGCTGGAAGAAAGCCCACTAAGAGGCCAGCTGCTGGGAGAGGCCACTGTGAGTGGGCAGTTCACCAGCCTGCCCAGAGAAGCAGCACCCACGGGGAAGATCCATGCTCAGCATGCAGGGCAGCCACTAACAGTGGTGATCTCCACTGAATCAGGACCAGCTGCCCCAGTCTTGCAAGAAAAAAACTCTGCTTGCTTGGAGATTTTTATTTTATTTTTTGTGAAATCTAATGAGCCAAGGGAGGGAGTCCTAATAATATTAGACTTCTCACCAACTGTGGATGGAGTTTGGGATCAAATTTAAATAAACTTGGGAAGATAATGAATACTGGCATTTTATTCCCATCATGTGTCATGGAGCTATCGATTCCTCCTAAATACGCAACACCATGAGGAGCAGTCATGTAGCCATAATCACTGGTTGTTCATTTCATACGTCTTCTTGGCCCACTAAGGGGCGGCAGGGTCTGTTGGGTCAGCCAGCTTCATGGATTAAGCCCCCTGCATTAAGAGACCTGAACTGGGCCAAGACCAAGAAGAGTGGGAGAACCTGGGTCTATTCCTTGCTCTGCCACGAATGTAGTGTACAGCTCCAAGAGAGTTTCATACCTTTCTGTGCCTCCATTGGCGGATCTATAAAGCTCCATGAACCAATAGGTCTTTGCCATTTGGGAGCCCTCAGACTACAGGAAATCTAGACAAAGTCATACACCCATGGAAACATAAGCTGCTCCATATTCTCCCACGTGCTCCAGTCACACCAGATTGCTGGCCGAGTTCCCAAACATATCCTGAATGTCACACCTCCGTATTTCTCATTTCTGCCTCATGAAACCATTTCTGCCTGATGAAATCCTGGTCATCCTTTAAGATTCAACAGAAACGACTCCTTCACAGGGCTCCTCATTCCTTCCATGGGAAGCATCCTTCTTTCTTCTTCTGCAGGCATCAATTTAATGCCTTTGACTGCAGACATCTGGCTACACTTTGCAAGCTCCCTGAAGGCAGGGGCTGGGCTTCATTCATCTCTGCATCCCCACAGGACCCAGCTCGGGATCCTGCAAGTTATAGCGCAGCCAAATGTTTGTGGAACTGAAATTGGGACCCGGGCCTAGGCTTGGATGAAGTTTCAGGCTATTTCAGGCCCTGGAATGGGTGTGGTGATGAAGGGAATGCTGGGGCTGGAGATAAAAGTCCTGAGCGGGAATGTGGCCTGGGCTTTGCTGACTGGAAGGCCTCTCCACCCCCACCCCATGCCTCCTCTGCCAGCCCCTACAGGAGCAGGGAAACAGTATGTACTTGCGACTCTCCTCAGTCAGCCCCATGGGCCCTCTCGGGCCGTCACTCCACCCATTCCTTCCCCAAGCTCCTCCCGAGAGGGCAAAGGCGCAAATAGGTCTGCAGGAAATGGCTGGAGAGGCTCTGGGGAGGGGCCAAGGGCCAAGCTTCTGGCCTCTGGCTCGAGCCCCGCTCTTGCTCTAGGTCTAAAACGTCGTGTTGACCCTCTGGCGGGACTCTGGTTGGAGTGTGGAAGTGGCATGAGCTCATGCTGGAGGCTGAGGAGCTCTGTCCTCACCGCTGCAGAATGGGACAAATGCTGAGGGTGGGGATGGCGGAGGTTAACTCTTTTCCCGTGGAAGAGACGAGGCTGGCGTTGGGTATGGTGGAGCCTTCAATCCTCAAAAGGCTGCCCAGGCACAGGCCCTGGGTGTCACGGAGTAGAATGGAGGTTTTCAAGACCTGGGCAGAGAGGCATGAGGGCAGCCTTGGGAATCCAGATTGGTTGCAAGGAGGGATAGGAGGGTGAAATGGTTAATGGTTTGTTGAAAAACAGGGAGAGTCCCTCCTCCAGGGGCCCAGCTGGCTGCAAAGCCAGCAGCAGAGGCTCCAAGGCTGACGCAATGGGGCCCGCCCTGCACACCAGAGAGGGTGAGGAAGGTGGCTGCCACCCAGCAGCAGCCCACATGACCCACAGCCCACCACTCTGTCCTCTCTGTCTCCAACAAACCAGGCTCAGGGCCGGGCCTTTGGGACAAAAGGGCAAGACCCTGCCTGCCTGAGCTTTGGGAGATAGTGGCTTCTGTCTGTCCCACTCTGGGCAGCCCCTGCACCTTTCCAGTCAAAACGAACCCCTCCACTAGCCCCCGGCAGGCTTCCTGAAGCAGTGCCCACCCGGGGGATCTAACCAGTCTGGCCAACTGCATCTCCTCTGATTCCAGACCATTTCCAGTCCTAGGGGCAAGCAGCAGGTCGGCGGTGGGGGTGGGAGGCATGCCCGTGAGAGTCACAGGCAGGAATTGCAGTCCCTGAGCCCAGCGAGCTGGCACCTCCGCCTCCCCCGCCCACTCGCCGTTGTCTTGGGAGAGGACGCCTGCCAAGGAGACAGTTTCCCAGAAGCTCCTAAAAGACTCAGGGCAACTTCAAGGCTGGTGAGCATCTCTGAGCTCTGGAAATAGACTGCTCTCCCCTCCCCACCTGGGCTCTGACAAGGTTTCAGGGGCCAGGGAGTGTGCACGCCATGTACTCCTGAGAAGGACTGCTTGGGGTGGGGCACACGGAGACAGCAAGGAGATGCCCTCTCTGAGGGCACTGGGGGACCTTGATTTTCTGACAAAGCTGTGCTATTGACTCTAAGCCCCATGAGGACAGGAACTGTGTCTGTCCTGTTTACTGTGCCATCTGTGGCGCCTAGCACAGCTCCTGACACAAAGCCGACGCTCCATAAATGACTGACCAGGCAGAGGCTGAAATCCAAGGCCAGTTGCACAATGTCTGCTTTTTTGGTAAACTCCTCACCACACACACACACACACACAGAGAGAGAGAGAGAGAGAGAGAGAGAGAGAGAGAGAGAGAGAGAGAGAGAGAGAGAGAGAGAGAGAGAGAGAGAGAGAGAGAGAGAGAGAGAGATACACAAAGTAGCACAAAGAATCATTAGAACAGATTCCTTGAACATTGTTTACAGTGACTGAATGCCTTCTCTGCCTTAATTTTAATGGGCTGCAGCTTTGGGAACTGAAGAAAGCTACATCAGGATTTCTGGTCCAACCCAGACAAAAAGCATTTGAGGAAGTTTGGAGGGGCTGCTGGATACACAGTAGCCAGGCCCTGGGCCATGTGTGGCCAGGGAGCAGCAGTGGCTCCTGGCAGGGGCAGTTTCAGCCCTCCTTTTCAAGGAAGCACAGCCCAAGTGTAAACAAGTACTCAAAACCAGCAATGCTGATCCTTTCCTGCAGCAAGCAGATTTCTGCTCAGCAGGGCACAGAGAGAATTCTGAATTCTTGACAATAGCTTCTTTCCTCTTCAAATTTTTAGTCTGGACCCACATATTAATAACGTACATTTGCACAATATTTACGACTTGTTTAAAGCTCTTGTGTACTTATTATGTTATTAGATTAGGTCATCACAAGCCCCAGATGGAGAGCTATCACCCTGTTTTGCACAAGGAAGCAGAGGTCCAGAAAGGTCCAGGATCCCAGTGGCTGAGTTGGTAGCAAAGCCAAGATTTGAGCCCACATCTCCGACTGCCCAGATCCCCTGCTTCCTCCACGCCAAGCGGCCTCTCCATGAGTCAGCCATCATGAGTTCCGGGTACAGGACCTCAGATCTCCTATGGCCGAAAGGTGCCTTGTCCTCATTCTTGTTTATAGCCAGGATAACTGGCCCCAAGACTTAACATTATTGCTTCCTTTCTCTGCCAGAAACTGGTTCTGTGACTCATCTTAACCCGTTTTGCTTGAAAGCCATTCTCTTTCAAAGATGAGTGCCCATAAAAAAAAAAAAAAAGAAAGCCATTCTCACACCCACTCCCAACCACCCCCCACACTCTATTATGTTGCACTAAGTTGGAAACAACTCAAATGCCCAACAATGGGGAAATGATTAAGTAAACTCATAAAGCAGTATGGCAGAACCTTCAGGAAACACGAACAATGGCCAGTGTGCCGACGATCTCTGTATAGGCAATTTGTTTTTGAAACATTGTAATTTGATCAAAGCAGAATGCAAAATGACATGGATCTACTGATCACAGGTATGTAAAAATGAGTTTCTGTAAATTGATATGAACCAGAAGTGAACTTAGGAAGATGAAGAGAGTTTTTTAATCTCCATGGGTTTTTCTTTCCCAAAATATTCAAAGTAATAATAAATCATAAAAAATAATAATAAATATGACGATAATGAGCAGAGGGGAGCCAGAGAAGGAGAAGGGATGTTTCCCTACGGAATTGCAGAAAGGGAAGTGGAAGAGGCTGGGAGCAGGAGCCAGGGAGCTCAGAGGGAAGCAGGAGCCAGGCTGCCTGGAGAGCCAGCACCCAGAGCTGCGGAAGTGCACCTGGAAGCCAGTATGTGGGTGCTCCTCAGGGCCAGCGAGGCAGGTGATCAGTCTGAAGACAGTGTTCTAGGGACGCCCTTCACACTGACACCCAATGTCAGTGGTGCCTCTCAGACCTGTGCAAAGTGGCAGGTCTGGGACAGAAAGAAGACTGGGGCTGGGGAGGGTTTGCCCATTTTGGAGAGCTGGAGACAGAGCCACTGTCCTCTTCACCTGCCCCCAGATTTCCACTGTCACCCAAGATCTCTGCAGATTTTCCACACCTTTCATTACAGAAGGCTAAAAGGAGAGCACAGCCTCCCTCTGGTGGGGAGCCAGGTAGGCAGGGAGCAGGTGAGTATAATAGGCCAACTCCTTATCTCGGCAGCCCCTCCCACCCAGACCTGCTTCTCCTCCCGTGCTCCCCAGTGCAGTGGGCGTCACCACCACCCACCCAGGGCTTACTGGGCCCTGCAGAATCGGGCTCTGGTTTCAGTGCTCATTCCACCCTGCTTTGCACCCCATTCCCCCCGCCCCTGCACTGCAGCATCAACAGTTGCATGATATGCCACGCTGTTTCAATCGCCCTGCCTCTTCTCAAGCTGCTTCTTCAGCCTGGAGCCACTTCCTCCCTTGCCCAGCTCCAGCAGCATCTCCCTCTGTGACATCTTTCCTGGTCATTCCCTCACCCCCACTGCACCCCACTCCATCATGTGTCCCCAGGCAGAGATCACAACCCCATCTCACTTGTCTCTATAGTCACAGCATCTAGCACTGCCCCAGCACATCTTCAGCATTCAATATATAGTTTGTAAATAAAAGAACAATTGAATGAATGTGGAACATAAATTTTAGAGTGGACAAAGTGAATTTGATTGACCAGACCACGCCCACATGTGGTAGCCCAATGCCAATACATTTCTAGTGACAGCATCTCCCAATTCACCTCTACCCTCAGGTCACTCCTCTCTAGAGAGGGTCCTTTCTGGTCTCCAGGCCCTTGGAGATGTCCCACCATCATTCACAACAGGTGCACCTGTCCTTGGGTCTCTGCTCTTCACAAACTAGCCCCTAGATGGGTCTCTCATATATGTGCGAATTGTGCTGTTCAGGGTGAGGAGCTTACCAGTAGAGGTGCTGAGTCAGGTGGATGGGTGGGCTGAAGACAAGTAACTCCTTGGCTTTCATGAGAGGCAATTGCCTTTGCTGGGCCATGTGAGGCCATCTTAAGATTAGGCTTTGGTGGGGGGTGGGCAGCATGCAGTGGTTCTCCTGGATGTTAGGATGTCCCACTCCCTGGCTGGGTGAGCTCTTTGATCTCCAGCCCACACATGGTGGGAGGAATGGCAGCCACCCATGCCTTCTGCAGTGGCTGGTTTCCAGGAATGCCCTGGGGCCCTGGCCTGACAAATGCCTTTCCACCAGGGCAAGTGGTACCACCCCTTCCCCCTTCCAGTCTGAGCACCCTGATTCTTCTACGTCAGCTCACTAGTGTCCCCTCATGCCAGGAACTCAGGTCAGTGGAGTCTGACCCACTAGTGTCCTTTTTGGACCCAAACTGCTAAAGTACTGCCTCCTCTAAACCTGGCCCTGTCTTCACCATTCTTGGCAGCAGCAGCAACAACAGCCACCGTTGTGAGCCTGGTGCTATGGCAAACCTGTTACTACTGGTCCAAGAGGAGTAAAAGAGAGGCTGAACTTCCACCTCTAGGAAGGTGACAGTCTGGATGCTAAAATGCACAGCAGAACTGGGGTACTGAGAAACAAAGTGCTTGCACAATGGAAGTTTTAAAAATCAAATCCAAAAGATAGATACACTGATGCTATTTTTAAAAATAAGTAATAAGAGGTTATCTTAAGTCACATGTTTTTCTAGTTAAGGGACTTGGAGTTTTCACCCCTGGTTCCAACAAACTCTACCTCTGGTCTTTGAGCAGACAGCTCTGATCCCTGGGCTGTGACAATGGTTCGAGCAAACCTATGAGGATAAAAGCTACTGTGGGACTTATGTCCAGAGTCCTCAGTGGGCCAGGTGTGGTTCTTGACCCCTAGCTAGAAGATGAAGAGAAAGGTGTCAGTCTGGCACCCTTATGGATGAATCTGGTATTCTGGTCTCTGTCTGCCCCTTCTGCTACAGGAGTGCCCCTGACAAGGAAGCCTGAGTCCTCAAAAATGTGGACAGATGAGAGAATTCTAACAGTTCAAGATCAGGATCTGCAAAATGTGCATCCTTCCAGCACCTCCACAGACATGAGGTTGGGTGGTTGGAACATGGGCTTCTGTGACTAAGACTTTTGGGGTCCCAAAGGTATTTCACACTCTCCCCAACCTTGAACACAAACCAGCGGGGATATGTCATTTCAACCACAACTTCCTTCTTGAAAGGAAGTTCCTTCCTTCTTAAAAACCTAGTGGGTTTCTGGATATAAAAAGGTTGTCTTGGTGAGGAATTTAGAAAAAAGGCATTGGGAAGACTTGAATTGCTCAGCACAGTAGAGAAGAAGCTGGCTTCTCAGTCAATCAAGGAAGGAAGGGTGAGGTGGAGGGATGGGAAGGGAGTAGCAGGCAGAAGCTAGATTAGATAGCGGTGGGCAAGGGAGCTGTGTGGGGCTGTGTGGCCACTGAGAAAACCTGGGGTGGTGAAAGAGCCAAAATAACTTTTCAGAACATTTCAGAAATGTGATTTAAAATTGTTTGCTATGTGATGTAACCTCTCCCCTGTGACCCACAAACCTTTATTAAAAGTTCTGCTACATGTTACAGCCTTATTTTTGTGGTTGCTTTAGAATAGGGGTGGGAATTGAAAGGAGAAGGGGCTGAATTGACAGCAGGGACTAAAGAAACAGTCACAAGACCAGAATAGTGAATAAAATTCCAGACGGGGCAAAAACTAGAGCCAGAGGCAACCATGAAAATCTAAGTTCTCTCAGCAAGTCACAGAAATCCCGGGGAGGGCATTGGACTTTCCACAGGACATGGGAATTGGAGCCAATGTCATTTGAATCTCAAAGGACAAGCTACCTCAGCTGACATTAGGTTACAAACAGGCTTTGCCTCTCCAGCTGAACTAAACCTAGCAAAACATAAAATGTGTCACATGCACCTTTGCCACCCAGAGTCTTAACACAGGGACTGCACACAATGTGGCCCAGTAAGTGAGTGAATGCTCCATGAATGCCCTGGATGCTTCCTGGGAGCTGGCAGAACCTAATGCTTAGGTAGAGCCTGGAGCAAGAAAGCCATTTGGCTGGGGACTTCTTCAGCCCTCCTACTCTCCACCCTCTCACCGATCAGCCTTATCCCAATGGACACTTAACATCAGCTCTGCGGCTTGAAGGTCTTGTAAACAGGCAAGGCCCAGGCCGAGATGGTAGCAGAGGAAATCACAGGGGTTATGCAGAAACCAGACGGCGGCGCTGAGTCAGTTCTGCCCCCTGTGAAGTCAAACAGGCAAACACTGCCAGTTGCAAAGGAGATTCTGGTCCAAAGGGCCTGGGGCAGGGGCATTGAGTGACTGGGCTATCTCAGGCCCCGACTTTTCCTAGGAATGGCTATAAGATGTGTCATGTGGAGAGCTCTGGTTTTTGTTCCCAAGCACCCCTGTTATGCCCCTCTGAGGCCTTGTCCAGAAGCCCGTAGCTCAAGAATCCTCCGTTCGGCGGAATCTTTGCACGAACCACGCGCCGCTCACAGGGCTGATGGCGCCACCTGGTGGCGCAAAAGGTCCGGCTCACCCTGAGAACTTCACAAGCCGCGAGCAGGAAAGGAAGAGGGGCGGCTTCTGCGGCCCGGCCCAGCCCAGTGTGGTGACATCAAGACACAGCGCCGACTCTCCCCGCCCCTTCCCCCCCATCCTCCCGCACTCCCCGGAGCTGCCAGTACTTGACGTGGCGTCACTGCCCTCTACCCTTACTTTGCGTGCGTGTTTGCGTGCAGCGGAGGTGGCGGCGCGGGCAGGTCGGCGCTCGGCGCTGGGCACTGCTGTTTTTGGTGCTCCTGCGGCCGGTGTCGCGGTCAGGTTGTCTTAGGCTGCCGAGGAGACCAGGCGCCGGCCACCGCACCTCGGAAGCCGGCGCAGCTGGACGCGCGGCCCGGCGGGAGGGTGGGCGAGCGCGTGTCGGAGGGCGCCGCGCGGCCGGGCGAGCGGGCGCCCGTGAGGGGAAGAGGCGGGGGCGGCGGGTCAGCCGCGGGCCGGGCCGGCCGGGGGATGTCGATGCCTGACGCGATGCCGCTGCCCGGGGTCGGGGAGGAGCTGAAGCAGGCCAAGGAGATCGAGGACGCCGAGAAGTACTCCTTCATGGCCACCGTCACCAAGGCTCCCAAGAAGGTGCGGGGGCTCCGGGTGGTGGCGGGGGCCCAGACTCCGGCCTCGCGGGATGGGTGCGAGCAAGCCCGGGCCCAAGCTCCGGCTAGTTCGGGGCTTAAGGGGCCAGGGTTTGGGGTGACCAGGGACGACGGAGGTGATGAGCGGAGGGAGGCGGCTGAGCGGCCCCAGGCCTATCCCGGGCTGAAAAGGCCGCCCCTGACCTCGCTTTCCTTTGTCCCTCGGCCCCACTCCCCCGGGATCTTTTTGAAACCTAACGGGGCAGGGCCTTAAATTTGCAGTTGAATTTTTCTGGTTGAAGGATGTCGAAGACGAGAGTGGAAGGGGGTGAACCAACTCAGCTGACCTCTGACCAGTCCAGGGGATGGCGGTGTTAGAGAAAACCTCCCTTTAGGTGGGTGGGTAAATCTGGCAGAACTTCCGTCAAATCTTTTCGAGCAGTGGCCAGTTTATCCAACAGCTGCGTGATAGCTGGGAGGCAAGAGAAAAGAAAGCTAGCTTTATGCAGGTGAAGGCAATGAGGGCAGCATGAGATTGAAAATCTACGATTTTCACATTGTGTGGTCTTCCAGTTGCTTGGACATATGTAAGAAATTGACATTTGGAGGTTTGTGACAACAGACACTGTCATGGATACACGTTGATCCTAGAGTCATGTGAATAGATCACTTAGGCATCCCTTGAGAAAGGAGCTTGGGTGGGTTGGAGCAGTGGGTGGTAAGAGAACGATTGCTCATTCTTTACTGCACTTACTGAGGCGGAACAAGTTTAGTCTATTGTGCTGTGGGTTGAGCTCAAAGGACATTTTTCTATTGCTCTTATAAATGGTAACCTTTGGAGGTTTTAGTATAACTAGCTCTCTGGGTGGTGGAATTGGGATCCCTAGTGCCTTTTGATCATTCACTGCCAGCCACATCTTGACTTTCTACATACTTGGCATCCAATTAACAGTAGACCAGAGAACCTTTGCAAGAAGGTGACCTTCCTGAAGCCAATGAGAACCCAGATAAATATTTTTCTCATGGATGAGGACAGAGTGTTTCAAGGCTGTCTCTTTGCCTGCAGTGTTTAATGGGATGCAGGGCTTGTATAAGCTGAACAAAGCAAAGTTTGCAGGAATAGTTACAGTCCTGGAGTCTCCTACACCTGAGCTAGTTAAACTGTCTTAAGTGTGAGAAATGTGGTTTTTTTTTTAAGTGAATTAATGTACCACTCCAGAAATCAAAAGCAAGATTGAAAAGACAAAGCACCATGTGTGTTTTAGCTCTGTTTTCTCACAAAATTAAGATTTTACCAACAATTCATTTAAAAGATTGTGGAACGTCCCTTGATTCTAAAAAGTCTGATTAACCTTATGTTTAGTACTCTCAGCTCAGCTGACTGCTTTGTTGAGGCAGTAACCCCCTGTTAACTGCACTATTCTTTGGAGAAATAGTCACACTTATAAGTAGAATGCTTCAGAGTGGTACCTCAGGTGAATTAGGGGGAAGAATGGGAAAGCCCAGATACCTTAATTCCCAGACTTTTCCTTTCCCTGTTAACTCATCTTCTTTTGTCTAGTAGCTTCAGAGGATTAGGAATCTTTATTGTTACTTGCCTTTATTTTTGCAAGTACCTGTATTCTTGCAAGTACCATTGTTGATAGGAGAAAGTCTGTATTGTAGATTGTAAACTCCCATAAAAGCAGGGACTCTTGTTCACTATTGTATCTGGTGTGCCTAACCTTGTATCTAGCATTTAGTAGGTACTCAGATTTTTTTTGGTATTCAAATATTAATTGCCCACCTGGCTAACTAGTAACTCAGGTATCCATGTGGCTGCCTACCAGGAATAAATATATCCCTTTTCCTCTCTTCTTCCCAGGAGGAATGTTGCTAATGTGTATTATTATCAGGCCAAGTGCTAATGATTTTAGACTAATATTCCATTAGCTAAAAGAAGCAGTCTCTGCTAGGAATGTGGGAAGACCCTGTTGTAAGTTTCCATTTACTGGTAAATGTGCCCCTGTGTTTTACGTAGCATTTACGCAGCACTTTGTATTAAAGTGGTTTATGATGACTAATTACCCTATCCCTAGTGATGATAAAAGGCATTTATTTAGTTAATGGATCAGTTGAGGACTAGTCAAGGTCACATAGGGAGTCCTAGGTAATCTGTTTTTCACTTCAGCTGAATTGGACATTATGACTAAGTCACTTTTGTACCTCTGCCATGTGTTGATAATGTGAGAAAGCATGAGAAAAGTAAGGGAAAAAAGTAACTTTGGCATGGTACTGAATGGTGTGAGAAAAAAACCTCTTCAAATGTGCAGTCCTTTACGTGTGAGAATTCTAGTCTGGCTGTAGACCAAGTAATCCCTGGATCATTTCAAGGTCCAGAGGCCCCTCAGGAACTGAAGACATTCCTAATGCCAGAGATATAGGTTACTTCAGGGTGACCTTGATGGTCCTCAATCAGCTCAGATCCCAATATAACTTTCTGGTCAGCCTTTATTCACTTCATTTGCTTTGAGGTAGAGTGGATGTTCATCAATTAAAACATAGATATCTGTATTCTTCAGTTATAATCATGACTTAGTTTTGTATGCTGTTGGGTCTACAGCATTGCTATGAACATAATAGGACTTGTTGGTTTGATTCAAAGTTTGAGATGTCTGGGTGTCAAGAAGCCAACTGGTAGGCAGCCATACAGACATCTCAGTTAAATTAATTAGATTCTGTGCTTCAGTTTCCTCATCTGCCAAATAAGTGCCTATTGTTTGGAACAAGTGGAGATAGGGGCATGTTGGGAGTTAAGATAGCAAAAATGATTTTTAAAAAGAATTCTGTTAGTATATTTATACTTGTAATGAACATTTGAGGTGGCTTGTAACACAGGACATATATATGATATTAATATAAATAGGAAGTCAAAACTATAGAAAGAAGGAGAAAAATATCGTTAATCTCAAAGGCTGAAGTAGTTTATGAGGTTGATCATCACATGCAACTCTTAACTTCCTGGCAGCCAGAAAATAAAGAGAATCACAGTCTCCTTAGCAGGCATGGGAAATACCAGTAATACATGCCAATTCCTCTGGAAGACAACTTTTCTCGACACAAAGTTCTAAAAGAAATTTTCATGGGACTTTATTAATAGCTATAGTATGATTCACATGGTAAGGCTTGTTCACAACTGTCACTGGTGATTTCAGATGGTATGGCTAGGAAAATCTGAGGTGAGAAAAGGAGATCTTGAGTTGTAAGAGTAAGTATACATTGTACCACAACTGAAGACCCTTTTCTAATGTTAACAGTTATTAGTCAAACCAAATTGGTCATCTAGTTCCCCATAATCACTAGTTATTTATCCCTCTCTTCCTCTTACTTTGTATCACAGGGATGATAACTGTCAGTGGACCTTTGGAAATTAACACTGTCAAATTGACTCTTTTTTTCATAGAGTAAACTCAATCTCCAATTTGCTGATGAAACCTCCTACAATATGCATGTTTCTCTGGAAGGCCTATCAGAATGTTTGCAGTTCCCTGAGCCTCTGAACATTGCGAGGACTCTCTGGAGTGATATATTAGGCATTTGACCTAAGATCTGTGCAATCTGACCTTTACCACCAGGAAAATACAGGGAAGGAGAAGAAGAATACAAAAGAAGCTACTTTTGTTTATGGGATATTCTTTATTTGAGTAAATCATGTGTGGCACTAATTCATCAAAAGAGTCAGCTGCGACTTAGGAAGCCCACCAAGTAGAGTCCCAGTGAGTACTGCATAGTTGTTAACCTGTCCAGGATACTCCTTTTCTCATCATGGTTATCTTATGGCTAATTTTTGGTTCAGTTTTATAGAATTTACACCAGTACTTCTCAGGATCACTGAAAAGAGATTTGATAGGTCCACATTTCCTGTCTTCTCCACATCATTAGTATCTCTTGATTCTCTTTAGAGTGCTACTGTTTTAGTAGTAGTCTTTGAAATAGGAGTCAGGGGTGCAAGAAGATCCTCTTTTTAAGATTTCTCCACAGATCTTGATCACCTTTCTTTTTTGATTTGGTTTGGTTTGGTTTAGTTACTTGCGCTCTGGTTTCCAAATTACTTTGTTCCAAGTTCCTTTAGACATTTAACTTGTAACAGAGAAATCTGTTCATTGTCTAGATCCTTTGCTGGCAAGATTACAGATATGTACCTTTTATTAGGAGGGTGTCATTTGGATCCAGTGTGTGTTACCCAGTATAATATTCTTTTGAATTTGTCTATAAAGGTTATTTTGATACATAGAATCATGTAGGTCTTTAGATGCCTGTGATTCCTAGAAACTTTACTCTGCCACCTCAAGTAGTTAATGATTTGTAAACAAACCCCAGTGCACCCTTGGGGTTGTTTTAAAGGAACTACCTGGTAAAGGAGAATCATACCTGTTTCTCAAGTTTGGGAATGTGGTATTAAATTTTTATAAAGAAGGGCCACCTTTTTTATACTGAGCATATAATTCATTATAAATCAGAAAGGAATAATAATTCAGAACACATTCTGCTGAGGTGAGTCAGAATCATTCCCATCATATATGCAGGACAACACGTTTGCATAGACCGGAGTTTTTTCCAACCTGAAATCTGAGAATCCCAAGTTGAAGGCGGATTCTTAACACAAATTTTCCTTTCAGTTCTTGTCAGCGCTATTAGTGCCTTTCACGTGGTAAGCAGTAAATAAAAATTCACATAGAATTGTGGTTGCCTTTATTTTCCTTTGATTCAGATAGTTAGTTCTCTTATTGTCCCACTCTTGCTTGGCTGTTACGTAAGACCTCTTTAATTTCCCCTTTTTGTTCCTAAAATTATGAGTAGTAGTACAATGTAAGTTAAGCACTTGATTTTTGGAGTCAGGTTTATCTTCAGTCTCTACCATCTATGGTTATGACCTTGGACAAGTGACTTAACCTGTCTGAGCCTCCATTTTCTCGTCTATAAAATGAGGAATAACAGATTGGTTGAGAGGATTAGCATTTAGTAAATATTAGTGTTTATTTTTTGTATACCTAGAGTGATTATATATCCTGCTTTGCCTGGGACAGTTGTGGTTTATACCCATTAACCTAGCATGCTGACCAATGAGTGCCTTCTTACAATCTGAAAAGTACCCTGGTTTATATGGTCACCCTATTTATAACTTTCTGGATGATATGACATGATAGTTCAAATGAGAGCAGCTAATTTTGAAATATTGCTAAAGAGCCAAAACAAAGATGTTTCTATTGGAACATCTATGTAGAGCTTATTTGTTGATTACAAGAGGGTGCATAGACTATGAGAGATCTTAGAGCTTGTGATGGAAGTGAGATGTGCTCTACCTTACCACTCCCCAACCCCGCCTCCCCCAATACAAATTGCACTCATAGAATGTAGGTGTTTGTCAGACATTGAGCTAGGCTCAGTGCAGGAGTTTATTTCCATAAACTGCAATAGTTTAGGGGTCTTCCCAAAACTAGAATCCTTGAACTACATGAAACAATTCATAAGACTCTTCTGAACTGTGACTTATAATTTTATATAGCCACCTTCGGATCCTGTCTCTATGTACTCCAACTCCCTCCCCCAAGGAGTTTCACACTGCTTTAACAGCCTGCTCCTAATTATGTAAAACTGATTTTCTCCTGCAGAAATATGTGGCCTTTGCTCTAAACCAATTACAGAACTAGGGTGGAGCACCCATGTCTTCCTTGAGACTCAGACTGGTTTCATTTTTGTTTCTATCTCTGTTCATTTTTCTAAAGGATTCACCCTGGTGCTTTAATCTCAGAATTTTTATGATTGGTACTACCTAACAGTATAGACAGTGGGGCTTAATAATTTACTATGCAAACAAGACACACAGTAAAAAAGTTTAATGAACCACCAGTAATAGGTAGTAATTGAAATCCTGGGGAAGAGATTAGGAAAAGGACTTTGAGAGAACCACAAGTGTAAGACTATGCAAGCATGCTCCTGCTTTCTTACCATGAAAGCTCTAATGCCTCAGCTAATGAGCCTGCGTACTTAACCTGTGAGGCTTAATGGGCTTAACAGGTTCTCCTCTGCCAGTCCAAGCCAGTTCACTTCTTTTAAAATGGACACCCTGTACTTCGTTGTGTGATGGAAATGAGGCTTAGTAAACAGAAGGGTTTGGAACTGCTCACTGTTCCATGCTTGTTCATCTTGGACCAGCCTCGGGCTTAGTTCTTTACAATCCGAAGAACTGCCCAACAAGAGCACACCCTATCGTTTAGATGTTTTCTCTCCTGAACCTGTGAGTAGACGATGGCATCAGTGGAATCCCACTGAGTCTATGTACTCAAGGTGCCAAGGAAAGTGCTAATGTGCTGATCTGCAATGTCACTCTGTGAGCTAGAAGGTAAATTCGTGAGTGTCAGAGTGAAGGGGCTGAAAGCCTGGAGAAGATGAGTATAACCATTTTTCATTCACTTAGACCTCTTGAATGAAGCTGTTCTTGCTGAATTTTGAGCAATGGCAGGATTTTGGAAGTTTTTAATAAATGGCTCCAACTCTTGTAGTACTTATTAATTGTATTAAGGTGAACCTTTTGGGCACAGGTTTCCATGGACATAATGGGAATTACTTTATCCTTTTCCTCCAGACTTAGCTTGACCTCAGGTTAAAGCTTTTGAGCCATGACCTATTTCCATTATGGTCTGCAAAGCCTGACATTAAAAAAAAAAGAGAGACCTATCAACATGTTAATAGGACAGAGATTCTGATCTGCCCTCTTTGACCAGTGCCACCTCATCTCCTTCCTCGAAGACTTTAAGGAAAACTTATTTGGGCTTTCACAACTATTAGCTTTATTTTGGAGATGTAAAAAAGAGACATTCACCTTGACTTTTAAAAATGCACACCCCCATCTCTGTTTCCAATTTCAGAAGAGAGGTCAATAGACAGATAAATTTGTGTGCAAGGTAGAGAATTAAAATAGGCTTCTCTTTTCCTCATTTGAGGAAATGTTCTTGAGAGTCTCTGGATGAGAGACTCTAGAACAATCATTCTTCATCTTTTGAGTCTCAGATCCTTTGAAGAATTTTATGAAAATCATGGTTCTTTCCTCAGAAAAATTCAGGAGCACAAAAATTTCTGTATACTTTTGGAGGATTTATGAGACTCCTGAAACTCAGTCATAGATCCTCGGTTTAAAAGACCCTGATTTAGAAGGTCAGGCCTCTAAGTCATAGTACCTCTTTTTGTTACATGTCCAGAAACTGCTAAGAGATTGTTTCCAGCCTGCAGTTTGTCCTTGTGGCTTGGAATAAAGCTGAAGTTGTTGGTGTTTTCACCCCCCTCTTTGGGATGCTCCTTGGCTTCCCAAGAGACTCATTATATTAATAAATGCCTTGAGGGTTCAACTCAGGCACACTCAAAGCAGCATTTCAGCTACTTTTGGAGTTTTCTGTAGTATCTTGACCCCACTGCTCTTCATATGAAGTGTGGATGCCCCTAAACTAAAGCTCTAGGGCAGCTTCCATAAGAGCGTTTGGAATACTAGACTGAGTATAAACAAAATAATTTGCCTCCCTGTGTCTCTCAAAAATAGATTTCACTGTAGTACTTCTCAAACTGTTTTAAAGGCTGATGATATTTGAATCTTATCATTTGATTTCTCTAGATGGAATATATTGAAGGCAAGGATCCTATATCACACATATATACACACATACATATAGTATGTAGTGCCTGGCACATAACACTATCATTAAATGTTTATTGAATAAAATAACATAGATGATCATCCCTAGGAGAAAGTAAGTTGGACTCGTGGTAGCTTTGACTCACTTTCCCTTTCAGTTGGCCAAGGGTGTCTTTCTAACTTAGATCCCTCCCACATGGGTGATAAGGGAGTACCAAGAAGTACAGGTGAGAAATTCTAACACCTTAGTAGATCCCTTTATAAGTCTGAATACCTGCCTCCAGCTGCTTAATCCAGTGGCTGTGGGTTTAGGGATATCCTTAGACATAATGGGGAAGGTGACCTGAATTTTTCACCATTGAAACAAATTTTAAACACTTAGCATCAGGGACACTGCCCAAAGTTGAAACTAGTGTTCTGGTTTACACATGCTTTTGATTTAAGGAACAGGGACGCTTTCACTTAGGGTGTTTGAGGTTTGGGGGCTAGTGATTAGTTGAGCAGTTTGACTTTGGAACACTGAAAGTAATAAACAACAGCTTTCCCAACAGTGCTGAGCAAATTTCTGGTTCTTATTCTGCGACCCTGGCTGCCCCTTCTGAGCCAGGCTGAGCTTGATGCTCAAAAGCTGTATGTGCCCTTGCCTTTGAAACACACCTTCTTTATAATTACAATCTTCTGGGAAATGAGCCAGTGTTTGTCCTAGCCAAAAGCTCTCAGGCTGTAGTTGGCACCGGATTTTTTGTATTTTCTTTCCTTAAAGTACATGACTTAGGCAGGATTTCTGGGAAAGGGAGACCTTCACAATTTTGCTGCTTTGGAAGTTGAAATAGGTGATTTGTAGAGATAGCAGATGTGTCCAGTTGCTCTGGTAACTAATTCTGTTTCCTGTTGGTGACTAGTTGGTACCCAACTTCTGATTCAGTACTTGAGTTTTAACTGCCCAGCTTTGAGCACCAGACTTCTTAGCAAGCAAGACATGAAGATTCCCAGTGTTCACTTACGGGGAATAGCCCAGCTGGCTTGTCCTGCTGGACTAGATGAATTGTGAATGTTAATTATACTGATCAATACAGTGGCCTTGGTAACAGGCTTGTAGCTGCTGTAGAATCTGTTTACTTCAGGTTTGTAACAGAAAAGAGACCAGGCTGGTTTGGGACATGGTGTTCTCAGTGTAATTAGCTGTATTGTAAGTCCTAGGAAAATGCATGTTGGAGGGGCTGACCTTATTGCACCCTTTCCCCAGGATTTCCCAGAGGGAATCATTATTCTGGGAGTAGTTTCTGTTCATGTTTGCCAATTGAGAATGAATTGAGGTTGGCAAAGGCTTGGTTCTCAGTAGGCAGGGTTAAAGGATGTTTACAAATCATAAAGGTTAGAAGGAGAGCGCCTGTGTTGAGGAGCACCTTATTTCTATACCTAGTTTGCAATTAGGAATGAATAGTTGTGATGAGATTAGTTTCAGCCTATACATTCAAGAGAAGGAACTCCTATTTGGGGAGTAGGGGGTTCATAATTCTGCACATTCTTTTCTGCCTTAACAGCAAGGGGATTAGCTAAGTGCTGGGCATGTTTGGAATGAGAACACTTTGCCAATTTTTACTGAATTTAGACCAAGCCGTTGTAAAAATATGGTCTGTCTTCCTCAGACAAGCTCTTTGTCATCTTCTCTTAACCCTTTGTGGAGCCATCTGATCGATTGTCTGTACCTGACAGATGGAGTTGTATGAGAGGTAGATTCCCTACTTCCTTTCTCTTATTTGTTTTATTTCTGAACAAGGCATATCTAACCCACTTGTTCCCTGTCTTCCTCAAGTCACTTTATCAGGAGCCTGATAAACTCAGTGTGCTTGTGTTTGGTTTTTCAGATTCTGCTTAACTTAATTTCTTAGATCAGTACTTCTCGTGGGGTAGGGAGGAGTGGAAGCTGTCAGTCACATAAGGAGCTTTTTCAAAATATTCATTAACTGGGCCCTAAACTAGACCAATTTAATCAGAATTAGGGATGGGCAGGTGGAGAATAGGGTGGCATTTTGAAACAGCTTCCCCAGATGAAAATCCCAGATTTAGAACCACTCTTTTAGATTATCTAGCAAGGCTCTCTGAAATTGTTACAAAATCTGATATTGAGATGGTAATGCAGCTACGACCTATGTTGGATGACTTTGATCATGAGGAAGAAATTTGTGCCTTGTGTGAAAAAGTCCTAAGAATAGTCTGCCCTTACTCTTCTTCATGGCATTCAAACTAAGCCCCAAGCCATGACCAGAAGTCATGCAGCCCTGTCTCTTTAGGATTGAGGACCTGCTGTGTCCCAGGACCTGTGTGTGCTAGGCAGTTAGGATGCATCAGTGAACAAACAAAGATTCATACTCTGTAGAGCTTTCATTCTTATGAGGTTATTATTTGGATCATTTAAGTCTAGTATAGGGGTTCTTAACCATTTGGGGTTTGGAGCCTTATCAGAGATGTGTTCATATTCTGGAATAATGCTTATACAGTCATGTGCCACTTAACTATGGGATACATTCTGAGAAATTTTGTTATTGTGGGAACATCACAGAGCGTACTTACACAAACCTGGATAATATAGCCTATTACACACCTAAGCTATGTGGGGCCTATTGTGCCCAGGTTGCAAACCTGTATAGCATATTACTTTATTGAATACTGTAGGCAATTGGAATACAATTGTAAGTATTTATGTATCTAAACAAAAAGGCTACAGTAAAAGTATGGTATTATATAAAAGATTAAAAAGGGGCAGAGCATGGTGGTTCATGCCTGTAATCTTAGCATTTTGGGAAGCCACAGCAGGAAGATCGCTTGAGGCCAGGAGTTGGAGACCAGCCTGGGCAACATAGTGAGACCCCTTCTCTACAAAAAAATAGAAAAATAAGCTGAGTGTGTTGGCATGCACCTGCCCCAACTACCGGGG
Organism: Microcebus murinus; assembly: GCF_040939455.1. Classification (NCBI taxonomy): domain Eukaryota; kingdom Metazoa; phylum Chordata; class Mammalia; order Primates; family Cheirogaleidae; genus Microcebus; species Microcebus murinus. Next base: position 88,806,815 of record NC_134105.1, read on the forward strand.
AGGCTGAGGTAGGATGATCGCCTGAGCTCAGGAGTTCAATGCTGCAGTAAACTATGATTGTTCCACTGCTCACTAGCCTGGGTAACAGAGCAAGACCCTGTCTCAAAAAAAAAAAAAAAAGAAAGAAAGAAAAAATGGTATGATGGTATGCCTGTATAGGGCACTTACCATGAATGGAGCTCGCAGGACTGGAAGTTACATTGGGTGAGTCAGTAGTAAGTGAATATAAAGACCAAGGGTATTACTGTACACTATTGTAGACTTTATAAACACTGTACACTTGATCTACACTAAATTTATTTTTTAAAAATTTCTTTTCAATAATAAATTTACCTTACCATACTGTAACTTTTTTACTTTATAAACTTTTTAATTTTCTTTAACTTCTTGACTTTTTTGTAATAGTACTTAGCTTAAGACACAAACATATTGTACAGCCATATAAAAATATTTTCTTTATATTTTTATTCTATAAGCTTTTTTCTATTTTGAAAATTTTTTATTTTTACTTTTTAGATTTTTTTTGTTAAAAACTAAAACATACACCTTAGCTTAGGACTACATGGGGTCAGGATTATCAATATCTGTCTTCCATCTCCACATCTTGTCTTACTGGAAGGTCTTCAGGGGCAGTGACAGGCATGGGGCTGTCATCTCTGATGATAACAGTGCCTTCCTATAATATCTCTTGAAGGACCTGCCTGAGGCTGTTTTATGGTTCACTTTTTTTTATAAGTAGGAGTACACTCTAAAATAACGATAGGCCAGGCATAGTGACTCACACCTGTAATCCTAGCACTCTGGGAGGCCAAGGCAGGAGGATTGCTTGAGCTCAGGAGTTTGAGACCAGCCTGAGCAAGAGTAAGACCCCAACTCTCCTAAAAATAGAAAAATTAGCTATGTATTGTTGGTACATGTCTATAGTCCTCGCTACTGAGGAGTCTCAGGCAAGGGGGTTGCTTGATGCCGAGGAGTTTGAAGTTGTAGTGAGCTATGATGACACCACTGCACTCTACCCAGGGCAACAGAGTGAGATTCTGTCTCAAAAAAAAAAAAATAATAATGATAAAAAGTATCATATAGTAATTACATATACCAGTAACATAGTCGATTATTATCAAGTATTATGTACTGCACATAATTGTATGTACTGGACTCTAAACAGGTGGCAGCACAGTAGGTTTGTTTATGCCAGCATCACCATAAACGCTTGAGTAATGCATTGCACTACAAAGTCACTAGATGATAGGAATTATCATCTTATCCATTATATTCTTATGGAACCATTGTTGTATATATGGTCGGTCATTAACCAAAATGACATTGTGGAGCACATGACTATAAACATAACAATTTGCATATGAAAGGGAGTTGGCAGCCTGAAGCCCATCTGTGGACCCCAGGCTAAGAACCTAGAATCCTTGTCAGAATTGAGGATGTGGTGATTGGGATAAAGCCAGGCCCTGGGTTAAGTGTTTGAGAGTATTATATGCTAGCCAGACTGGGTTGTAGTTTTTTGATCTATACAGTGAAGGCAATTTGCAAAGAAGGGTATCTCTAGAAAAAGAGGGAATAGCCAGGTCTCCTCTAAGCCAACAGCATTTCTTGAGTCTGTATTTTACGTGAAATGCTAAGAATCATTTTGACTCTGTCCTCATCCCCACCTCTAGTTTCTGGTTGGCTGTGCTTCCTATACTCAATGGATTAAAAATCAGGTCAAAGAAATAAGAATTCCCATGCCATGCTACTTTATATTATGCATTCCTGGACTGAAGTGAGAGTAAAATTATAAAGATCATGACAGGATGTTTTTGTGAAATTCTGGCTTCAAAAACATAGAAAATCACAGTTGATTTGAGGGGCTGATGAAATGGCCAAAGAGTAAAGGTTAGAGGAAAATGATAGGAAAAAAAGGGGACAGAACTCAGAAAGACAGTTGACTAGGCTGGTAAGCCAGAAGGCCAGGAGAGCAGTTTCCTCCATAAGCCAGAGTGAGCAGATCTGAGGCACACGCACGCACACACACAGACACACATGCACGCACACACACAATTCCTCTTTAGTCTTGAAGGGGTCTGTCACTATTTCTTTATCATCAAATGGGACCCAAGATAAAAAAGGGAAGGCAGATAAGGGTTTGCTTTATTTATACTAACGTTAATATGTCTCTATCCCTAGAAAAATTGGTGTTTGACATGAAAGAAAGGTCAAAGTCCTGCCTCTGGGTTAGCACAGTGTGTAACATGTATTGCAGAAACATGAATGACATTTCATTTGGGGCACTGGGAGAGAGAATTATGTAGAAAGCGGGATTTAGAGGTTGGAGTACATAGAGTCCTGTGCCAATTCTACCTTTACCTCCCTGAAATCTGATCGTTAGTATAACCACAGGCCAAGACCTCTTTACTTTAGGATAGTCTGTACAGGGATATTCTTGTTGCTTTGCCTGAGGTTGAAGGGGACCTTTCCATATTTACACTGAAAGATAGCTGAATAAGGACTGTATTTAAGGCCCTCCAGACTAAACTTGTATAAACTCTGATCCCATTAGAGAACAGAGTCCACACTCCTTCCCAGAGGAGTCAGGAGGCTCTGGAGGTTCCAGTTATAACTGCTTTCCAGCATATAGAAAAACTGCTCTGCTAGGAAACCTTGCAACTGGCTGTTTATACAAGGACATCTCATTGTTTGCTCAATGATGCTTTAAAGCTGAAGCTGCCTAATCTTGGGAAATATAAGCATACCAATTATCTTTATATTTTTAAAGAAACCTTAAAGTGACCAAAGGCATTCCAGACCTCACTTCCTGGGACTATTATGTTTTTCAGTTCTGTTCAGCTTGTGAAACTATATACTTAAAACCTGCTTACTCAGTTTTTGGAAAAATTCTGTTCCTAAAAACCATATAAGTGGAAATTTTTCTTCATTAACTGAGTACTTTATTTTACATTTTTCAACTTTATTAAGGTATAATGGACAAATAAAAGTTACATATATTCAAAATGTACAATGTGATGTTTTGATATATGTATACATTGTGAAATGATTATCACAGTTGAGCTAATTAACTATCCATCATCCACTGCACTCCAGCTAGCCTGGTTGACAGAGCAAGAAAGACCCTGTCTCAAAAAAAGAAAAAAACATATCCATCACCTCACAGTTAACTTTTGTGTGCATGTAGTGAGAATATTTAAGATCTATTCTCTTAGAAATTTCAAGTATACAATATATTATTATTAAGTGTAGTCTCTGCTATACAATAGCTCTTTAGAACTTACTCATCTTATAACTGCAAGATTATACCCTTTAACCAACATCTCCCTGTTTCTCCCTTCTGCTGAGCCCCAACCCCTGGTATCCACCCTTGCCCTTCCTGTTTCTATGAGTTTGGCTTTTTTAGATTCCACATACAAGTGAAATTATTTAATCAGGTACTTTAAATATCTACCATAGTTATGAAATCAAGATTCAATGATCATATATCATGTACTTAAATCAAGAATACTTTGATTAAATTAATAGCCTTATAAGAACTTTAAGTTAATAGAGTCAGAGAGGTGGTACCAAAAAGTGAAAATACATTCATGACAAAATTTGTCCTTTTTTTTTTTCCGATTTGGGGTCCCTAAATTTAATATAACTCTTTTTGTATTGGGGAAATTCAACTTCACTAGATCTTTTAGACATGGTAGTAATATAAGATGTGAGATGACTTGGAGAGGGTGCTTTTTGAATGGCACACCATAGATGAGAAAGGAACCTAATGGAATGTTTTCAATTTAAGGGCATGTTCTCTGATTGTGATAAGTGTTAGTGTGTGAAAGAAAAAAATCCCTTATCACTATTTAGCACATAAATAAATCCCTTTGAAAAGCACATTTAAATATATATTCTCTGTTATATATTTTAAAGTATGGTAACTTCTCATGAAAATAACCAGTGAGTTTCCCAGGTGACCAAAAAAAACCGAAAAAACAAAAACTTACTGGTCAGTTTAACCATACCAAATTGAAAATTTCCTTGTGTAAATGCTGCTAGAATTGATTTAAATAGGAAATTCTGAGTTAATTTCTTTTGTCCTAGTAAAGTGGTCAGGATTAGATTGCCCATACATTCTTCTTCTCCTCACTCCACCTCCCAAAAGACAATGGGTATGCTAGAATGGAATATTTTGCCTCCACGTTGTTTGGGCTCTACTATTCACACCCTTTCCAGGCTAATGAGGTAATGGATATAATGCCTCTCAATGGCAATTCATTGGCAACTTTAAAACATTACATTTTTGTCTGCATCATTTCACTTCTCCCAAAATTAATTAAGATTTTCTTCCTAAAGCTGACAAATGTTTAGTATTGAAAGCTTTAATACAGCAATAGTCTTTTCTGTAAACTGACCCATCGAAAATAAAGAGGAAAGCTGCTGTTTCCCCAGCCTATTCCAAAAGAAGGAAAATAGTACAGAGCTTGTAGGTGCTTTTTGTTTTTTGCTTTTTAAATCTCAATGTGGGTAGTGAATTGCCTTAAGCAAGTCACTTAACCCTCACCCCTGTTCTCTCATCTGTGAAGTGTAGATGCAGCACTCAAAAGATTCCAGAATGTTTTGAAACTACAAGTCCTCTGTAAACTGTAAGTCACTGATGTTGAGGCAGAGCACTTAAACTGTAAAGTCATAGAGATCTAGGCATTCAGGATCTTGGTGTTCACCATACTAGTAAGTGTGGATTTCAAACTTGTTTTTGAATCAGCTTTAAGTAAAAATCTTGACCTAGTGCTTTCAGGTGGTTTTATCAGTGAAGCTTGTTCTTTTTGTATGCCAAGAGTTAAACAAAAATGGTTTGAAAATATTTAGATTAGTGATGTTCTAGTAGTAGTATTTATTGATAAAATTTGCCCAAATAACATCCTTTACAAAATTTAATTTTGACTTTTGGTTTGGCATACAACATATATAGCAAGAAATCTTTATCCTTGTACTTTTGTCTACTTGTCAGAAAATAGCTGTTCAGAAAGTTATAGGTGAGGAAAACTGAAACTTCTGTGTTCTGGTCTTGGGAGGTGGAGAGGATGGGGGGGTTGTGTGTTATTCATTCATTCTAGAGCAACATGTAATGTCACAATCAACAGTTCTTTTCAACCAGCTTATTTCTTACAAGTCATCTAAGGTCATGATTTCATACTGATATTTTAATCTAAAATTGAACATATACATATCAAGTTGTTTGGTATGTGTTTGTCTTTCTAGTCAAGAAGAATGGCAAATACGGCCTCTCTAGAATGAAAAATATACTTATGTTTTAAAAATAGTTTGACGTGACTGACTGATAGTTTCTTGTCTGTGTATTGTGTCTCTAGTCTCTTCTAGAGACTTAATAGTTTTTGTTTTGTTTTTAAGAACTGTGGAAATTAAAGTCAGCTGCAGCTGATCTTTAAAGGGATTTCACTTTGTCCTTTGAACTTGAAAAATATGCATTTTAACTACAAAATGGATTCCGAAAGCCCCATTAACCCAGTCACATTTGGAAACAATACATGTCACTGTATAGTCACTATTTAACATTAGGTCCTTAAAGTCAGATTTATTTAATGTTGAGTTTTGAGGTCTTTTTGCTTCCCTAAACCCATACTTTATAGGAAGCAGTGGATGGTGACTAAAAAAAATGATATGGTTTCTGTCTCATTAATGTTTGTTGGATGTTAGCCTGGGATTCAGAACACCAACCCTCATAGACTTGGCTGCCACTAATTGGGAGCTGCTTGTAATTCTTCTGCCCAACTAAGTACTGCTTGGCAATGACTTTCCATGTCTTTTACCTCTAGTTAAGATATAGCCTAGCCTTCTCAAATGCTGAGCTGACTCAACAGCTGGGATTCACTCAGTCAAGGAAATATGTGAATTTAGTTTGAATTTGTAAAATGTAATTGGCTTTCAACCACTCGAGCTAGGCTTCCAGATCTATGAAGGAAAAATTGTTTTTATACGTTGCTAATCATGTTCTTTTTCATAATATAAAGAAATTACACAGATGGCATTTGCTTAATCTGTGTGACTACCTTCCAAAATGCCAGAGATCCCATCTTCTAGAGCTGTCCAGTGATTGCTTGCATTTGGTGTTAAATTTTCTTCCCATAGACATGAATTTGAAAAATACAGATTTGCCTATTTGTAAGCAATTGACAAGTTTTCATCTTAAAAAAGAACATCCCAGCATATCTTGCAGTATGGTTTGCCAAGTTAACTTCTTGTGCGCTTCATTTAAAATCAAGGTTGAAACCAGGTTCTGTGGCATGTGCCTGTTGTATGGCAGGAGGAGCACTTGAGCTCAGGAATTCGGAACTGCAGTGCACTACAATCCACCTCTTATTTCAAACTTACAAACATATAGTAACCTACCTTGGTCTTTCCTTGGTCTTTTCCAACAATCAAGAAATACTGATTCTTATACTCTGAACCAATACAAAGTGATTTCCAAATGGAAAACACCAGGTACAGATTATATTTTCCCTCTCTTTCCTTTTGATTAAGAGAGGGAAAATAAGAATATAAATACATATTTTCTCCCTCTCCTCCCCCCAAAAAAGCAACAGAAGGATAAACCAGAAAGCAGTGAAAATGGTGGCATTGAGACATAAATGTTTTATATTTCAAAAATAAGATTAAAGCAAAGAGAAAAATAAGGAACCTTTAAATTGTTTATAAACACAAATGAACCTAACTAAACTATCAAATATAACCTAACCTAATATATCAAATTGATTATACAATCACCCAGAAAACTGTACTTTGACTATGCATTCTTTATGAAATATATTCTAAGGATAAAAGATTTTAATGAAATCTTGACATGTCATTCAGTAAATTATGGTTAGTAATAAGATTATTCTTGTCATTTTGAAACTATTGTATGTGTATTATAGAATAAAGTGGATAAATATTGTTATTAAAGAGCAAGATTTTCAACATGGGAGAAAAGAGATACATATAGGGAAATTAAACTTTTTTTGAAAAAAGGTAATATTAAATTTGAAATAAAAATATCAATATGAACTCATGTAAAACAAAAAGATTTTTTTTCCCTACTGAAACAACCTAAAAGCAGTGACAACTCTCACAGCAGTTAGCATGCCTTGTACCCAGATATTACTTTCTGAATACCATTACCCACTAAAAGAAATAAAGACTCCTTAGAGAAATGGCTGATGCTAGGTCTAGAGCAGAGAAAGAACAAGGTGAGCCTGGTATATCATGTCAAAAGAACAGAAGAGTCAGCTTGAAGAAAGTTCCCACTGGCTCAATGCTGGGCAATATGAGCATTCGGTGCACTTTATGTATAACTGAGTGTAACACATTAAATAATATGAATGACAGAAGAAAAGCTTTTCTTTATAAAAGAATGCCAACTAATATCTGTGGAAGGAAGGATAGAAAAACATAATTATGATTTTATAACCCCTCAATATTATTGGTTCAGGCAAGGATAATATCTAGTAAAGTCACTAGGGAGCAGGATACTAATAGAATGACAAGTGTCACCCCACAAATTAACCTTTATTTGCAAAAGAGAAAATGTACCTTTCAATGAAGAGATATGATGGTCTCCCTTTAACCAGGGTTCAGTCTTAGCATTGCTAATAGTGGAACAACCTGATGTCATGTGCTCCCTGATATGATGCAAAGTGAAATGTAATACATCATCTGTGAAATGCTCTTGCCAAAATTTTAATCTCTTTCAAATCTCAGAACTGAACTTCCAGTTTATAGCAAGGAAGCAATCTGAAAATTCCAAGATATTGGAAATTCCATAAGAACTGGCCTGGATTCCTCAAAGAAAAGTCAGTATCACAAGGGGGATGGAGAGTGGAAGGACTGTACTAGATTAGCAGAGGCTAAAGAAATTTAACAAATGCATTTAATGCACCTTGATTCCAACCTGGGTTGGAAGGGCGTGAGGAGGAGAGTGATGGGTCCACAACTATAAAAAGTTATTCCTGAGAAAATTTGGGAAGTTTGAATACAGTCTGGATATTTGATGATATAGAATTATTAATATTCTTAAGTGTGATATGTCATCATGGTTCTGTAGGAGGATATCCTTATTCTTAGAAGATGTATTTTGAAGAATTTATTGGTGAATGTTTGCAACCTTTTTTTTTTTTTTTTTTTTTTGCAGAACCATGTGAAAGTATGCATGTGTATGTGTGTATGTATACCTAGAAGAAAACCTAATATGGAAAGTGGAAAGATTCAGTCTAGGTGGAGAGTATACAGGTGTTCATTATATTATCCTTTTAAATTTTTTGTATGTTGAAAATGATCATAATAAAGTTAGGAAGAATGTTCAACAGTGGTTCTGGTGGGGGAAGACCATAGTGTATCACCAAAAAGTAATGGGTATGTTTCAGGAACTAAGATTTCTTTAGTCACCTGTACTAATATTTTTTTAAACCTAGAATTGATGATAATTAAATGTTTGGGAGAAAAAGAGAGATGACTGGCATGTTTTTATATAATATTGGTAGTGGGATGGAGGATAAGGAAGTATGGACAGGCCAGGCAAATGGACAGGTAGGTAGCTAAATAGGCATTGAAACATAGTCTGGATGTGTGCTACATTCTGTTGTAAATTGTGGTTTTCAAAACATTAGGAACCCCTTTCCTACTTACTGCCATTTTTTTTTTTAACCTCTTGATTTTACCTTTAGTTGGGAGGCCTCGGTCACTTATATTAACTAGAGGAGTAGTCCCCAACCTTTTTGGCACCAGGGACCATTTTCATGGAATACAGTTTTTCCACAGATGGAGTGGGACAGTAGGGGGAGTGGGAGGGTATGGTTAGGGATGGGAGTGGCTGTAAATACAGATGAAGCTTCACTCGCTGGCCCGCTGCTCACCTCTTACTATGGGGCCCTGTTTCTAACAGGCCGCACAGATGTACTGGTACCAGTCCATGGGGTTTGGGGACCACAGAACTAGAGCACTTCAGACAATTAGTAGAAAGCCAGTAATGTGTTTTGTTTCATAGGAAGAGAGGGGGTGTGTCTGTTAAAGGTAAAACTGCTCTTGATAGAGTTTTTAAATCTCTACTTTCCTCACCTTTTAAGTGACTCAGCAGCATGGGGCCTTGTATTGCCTCACCCCTTCCTCTCACCAGCATTGACTGAGGATCAAGTTGAGTCCCACTTTGAAAGGAGTATTTCCTCTGACTGTGGAATTGGATTCTAGCAGCATGTGTATGTTATATCCTATTACTGTTGAGACATAGAGATGAGCAGAGTGGGGGAGGGAGATATGTGCTATGATTAGTCAGCCTGGCACCCCCTCCCCGCCCAAACTCAGGCCCCATCTGGGGAGACTGAGAACTTAAGAAACTTGAGACTGGGAAGGAGAGCAGGGAGCAGCCAAAACCTGCTGAGTCTCAGAAGACTGGTTTCTGTACTAGGGAATGGAACAAGTGACTGAAGGTGGCTGTGGATTCAGCTCTGGCCTGAGATTGATTTCCTTAAGATAAGTTTTCTGGTGGGTGTATCTGAGGGCAACATGTTGGGAAGGGAATCTTTGGGAAGCTTCTTTTATCTCATTGAGGTGAAAGGTGTTCAGACTTGTATATTTCTTGTACCAAGAAATTGGTACTTATTGATAACTTTGGATTCATCTGAAATGGAAATAGACTGATCACTAGTAAATGTCAAAAAAGGTATTGCACCTGTTTCTGCTGCCATATGCTCTTCCTTTCCTCTGCAAAGGGAGTGGGTGAGTAGAATCTGTAGAAGAAAGAATAAATTAGCCAGAAGATGTGTGAAAGAGGGGTTAGAAAAGATGAAAGAATCTTGGAAAGTGTTCTAGCACACTGCTTAAGTCATTGACCTTGTTAAAATTTCTAGCTTCTTTTAGTCACTTTTTTGCTCAGTTATTAAGTGCTAGCTAAGAAATGTGCTGCCCACAATTTCTAACAAGAAAAATCTCTACACACAGTATGCTAGAGGAGATAATGGGACAGAATATATAAAGTTAGGAATGTCCCAGAAAATAAGTAGTGTACCAGAAGAGTGATGCTAGCCCTTCATATATTCCTCAGCCGTGAGAAACATTGATCCCTCTGCTTCCTCTAAGGTATGTTTTCTTAATAATTTGTTTTCCTAATAATTGGTGTTTGCCTTCGAGTCTAGTTCTTTACCCTTAGTAGGAAATCTTTCTCAGGAAATTAAAAGCTGTTAGATCAATATGTTAAATAACAAATTTAATAAGATGTCTAGCCTAACCTCTGATTTTTGGAGGTCTATAGTAAACAATATCCAGATAAGACGGTGAAGACTATAATATCTAGCATGTTCCTGAAGGAGCAGTGAAATTCCATTGGCAGAGCCATTTGCATTATCATTACACTGTGGGTCAAAACACATCTACAGATTTTAAGGGATCATATTTCCTTGCATCGAACTTCCCTGGAATAGCACTGGGGTCTTGGTGCCTGCCGATTGTATTGACTAAAAACATGTAAACACACCATGGATATTACCCTCATCACCATCCCTTGGCTAGAGTGTCATAGTGGAATTCTGGTGGCTTTTAATTCTCTCTGATTCAGGAGCTAGAAGACAAAATTGGTGGGACCTGGGAAGGAGTGCAACTTGAGCTATTTAACATCTGAGTACATAGGACATGTGTTTGTGGAAGTCAGCTCAGCCTCTAAAGGTAAAAAATATCAATTAGGATCAAGTAAATGAGTAGCATATGACAATTTTTCTTCTTTTGAGTCCTATAACTTTTTCGAATTTCCTGTGATCCCTGTTTCTTGGTAAGTTATGTATAACAGTTCTTTCAGCTTACTCTGTCACCAGACTTAACACTAGTTGGTGGATATGCTATACCCCAAGTTATTTTGTTCAGCAGAGCTTTTCTTTGCCATCCTTACATCACATGGAAGAAAGTCAACCATGGTACCTGCTAAGCTATTTGAAGAGGTGCTTTAAAATAGCACATTCGACTGGCCTGATAATTAATTGGGTTTTTAAGACACAGCAAGTAGACTTCTGTATTTGGGTGTGCTATTTGAAGAATGGGTCAATCTGACCTTCTAGCCTTTCTCAGATGTGCTATTAGTTCAAGAATGGAACACTGTTTTGCTTGTTCAGTTATGGGTAAGGCTGTTTATGGATGGTGAGGACTCAAGCACAAAATAGTTTTTTAACATAAGACTTTTTTACTTTAAGATACTTTTTGGACTTTAACCATCTTATTTCCTTTACCCCCACCCCCTTCCCAGTCCTATATTTTATTTAAGCTTAGTATTCCTTGTAGATCTAGATTTGAAGAAACATGAAAGCATACCAATTAATACATAATTATTGGAAGAAATCATGATGATAGGAATTAATATAAACAGAGCAACCTGCAGTCAACTTTTGATTTTCTTTTTGCCCAGATTACCATATTTGGCTTAAATGCAGTGAGTTCAACCCAATCAGAAGGCAGTTACTGAAATTTGGTTTCACTGGAGAGAAAACTTGTGACTTGAAAGTTACTTTTGGCAGCAGTGTCTTTATTTACAATGAACAAAGGGAACAACACTCCAGGAGGTACTTCACCAAGTGGAAAACAAGCTACTATCTGTGAAGACAACCAGTAGAGCTAGCAGGCCTAGAGGAAACTGGCAGAGTAGGAGTATTCCACAGTAGCAGTTGTGGTAGAGGTTCTCTTCAGCATGTAGTTTGGGGTGGAAGAGAAGACCAGGTTATCACACAATCTTTGTATTTCTGGGCCACGTTATAAGCAGAGAGAATATCAAAGAGCTGCAAAAACAGCCAACCACCCATCCATGTTTATGACTTAACATTCTGCCCACTTCAAATATGGACCATACTCATTATTTGAGAGATGGGGTGGTAGGTGCACTGTACTAATTAGTAAGCTGCTTGTAATACAGTCTAATATTTTTCGATGAGAAAGATTTTGCTAAGCTTTAGGCTACTGATGAACTTTATTAATACAAGAGGAGATTATGACTATTAATTCAGTTCTTAGGTTGCTGAAGAAACACATTCTGTCTTATCACAGCCACCTCTCTATTTTTGATCTCAAAAACTGCAAATGTTATTGCAGTTCCCTCCCCCACCCTCACTCTCCATGTAGGTGGTATCTGGGAACATGCCCAGAGCTTTTTGGAAAAAAAAAAAAAAAAAAAGATGAACAGGGGAAAGAATCATAACAGCCATGAGAGGAGAGCAGCTTCTGAATTGGCTGCCCATGCTAGCAGCAGGGAACCTGGTGGAGGAAGGGCTGCCTCTAGAAAGTGTTAAAAGGTGTCGATGGGGCCAAGGCAATAGCTCATGCCTGCAATCCTAGTACTCTATAGAGGTTGAGGCGCTAGGATTGCTTGAGCTTAGGAGTTCAAGACCAGTCTGAGCAAGAGCAAGATTCTGTCTCTACTAAACATAGAAAAATTAGCTGGTTGTTGTGGTGCACGCCTGTAGTCCCAGCTACTTGAGAGGCTGAGGCAGGAGGATCACTTGAGCCCAGGAGTTTGAGGTTGCAGTGAGCTTTGATGATGCCACTGCATTCTACCTGGGCCAACAGAGCGAGACTCTGTCTGCAAAAAAAAAAAAAAAAGGCATTGATGGTCTCTTAACTGTTGGTATTTTTTCACCACCAAAATAACAGCATATTGGGTTCGAAGTCATTGCCTTGGTCCTGGATTAATCTCTTCAGTAAAACTAGCTTTGCTGACTAAAGAAGTCATACATTGGAAAATCTTATCTAGAAGGGTAGAAGGGCAAATGCTGACCTGTGGCCACCTCAATGACTATTTTTTTAAAGACAGTTCTTTTGATTGTTTGAGCTATTTAAAATTAAAGTTTTAGCACTGAAACTGAAAAAAGTTGCTTTAGACGTATGTACAAAGATACTTATTTGTTGACCAAGTTCTTATACAATATATGTAGTTTAGCTTGAGTATTTTACTTATCTTTGAAACTTTATTGACTTGATGTTACACAAGAAAGGACTTTGAAAGGTTCACTCATTTTACAGATATTTCTTGAATGCCTTCTTACATGTATAGGACCCTGGGCTAGATGCCAGGATATGTACCTCTTACCCTTCCATGCCTCTAGGAACTGTTCTTAGACTTAATAAAACTGTCTGTAGACTCTGCCCCTAAAGAAAAAAATACTTGCCTGGTTGGATGTTGAACCAGGATGAGTTTTAATTGGAGGAACACCCAGGTTTTTTCTCTCAAGCCTTCTGCACAAGTAGTAGTATCCATGGCTGCTGTTACTGCATGGCCGTTCTCTGCTTTCATTCTTGGTGTGAACCATGCTAGATAGAAAGTTGAAAATACAAACCTTTGTTCCCCTGATTACTGCTTCATTACCTGTGGAGTCCTACTAATTCAGTTTTCAATTTGTACATGTTAGCTGTTCATGCCAAGGCTGCACACTTAAGCCTGTTCTTACACTGCAAGCTAGTGCTCCCCTAGCTGAAGGGTACATGTGAAAGAGGAGGGGAAGGTTTTGCAGCTGTAGCTAATGGGTAGTTTACTGTTCCTGGCTTGAAATGGGCTATACCATGTTGCTAGTATTATGCAGAGATTTTAATCTGTAATAGTTTACATTTCCAGAGATACTTGCTGAAGATTTCACTTAATGGGTTCTCCATGGGAACCTTTTGAGATTTAGATTGAGAGGAGAATCTTAGTTCACATTCTCAAACAATCTTGCTTATTTCAGGAAGGTGAAATTTACTTTATATTTGAAGAAAGTGTTTATCAGAGTTTAAACAGGAGTTCAGGAGGAAGGTTTAAATCATGTAATAAAAGTGTTTTTATATGCTTTAGAATATTCATTAATTTGTCTATAAGTAATATTAATTGCAAGCTATTTGCTATTTCTTTAAGCTAGTTATCCAAATATCCTTCTAACAATTATCTAGTTCTGGTTTATTTCAATTAAGGAAGTTTTTAGGCCGGGTGCGGTGGCTCAAGCCTGTAATCCTAGCACTCTGGGAGGCCGAGGCGGGCGGATTGCTCGAGGTCAGGAGTTCGAAACCAGCCTGAGCAAGAGCAAGACCCCCGTCTCTACTATAAATAGAAAGAAATTAATTGGCCAACTAATATATATATATATAATTAGCTGGGCATGGTGGCACATGCCTGTAGTCCCAGCTACTCGGGAGGCTGAGGCAGAAGGATTGCTTGAGCCCAGGAGTTTGAGGTTGCTGTGAGCTAGGCTGACGCCACGGCACTCACTCTAGCCTGGGCAACAAGCGAGACTCTGTCTCAAAAAAAAATAAATAAATAAATAAGTTTTCAATACAGAGTTACCAAGTCATTATTTTCTCCTTCCTTCAAAGTTGTCCTAATTAGTTAGAACTTAACTATAGTATATATGGATTTTTCAATTTCTCTTTATCATTATATTCTGGTATTTTAAATTTTCATGGGTATAGAAGTTCTACATTGGCTTGGGAAGCATAGATTATGATTGGGCTCTCAGTATTGGCAAACTGATGCCCATCTAGGCATCTCTTCATAATTCTTTCAGAAAGCAAGACTGTCAACTTTAGAATAAGAATGTGCTACTAGAGAATATTCTGAAAAACCAAAAAACCCAGTAGCACCACAAGATTTTGAAAGAGTTAGGAGGAAGGGTAAAGAGTTTAAGGTGTTAAGGTTATAAGAGGGAAGAAAACTTTGTGGAATGTGAGAGAGATTTGTAAAATTGGATAAATGCTAAAAGAAGTTGGGTCTTAACCTCACCCCTTTCCCCAAATAGAGCTGAAACAATTGGGAAGAGACAGTAATTGGCATTTTGAGAGAAATCAGAGAGTAGCTTCTGCTTTCCCTCATTTCTGGTGGGAGAGTTGGAGGCATAGTAGGAGTCATGTGATAACATTGGCTTTTAAGGATGCCAGTATATGGCCTTAAAATATGGAATATTTCATAGAATTCCCTTGTGAATTTTTAACTTTTTGTCTTCCTTTTATAGCAAATCCAGTTTGCTGATGACATGCAGGAGTTCACCAAATTCCCCACCAAGACTGGCCGAAGATCTTTGTCTCGCTCCATCTCACAGTCCTCCACTGACAGCTACAGTTCAGGTAGGTGTGAATGAACTTCATGTCCTCTCTAATCCCTCTTCCCTATCTACTACTTAGTGCTCTTTACTTGTCTAGAATCTGATAATACCTCATGTTGAGAATGTCCATCTTTATGCTGAGAGCTGTTCATCAGTGGCTGGGCAATAGGAATGTTCCCAGCCAGGGAAGGCTGGTAGCTGCGGAAGTTTTGTCATCTCAAGACTTTCTTCCCCTGACCATCTCTGTGTGTGGTCTGTGGCCAGTGTCCAGTTGGTAGTACTGGGCCAGTTCCAATTCCCACATTTATCCACCCATGTTTCAAAGAGAGAGAATCAATGTTGTTTTGGCTGACAGAACTGACCTTGAAAAAGAAGTGTACTTTGAAGCACTATTTCTTTGTATAAATAATACCCTGTTGATTTACTAGAAAGACTCAAAATATATACATACCTATACCCTGCTACCTTTTTTCCCCCTATGCGCAAAGCTGCTTAAATTGTAACAGTAAAAATTAGTTATTATGGCTCCTTTTATTTACTAGGTAATTCTTTATGTTGAAATATCCTTGCCTGTTAACTGATGGAATGGGAAAGATTCAAACTACTATGATGTGATTCCAATTCTGTTTCTTTTTAGTTCTCCCCCCTATCTTATCCCTCTATAAGTAAAGTCTTTTTCTGATTTGAATTATGCTCTTCCCATCTATAAAGAGGGTATTAGAAAATTAGTGTGGAAAAGGATGTATCTTAGAAATTAAATACTGGAGAAAACATTAGGGGCATATAATACAACTCTCTCATTGTCTAACTGAAGAATCATTGTTAATAGATTAAAAGGCACGCCCAAGATCACAGACTGCTATTAATGTCACCAAAGAGATTTGTACCAAAAGCCATTCATTGTTGTTTGCCAGAATATCATTTGCATTATACTATTAACATTAAGGACTGGGCTCAAGGTTTAAGGAATGTATAAAACAATTTAAAAGGAACTTATCTCTGCCTTGTGCCACTGATAACCCAATATAGACAAGACAGGAAGACAAGAACAAATGGTGGTATATAGGGTTAACTACTGAAATAAAGGAATATATGGGCTCTCTGTGGGGATAAGTGTGTAAGAAACTCCACACATGTAATGGATATCATAAATGAAAAGGGTTTCTTGAAATGGCAGATAAAAAAAGGTGGTGGGTGACAAGCAGACTAATTATAACTAAGAAAGAATAAAAATTAATTTTGAAAAATTGAGTTAAAAGAGAAAGAAAGAATGAGTAAAAAAGGCTTTAAAGATGTCTTCAAAGATCTTGATGGCTATGTTACAGAAACCTATTAGAACCTTTTAAAAAGCTTAGTGATAGAGTTAAATTGTCATAGTGGGGATTATAACCTTTAGTAGTACTTGTGTTAGCTGGACAGTAGGAAGTCTTTTATATAGAAGTCAGTGAGAGAGACCTGGTACACTGGCAGAAACAGTAATGAGAAAAGTTCAGAGAGAAATGTGATTTGAGAGTTAAGGAATGATGATTGTTATATATCCTCTTGCATATCAGAAGGATATTTTTTAGCTTTTATGTAAAGCTGGGGGGGGTTGGTTTTTTTGTTTTATTTTATTTTTGAGACAAGGTCTCGCTCTGTCACCCAGGCTAGAGTGCAGTGGCACAATCACAGCTCACTGCAATCTCCAACTCCCAGGTTCAAGTGATCCTCCTGGCTCAGCCTCTCGAGTAGCTAGGACCACAGGCACGAGCACCACCAATGCCTGGCTAATTATTTAGTTTTTTGTAGAGCCAGGGTTCTCACTATGTTGCCCAAGCTAATCTCAAATTCCTGGCCGCAAGCTTTCCACAGTGCTGGGTTCACAGGTGTGAGCCAACACACCTGGCCTGAAGCTGCTTTTCAAGTTGATTATCTTGACAGACTTCCCCAAGACTGGCAATACAACTGGAACTGCTTGCCTTTTGTGTCATTTCTTTCCTGCTCTATATTCCCTGAGCACAACCTACTGTAAAATCCCTTGTAAGACTATCTTACCCTTTCATCTGTGTCAGTGGTTCTCAAAGTATGGTCCTCTGAGCAGCAACACCTGGGAACTTGTTAGAAGTACGAATTCTTGGGCACCACCTGAGACCTACCAAATGGGAAACTTTGGCCATGGAGTCTAGCTATCTGTGTTTTAACAAACCTTCCGTGTGATTCTGATAGATGCTTTAGATCTTTGAATTTGAGAACCAATGATATGTAAAAATAGCATTCCTTCTCTGCCCTAAATTAATTCTTCCATTGTTGTCAGGTCTGGTTCCAATCCAGATTGGGACCAAGTGCCTCTATTATCTGGGATCACTATAGTTGGTGCAGGATTAGGATCTGTGGCCCCTTATCACAGGCACTAATGGCACAATATTGTTAGGGTGGGCAAACACGCTGCAACACTGAAAGATCCACAGCAGTTTCATTCATACCATCCATTAGACCGTAGAGGAGTAGAACTGAGAGTGACAAAAAAGGTAGCTCCAATTAAGAGTGTTCACTTAGCCGGGCGTGGTGCTCACACCTGTAACCCTAGCACTCTGGGAGGCCAAGGTGGGTGGATCCTTTGAGCTCAGGAGTTTGAAACCAGCCTGAGCAAGAGCGAGACCCCGTCTCTACTAAAAATAGAAAGAAATTAGCTGGACATGTAAAAATATACAGAAAAAATTAGCCAGGTATGGTGGCGCATGCCTGTAGTCCCAGCTACATGGGAAGCTGAGGCAGGAGGATCTCTTGAGCCTAGGATTTTGAGGGTGCTGTGAGCTAGGCTGACGCCAGGGCACTCCAGCCTGGGCAACAGAGTGAGACTCTGTCTCAAAAAAAAAAAGGGTGTTCCCTTAACTTAAATTGAAGTCCCTTGGGGACTATACTGTGTGGAGTTGGGGCCATTGAGGTTTTTCTGTCCTCATTTTTTCCTGGCTCCAGCTGCATCCTACACAGATAGCTCTGATGATGAGGTTTCCCCCCGAGAGAAGCAGCAAACCAACTCCAAGGGCAGCAGCAATTTCTGTGTGAAGAACATCAAGCAGGCAGAATTTGGACGCCGAGAGATTGAGATTGCAGAGCAAGGTAAAGAAAAGGGGTGGGTAAAGAACCAGAATCAACCCTCTTGTTGGTCATCAGGATCCACAACAACTTAAGGCCTGAAAGCTAACTTGAAAGTATCCTGGGAAAAGACACTATCCTGGATTTTAGATTCACACTTCTCTCTGTATGGGAGCTTGAGCTTCAGGATTCTTGTTCTTAGGTTTTCCCTTTTTGTTCTTCTCATCATGTGGTAATTACTCACAGAATAGTTTCTGTTTTCCACCCCCAACCCCCATACCATATTCAAAGATCTACACTGCAGAGTCAGCAAGTCCTACATGGTGATTAGTTATGTGGGATCTTACTTTAGCTGCCAGTCACAGAGACCCAGATTTCCCAGAAGCAGCTGATGTGGGAGGGTTTTAAGCTAAGGATGCCATGACCTAGGATCTTGTTTGGTCCTGAGCACCCTCTGCTGGAGCAGAGTAAAAGTGACTGATAATCAATTTAATCTTGGTTTCTCTACCTGACCCCACTCCCAACAAGGTCCTCTTTACTCTTTTCTTGTTTCCAGTTGCAGGCATGTTTTATACTGAGAGTAGAAAAATCAAACAGACTGACAGAATAGGGTAAAACAGAAGAGAAACCAGAAGCTAGTGGATCCTGCTGAGGGTAAAGTCTTTCTTCCTGGTCTGATGATTATATGAGTTCCTTAGCCAATGCCATAACTACTTCCCTCTCCTCCCAAGTGAATGGTGAGATTCACCCTCCATTTTGACCATTTTGAGAATTTACTTCACTCTCTATTCAGTCCTCTGCATATAAAGCTGAAGTTCCAGGTGGGCATATGACAACTCTACTGTTACACTGCTGTTGAAGCAGCCAGATCATCATGGAAATATGCTTATAGTTTCTCAGTTTTCTCTGCCTTATCTCACCCTATCTCAATAGATCCAGACTGGCCCTAGATGCTGCTGGGGCAGGAACTGATGAGACTGCTAGTGCAGACCTAGCTCAAATCCTCTGTTCTTTCACAGACATGTCTGCTCTGATTTCACTCAGGAAACGTGCTCAGGGGGAGAAGCCTTTGGCTGGTGCTAAAATAGTGGGCTGTACACACATCACGGCCCAGACAGCGGTGAGTTTGTTGTGAGAAAAGAGAGGGACTTCTGATAAGGGGAAGAATGAAGTAGGATGTTTTGGTGATGGTTTTTCACTTTTCTTTCTCTACCTAGCCAACCTCCAAATGCTGACTTTAGATGGGATCTCCCCATTACACAATGATGGTGTTTTCTACTTTTGTTTGTATAAGTAAATTCACTTTGAGCAAACCTGACCTAGGAAGATCTAGATTTACAAAAATATAATTGTTATTAAAATGTTATTAAGACTTTTAGGTACCTATCTTTTGGGTATAGTTAAATGCCAGTGTGCCAACCTACTAGAATATACCCTTTTGTAACTTCCCAGTGTAGCACCTGTTGCTACAGAGTTGATGGGTATTGTTTTCTTACTGAGGTTTGCTCCCCACTTCTGGTTGGCCTTCCTCTTCCTCACCCTGTCTTCCTACACATCCACACAGGTGTTGATTGAGACCCTCTGTGCCTTGGGGGCTCAGTGCCGCTGGTCTGCTTGCAACATCTACTCAACTCAGAATGAAGTGGCTGCAGCACTGGCTGAGGCTGGTAAGTTCTATGTTTTTCACCAACTTTACCCAAAAATAATTGTCTAAACATATTTTTTATGTATCAGACGTGTTCTTACAATGTCATGTATGTCTAGGGGCTGTAAACTTTGAGGGATAATAAGAGCATCAACAAGAAGAAAATGGATAATAAAATTAAGGTCTGCAACCATAGTGGAATAGTATGTAGCCATTAAAAGTGATCTTTGAAAATAATCTAATGACATGGGAAAATGCCCAATTCTAATGTTAAATGAACAAAGAAGAATATTAAACTATATAATCTATTTAAGTGTGAGCTCAGCTGGCCTCTTTTCACCAAAAGTCTCATCAATTTTGAGAGAGAATATAAGTAAGCCTTTTAAATTGATGGTTCCTTAAATAATTTATTATTCTGGCATTCAATATGGCATTGAAAGTATATGGGCTACTGGTGAGTTTTACTAAACATAATTTGGGGTTTTTTTTTTTGCCTTGGGTAGAGTGCTGTGGTATCATCATAGCTCACTGCAACCTCAAAGTCCTGGGCTCAAGTGATCCTCCTGCCTCAGCCTCCCAAGTAGCTGGTTCTACAGGCATGTGCCACCACGGCTGGCTAATTTTTCTATATTTAGTAGAGATGGGGTCTTGCTCTTGCTCAGGCTGGTCTCGAGCTCCTAAGCTCAAGCGATCCTCCCGCTTTGGCCTCCCAGGGTGAGTGGCTTACAGGTGTGAGCCCTTGTGCCTGGCCTACACATCATTTTTATTGTTAATATGTTCAGGAAAAAATCACCATGAAATTTGTTTGAGGACCTCCCATCTTCCCAGGATTCTCAAAAAGCAACTTTATAGTACTTTGGGGTTTTTTTGTTTGTTTGTTTATTCTTTTTTGAGAAGTGTTTATTGCAAAAAATTTAGAAAGTTCTCCCATAAATCCACAATCCCACCACTATACAGAGATAGTATTTGACAAATTTTTTCCCTTTTTTCTATCTGCTTTACAGTGATGAAATAACTCTTAATATGTATACAGTTTCATAATCTAAATATAACATTTTCAGAAGTAGTTTTCAATGTCACTGAAAACTTTGACAGCATCATTTTTAATACTTATTCATGTAGTTATGTGATTTTACTTCACTGTTTTCCTAATTTGAACATTGAGGTTATTTCAAGATGTTTATATATATAAATGATGCTCCAGTGAATAATTTTATGTTGATTCTCATTTCATTTTATCTCCTTAGGATAGAGTTCTAAGTATAAAAGTGGCCCACGGAGAATAACATTGTACGGCTCCAAAATACTTTTTTTTGGAGGGTCTTGCTCTGTCTCCCAGGCTAGAGTGCAGTGGTGTCATCATAGCTCACAGCAACCTCAAACTTCTGGGTTCAAGCAATCCTCCTGCCTCAGCCTCCTGAGTAGTGGGACTACCAGTGTGTGCCACCATACCTGACTTTTTTTTTTATTTAGTAGAGACAGGTCTTGCTATGTTGCTCAGGCTGGTCTCAAGCTCCTAACCTCCAGTAATCCTCCAGCCTCAGCCGCCCAAAGTGCTAGGATTACAGGAATGAGCTACTATGGCCCCAAAATACTTAAAAAATAAAAATATCTTAATTTCTTAACCAAAATAATTTCTTAAAGTACTATGAGCTATATAAGTGTATTTTTACGTTTCTTAAGTTTTTTCTTTCCTGGGATAGTTTCCTTTACCTTTTTCTCTTCATATGAATCTCAGAAAGTGATATCAGTATAGTACATTACTGAAAGGAATAATCAGCTGACTTATTTCTGTCTCTACAGGAGTTGCAGTGTTTGCTTGGAAGGGCGAGTCAGAAGATGACTTCTGGTGGTGTATTGACCGCTGTGTGAACATGGATGGGTGGCAGGCCAACATGGTAATAATGCATATCCATCTTACACTTTGATAATAGATTTATTTCCTTTTTTTCCCTCAAAGCATGGTTCCCTAAATATGTTTTGGATGTTTGGTCTTATGCACTGATTATGTTGCTAAAGTGTTTAGCTTGATACCTATTCAGAATGAGTCTGAGTACTGAATGGAAAGGTGGGGGAAGAGTAAGACTAGCCAAACACATGTGGCTCAAACACAGCAGAACAAAGTAGAAGGAAATTGTCATACTTTTTGGAATAGGATTCTGGTTTCTTTCCTTCTTGCCCCAGCTCTCCTTTTTCATTCAAAGGGGCTGTATATTTCAAGACTCTAAACTGAAAATGAGTCTGTGATTAGCCTAATACTCTTCACTGTAGTCTAGAACAAACATAGGAATCCTTTTAATCATTTTACACCAACAAACTTGACTGTATTTCCACTGTCTAAACCTGCTCTAAGGAGCTCCAAGGAGTGCTCTTCCAAAACATATAGGGCTCTCTTACTAGTGCAGAAAGTGGGTTCAAAGTTCCCCCCAGCTCTAGCAGCCTGAATGCCCATAGAAGTCTTCTGGCTGTTCTATAGATCCTGGATGATGGGGGAGACTTAACCCACTGGGTTTATAAGAAGTATCCAAACGTGTTTAAGAAGATCCGAGGCATTGTGGAAGAGAGCGTGACTGGTGTTCACAGGTAACAGATTCTGGAGTAGCTGCCCCTTGTGTCCTTGCCTCAGCAAATTCTTCTGGTCTCTATTAGGCTTTAGGGCTGTGTTTCAGACTTGTAGTAAAACTAAATGGGAGTATCTTCATTAAATAAAACTTTTGCATTTTTACTTTTGAAAGTCAAGACCCTAGAAGGAAATTGTTTCAGGTTCTAGTTCACGCATTTTTCTCTCCCATTTACTCCACTGAATGTTTCTCAACTAGTGTTTGGGTATGAGGGGTAGGAAGTGAGTATATCTTGAAAAACTGTATTCAATATTGTATTATAATTTTATATTTGAAATATGAAAACAATTTTACTGTAAAACTACACATTATACACACTACAAAAGTAAAACTGGGCAAAATATTCTTGACTTGTTGAAATACCTAAAAGATATCTAAAAGAGTGTTTCTCAATTGGGGGCACATTGCATATGGTTATTTACTTACACACGTGCACTTACACACACAGGGAACCATATCAGAACCATTAATAATCTTTGTTTATCAGAAGTAGGCATGGGTTTTTAAAGATTGAGAAATGCTGGTCTAAGAAAATAACATCCCCTCTATGGAAAAGAAGTAAATTTCTTCAATTGAAAGGTTTTTTTTTCTTCCAAAAAAAAGGTGGGGGGAGAAAAACATGAAAAGAAATGAGGAGGAATGACAAGGAAATAATGTTTACTAATATCTTTGGGCAATAAATAAGACTGGGGAGGGCAGCATGGAACGTGAGACTTAGGCAGATTATGCCATGTATTATGTTTTACCAGCTAACTTGTTTTTTGTTTTTGTGGCCTCTTTCTCCCTTTAGGCTATATCAGCTCTCCAAAGCTGGGAAGCTCTGTGTTCCTGCCATGAACGTCAATGATTCTGTTACCAAACAGAAGTTTGATAACTTGTACTGCTGCCGAGAATCCATTTTGGATGGGTAGGTTGAAAGTATATATATTCCAATTTGAAGGGGGTAGATTTGGGTTGGGTTACAGTGTAAGTCTGATATCGCTCCAGTCTTGTCCCCTGGTCTTCCTTTGACTTTAAAACTTTTGTTAGAGGGGTCAGTTCACATTGAGCCAACTTCCAAACAAAGTTCCTATGGGCATTGCCCCACACTTTTAACTTTGTGCAGGGGGCCTAAGTTTGAGCTAATAATGTTTGAGTTCAGCCCTTGTCTGTTTCCACAGCCTGAAGAGGACCACAGATGTGATGTTTGGTGGGAAACAAGTGGTGGTGTGTGGCTATGGTGAGGTAAATAGCTGGGCCTGAGTGTCTCTTTCTTTTCATAGACTTCTTAGAAATATTGCATGAAGGAGGCTTGTGCTGTGAGTCTAGAGTCACTCATGCGGGGTTTAAAATTTTTTTAGATAATGTATCTCAAAACAATAGCAAAAGTCTTTATTCTGATTTATGAATAGAGACATTTAGAGTGAATTGAGTTTTCAGGTTTTACTAGTTTGTTTTATGGAATGGAATTTCAGCATCATTTACCCCTAATTATAATAATAACCTTTAATGAGACTTATTTTAAGTGAATATGTAGCATTTTAGCCCCACAGGTGACTTATAGTAGAATGAAGGGTAGAATCTGAAGTGGCATATAATTGAGTGTCTCTAAACTAGAGTAGCTTACAGGAGATTTTATTGTCTTCAACAATACCCACAGAAGTTTCTCAGCTGATAGGCTGTCCTTGAGTAGATGCATCTCAAGTGAGAGTTAATGGGTTTTTCTGGAATAAGAAATTAGAGGTTACTGAGAGCAAGTTGCTCTTGCCAGGTCTTGTTTCCCTAATGATAACATTTTTATCCAAAGTCCCAGCCCTTGCTATGACATGTCGGCTAAATTACCTCTCTGAGTTTCACAACATAATCTGGGACTATTTCTGCTCTGCTCATGGTCAGGGCATCCCTGCAGGTGCTCACTAGATGGTTGGTGATTTCATGAAGGTTAATTCCTGTCTCCCAAAGAACCTGCTTATCCCAATATCCATGCCTTAATGAACCTGACAACCTGACCTTTCTTATGTACTGCAGGTAGGAAAGGGCTGCTGTGCTGCTCTCAAGGCCCTTGGAGCAATTGTCTACATCACAGAAATTGACCCTATTTGTGCTCTGCAGGCCTGGTAAGAACAGTGTGATGATATTAGATTCACTTCAGGTACTTTATGTTTCTGAGAGTTCTTGATTTATTATATTAATCATTTTTGCAGAAATCTCCCAGAGGAAGAGAAGGTTAGAAATGCTCTGTCAACCTCAGTGTAACCCTGGGGCTCTTCTGGAGCCTCTTTCACTTTCCCTTCCTGAATGGAGCCTTGGGGATTCTGAGGAGGCCAGTGTATATAGTTTAGCACAGCTTATCACTTTCCATCCCTGTGAGGTGGCACCGGCTCTGACTTTAGAAGGGGGTCTTGTCTCATTTTGTGGCCAGCTTCCCCTGCACTGTCTCCTTGCTTTTACTCATAATGTTCTTTTCTTTTCTTCCAGCATGGATGGGTTCAGGGTGGTAAAGCTAAACGAAGTCATCCGGCAAGTTGATGTTGTAATAACTTGCACAGGTAAGTATCAACGCTTTGGTGTGCGTGGAGGAGTGTTAATTCTGAGGTTAAATCTTGAAAATAGACTGACTTTCACAGAAAGTAAGACAGACCCGTGCTCAGTATAAAGGTCTCAGAACTTAAGTAAGCTATCAAAACCTTGACATGTTTTTCAGAGGAGAGAACCTTTTTCCGTGGTGACTTTTGTATATTTCTTGGTCTTATAACCAGATAACGGAGCGTAAGGAGCTATTATGCACTGATTTTCTCGCAATGTATATGTGTTCTTTAATGCCAGCAAACCTCCTCTCTCCCATGTTCCAACTGAAAGCTGGTCAGTACCTTTGTTTCTGGCATTTTTTTCTTCAGCCACTCATCTTTACTTTTAGGAAATAAGAATGTAGTGACACGAGAGCACTTGGACCGCATGAAAAACAGTTGTATTGTATGCAATATGGGCCACTCCAACACAGAAATCGATGTGGTAAGGCTTCTCTCACGTATTGCTAGGCGTTTCTGCTCTACCTTCCATCATAGCCACCGTGGTCAACTGTGCCTTCTTCCTTTTAGACCAGCCTCCGCACTCCGGAGCTGACGTGGGAGCGAGTACGTTCTCAGGTGGACCATGTCATCTGGCCAGATGGCAAACGCGTTGTCCTCCTGGCAGAGGTACACACACAGGACTCTGGCAGAGCAGCTCAAGCAGTGTAGTTGGATCCATGTCAGGGAAGGGTGGTAGAGAAAAAATACTGGGCCTGTGTTTCCCTGATTCTATCTTTGAATAGAGGTATATTTCTCAAATGGTCTGATCCTTAAAACAGAATCACTCAAAAAAAAAAATTTACATGTGATTAAATAACATACTACTTCCTGACCACAACTGATTATTCAACCTTCCAAACTCAGATGGATTTGGATGGATAAAACCTAGGGTCCTGATTTGCAACTGTAATTCTTTCTCTTCCAACTGAGTCTAGAGGTATAGACTCTTCCAACTGAGTTTAGGGGTATAAAGTCCTTTCCTGCATTGGTTTGACTTGGAATCTGAGACAAAGGGATAATAGCTCATCCCAAGGTTTTCTCTTGCCTTTCCAGGGTCGTCTGCTCAATTTGAGCTGCTCCACAGTTCCCACCTTTGTTCTGTCCATCACAGCTACAACACAGGTATGTGACAAAACACCTGTTTGCCCTACACTGTGAATTGTGGAACTGGATATAGATCAGAGTTCCAATGAATAGGTCAGCCATGCTGTGTTCTTATCAACCTGTTCTTTTTTCATGTAATAAATTGTTAAGACTTAGTTAGGCTCTTTTCAAGTATAGAAAAGAGTCACTAGTCAGTGTTTGTGTCTCTTTGTCTTGGCTGTTTTAATTGAGAATATAGTGTTCCAGCTTGGTTGTATTTAGTTTGTTCTTTTGTCAGGAACTGAACAAAAACACCAACAAATCCTCTTGTGGTGTGTGCTGGCCTGTGTTACAGGCAAAGTCCTAGGTGCTGTCACTATGGTAGATCACTATAGTACTTACACAAAACCCTGTTAAACCTAGTTTTATTTTTATGTCCCTAAGAACTGTTTTTGTGTTTCCTGGCCCTCTTTTCTCACCTTAGGCTTTGGCACTGATAGAACTCTATAATGCACCTGATGGACGATACAAACAGGATGTATACTTGCTTCCTAAGAAAATGGGTGAGTGAAAAACAGTGGAAACCTATGTTGATCCCCAGCTGGATGGTTTGGTAAAATGACTTATCATGAAGAGCATTGGATTTAGAGTCAAAGTACTAATTCCTATTTTAGTGCTTATTGGTTATTTGACCTCAGTACAAGTTTTAATCTCTATGAGGTTCAGTTTCTTGATTAGTAAAGTAAGAATAATACTATATACATTGCAGAATTGTAGTAAGAATTACAGCTATAGAATAACAGTGCTTACCACAGTGGTTTAGAACAGATGCTCTTATTCTAAACAGGCTTGTGAAATTCAGTAAATTTCCCAGCACAACTGACTATAGCCTTGGACCAAAATGAGAGAAACAGAAACATATACATTTATTGTCCATTCTCTACGTAGATATGTAAATTACCCCCTACTTAACCTCCTGTCATGCTACAGGACAACCTATTCTGTGTTCATATGACATAATACATCATCTCTAGTCCCTTACCTTTCTACACAGTGGTACTCACCTCCCATCTATCCTTGGCCAGCCCAAATTCTTGACCTCTTAAAGCTAAAAAACTTCTTGTCCCCTCCAATAGCTTATCTCAGATTGGTTTTTTTTAAAAATTCATAATCATAAAAGTCAGGGAAGCTTATTTATGGAATATTATCTATGGAAAACAGACAAATTTGTGCCAACTTAGAAGTCCATGATTCTAAGATTTGAGGCCTTTATGGATCTTATCCTACATAAGTGTTAATGACACAAGGATCTTTTGAGCTTACTGGTGTCCATTTTGATTCCTAACTTGATTATAATTTAATCCAGTTAGGGGGGTTGCTGCAGGAAGGTGGGAATCGTATGTGACATGTTGGCCACTGAGGTGAAGCCAAAAGCTTTGCCAGAGGAGCATACGGAACTATAACTCCACCCCCTTTTGTCACCCTGCTAAGTGGCTTTCCAAACACACTTAGGATGTATTGAGAGAAGTACCCTGTCCTAAAGGCAGCTTTGAAGTTTGTTTGTTTTTTTTGGAGACAAAGTCTTGCTCTGTTGCCCAGGCTAGAATGCCATGATGTCAGCCTAGTTCACAGCAACCTCAAACTTCTGGGCTTAAAGCAGTCCTTTGCCTTGCCTCCCAAGTAGCTGGGACGATAGGCATGTGCCACCATGCCCAACTAATTTTTTTTTTATATATTTTTAGTTGTCCAGCTAATTTCTTTCTATTTTTAGTAGAGACAGGGTATTAATCTTGCTCAGGCTGGTCTCGAACTCCTGAACTCAAGCAATCCTCCTGCCTTGGCCTCCCGGAGTGCTAGGATTACACAAGTGAACCACTGCGCCTGGCCTGAAGATCTTTTATTATTATTATTATTATTAAGGCAGTATTTCAAGTTGTGGATTCCTTCAAAGTCATTCCATCCCTTGTCCTCTTTCTTAAAAAGCTTCAAATGAAAATAGGGGGAGATTACACCCTGAGAGGCATATTTGAAAAGGAGTTTGCTCCTCTCCCATTTTGCTCTTCCTAGATGAGTACGTCGCCAGCTTGCACCTGCCATCATTTGATGCCCACCTGACAGAGCTGACAGATGACCAAGCAAAATATCTGGGACTCAACAAAAATGGGCCATTCAAACCCAATTATTACAGGTAACTTGGGGGAAGCAAGTGAAAAGCTCTTTTCCCCAGTATTAAACCAAGCAGTCTAGCCAGCTTTCTAAAATAAAGACCATATGCTAGACCTGATTTTGAAAAGTACAAGAACTCTGCTCCAAATTAACAGGGTAGGCAGAGAAATTGTTTATTTAGTGGTAGATATAAAGAAGTTAGAGTTTTCTGAAATTTTGGAGCTTGGGCCTCATCTCCAGAGATTCTGATACACTTGGTCTGGGACGGGACCAAGCAAAATTATTTTATAAAAACTCCCCCAATTAGTCTAATGTATAGTCAGGGTTGAAAACCACTGACTTTTATTATCAGGGAGCAGGAAGTAACACCAGAAATGGTATTGTCAGAAACCCTGTGGAAGAGCAGGGAAGAATGATTCCCTGGCCTGAGGAATGACTGCAGGAATCCCCAGCCTGGGCCAGGGAGGGACTCTGGAGAGGGTGCTCTCTTTCTGATTCTTCTCTTAGAACTCTCATATGGAAGATGTAAGTGCTAACCAGTCAATCTCTTTCTTTACAGATACTAATGGACCATATTACCAAGGACCAGTCCACATGAACCACACAACTCTAAAAGAAATATTTTTTAAGATAACTTTTATTTTCTTCTTATTCCTTTCCTCTTGATTTTTTTTCTATAATTTCATTCTTGTTTTTTCATCTCATTATCCAAGTTCTGCAGACCACACAAGAACTTGCTTCATGGCTCTTTAGATGAAACTGAGATTCAAGGTTTCTCACCCTAGTCACTAAAGAAGGATTTTACTCCCAGCCCAGAAAGGTGATTCTTTCTTTACCATTTCTGGGGACTTTAGTCTTAATTGAGGTACCTTATTAACAGGAAATGCTAAGGTACCTTCTATGTGGAACAATCTGCAATGTCTAAATTGCCTTAAAAGAGCCCATTTCTTAGCTGCTGAAATCTGCTGAAATCAGTGCTCTTTCACTTCTTCAGAGGAGCAGGGATGGTACCTACCAGCCAGGTAGGTTAGATGTAGGTGGTGCATGTTAATTTCCCTTAGAAGTTCCAAGCCCTGTTTCCTGTGTAAGGTGGTATGTCTGGTTCAGAGATGTGTACTAGTGAGTGTTGCTCATAAAGATCCAGGAGGCCCACTTGGATTTATAGTATAGTCCTTCCACCACTCCCACCAGACTCTCATATTTTCTAGTTTTTAACTTGACTGCACTCTAAGTTGAATTTTGTCCCTTAGCATTATTTCTGTTGTACAAAAAAAAAAAAAAAATAGAAAAAAGGAAAAATTTTTAATGTTAACATTGAGGGACTGCTTGGGTGGCTAGTTGTTATCAATTTCTCTTTTGAACCTTTGGAGCTAAGGTTGCCAAGTTGAGTCTAGTGAAATGAAAGTCTCAAACTCTAATTAAAGACCCTGTGTTTCTAGCCCATAGTTTATAGCATCAGTGAACTGGAGCCATAACAGCAAATTCTATCAGCTCTGACCCATACAGCTTTTGCTGAAGGCAAATTTCTTAAGCCATTACTCAGTATAAAGCACTGAGCTCTATCTTTAGGATTTATCCTTTAAGAGTAAACTTCTGGCCAGCTGTGCTTCTGCAACCTAAAATATTTAAAGGAAAGTAGATGTGGATGGGAAGAAGAATGATAAATTGGGTCAGGGTAAGAGAAATCTAGCTCCATATAATTTGACTGGGACTATAGGCCCTATATAACATTAGTTTTACAGAAGTGATACCACTTTTGATTGACACATGCCACAAAAAGTTTATGAACTAAGATCTTAAAGGGCAGTTTATGTGTAGAGAAAGTAATCCGTACATCCTGGCTCACATGCTGAAAGAATCCCCAGAGAGGCTCTTTCAAAGATCAGGGAGATGTATTCTCATGCCATGCCCCCTGCTTACCAGCATTTCTGCATGGTCAAATGAGCTTTATGCTCATGAGCTTTAAGTATATAATTACCCAGGATTTTAAATCCTCAACTTGTTCTAGCTTGTGATCCTTCAAAGTTGGGTCATATATTAGTGCTAGATATTAGAAATTTTCATTTCTCTCTCTCCACTGATCAGAGAGACAGGCATTAAAAAACAGGAATATAAGAAAGGAAAGCTTTCACCCTGCAGTTTCCTAGCAGGGGACAATTGTCTTGCCAAAACGTTTTTCCCTTTCTTCTCCCATTTCTCCCCACCCAGTCCCTTCTTCTTACTCCTTGCCAGTATGACCATGCTTTCTTCCCTGTAGATACTAACAGTTAAAGCCCTTTTTCCTAGGGCACTTAGCCAATCAGAATACCACATCTCTTAGGGGAGGTAACCTGGCCAACAGCGTATCTATCACATCAGCTCTGTTGGAAGGAAGGGGCCCAGGTCCTGCTGCCCTTTGGCCTGCTCCCTGATCCCATATCTATTACTGTGTCCATAGGAATGATAGGTAAGGGCTCTGTCTCTGTCAAACTATGTAAACAAAGGACACTGTAGAAAAATATCTGGCATCAGAGGGAGCATGTGGAGAGCAACTTGAGAGGAACAAGTTCATTTTGTATTGAATGATTTTTAATGAATGCAATATTAATCCTTGCAGATGAGCAATAATCATTAAAGTCAATTAAAATGATAAGACCTTATTGTCAGTCTGTGTCATTCTTGGTTGAAACTTCATTATAACCTGTTTCCTAGTGGGGAGACAAGGCATAGGTGAGTAGTATTTAATAGAGATTTGTTGAGGACCTTTTTTTGTTGTTGATTTTGGAGACAGAGTCATACTCTGTTGCCCAGGATAGAGTGCCGTGGCGTCAGCCTAGCTCACAGCAACCTTGAACTCCTGGGCTCAAGCGATCCTCCTGCCTCAGCCTCCAGAGTAGCTGGGACTACAAACATATGCCACCAAGCCCGGCTAATTTTTTCTATATATTTTTAGTTAGCCAAGTAATTTATTTCTATTTTTTAATTTTATTTATTTATGTTTTTCTCCTTCTTTAAAATAATTTCTATTTTTAGTAGAGACGGGGTCTCACTCTTGCTCAGGCTGGTTTCGAACTCCTGACCTTGAGTGATCCTCCCGCCTCAGCCTCCCAGAGTGCTAGGATTACAGGCGTGAGCCACTGCACCGGGACTGCGGACCTATTATGTAGAGGCTGGATGCAGATTTCTCCAGTAATAGCTTCAGTTTTGTATGCCTGCTCTGTGCCAAACATTGGGCCTAGGCACTTTCACTCTTAACTTCCTTTAAGAAGCAGACTTGCTGCTTAAGCTTCAGGACTCCTCATTTATATAGTCCCCTTCTGAGATCCTATACCTAATTCCTAAAGAATGCCCCCAAACTTACAAGCTTCAGCCTTCCCCCATCAGAATGCTTCTGCAGCAACAGTGTGTCTGTCTTAGTCTGTTTCTCGTGCTCTAACACTGCGGTCCCCAACCCCTGGGCTGCATAGCAGAGGTGGGCAAGCAAGTGAAGTTTCATTTGCATTTGCAGCCGTTCCCTATCACTGGCATCACTACCTGGGCTCTGCCTCCTCCAGTGGCTTTGCACACTGCCCCCTGTCCCCATGAAACTAGTCCCTGGTGCCAAAACGTCTGGGGACCACTGCTAAACAAAATCTTGAGACTGAGTAATTTATAAAGAATAGAAATTTATATTCTCACAGTTCTGGAGACTGGGAAGTCCAAGATCAAGGCGTGAGCAGATTCAGCGTCTGGAGAGGGCAGCTCTGTGTACTTTGTACTGTGTCCTCACATGATAGAAGGTGGAAGGACAAAAAGGGCCTAGCTAGTTCCCTCCAGCCCTTTTATAAGGGTATTCATCCCATTTATGAGGGCCCTGCCCTTAGGACTTAATCGTCTCCTAAAGGACCTACCTCTTAATACTATCACATTGGCAATTAAGTTTCTACTGGTAAATTTTGCAGGACATAGTATTCTGCCCCTGGCCTCCAAAATTCATGTCCTTCTTATATGCAAAATACATTCATTTTTTCCCAATAGCCCCCAAAGTCTTAACTGATTCTAGCACCAACTCAGAAATGTAAAGTCCAGAGTCTCATCTTAATCAGATCTAAGTGAAACTCAAGATAAAATTGGTCCTGAGACAAACTGCTCTCCAGCTGTGTTCCTGTGGAATCAAGTTATGTACTTCCCAAATACAATGGTATTGTACATAGGATGTACAGGGAGAAATAGGAAAGGAGTTTCAGGTCCCAACCAAAGCTAAAACCCAACACAGCAAACATTAAATCTTAAGGCTCCAGAACAATCTTTGACTCTATGTCCCACCTTCCAGACACACTGAGATGGGGGTTGAGCCTCAAAGGCTTTGCTCAGCAGTTCACATGGCAGCTCTCACAGGTGGGAGTTGCACACTGGTGGCTCCACAGTTCTAGGGTCTAGAGGCTACCCCACTCACACAGCTCCACCAGGCACGCCCCTGTGGCAGTTCTCTGCCTGGTAACCATGCCTCCGTCACTTTTGTACTCTGCACCTGCAGAGTTAGCACCACATGGACAACGCCAAGGTTTATCCCATGTGCCTTCTGGAGTGGCAGCCTGAATTGTACCTGGGCCTGCTTTGGAGCCACAGCTGGGGTGGTTAAGGAATACTGTACCAAAATGTGGGGACAGGAACTTGAGGCGGTCCTAGGCAGCAAGCCCCAAGGCTCCGTGGGTGCACTGGACTTCTTCTTTTAAACCATTTTGCCTTCAAGGCGCTTGCACTCTGGGCATCTGATGGGAGTGGCAGCCTTGAAGATCTCTGAAATGCCTCAAGGTTATTCTTCCATTGTCTTGATAAGAAGCTTCTGGCTTCCCTTCAGCCATACTTCAAATGTTCACTTGGCCACACTCTTAGTATTTTCTCCCCAACACACCTTTTTATTCTTTATAACCTGGCCAGGCCAAGAATTTTCCAAATCTTTTAAGTTCTGCTTCCCTTTGATTATAAATTCCATCTTTAATTCATTTCTCTGTTCTTGCATTTTATAAGCAGTCAAGAAAAGCCATGCCATACCCTCAACATTTTGCTTAGAGATTTCTCCTACTAAATAAATATTCTAGTTCATTGTTTGCAAGTTCTGCTTTCCACATAACACTACAACTAGGACACAATTCAGCCAAGTTTCTTTGCCACTTTATAACAAGGATGGCCTTTCCTCCAGTTTCCAATACCTCCTTCCCCATTTCTGAGACCTCATCAGAATTGTCTTTATGGTCCATATTTCTACCAGCATTCTGATTACAACTGCTTAAGTAATCTCTAAGATTAAGGTTTTCTCTGCAGCTCTGTCTTCTGAGCCCTTAACCAGAATAGCCCTTTACCATCAGACTCTATCCATTATCCAGTTCCAAAGCAACTTTCACATGTTTAACTATTTGTTATAGTAGCACTTACTTCTGGTACCAGTTTCTCTCAGTCCATTCCTGCTGCTATAGCAAAATTCCTTAGACTGGGCAATTTATAAACAGCATACATTTATTGCTCACATGTATCAAGTCTGGGAGTCCAAGACACCAGCAGGCTCAATGTCTGATGAGGGCCCAGTCTCTCCTTCCAAGATGGCTACTTATTCCTGCATTCTCCAGATGGGGCAAAGAGGATGAGCACAGGGTCCTCATGTGGCAGAAGAGATGGAAGGCGGAAGGGCCTACCTAGTTCCCTCCAACCCTTTTATATAAAACCTTGTTCCCATATTGTTAGAAAGTAAAATCCTTTCTATTTTCTTTTATTAAATTGTCAGTCCCACACAATGTTGATGACTTCTATGTAGGCTGGTAAAATTAGTGTATTTAATTCTGTGAGGCTTTACGCATGCACGTAAATCCAAATTTAGATAAGCTTCATGTGACTAGAGATTGGAACTTTAATTGTCCTGTTAATCTGTTTGATAACTTTCCATTTTATAAAAAGTTATCTACAATGGTGGGAAAGTATCTTAAAGTTAAATATTTGAATGTATTTAAAATAACTGTCAACCTTACAGTTTCATAAAATTGATTCTTCAAAATTGGTGGGTTTTTTTTTTTTTTTTTTTTTTTTATTGAGTGGCTACTATATGCCAGGGTCTGTTTTAGACACTTGGAATATATTTTTTTTTTTTTTTTTTTTTTTTTGAGCCAGAGTCTCGCTTTGTTGCCCAGGCTAGAGTGAGTGCCGTGGCATCAGCCTAGCTCACAGCAACCTCAATCTCCTGGGCTCAAGCGATCCTCCTGCCTCAGCCTCCCGAGTAGCTGGGACTACAGGCATGCGCCACCATGCCCGGCTAATTTTTTTATATATATATCAGTTGGCCAATTAGTTTCTTTCTATTTATAGTAGAGACGGGGTCTTGCTCTTGCTCAGGCTGGTTTTGAACTCCTGACCTTGAGCAAGACACTTGGAATATATTACTGTAAATCAGAAGATCTCTTCCTTTGTGGAGTTTACATAAAATTCCAGCAAGACTCTGCCTTCCCTCCCCCGTTTTTCTTTGACCCACAATTCAGCCATTAGGTAAAACAGAGCAAGCCAGGTATCCACATGGATGTGCAGCCTGGGGAGTTTAGTGGGGTCCACTTAGGAGCTGAGGCTGTGGCCTGGTGTAGGGAGTTAGACCCTAAGTGGGGTGGGTAGGGCATACATGCAGGGGATGGATAGCAATGGCAGATTGGTTAGGAATAGGAGACTTGATCAATATAAGCAAAAATATTAAAGGTAATGGAAGCTAACTTTCTCATTTTTGGAGAAGGTGTGAAATTGGAAAGGAAAACACTAGAATGAACTCTGGGTTTGACTAGGTATTGGAGTGAGCTCATAAATTTCAACATAGATAAAGAAGTATAAATGTATGTGTGGGTGTACAAACCTCCCTAGCTCTGTCTACTAAGCGAGCTTTGGAGCAGTGGTACCTCTCTCCCCCCAGTGCAGTGCACACACCTAGCATCCAGGTCTAGGCACTCCATTCTCTATTGAAAGGAGCCAGACCTCCTTGGAGAAATGACTGATACCATGGCTGGGCAGGAAAAGTACAAGATGAGCCAGAAAGCAAGGAAGTACTCTAAAATGGACACATTATCCAGCTTTAAGGAACTAAAACTGAGCAAATCTGGGACAATCTGATCATCAAAATAATAATGACTTGCAACCTATTGAACAAAATAGGAAACTATGAGTCTATACTGACATGAATGAGTAAATAAATAGAAGTTTAATGAGAAATGGGATGTGTATATACTTTCAAAATAGCTTTCCATAAAATATTTCTTAAAAACAATGAGGGAAAGAGGAGCTTCAAAGTGGAGAAGACTGGCAAACCACCTTAATCAAGTGAAAAGAAGCAAACACCAATAATGGGAGAAATCTGAATCCTTTGCCACTTGATAGGTTGCATTGAGAAGAAAATAGCACCTCTTCTGTGATATTTCTGCCAAAGATGCATAAACTGAATCTAATCATGAGGAAACATCAGACAAATCCAAATTGAAGGACACTTTACAAAATAACTGGCCTATAATGTTCGAATGTACCAAAGTCAAAGAAAGATTAAGGAACTGAATAAGGCTAACACAACTAAATGCTATCCCTAACTTGTTCATTTTACCATATAAATGACACTACTGGGACAATTAGTGAAATCTGAAAGGGTCTGAGGATGAGATGATAGTAATATTGGTTCATTTCCTAATGTTAATGACTGATCCGTCGTTATACAGAATGCTCATTTCTAGGAAATAAACACGAAAAGTAGTAGGAGTGATGGGTCATCAAGTCAAAAACTTACCCTCAGGTGGGCCAGGAAATAATTATTTGTAATATACTTGCTACTTTTTTGTTCATTTGGTTATTTCAAAGTTAAAATTTTACTAAATGAGAATCCCAAGACAGAATACATCAGACTGTAGCTTAATTAAAATATTTTAAAAAATCAACTGTGCTCTGTTTAGGGACATCTTAGACCAAATAATAAAGGTAAAGGCTTTTGGATTAGTAAAGGAAAAGAAAACAAAGTCAACAGAAAAATATCATTTTACATGCCTACACAAAACAAAGTATTTGACTGACAAGAAATCCCAACTAAAGTAATATACAGACTGATGATTCCAAAGAAAGTGGGGAGTGGGGTGCAGTATGGTGTAACCACTCCAGACTGCTCGCTGGCCATGGGTACTGAACAGTGTCTCACCTGCCAAATAACTTCTGAGAAATTTGAGAAATTTCTAGAGAAGTTTGTCAATTTTGAAAGAATGTGAAATAAGAATTGACATTAGTATTTCTCTGTCACTGGGCCGGGGTCCTCAAACTTTTTAAACGGGGCCAGTTCACTGTCCCTCAGACTATTGGAGGGCCGGACTATAGTTTTAAAAACACTATGACCAAATTCCTACACACACTGCACATATCTTATTTTGTAGTAAAAAAACAAACAGGCAAAAACACCTGCATGTGGCCCGTGGGCTGTAGTTCGAGGATGCCTGGGTTAGAGTAATAGTTGGCAAACTCTAGCTCCCCTGTAAGCCAAATCTAGCCCACTGACTTTTTGTATGGCTCACAAGCTAGGAATTGTTTTTACATTTTTAAATGGTTGGAAAAAAATCATCACTAATATTTTGTGACACATGAAAATTATATGAAATTCAAATTGCAGTATCCATAAATGGAAGTTTTATATACACAGCTGTTCTCTTTTATGTGATGTCTATGGCTACTTTCATGCCACAATGGTACAGTTTAATAGTTGCAACCATATGGCCCACAAAACCCAAAATATTTACTATCTGGCCCTTTACAGAAAGTTTGCTGACCCCAGGCATAAAGGTTGTGTTAGGTATAAAGGGAAAGACGTTAGAAAGCATTCAATTTGGATTCTATTAGGTAAGAAGAGGGAGTCTTCCTGTGAGAGCAGAAACAGAGCATGAAAGCATTAGAAAAGAAAGGATATTGAACAAAGAATATTCTAGTCTTGGTTAGCAGATGCTAAATCCACCTGCATCCTGGCCAGGATTTACTCTGGAATTGGGAAATTTCAAGAAACTAATAAAGGAACTAAAAAATTACTTGGGATGGTAATTTTTATTCCAAGTTAAAATGTGTAATTGAGCAATCCACTTAGACTTACAAGTTTAAGTTACAACCAATTTTACATATAGTAATGGAAATTTACATTATGTATTCACATTACACATACACAGTATTGAACTTTTAGAATAGTGTTTTGTTTTTATTTTGTTTGTATTTCATTTGCCAGACAATCGAAGTACTCCAAAAAGGAAAGCAAATGTATTAAATATATAAATGCATTTGAAAATATATAAAAGTCTGGGAGGCCGAGGCAGGCGGATCATTTGAGCACAGGAGTTTGAGACCAGCCTGAGCAAGAGCAAGACCCCATCTCTACTAAAAATAGAAAGAAATTAATTGGCCAACTAAAAATATGTAGAAAAAATTAGCCAGGCATGGTGGCACATGCCTGTAAGTCCTAGCTACTCCGGAGGCTGAGGCAGAAGGATCGCTTGAGCCCAGGAGTTTGAGGTTGCTGTAAGCTAGGCTGACGCCACGGCACTCTAGCCCAGGCAACAGAGTGAGACTCTGTCTCCAAAAAAAAAAAAAAAATGTGTAAAGGAGTTCAGGTTTATAACCTGAACTTTAAAAAAAGCTTAAGTAATATTATTTTACTTTAATAAGCTGAATATTAATTTTTTTAACTGAAGTAACATCTCCTGCTGCTCCTCAAGCAGTCCTTGAGGATATTTTAAAGTATCCTCTGAATAAAAGGAATTGTCCAGGATTGTGAGCTGGAGGGTCCTTGTCTCTGATCCAGGCCTTTCTCCTTTATCCTGCTGCCCTGTGGCATGTTTCTCCACTACAACCACCAGATGGCGCGTTTTCTCATGTGGTCTGGTTGTCAGGGTCTCTGGCTAACAAAGGGATAATAAAATACAGATCCACAATCCTTTCTCTGACACCCCTGTATTTTGAAATTGAAAATTTTCCAGATGTTTAAAAAATAACATGAATACACAGTATATTATGTAATATTTTTTACTTGGACTTTTGATTTAGTCTTTTGCTGTGTGTAAGAAAGCTGGGAGGTTATAAATTAATCTGACCTAGAACAGAGTTAAGCTGACTGATCCCTTCGGAAAACAGTATTAACTATTAGTTATTTGCCCTATTAGTTAACTAACTAAAACATTATTAATCTTTTCCTTTTCCTTTCCTGTTATCGGAGAGAAATCCATGTAACACAGCAACTAGAGGGCAAGACTGGACCCACAGATGCCTTATATGCTATATAGATGACTTTAATATCAGCCATTTCAATGACCAGCAATGTCTTAGCCAGGGCTGTGCTGGAAATTGCAAGAAACAGGCACACTCTGCCTCCCAGCATGCACTTAGGTATCAATGGGTGAGAAGCATCTTGCCTAGTACCTGACACCCTGAAGGCACATAATATTTGCTATTTCCTTCTACAAAGCCCAACTGAACCACCCCACCAGCATGTTCTTACAGTTCTTGCAATACTTGTAATGGCTCAAATATGAAATTTTACTTCTTCCAGTCTCTTGAACAATGACTGCTCATGGTGAAGGAGGGCATCTCAACTTAGGCTTCACCTCTTGGTAATAATAATTGTCCTTTAAAAAAATATATATATATATATTATAGTTTTCAAAATGATTTCACATAAATTAGCTCATTTGATCCATACCCTCAAAAGACAGGTGGGATTATCCTTATTTTATAGAGGGGGGAAAGAAGAAAGAAAGGAGAAATGCAAAAAGACACTTCTGCAACTTGCATCCACTCCCTACCGGGTCGGGTTGTGCTTTTTTTTTGGAGACAGAGTCTTACTTGCCCTGGCTAGAGTGCAGAGTCATCGTCATCATCACAGCTCACTGCAACCTCAAACTCCTAGGCTCAAGTGATCCTCTTGCCTCAGCCTCCCAAGTGGCTGGGACTACAGGTGCACATCACCATGCCCCACTAATTTTTCTTTTTGTTTTGTTTTGTTTTGTTTTGTTTTGAGATGGAGTCTTGCTTTGTTGCCCAGGCTAGAGTGAGTGCCTTGGCGTCAGCCTAGCTCACAGCAACCTCAAACTCTTGGGCTCAAGAAATCTTTCTGCCTCAGCCTCCCAAATAGCTGGGACTACAGGCATGTGCCACCATGCCCGGCTAATTTTTTCTACATATTTTTAGTTGGCCAATTAATTTCTTTCTATTTATAGTAGAGACGGGAGTCTCACTCTTGCTCAGGCTGGTTTCAAACTCCTGACCTCAAGCAATCCGCCCGCCTCAGCCTCCCAGAGTGCTAGGATTACAGGCCTGAGCCACCACGCCCCGCCATAATTTTTCTATTTTTAGTAGAGACAGGGTCTTGCTCTTGCTCAGGCTGGTCCTGAACTCTTGAGCTCAAGCAATCCTCCTGCCTCAGCCTCCCAGAGGGCTAGGATTACAGGTGTGAGCCACCGAGCCCAGCCCTGGGTTGTGCTTTTCTGAAAGTTTCCTGGCAAATTGGGGAAGTGAGCTCCAGCTGTGCTCCTGTTCCTTCACATTTGGGATTCTGTTTCTTTCTAGATTCTAAAGGAGTACAGTTCGAGGAGTTTTTGCCAGCTAAAGTCAGGACTCTCTGGGACTCAAAATTGTTGCCAATTTAAGTGGCTCTTACTTAGAATTCTTGAGCTGGTCACTGTTGGATACACCACACTTAATTCAGGACATGTTTCCACACAAGCTCAGGTGATTCTTATAACAAAGACTTGTTACCTTTCAATATTAAGTTTGATCAAGCAAGAAAAATTTGAAACAACCCACATACTGATCAACAGGTAAGTGGATAAATAATAGAATACTGTTTATGAACTATTGCTATCATGAAAAAGATATATTACTTTCAAAATAATTAAGTTGAGTGAAAGTCAGACACAAAAGAATATATATCATGACTTCATTTATGTGAAACTGTAGAAAATGCAAACTAATCTACAGTAATGGAAAGCTTATAGGCCGGGTGCGGTGGCTCACACCTGTAATCCTAGCACTCTGGGAGGCCGAGGCGGGCGGATTGCTTGAGGTCAGGAGTTCGAAACCAGCCTGAGCAAGAGCGAGACCCCGTCTCTACTATAAATAGAAAGAAATTAATTAGCCAGCTAATATATATATAGAAAAAATTAGCCAGGCATGGTGGCGCATGCCTGTAGTCCCAGCTACTCGGGAGGCTGAGGCAGGAGGATTGCTTAAGCCCAGGAGTTTGAGGTTGCTGTGAGCTAGGCTGACGCCATGGCACTCACTCTAGTCTGGGCAACAAAGTGAGACCCTGTCTCAAAAGAAAAAAGAAAAAAAAAAAAGAAAGAAAGCTTATCAGTGGTTAACTTGGAATGGGAGAGGAACACAGTGATGTGTAGGAGGGAGGAATACAACAAGGAAATTCTTGCAGGGGATAGATATGTTCATTATCTTGGTTGTGGTGATGACGTTACAGGTGTTTACATATGTCAAAATAAACCAAACTGTATACTTCAAACATGTACAGCTTATTGTGTATAAATTACAACTCAATAAAAGTAGCGCATTGGTCACACAAATTTTGAAAACACAGAATGGTGTAAAGAAAGAAATGAAAATAGCCTATGTTTTCACCATCCAGAAATAAAACACACTAAGATTTTGGTGTATTTCCTTCCAGTCTCTTTTCGACACATACATATACACCTACACACTGAGAACCAATTGTACACTCCATTATATTATAACCATTTGCCCATGCCACTAAAAAGTCATCTTAATATTAAAAACAAATATTAATAGCTTCTCTATATTCTATCTTATGCATGCCCCATTCAGTTAGGCACTTTCTTATTAGCTATTTCTCAAATTAGGGTGGTCCCAACTTTACACGATTGAAAATGCCACTGTATGGAACATTATCATATGCATATCTTTGTCTAAGTCTCTGATTATTTCCTTAAGATCTATTACTAGAAGTGGAATTATTGACCCCAAACTTTCCCTGTTTTGAATGTAGCTGAAACAATGTAGGGTGTCTAAAGGTCTAAAGTGTTTTTCCCCAAGCTCTAATAAGATAGAGCTTGTGGTAGGTCAGTCTTAGAACTTGACCAAGCTGTGGCCACTAAAACTAGATGTCATTTTTTGTTGGGATATGTGGGATTTGCTGCTTTTGTCTAAGAAGTCTCTCAGCATTGGTCCTTTTCCTGCAAATTCCTTAGTTTTTCCTACAAATTCCTATCAGCTTGGCCCAGCTTTGCTTGGATGAAATGCTAATATAGAGGGTGTATTACTGGATATAAGAGGGAACAGTAGCAAAGAACAGGAAGCTAGGTAGGAGGAAATAGCAATATGGTGGCTTTGGATCTGTTCATTAATTTATAAAAGTCTTTTTAAGCACCTACTAGGTTGGAGCCCAGAAGTCACATGAGGATTTGTGTCACAGGGACTTTTTGAGAATTCGGTCTGGGCTGCAATGTAGCCAAGATATAGCACTGGAAAGATAAAGATGGATAAAATGCCTTTTAAGGAGTTCACAACATAGCATAAGGTAACTGTAAGAGGTAATTATTAATTACCTCTAAGATGTCTAATGAGCATCTCAAACTTGCTATGTCCAAAACAGAAATCTTAATCTTCTCCTTAAACCTATTTTTCTTACTCCCTGGCTACCTTATGTGTTCAAGTGATTCACCCATGCACCAGATGCTCAAGCCAAAAATCTAGGATTCATCCTTTATTCCCCCCTATCTGGCTAACAGGATTCCAGCCTATCAGTAAATCCTGTCAATTCTACCTATACAATATAGAAATGTCATATCAAACCAACACCCAACCGGACCGATACTTAATACAATCACCATCATCACCATCTATGCAGTCTCCTAACTTGTCTACTCTTATCCACTCTTGCATCTCTCTAATCCATTCTTTAAAAGCAGCCAGACTGATCTTTTGAACATCATATCATGACATCTGCCTAGTTAACACCCTCTAATGGTTTTCCATTTCATTTAGAATAAAATTAAAACTCCTTTCCACTCCCTTGAAAACCCTGTATTTTTCTGGCCTCTGCATTATCTGGCTCTCATCAACTACTATTCTTCCCTGGCTCACTTAATTCCAGCCATACTGACTTCAGGCCTTTGCACTTGGCTGGTCCCTTTGTCCCTGTGCCTTCCCTGAAACTTTGCAGATTCTCCCTTACTTTGTTGAGAACTCATCCAAAATTGCACCCTCAGGCCTGCCTTCATTGGGGCAGTCTAACTAATATAGTCACACTCCCTGCCTTGCCCTCACCCTCCACCCCCTGCCACTTTCTAATTCCTTACATTTCTTTTTGTTTTATCAGATAAAGACTCTCTCCTTTTACCATAACTTTAGTCAGGCTCCTCTGAGTCTTCTGCCTGACTAGGTTGGATCCTGGGCTTCCTTCTCTGTCCTTGCTAAATCCAGTTTGCGCAAGAATCCTGCTAAATCAGTGTAGCAACAATCCCCCACCCTTCGTGTCTTAGTCTGTTTTCTGTTGCTATAACAGAATACCAAAGACTGGGTAATCTATTTTTTAAAAAACAAATTTATTTCTTACAGTTTTGGAGGCTGGGAAGTCCAAGGTTGAGGGGCTGCATCTGGTGAGAGCCTTCTTACTGTGTTCCTCATAACATAGTGGAGGGCACCACCTGCTGAGATGGCAAGAAGAACAACAGTTCAGATCTCTCTTCCTATAAAGTGTCATGATGAGGGCCCCACTCTGCTGATCTTCTCTAATACTAATTACCTCCCAAAGGTTCCACCTCCAAATACCACCACATAGGAATTTGGGGTTAAG
Organism: Microcebus murinus; assembly: GCF_040939455.1. Taxonomy (NCBI): domain Eukaryota; kingdom Metazoa; phylum Chordata; class Mammalia; order Primates; family Cheirogaleidae; genus Microcebus; species Microcebus murinus. The sequence continues at coordinate 88,849,837 of NC_134105.1, forward strand.
TTTCCCACACATGAAATGTGGAGGACATTCAAACCACACCACTTGTTATCTGGCTACCCTTAATATCTCAGCACCCTGGCCTGCTTTCAGCAATAATCCTTTAAGTCAGTTTAGCCAAAAACCCCTTATACTTGATGTTTCTCTTAGTAATTTTCCATCCACTGACCCTCACCCTGCTCTTTGGTAATAACTCCCATTTATCCTTGGTAGAGTTGGAGTGGAGCCCCATCTCCCTTCCCCACTGCAAGACCTGGTCGTAATGGTCCCTATGCCTATCACCATGGGCCCCTCAAATAATGTCTGCCTTACCGTCTTTAACAAGTGTCATGAATAATTTTTTCTTTAACACTTTTTAGCACTTATTTCTCTAATATTAGATTTGTTTGTTGTTTGGCCCACTAGGCACTATGTTATGTATTATGAGTGCACAAACTCGACTTATTCCCTATTCTGTCCCACTACTTGGAGCATAGGCAACCTTTATAAAATGTTTGTTGAATGGACCATTAGCACTTGGCACTACCGTAACTCTGTGAAGACTAGGAACCTGGCTATTTTGTTCACTACTATATCCCCTAAGCCATTTACAGGGCCATGGGTGATAAGCGCAAAGCAATGTTAGAGCAAGGAGCAAGTAACTAAACTGACTGAAGGAGCTAAGGGAAGCCTCATAGATAAAATGACACCCAAACTGGGAACTGAAAGGAAAAGAGGAACTTAATAAATAGACCAAGAAGGGAAGGATTTCAGACGGAGGTAATATCGCGAGGCATTGGGCAGCCAAGATGGCTTCTAACACTTGCCGCCACACTTAATATGGAGACCAGAGAAATTTCCTGGAGAAAATCACGCGAGAGTGGCATCTCGACGACTGCCCGAGAATTGAGCTGGGGGTGTGGAGCAGCCAAGATGGAGCCGGCAGCCGGCGGTCCCGGCCCGTTGATGGTGAACAACAAACAGCCCCAGCCACCGCCACCTCCGCCGCCGGCAACCGCACAGCCTCCACCTGGGGCACCGCGGGCCGGCGGCGGCCTTCTGCCTGGGGGAAAAGCCCGAGAGTTTAACCGAAATCAGCGCAAAGACTCGGAGGTCAGAAGCATCTAGGGGCGAGGCTGCCACCGGAGGGTGGCGGCGGGGTCCTCTCTAGAGGACAAGCTGGGCTTCCACGAAGGCTCGGGAGGGCTGTCACTTTACAGCAAAAGGAGCAGGAAGCGAGGCTGGCAGCTCCCGGGGCTGGGGGCGTGAAGCTGGGATCCTCGCCCGGAGCTCCGCCGCCCGGGAGAATCTCCCAGAGCCGGTGACCACTCCTTTGCTCCCTTGGGGCCCAGGCTGTGGGCGTCGCCCAGGGGAAGCCGTCCCGCCCCAGTTCGGGGGTGTGGAGTCGGTGGTCTCCCTGTGCTCCGGGGGACCAGGCGGCATGTCCCCAGTCTCTAATCATTTTGGCCTCTGGTCCCTGGCAAGCATATGCCGGCTTGTGGGTTCCGCAGCGCTCGCTCGGCGGACGGCGCGCGTGGGCAGGGAAGGGTTTAGAAGGCACTTAGAGCCGGACGGAGCTAATTATCACTACCGTCCGGCCCGAGGTTTGTGACACTAGGAGGGGGAAACGTGCCCAGTTCCTCCGACCTTAGTGCAGGTTCAGGCCATGGATTGACAGTGCCTGGTGGGCGGTTGTGCCCAGTGCGCCTGGTACTGAATTGTTAAAGATCAGAAATGTACATTTTAAATATGCATTAGGGATTAGCATTCCCTTCTGTTCCGGAGACACCACAGTCTGGAGCTGACTATTCACCTCACCCCGAGTTAAAGAATTCCTCCCACTGCCTCCCTTTGCAGAATTCATGAATGAAGATACACACGTCGTCGCGGCGTTTTAGGGCTTTCTGAGCATGTTCCCAGAGCACTTTACTATGCAGTCTCCGAGGCTAATCAGCAGCCAGGCGCTTGTTAATGAGAGGAATTCCTCGTTGAGCATAATGTACCAGCTCATACATGACAAAGAGTAATGATACTATCTTTAGACTTAGGAAATCAGTTCCCCTTAAACTTTTGTTTTTTGTTGGCAAGCCCAAATCTCTGGTAAAACATGTCAAAAATTGGCAGTCCCAAAGTAGACATAATTTGAGCTTGAAGTGAATTATTTGAAAAAGCAAAGAAACCGTCCTTTTCAGAGCCATTGCATGGTGGGGTGATGGGACGTCAGGGATGACTGCTCAGTAATTTTTCAAGTGTGATGTAAGTGCAAAGCGATGTTGGTGGAAGGAGGGAGGGGGTAACTGAACTGACTGAAAGTGGTGGGGGTGAATCCACCTTCATCATGAGAGGAGTTATCCTTTCGAAAAATAGTTTAAATTTTTCCCAAGTAGCTATGAATGGTAAAATAAATACCTTTGATGCGTTTTCTCTTTCTATCCGTTAATTTTCACATAGACTTGACAAGTGAAAGGGCAATAAGATGGACACATTTAAGCTGAGAGACCTGTCCAAATCGGTTTCCCTGGAGATGCTGTGCTCTTCCTTGAGTCAGAGCTGAAATCAGTAGTTTGGGAGCCTGATCAATGCCTGGAGGAGAGGGAGGCTGACATTTGATGAGAGCCCACTATGTGCTACATAATTCTGATTAGTTTTTAAAAACCTTCAAGGTAGATTTTTGTCATCCCCATTTCATGAGTGAAGAAACTGAAGCACGGTAACTCACAAAAGCATACACTGTGTTATTTCTGAATAAGGAGTTCTTAGTTGTGGGTGTCTTATGCCATTTTGTTGGTGGTCTTTGTCTTCTAAGTAGATGGTAATTAAGTCTAACTACTTTACCTATTTCTTCCTAGCTGCTTCTCTCTTTCCAGTGCAAAGCTTCCAAGATGGGGTGTTCTTAGTAATCACCTAGCCCCAGCAGTAAACACATTCTCTTTGTCATATTCTCTCCTGTGTATGGGAGGAAAGCTGATCTATTCGGCTACTGCCTTCTCTGTCAGTTCTCACTGAAATTTTAGACAAGAGCAGGAAGACTGAGGCTTTCAGTACTCATTTTGTGCTGAGCTGTTGATAGTCCACTAGCCAAAAAGGAGTAAGGCTTCTAGAGTCTTAGCATCACATGGAACAGTCATTCACAGTACAAAGTACATAGAAGCTTTGTGTTCATTAATTTAACAGATATTTATGCCAGTATAAACCATTCATCCACTTATTCGTGCATAATACTGTGCTGGGCATTGTGAAATCATTGGTGAGCAAAACAGACAAAGTTCCTGCTCTGAAGGAACTTGCAGTCTTGTGAGAAAAAGGCAGACAGTAAACAAATTATTATCTTCCTATATAATTGTAAGTTATGATAAGTGCTCTGAAGGGAAACTATGAAGTGCTTAATAAGGAGACCCGAGCTAGCCCAGGAGACAAGATATTGTGATAAAACATTTAAAAAGTAGAGGCAATAGTGCCTTGTAACTCAGCAGTTTCTCTGGAAGCATATGTGTTTCTTCCTTTGGAAAAACTCAGAATGATCTTTTTCATAAAGCTTTCTCCTTTTCCCAACAGGGTTATTCTGAGTCTCCAGACCTTGAGTTTGAGTATGCTGATACAGACAAGTGGGCTGCAGAGCTGTCAGGTAAAGCATAGACCTTTGTGTTATTTGGGGGTAGTTTTTTCCTCATTGGTCTTTAAGAAAATTAATGAATATTTTGGAGTTCATTTTTTCCCCCTAGTTAGTTCTATTAATGATACATAAAAAACAGGTTAGTTATTCGATTCGAGCCTTGTGTGTTAAGAACTGGGTTGTCCTTTACTTCATGAAGTGTCTCTGGTCAGCTCAATTGGCTAGAGTCCAGTCCCAGTGTGAAACAGTCAGTGATGTTTCTTGGCCACACACTATGGCCCTGACAGTGGTCTCTGCTACAGCAGTGGGTTGTGATGAATGCCTGCATCTATGCATATCTTTCATTGGCACTGCCACTAACACTTAATATGAGATCAGAGGGTGCTGTCCCTCCACCCTCCATGGTACAGGTCCTACTCAAGAGGTAGCAGCCATTTGAGAGATGTGTATTCTGGGTGGGGGTCAGCTCTGGCATTGCATGGTAGGATGGACGCACATCAGACTGGAATGCCCAGATGTGTGCTTCACTGTCATTCTGGTTATCAGCTGCAAGGCCAGTCAGCATTCTTTCCATTGTGAACATCAGGGCATTAAGACCCTCTGAGAGCATAGTCCAGGAGTCACTGTGACTCAGGGACAGAGTTGGGAGTGGAAGCAAATGCCTTACCTTCTCTGCATTATGTGAGACCTGGTGTGGGATGCAGACATGGAGCTGACAGTGATGAGCCTTTGTTCTTGACAGAGCTTTACAGCTACACAGAAGGTCCAGAATTTTTGATGAATCGGAAATGCTTTGAGGAGGACTTCCGGATTCATGGTGAGATGATTTCCCTCACTTCTTGGTTCTTTCACCCTGCGTCATGGCAGTTGCAGCTTTCCTCCTAGGCATCTGAATGACCTACGTCATCCTGGAGCAGCCTGAGAAACCTGTTGAACCATGATTGTTCAGGGCCAGACAAGACATTTAGAGTGAGCTTATGGGCACTTTAATAGTGACTTTTTAGAATGTGAGTATTGGGGTTGAGGGGGAAGCTTAATGTTATTAAAATTGCACCATGAATACCAGTGTTTCAGTTTGGAAATTCAAATTCATAGAGTAGCAGTACAAATTTATCCCTTATATAAGGGAGTAACTTGTCTTTCTGGTCCTGTGACAGTGCTGAATTTGATGGGTTAACACTGGGTCCATTCCATTATGAGGATTCTTCTGGGCTCAGGTGTAACTGGGGTTTTGCCCTGTAGTGACAGACAAGAAGTGGACTGAGTTGGATACCAACCAGCACCATACCCATGCTATGAGGCTCCTGGATGGCTTGGAAGTCACCGCCAGGGAGAAGAGACTAAAGGTGGCTCGAGCAATTCTCTATGTTGCCCAAGGTACTGAGTGGACCTCCCCAGGGATCCCTGGCACCTCTGCCATTGATATTGCCCAGCCAGATGTGGGGAGGGGGCTGGTGAGCTATGCCTTGTGTTTGCAGGCACCTTTGGGGAGTGCAGCTCGGAGGCAGAAGTGCAGTCCTGGATGCGCTACAACATCTTTCTGCTCCTGGAGGTGGGCACGTTCAATGCTTTAGTGGAGCTTCTGAACATGGAAATAGAGTGAGCACTTCTTCATGGGCGTGAGTGGGGAAGGGAGGCAGGGATGGGAAGGAAGACAGGATTGTAGAACTAACTGGGTTTGAGAGGGTTAAATGGGCCACATTGTGCTGAGGGTCTGGTCCTAGTCTCTGTTCTGACCACTTGGGTTGAATAACGGCGGAGTTGCTCACCTGTACCTTGAGGACTAATAGGACCAGTGACAGGTCCCTGCAGCTTCCTAACACCAGAGCTTTACCCGGACAGTGCAGGTCCTGCCCAGGCCTAGGATGCCCCTTTGAAGGAGGCTTCTCATTTTGAACCTGCAGACTCCACTATGCATGTCCTGCAGTTTTCCCTTCAGCAGGAGGCCAGGCACAAGTCTGACTCATGAGCTCAACCAGTGCCTGCTCTAGCCTATGTTACCATTGTCTTTTGTCTAATGGACAGGTCAGCTGCTGCTCATCTAAGGATAACACCATCAGTAATAAGAGCTAAGAATACTCATTGAGTGCTATGTGCCCCAGTCATAAGGATATTACATGTACCAATTCATGTTAATGACATAGGTACTATTATCATACCCATTTTACGGAAGAGGAAACTGAGGCATAGTTAGTGCCAGGATTCAAACCTTGGCAGTCTGGTCCAGAGCCTGAGTTCTTAACCACTGTTTTCTGTAACTGCTTGTTCAGTCTAAGCACATATCACGGCATCTTACTCCCCCATTGAGTGGTACTTGTCAGAGGCATCACTTATCTTCCTTCCTGGGTGAAGGTGCTGACTGTTAAATCTTCTGCAGCAACAGTGCCGCCTGCAGCAGTGCAGTGAGGAAGCCTGCCATCTCCCTGGCTGACAGCACAGACCTGAGGTGAGGCAAGCAGCAAGCCTGGGCTCTCTAAGCTTTAGTCAGAGATGAGGTCAGAGCTGGGCATTGGGGGTGTCTTTGGGTTTCCTCGCTGTGTGTGCATTCCTCTGTACACATGAACCTGTAGGTATAAGGGGCTCAGTGTGAGTGATTAGTAGGCACTGCTAAGGACTCTACCTAGGTGGGGTTCTGGGTGGTCCAGGGTCAGGCCACTTACGAGAGGCATAGTTACATGTGGGCCTTCTGCCCATACTACTGCAAGGAACTTGGGTGTGGGATATTTTTTTGTGGGGGATGAAACACATGATGTTGCTCCTTAGACTCCCACCTTCTTATGCACATAGCCTGATTTCTCCATCTACATTTGGTTAGTCCTGACAACTTCATAATGTTTCATGGCTGCACAGGAAATATTACCAACTGTTAAACAAGATCACCTTTTCGTTTTTGAGGGTCAAAATCTTTTTATGAATTTGGAAGTTTTTCAGACTGGGTGTTTGTGATGTTCTCTAGTATAGTTAGGGTCTCTGAGTGTCACCTCCTGGCTGCTTGTTTCCAGTCCATCACTATAACTTGTGACTTCTGTTTCCACTCCAGCACTGTCCTTGTTTTTACTGTGACTCCCTTCTGTTCAGACTCCCACAGCTTACTACTACCTCTGTGTTTTTCTTTCTAGGAGGTTTAGGACAGTAAATGCTTTTGGCCATTCTTATTCATTTTCATTCATCCAGTAACCATTTATTAAGCACCTGGTGTGACTAAGCACTTTGTTACACCCTGGAGAGACAAAACAGAATGAGATCTGGCACTAGCCAGGGCAGCACAAGCCAGTGAGGGAAGCACCAAGGGAAAGACTTAAGCATTCCTGTGCTCTGTGGATGCCCAGATGCTCGCCTCTGCTTTTTCAGTTTTCTCCACATTACAGCCTTTCCCCCACCAGCTAGCGTTTGTGCACAGGCTTTCTCACGTTAGCTGGGAGTTGTAGAAGCCAAGGGTGCTCCCTTGATCCTCCATCCTACTGGCTGTCATCCTCAGGGTCCTGCTCAACATCATGTACCTGATTGTAGAGACTGTTCACCAGGAGTGTGAGGGGGACAAGGCTGAGTGGAGGACAATGCGACAGACCTTCAGAACTGAGCTGGGTAGGACCCTGGGGATCCTCTCTAGAGGCCCGACTTTGAGACTGAGGCTGGAGGCCCTGGGAGGGGTCCTTTTGCTTCCTGTGTTCCTGATATCTTTGTGTTGCCTCCAGGCTCCCCGCTATACAACAACGAGCCATTTGCCATCATGTTATTTGGGATGGTGACCAAATTTTGCAGTGGCCATGCCCCTCATTTCCCCATGAAGAAAGTTCTCTTGCTGCTCTGGAAGACAGTATTGGTGAGTACCTCCTTGCAGGGGAACTCAAGTGCTAGGCCAACAAGACAGGAGGGAGACTTTTGCTTGCATATCCTTTTGAATATTGAATTATTTGAGTATATAACCACTTTGACAAAAAAAAAAAAATTATTTAAAAGCCCCTGAAAGGAGATAACAAAAGAAGTGCCAGTTTGGGCCCACTGCAGCCAAAGAGGACTTGGCCTTTGAGTCAAAATAGATTTTTGGCTCCCTGACCCCTGGCAGCTGTTCCCTCGGCCACAGAACAACTCTTCCCCAGACAAGCAGCTTCTCGGGAGCAGCTCCTGAACCTACAGTTTGTAGAAGGATGTGAGGCAAAGTTAGAGCTGGTATAATTGGGGCTCCTTGGTTAGATGCTGCTTGAAGAAAGCAAGAACAAATCCTGAGCTAGCCTCAGAGTATGCTGTGAAACATGACTGTTTCTAGCAAGGGAGGGAATGGATGCTAGGGTGGGCTGGCTGGCACACTTGGCTTGGAGCAATGTCATCAGCTAGGCCCAGGCCACACCAGGAGCCCTTCTGCTCCAGGAACAGCGACCTAGGGAGAAAGTGAAGCTGGAATTTGGACTGCTGCTGTCACTGGGGCTCACGCTCCTCCTTTCAGAGTGGATTGGCTCTGTAGAACCAGGGTTTAGTAAGTTTAGGGCCCCTTGAGAGTCATCTACACATTTTATCTTGGCCAGGCATCCTGTCAGTTCCTCCTAAAACCTCACTGAAGCTAGAGAGGAAAGCTGAATTGCTCAGAAATGGTGAAACTAAGCAGCCTAAAATTGCTGTATAGTGCTAGGGTTTTGGCTTCTAGGGAAATGTTTAGATGAAGCTTTTTGTTTTCTTTTAACCCTTTGCACTCGGATGTCGAGTGTGACTCTCCCAGTTAGCAAAAATTATAGAGATTAAAATTACTCTTTGAATGTATCAATAATTTGAAATATAAAAAATCCAAATAAATAAGTTTGTATGAAAAGAAACTCCAGTTTTTTATTCTACTGCCGCACTTTGTAAAATCTGTGGTATTTAAAAAATTAAATCCCGAGTAGAATAAAGAAATTGAGAAAAAAGCAAGCGAGTGCAAAGGGTTAAATTTGAGCAACCAATGATATATTTTTGATTTGACTTTGAAAGACTGACATGTACAACTTTTGAAGCATATGAGTGTCACCATCTTTTCTAGGAACTGAGGGTTAGGCACTGCCTTTAAAATTGGAGAGTATATCACACGTACAGAGTTAAAAGTATCTGTGCATTTGGTTCAGTCAGCCTGCATTTCTGTTCTTATTGTGGGTCATGGTGTCATGGGTACTTTCGAGCCGGACACAGTGATCAGGGACTGGCCTTGTGTACATGTCAACCCTGGTTCTGCACCCTTGTCCGTGATGCAGTGCACGCTGGGTGGCTTTGAGGAGCTGCAGAGCATGAAGGCTGAAAAGCGTACCCTCCTGGGCCTTCCCCCACTCCCTGAGGACAGCATCAAAGTGATCCGCAACATGAGGGCTGCCTCTCCACCAGCGTCTGCCTCAGACTTGATTGAACAGCAACAGAAACGGGGCCGCCGGGAGCACAAGGTGAGGGCCACAGAGGTCCCTATGACTCCTGAGGGCTCTCAAGGTGCATACTCGCAGCAGCAGGGTCACTGGAGGAGTTGGGCTGCTGGAAATTGTCTCTGGTCAGCTAGTCTCTGATCAGCAGGGACACTTTGTCCCCATTCTTGGGCCCAGTGGATACTCAGCATATGGCACTTTTTTTTTTTTTTTTTTTTGAGACAGAGTCTCCCTCTGTTGCCCAGGCTAGAGTGCCATGGCATCAGCCTAGCTCACAGCAACCTCAGACTCCCCGGCTCAAGCAATCCTTCTGCCTCAGCCTCCCGAGTAGCTGGGACTACAGGCACATGCCACCATGCCCGGCTAATTTTTCTATCTATTTTTAGTTGGCCAATTAATTTCTTTCTATTTTTTTTAGTAGGGATGGGGTCTTGCTCTTGCTCATGCTGGTTTCGAACTCTTGACCTTGAGTGATCCATCAGCCTCTGCCTCCCAGAGAGCTAGGATTACAGGCATGAGCCACCGCTCCCGGCCAGCATATGGCACTTTTGAGGACTAGAGCAAGAAGTGATTTGTCACTTGGCCCCAGTCTTGACTCCCTCTCTGGTTTTTCCCTGTTCTTGGCTCTCTACTCAATGCTTTTTGCTGTGTCCACTGTAACTGCATTTCCCTTTTCTATTTCATCAGCTGGCTCTTGTTGTCTCATATCCCTGCCCTGTTTTTAGGCTCTGATAAAGCAGGACAACTTAGATGCCTTTAACGAGCGGGACCCCTACAAGGCTGATGACTCTCGAGAAGAGGAAGAGGAGAATGATGATGACAACAGTCTGGAGGGGGAGACATTCCCCCTTGAGCGGGATGAGGTGATGCCTCCCCCACTACAGCACCCACAGACTGACAGGCTTAACTGCCCAAAGGGGCTCCCATGGGCTCCCAAGGTCAGGTGAGTCTCAGACCTCCAGAATACTCTTGGCTTCTGAAGCTAGAGCCCTCACACCTCAGGCCTGGCATCTGGCCTGAATCACCATGAGAGGTCCTCTGCAGGGCCAGGCTGACCTTAGCCTTGGGACAAGTCTCTCTTAAAGTGCCGTGTGCTGACCTGAGAGTTTCACACAAAGTGGCCCTCATGTGGCTCCTTAGCCAGCAATTGAAATTAGCTCTTAATTAGACATGCTAGTGAAGGGAGATAATAAAAACAAGGGGACTTAAGTGAACCCATCCCCATCCATCCTGAGGTTATATATTCTTGCTCTGTCTCCAGGCTAGAGTGCAGTGGTGAGATCATAGTTCACTGCAGCCTCCAACTCCTGGGCTCAAGCAATCCTCACACCTCAGCCTCCTGAGTAGATAGGACTATAAGCACATGCCACCACATCTGGCTGATTTTTTAAATTTTTGTAGAGATGGGGACTCGCTGTGTTTCCCAGGCTGGTCTTGAACTGGCCTCAAGTGATCTTCCTGCCTTGGCTTCCCAAAGTGCTGGTATTACAGGCATGAGCCACTGTGCTTGGCAGTAAGTTTCTTTAGGACCATAATTAAGATGTTTGAGTTATGTGTAGGTGAATCGATAGATGGGAAAGTACCTGGAGATACATAAATGGTATCTGTTTGATAGGCAGCAACTTAAGAATTAGATGAACATGTGACAGGATATGGAAGTCACTTTCTTGATCCAGGTAAAGCCTCAATTTTCATTGATCTGTGAAGTGAATAGAAGATATCAGAAATGCAAGGTATGCTAATTGTTCGGGCCAGGAATATGTGACCTATATGAAAAATCAGTAGCTTGTAGCTTTAATTGTTTAAACATTTTTAATATTTAAGAAGATCTATTGAGAAACTTGTTACTACTATCTGAATAAAGTATGCTTTTAAGTTTGATGTTATCACCTTAATTTTATGAATGAACTAGTTATACATATTTGCAGGTTATTGATCCAACAAAATTATAAAGAACATTAAAATACTCTGGATTTTTCAGTTTTTTTTTTTTTTAAAAATCATTGTGGGAGACTTTTCTTCTCCTGGCTTCATAGTTTCCTGATATTCTAGATTTCTATTAACCATGACACTTTGAAATAGTGTTTGATAAAAACCTTTCTCTCTGTTTTTTTTTTTTTTTTTTTTTGGGCAGAGAGAAAGACATTGAGATGTTCCTCGAGTCCAGCCGTAGCAAATTCATAGGTTACACTCTAGGCAGGTGAGTATGATCTGAGTTCATTTTGATGTTCACTCTCCTGGCCTTTGGTGCTTGGGTGAATTGACGGCTCAACATAGGACCTTCTTTATTCTCCAGTGACACAAACACAGTGGTGGGGCTTCCCAGGCCAATCCACGAAAGCATCAAGACTCTGAAACAGGTAAGTGTCTTTGGGTGAGCTTTTGGCCTAGTTTGGTCCCAGGTGAGTAAAGTGAGACCAGCCCATAGGGAAAAGCCTTTTAAGACTGTTGTCTGGCTGCAGGACCCTGGGCTGGAGGTGTGGGTGGACTGTGGACTACCCTCAAAAACAGTTCTTAAGTTTTACTCATTTTCACTGAATTTTTGTTTGGGACTGACTGGAGGGTCATTAAAGATTATATTACCCAATAGTTGTTGGAATTTTAAGGAGCTCAATAAATAGCTCTCACTTTTCCTTGCCCAAGTTCTAAGACAGTTGAAATAGAGGAGTAGGCAGTTGGAGATTACAGTGCCAGCTTTATAATTCATAGAGTGATTGGGAATGAGGCTTAAGAACACAGTAATGTGCTAATACCATAGTGCCAGAATTAGGTGGACTCGCCTACCTAGTCCTCCTAGGCAGTGTTGGGAGGCGCTGCTAAGCCTGGGGGGTGGAGAGGAAGAGAGCACAGGCTCTTGGCAGGCAGGCAGGCAGATTCTAAGAGAAAAGAGAAGGGGCTTGGGCTAAGACTGTCCTGTTTCCCCTCCCGTGCTCACCAGAGAGGGGAGGAATGAGTGTGGGGAGAGGGCAGGGAGAGACCAGGAATGTTTGGCAAATTCATGTTCCTCTGCATGGGAGGAGGGTACATCAAGAGTGGGGAAGAGGTGTTTCCACTGGCAACATATCTGGAGTCTTAATTGTTCATATGTTTTTGGAATTTGTAGTACTAAGTGGTCTCTGCAGCTAGGCTTTTTGTGTACTTGATTTTGCTTTTAATACCTTTTTTCATGTCACTGTAGCTATTTGAAAACTTCTTTTCCTCCTTTAATTTGCCTTTTTCTAATCTACTATGGGCTTTTTGCCCTGATTGTAAGAGATAGGAGCCCACTTAGAAAAGTATTTTTGGGTTTTGGATTTTAGTTAGGGTTGTTTGGGATGACCCTCTTTCAGAAAATCGTGTTTGAAGAAAAATGCTTGGGGTTTTTGCTAGGGTGCAGGAAGTTTGCCCAAAAAATGAGGAATGTCTTCCTTTCCCATCTCTCTCTCCAGCACAAGTACACATCGATTGCAGAGGTGCAGGCACAGATGGAAGAGGAATACCTTCGCTCTCCTCTCTCAGGGGTGAGTTGAAGGTCTTCTTCAGCTCACAGGGTCCTTAGCTCTTCCCAGGCATTGTGTTTGGCCTAGACCACAAAGCTGCCCCAGGTCCTGCCCTCAGAGAACTCCCAGTGCAGAGGGCAGCACATACCTAGTGCAGGGGTTAAGAACCCAGACTCTGAGCCAGGCTCTTGCCTCTGAATCACAGCTCCACCACTTTGTGGGCAGCAACTTAGTCAAGTTACTGGATCTATCTCTGCTTTATTTCCTTGCCCATAAATTGGGAATAATACTACCTTCTTTTTAGGGTTGTGATAAGGGTTAACTGAGTTATTACAAGTAAAATGCCTGGCACAGTGTATGTGTTCAGGCTTTGCTGTCGTCATTTACATCAATATTTATAGATTCTCCTCCAGCCAGCTAGCAAGCTGGCTCAGGAGATAACAGTCTGGACTGGGACGTTACATTTGTACCCACTGTGTTAAAAGGGAGAAGAAGAAGTCGAGCAAGTCCCTGCCGAAACCCTCTACCAAGGCTTGCTCCCCAGCCTGCCTCAGTATATGGTGAGTGGGACCTGCAGTGGGATCCCCCTCCCCACTACACTGGCCTTGAGAGTAGACCCTGCCTGCCTCCTTCACCCCCTCCTGCCAACTGCTCACCTACAGAAGGTGCCTTTCAGGGCTTGATTATGGTCCTGGGCACTCAGACCCATGTCTGAATGGTCTGCTCTTCCCAGATTGCCCTCCTAAAGATCCTGCTAGCTGCAGCTCCCACCTCAAAAGCCAAAACAGACTCCATCAACATCCTGGCAGACGTCCTGCCTGAGGAGATGCCGTGAGTATCATGCTGTGAATGGAGCAAGTCTGAGGCAGAGGGTAGAAGGGGAAGGGCAGATGTTTTCCTTTTGTTAGGTTGATTTCTTTTGTTGGTGCAGCTTTTTTGCTGGTTAAGTTTAGGGTGTTTTTGACTTAGAAAAAGGACGCTGTTCTGGATTAAATAGTTTAACTTGTTGGGGAGATGGCTTGGTCCATTTGCCTGGATTCTAGTGTAGACTCTGCCGCTGAGTAAACTCTTCAGTGAATTAGGGAATGTCATTTCCTCCTCTGTGAAATAAATGGGGCTGCATTAGACATTTCCCAAAACCTCCCTCTAAAACTGCCTGATTGGGATACCCAGGACCTGCAGCTTTAGCTTCTGGACAGTTTGCCAGCAACAACTGAGCCTGAGCTGGGTGTGAAGTCTTTCCTGTTTGCCAGTGAACTGGCAGACAGAATACTGGCGAGTGTCTCAAGGTGATAGAGTGAAATCCTTAGGGGTTCTTCCACACTGGGCCTTGATCTCATCTCTTTGAGGTGAGTATACCAAATGAGATTGTGTTCTACTTTGAAAAGGACCCAGGCCTTGACCTGATCTCCTGCCTTCCTGCCAGTGTCACCCAGCCCTGAGCCCAGCTCTTGGGTGGCTGTGGCCCTGGAGTATGGCCAATTCCCAGGTGAGGGAGGAGGCAGGAATTGGCTGATACCAAAGGGAAGGTCATAGAACACTAGGCCATCATGATAGCCTTTGGAAAAAGGGTTCCAGAGTCAAATATTATATTTCCTCTTAGAAAGATTTACTAGTGAGAAGTCCTGAATTAAGAAACTAGGAAGAACTTGGTGCTTCCTAGATTTATCTGACTTTAAAACTCTGTTTTCCCCAAACATGAAATTTTTCAATATACTAGTATTCCACAGAACACACTTTGGGGAACTGAAGTTAATATGGTGGCAGAAGCTTAGGGGGGATCTTGGAAAGGAGAAGTTTGTTTTTGGAGGAAAAGCAGAGAAAGAATATATTGGGGGCATCATGGGGAAGAAATTTTACCGAGCTAGATTGCTTGGGAGGTTGGTAGGTAGAGCCCTGGGCTTGACCTCTGAGATGTCCAGGGGGTGGGTAGTGAAGGGGGAGCCTTTGCTTAAAGAGTCTCAAGAATCCATCTCCACTGGGAAGCCTAGAAAAGAGGTGCTGCACATGCTGGTGGCTCACCTGGCAATTGTGTTTCCAGCACCACAGTGTTGCAGAGCATGAAGCTGGGGGTGGATGTGAACCGCCACAAAGAGGTCATTGTTAAGGCCATTTCTGCTGTCCTGCTGCTGCTGCTCAAGCACTTTAAGTTGAACCATGTCTACCAGGTACCTGCAGGGCCTTCCCTCCTGTCCTCTGGGCTGGGGCCTTAGGCAGTACTGCCCTCCAGTTTGCAAGAACAGGAGTTTTGGGCTTCGACCTTGCTTGACTTCTGCATGAATGTTCTAAAATGTGGTCCTCCAACCAAGGCCTTTTGTCACTGGAGGAAAGAGGGCAAGGTCCCAAGGGACACGCTTATTTTTTTCTGTTGGTTTCAGTTTGAATACATGGCCCAGCATCTGGTGTTTGCCAACTGCATCCCTTTGATCCTAAAGTTCTTCAATCAAAACATCATGTCCTACATCACTGCCAAGAACAGGTGATGAGGGCCAGGGACTACAAAGGGGCGGGTACAGGCAGACAGCAGGGCTCCAGCTGGTCTCTCCCACTGAGTCTATTCTGCTAACATTTTCCCAGCACCTATAAAGCCAGTACTCTGCCAGGCTTCGGGACGTAAGGATGAATGGGACAAGGTCCCTGTCTGTAGAGAACCCAGTGTGTCAAATCTTAGTCTAGTAACAGGTGACTCAATGTATGCCTGTACAGGAGAGTTCTCATCTTGGGCTCCAGTACTGTCCTTGCTGTCCCTTCTGCACTTTTTTTTCTATTTTTGATGAGAACACAGGCTACCTGCTCTCTCTAAGGAGCTCAGCCACGTGCACTGTAATAACTCGTCTGCTGATCTTACCCACCAGTCCCTGCCTGGTACCACTGGGGTCTCTACCCCTTACGAGATTATAAACTTGTCTTTGGCTATAGGAGGACCTTACAAGTTCTCCTGTAGCAGATATTTCCTCACCTTATAGCTGGGGAAGCTGGAGTGAGGCAGATAAGGTAGATTCCTGCTTCTGCTCCAAGTGAGGGAGGAGAGCCAGGAACCAACTCAGTCACGGCTGCTCTGCCAGTCCCCAGGCCTTTGCTCATGGTGGGTGCCTGGATTCTCTTACCCTCTGCAGCATTTCTGTCCTGGATTACCCTCACTGTGTGGTGCACGAGCTGCCAGAGCTGACTGCGGAGAGTCTGGTGAGTGGCTGGGCTCTCCTCAGCTGTCCCTTTGGTGTGGGGGCAAGTGGGTGGAGAGCCTGCCTCCCCCAACACAGGAATGGAAGTGTCTTCCACAGGTGAAGTCACTGTTGAGTGCCTGGCTTTTAAAGTACTGTAAATGCATAGAAGGGCAGAGGGGAGGGACCTTGCAGAGCAGAGAGATTTGGATGTAGGGATCAGTCAGTCAGGGTTCACCTGGTAGAGTTGTTTCCTTCTCCCCACACTGGACTCCAGGGTTACACCTCTGGGGCAGCCTAAGGCCACAGACCCCAGTATCATGGTCTGTTGTTTCCTTCAGGAAAAGTCTAGGGAGACTCCATCCCCCAATTCCATGCCAACTTTTAGGATAGAGTCCACCCCTGGGCTGCTCCGAGAGCAGGGTGTTCCTGGTAGAGGCGAGGAGACCTGGCTGTTCTAAGGTCATACATAGGAGGGCCTTTTGGAAACTGTGGAGCACCTTGCAGCTGTGAGGGTTATGGTGATTCCTGGGTTTACCTTGCAGGAAGCAGGTGACAATAACCAGTTTTGTTGGAGGAACCTCTTTTCTTGTATCAATCTGCTTCGGATCTTGAACAAGCTGACAAAATGGAAGCATTCAAGGACGATGGTGAGTCAGTGCAGTCAGCGGGCATGAACAGAACTTGGAGCTTAAAGATGAGTGCCACGCCTCATACCGTCTTCTTCATACTGGGAACAGGGAGTCTCCAGGGAATGGCCCACCACTGTATCCTCCACTTCACTTTGCTGTAGCCACATCCCTGTGTTTTAAGGCTGCAGCCCAGTACCATTCTGTGACCTATTAGGTGCTGGGCTGCAGAATTCTGCCACACCCCCAACCCCATCTGTGGAAAAATAGTTTTCTGTGAGACTGGAGGGGGGGCTACACAGCAGGAGGTGAGCAGTGGGTGATTGAGCAAAGCTTCATCTGTGTTTATAGCTGCTCCCCTCCCCATTGATCCCATCACTGCCTGAGCTCTGCCTCCTGCCTTTGGTAGAAAAATTGTCTTCTATGAAACTGGTCCCTGGTGCCAAAAAGGTTGGGGCTGCTGTTTTAAGGGCTGATTCCTGGTTTCCTTGATAAGTTGAACTAGAACCTAGAAGAGGCTCAGTCACATACTGAAGCAAATCCACACTAATAGAGTTTTTTTCTGTATCATCTGAATCTTGACTGGTGATATAACCAGGGTTCTGAAAGTCTTCCTTAACCCTGTGTCTGCGGATGCCTTTGGGGTGGGGAGGTCCATGAATCCTTTGAAATTATGCGCACATGCACATAGGAATGTCTGGCGAAGGAATTCATAGCTTTCTTCAGATTCCAAACTGAATCATAATTAGGGTAACCAATAGTTTGGAAACTCTCCTGGTTTTAGCACTTAAAGTCCCACATACCAGGAGACCCTTCAGTCAGTCTGAGGGATACTGGGATAGTTTGTCAGCCTGCACATAACCCCAAAAGGACTAAGCAGCAGTGTGATGGTGTATGGACATATTTCTGTCCTCAACTTGGGCTACTCTTGTGCCCCTTCCCAGATGCTGGTGGTGTTCAAGTCAGCACCCATCTTGAAGCGGGCCCTGAAGGTGAAACAAGCCATGATGCAGCTCTATGTGCTGAAGCTGCTCAAGGTGCAGACCAAATACTTGGGGCGGCAGTGGCGGAAGAGCAACATGAAGACGATGTCTGCCATCTACCAGAAGGTGCGGCATCGGCTGAATGACGACTGGGCATATGGCAATGGTGAGGCTTTGCATGAAGCAGGATTGGGGCTGGGTGGGTGTGGGGAAAGGTGACACCTTTCACTCCCTGCCCATGATACCTCAGGGTCTTCTCTGCTCTGCGCTTCCCACCAAGGTACAGGAAGGAACCCAGCTCCTGCTTTTGTAGTGTCAGGATAGGCTCTCTAGGAAAGACTTTGAGAAGCCACCTAGGCTTGGCATCTGTCAAGGGATAGACATCTCCTTGTCCTTCCCCTCTAGGTCATTCCTTTTTTAGAAATTGTCACAAGACTCTGTCCCCTCTATTCATCCCCACTGCAACTGTCTTAGTTGTAGCTACTTACATTCTTGTAGCTCCTGACTGGCTTCCCTGCCTTCAGCTTCTTCTCCTCCATCAGTGTCTCAAACTTTGCCCTAGTGATCTTTTCAGCACGTAGATCCTGTGATGTTACTTCCCTGAGTAAATCCTTCATTAGCTTCTTATTTTCCTTAGAATTAGTCAAACTCTTTTTTTTTTATTTCTTTATTTTTTTTTTCTATTTTCAGTTGGCCAATTAACTTTTTTTTTTATCTTATTTTTTTTTTAGTAGAGACGGGCAGGGTCTTGCTCTTGCTTAGGCTCGTCTTGAACTCCTGAGCTCAAATGATCCACCCGCCTCGGCCTCCCAGAGAGCTAGGATTACAGGCGTGAGCCACCACGCCCGGCCTAGAATTAGTCAAACTCTTAAGCAAGGCATGTGAGACCCACCCATGTTCCTTCCTTCTCCCCCTCTGTACTCTGACCCAGCTTCCTTTATAGCCTGTTACCTGCTGTCAGCCTCCATCATACCCAGGGCACTGGGCACAGGAGGACTTAGTTCCTGACCACTAGCCATGTCATTCCCCACATCTGGGCTTCACTGAGGGGCCTCTCCCTCTCTGTGTCTACATAATCTCTGCAGTATAAGCCTTCTTTTCAGTACATCTGGCTTTTCTACTTGTACTTGACTCTTCTTTTTGTCTAGGAAAGAATTCCTGTTAGTCTTCCTGAGGATGAGCTTGAAGGTGTCTTGTTCCCAGTTGATAATTAATATTCCCAGCCCTGCCTGGCCTGGCTCCTGAGCTGCAGTGAACCCAAGCAACAGGGCTTGGCCTCTAACCATGTTCTTCCTTCTTTGTCTCAGATCTTGATGCCCGGCCTTGGGACTTCCAGGCAGAAGAGTGTGCCCTCCGTGCAAACATTGAACGCTTCAATGCCCGGCGCTACGACCGGGCCCACAACAACCCTGACTTTATGCCAGTGGATAACTGCCTGCAGAGTGTCCTGGGCCAGCGGGTGGACCTCCCTGAGGACTTCCAGATGAACTATGACCTCTGGTTAGAAAGGGAGGTCTTCTCCAAGCCCATTTCCTGGGAAGAGCTGCTACAGTGAGGTTGCTGGGCAGGGGACTGAAACAGCTGAGTGATCTCGAGGTACCTGCAGGACTGTCCTGGTGCATTGCTGCAGTGCTTCCATCTCCCTCCAGGTGGCAGCACAGCCCCACTCTGTCCTCCACAGCCAGCCCTGGGCTTGTGGGTGAGGCCAGGTTGGCTTCTCTCCTTGGTTCCCAGCATCCTGCTCAGGAGTAGTCATCTCTTTGCTTGGGATCCACTCTCCCTTCATTCCCCCCATTCTCCTCTCTTGGACATAGTTGGTTGTAGCTCATTTCACAATCAGCTCAAGGCTGGGAAAAACTGGGATGGGCTAGGAACCCCTTCTCATTGCATCTGAATTTCAGGGGTCATGCTGACTCCTCTTGAGACATGCAAATTCTTGGCTTGTCAGCTTACAAAGGACAAGGGTTTACGATTAGGGCCAGGGCCAGAAAGTCAGCACCTTGGTTTTGCTCTGGGGGTTTTCTGATGTCATTCCAGCCTCCTGCTAAGTTTTATCCAGAAGTAATTGCAGAGGCTTCTGCAGCTGCCTCAGCACTTTGGTTTTAGATGGGATTGAGGTAGGAAGAGAAGCTTCCCTTAACCAGAGGTGCCATTTTTCTGCTTGGTTTGCAAGGGCCTGTAAATATCTATATATAAATCTGTGTGTATTCTCTTGTGTCATGTTGGGATTTTTAATGTGTTTGTGTATTCTGTTTACATTAAAAGGAAGCAAAAACAATCCACATTTCCTTGTCTGTAGGAAATATGGAAATATATCTTCTCCAGGTCTAGAAAGTGGCTTTTGCAGCCAGCATTGATAGGTCATCCACTTGTTCTTGCCAAACTGCCTGCCTTTCCTATCTAAGAGGGAAGAGGAGGGAGGAATTGGTACTTACCCAAAGTGTTATCTCCACACATAAATCTAGGATTGCTCCAGCCCAGCTCCAGGGTGCTGCTTGCTGGAGTGACAAGTTATTCTGCACCCCTGGGTTTGATGTAATTTCAGTAGGAGCCCCACATTTCTCTGGATCACATTCTTGAGCTGGCCTCAGCCAAGCCAGTGTCACTGCCAGGGAGGGGAGGAGCTTGGCTAAAGGGGAGATAACTGCTCTAGGCCCTCCCTGAGGCAGGTGGTTGGGACTGAGAAGAAACTTATGAGCTCAGAGCCCGGGAAGCAGACCATCAGGAATCATGTTCGCAGTGGGAAAGAGTGCTGGAGGGCCCAGGGGACCCTATGGCTGAGGGAGAAGTAAGGAAAACCTTTGTGGTAGGTGTCAGTGTAGTCCTCCTGAATCCTGCCTGCACTCTGGCTTCCAGACCCCTGGTCATGTCTGCCTCTGCCTAGCTTTGTCTTGAGGCTCTGCCTTAGAGGATATTACCATTTTGATGCTGATGGAAGGAGTGTTCCCTTTTCAGAATTGCTAGAAAGTCCCTTACCTGTAGGCAGTGTGTATGGGGTCTTAAATTTTCCAAGGGTCTTGACTTTAAAGGAAACATACTCTGGGGAGAATCTCCCCTTTGTTGGGTCTTATGTTTAGTGGCTACCTTTTCTGGGACCTGCTGAGCCTCAGTACAGGCCTTGATGTGCCAACATGGTTAGATACAGCAGGGGTAGAAGCCAGCAGTATACTCCTGATGGTCACACAGCCTTTGAGATGGGAAGTCCCTGTGACTGGTTGGCCCTTTGCCTCAAAGTGACTTACACAGGACAAGGGAATTGACACAATTTGTGCATGCATGAGAGATTTCCTGCTGTTTCTTGCCATGACTTATAGGAAGTACATTCCTTGAGATTTTAATTTGAGGAAGATGATTTTCACTTTCTTACTCCACCATGCAGCCTGAGTCACTGAACCTGCCTGGCCTGAGGCTTTGTACCCCTTCCCTTTTGACTTCCCCAGTCTCTCTGACCTGTACAAGAGAATGCAGAGTATCAAAGCTGCAAGGGTCATAAAGCCTGAGCAGATGGATCCCATCATCCATAGCCCCAGGAACTGGCCTGGGGAGGAAAAGGGCCGTCTCACTGCCACAGAGCGTGTCAGTGGCAGGTTGGCCCTTATGGAGGAGGTCTCGCTATGTTGCCTGGGCTGGTCTTGAACTCTTGGCCTCAAGCAGTCCTCCAACCTCTGCCTCCCAAAGTGCTAGGATTACAGGTGTGAACACCATGCCTGGCCATTTTAACCCAGGTCTTTGTACAGAAATGTCTTTTGGAGCCATCTAGTCTCTGTGACTTTTATCTCATCTGGGCCATGAGACGGGCAGAGTACATGAGGCCCTTTGTAAATGGTTGAGTTACATAAAATGTTGATTATTGCTGACGATGCTCAGGATCCAGTGCTCTTTCAATCCACTGAGGGACGATTATCCCGAGGCTGGATCACTCTGAGGATGGGAACTTGTCACTTGTTAATCACAGGAGTTACCACTTACTGGGTTGTCAAGTAGGTACTAGACACAATATTAGATGTTTCTTGAAGGCTTATTTCCTACACAGTGGCCAGCAAATATTGAGTACTTGTATGTGCCAGCTACTGTTCTGAGCACTTTGTGTATAATATCTTACATATTCCTTATAATAACCCTGAAAGGTAAGTACTGTTATAACCCCTATTTTATAGATGAGAAAACTGTGGCTCAGAAGGGATAAAGAACTTTCCTCAGGTTTCTGTTTGCAATTTATTCACCTTAGCCAATACTTAGTATTTGCTTTAGCATGGTCCCTGGCACAGAAGATTCATGGCAGATGTTTACCACCTTAGGCCCTAACTGGGGCCTTGGCCTAGCCTCTGATGTGTCCTCCTTAAGGTAATTTAAGGGCTGTTACTGCTACTTTTTTTTTTCATTTTCAGCCTGAGCCTAAATTTCTTTCTTTTCTGGGTCCCAGAGGACTCCTGTGTTGGCTGCCCCTGCCATACCTGTTAGGTTTATCTGCTGGGAGGCTGGTTTCCTATCTGTCCTCTAATGAACTGACTGCTCAAAGAAGCAGTAACTGTTAACATTCATTTGGCACTTGGCAGAGTCAGCCTTAGGCTGCTGACTGTAAAACCCAGGGAGTGTACCCTTTGGGAGTGAGACAGCCCTGACTTTCAATCCAGGCTGTGACATTTACTCACTGAGGAACTTTGAGCAAATCAGGCTCTAAGCCTCAGTTGGCTCATCTGTAAAAATTGATTTAATAATAGCCCTATTGTGAGGGCTGAATAAGATAATGGATAATGAACTTAACATACCTGGCTGATGAGAGAACAGTAAGTGGTAGCAATTATTAGTATTGCTAATTGTCCTTCCAGCTCTAACCTGTGAATTTATGTCCATTTCTTATATCCCCCTAGAAAAGAGAAATCCCCTTCAAGGACCAGACCATGTCCTAGGCCTCCTTATATCCCTATACCTAGCTCACAGAGGCCCCTCAGAAGAGTCAGCTGCTCACCCAGCAACCCTGCCATCACACCTGAATGCCAACTCTGGGCCAGACCCCTTGCTAGATGCCCTGGATGTCCAGGTGACTAGGACACCACAGTCTCACTTCTGTTGACAAGCTCACAGTCAATGGAGAGACAGCCACCAAACCAAGTAAAAGCAGTAGCATGATAGGTACAGAGACAGACATCTGAAGGGCCCACCACAGGACCTGTTGGTCCCAGCCTCCTCCTGGAGAAGAGGCTGCTGGGGGAGCCCACAGCTGCTAAGTGGAAGCGAAGGCTCCAGCAACATCAGCAGTGGCCATGAGAACAGATGCTTCAGGTTCATTGCCCTCTAGGTGAAAATGGCTAGGATGAGCCTTTGGAGGAGGCTGGGGAGGGCTTAGGTATGTGCTTCCTCTGCTGAATAAAGGAAATATTACAGTCTACCCAGCTCCTGGCCATGCTGGCCTCTGTTCTGTCTGGAGCTGCATAGGGTCTGTACTCTGGGATTGTCGTTCAGGTTGATGTGTAAAATGGTTGGGGGAGGTGAGGAAGGAGGATCAAACCCTCTAATGAAAAGATTTCCTGCTGCCCCACTGAGGCAGGAAGCCTGGAATGATGGGCTCCCTAGTTATAGCCCTGACCAGGACCAAGATTTAGGGCTCTGGGATCTTCTCTGAGTGGGCCTCACTGGGCAGAGAGGAGCCTCTCCAAAGAAAGATTGAGCCTAACAACTCCCTTAAAGTTGGGATTCCAGGCAGAACCACTTCCCCTTTCCTTTCCTAGAAGGAGTGACCAGAGCCACAGCCTGGCCTTGGGGATCCAAGGCTGAGGTCTGAGGTCACCTCTGGAGTAAGGCTGAGGGTGGGGGCATCTGGAGATCTGGGGGCTGTGTCTTAGCAGTGTAGGGGAGGAGGGAGACATGGCTAATGGGAAGCAGGTGGAAGGGCTGCCTGCGCCTAGCCAGGGGACAGGCCGCTGGGATGGCCCAGTCAGTGGGAGGACCTGTCAGCTCACAGATAATCCCATGGAACAGGCTACGGGTTGCCCATTCATATTCATTATGTGTGAAGTGGGCGGTTGTAAAGTTAGCTTTCTCTTCATTTAGCTGTCACTGGACAGAAAAATATGAGCTGTGGGTAGATGCCCCTGGATGAGAGCCAGTAGCCAGTCTCTGGCCTCCCTGTGCCCTCCCCAAGCAGGGCCCCACCACAGGTCCTCTCCTGGCCTCTGCCTGCCTCTCCCACTCTTGCTGCATTGATCTCTGGCTCGACTTTATTTTCTTCTGTGTGTCTGTTTCCTTTGCTCGAGCTTTGACAGATCCTTTCCTCTTCTCTCCATCTTTCTAAGCCAAGAGAAAGAACCATGTTTTTCTCTATCTACATTGCTCTCTCTCGCACCCAGCACAGTGCCTGGCAAAGTAGGCACTCAATAAATGTTTGCAGAACAAACTAACCTCTCTCTGCATCTCTCTGACTTTTATGGAGCAGAAGGTCCAAAACTTTGCTGTCACTCCTTGGGTGAAGAGACTTCTAGTACAGCAGTGTGAGCCCTAGAGTCAAAGGAGTGGGATCTAGCCCCAGTTCCATTACTGACCAGGTGAGTGAGGGACGTTCTGTTCATCAGTGGCAGCGGGCATGCCTCTTCCTCCTAGCTGACTCTCTGCCCTCCTCCCCGGTGTGTCCCTCCCCCTGCTGGACACAGGGCTCACACCTGGACCTCAGAGTCAACATCAGAGGAGAGACGAAAGAAATCGCCAGAAACCAGGCACTTGAATTGAGGCAAGGAAAGGGAAGAGAAGGAAGACACTGACTCCTTTGGGGATACATGGTCTTGTCACAGCGCCTGTCTTGGCTGGGAAATCTGATCTGATGGGGGACTCGCTCCCTCCTTGGGAATAAGCTCAGCCCTGTGTCTTTGTGGGCTTGGGTTTCTCTGTGCCTGAAAGATGAGGCTTGGGGTGGGGGTGGCCGGGTTGCTGGCTGAGGCTAAATTTCTAAGCAATGTGGTTGTGTTTACTGGGAGGGTGGGAGGGCCTCCTTTTTTCCTGGCTTCCAGGCTTCAGAGATAAGTCAGAAAGTAGGGATGAAGGATAGAAAGGGTAATACTCTGAAACCACAAGAAAGAGTTCTGGCTTTTGTCTCTGCCCCACAGCTCAGACATGCTCCTGGGTGTCTGGGAGAAGGGAGTTGCCCCACCCCCACCACTCTGGGGTCCCAGCCCACGGTGACAGCTCAGAGCCTTTAGTGGGCACCCCGTTCTTCCATTGTACTTCCCCTCTACTGTCAGTTTAGCCACAGTTATTTCAGCTTTTTCACTCCTTCCCACCCCCAATTTTCCCTGCCAAGTGAGCCCAGCCCGAGAGCCACTCTTCTCCCTGCTTCCCAGCACCAACCAAAGGCACAGAGACCCTGGGCAGGTGACAGGGCCAGGTGTGGCATGCAGCGGCCCAAAATGCTCTCCTGCAGGCCATTTTCCCCTAACCTCTGGGATCCTTGTTGGGCACTCAGGAGGGCCTGGCTCAGCCTGGATCCTGGGCACAGATGGGACCTAAAGGGCCCGGCCCTGGGGATATACAATCACCTAGTATAAAAAATACAACAACATCTTTATTATTATGCTGGGCAGCATTTTTTTTTTTTTTTTTTACAAAAGTATCTTTACAAAAATGAGGGTTGGGATCTCAAAGTCTGTGGAAATCTGTTTTTTTCTGAGCAACATCCAATGCAGTTTCCATGGCATAGCTCTGGGCTGATCCTGTGAAAGAGAATCCAAATATTTGGTGGTTTCTGGTGGAATTCCTGTCCCCTTGAAGGGGAAGATGACTGCATAGCATGTTAGGGCACAGGGCAGGAGTAGGGATGGCTGGAGCAGGGGCGCTGAGCACCTTTTATGCCAACCTCGCCTTGCAGGCCCCCTGGTGGTGGGCAGGGGGAAGTGAGGCCGACTCTAGGTGGTCACCCAGGACTGTCTTAGGTTTCCTCTCTCACAAAGAACTCCTCCCAGTTCATTGTGCATCCTCCTCCCATTTTCCTGGGTTCCCTGAATGAGGAGCCAATTACGCTGTTTCAGCTGGAGAGATGACAGTTGGACAAAGTCTCAAGGACACAGGGCAGTGTCTCCCTCCCTCCAGCCCAGAGTTTGGGCTAGGGGACTCAGTTTGTGGTACGAAGAGTCCTTTGAAGCCCTTTCTCTTAGGCAGCCCCACCTTATTCTAAGAGAAAAGACCCTGTAGCATGTTTCCTGCTGGGGGCTGAGGGTTCCAGCTGCTCTCCCAGGCCTCTGGGGCTTGGAGGCAGAGGTGTGTCCTCTCTGGCATCCAGGCAGGGATGGGCTGGGAGCAGCTGGGAACAGAAAAGGGGTGGATAGCACAGTGTGGGTCCACGTAACCGATCACGTGGTCCAGTTCAGCAGGCTGGGTGGCTCCTTGGGCTTCACCCTGAGTGAGACAAGGCTTGGAGACTTATAGTCACCGTCCAGGGAGGGCTCAAAGCTGTGGCCCCCCAGGGCGGGGGTAAAGCTGTGGATGGAGTAGATGCCAGGGTGGGCTGCAGGGGAGGCTGGCACCCCCATGAAGCCAGCCACGCTCCCATGGGGGTGGGAATATGGAGACATGCATGGGGAGGGGATGCCTTCTGGAGACACGAGACAGGGGCCCCCAGGGCTCCCAGATCCTGGACTGGGCCACAGGGAGTTCTGCAGCTGAAAAGAGAGGGAAAAGAAGGCCCATGAGCCAGTAGCCCCAGAGCTGACTACCTTACCCAGAGGCTCTCTCTGTCCTTGGGGCCCCAGAAAACTTCCAAGAAACCTCCACTTGGCTCAGGTCTATCTCCCCCACTACCTGCAACACTGGCAGTGGCATCTTGGGAGGCCTTTGCCACTGCTCGCAAAATGAAATTTCCTTTTATGATTCCTTTGTGCTCTGCATGCATCATTCATGAGACAGGCAAGAGCCCCGATTTGCAGAAGAAGTTCAGTGATTTGCCCAAGGTCACACAGAAACCTGAAGATGTTCTAGGTCTCCCTGGGCCAGAGCTCATATTCTTTCTGGCCACCCCATGGGACAAGGTTGGGCCCTGACTTAGGTGGGGTTGGGGTCTCACCTGGGGGTGGCTGTCAGTGTGGGGCAGCACAGAGATGTCATAGGCAGCCGTGAAGGGGTTCCGCCCTTCCTGGATCTTCCCATAACGCTCACGCTTCCGCCACTTGGCTCTGCGGTTCTGGAACCAGACCTGGGGGCAGGTTGGGAGGGGTTGAGGGGGTGACAGAGCAGCCCTGAGGAATGGAGCCTGCTGGGGAGAGAGTCATGCTGTGTCCTATGGGGTGGGGAGCTAGCTCCAGGCTGGAGCATCTTGAGTTGCAGGGGATTGTTAATCTTCACTGTTCTCGGGGCCAGGGGAGCCTGGGAAGAAGCCTGAGAGAGGCCCAAGCCCAGAGCGAGTTAATTGGCCCCATGGGCTCCCAGCTACCAATCCCTAGGCTGAGTCACTCTTTGGTTCCCCAGCCTGGCTATGTTTGGTAGGGGTGTCATGGGGGGTCCACAGGTCTCAGAGGCCCTGGACAATGCATGTGTGTTAGGTTCCTCGTCCCCCTGCCTCATCTCCTTTACTGTCTACCCACTTCACAGCATCTGAGAAATCTTAAAGACATTTCTGTTCTGGTCATGGTCCTGCTTTAAACTCTCAGTGGCTCCCTGGAGACCTTGGCCCAGAGCCCAGCTGCTTAACAAGGTCCCTGCCTCTTTCCACAGCCTCATGTCCTGCCAGGCCACAGCTCCCACCCCAGCTCTCCTCTGAAATACTCTGCTATGTTGCTCTCTCCTGCTGTCGCTTAGGTTTCCTGCTGGGGCTGCCCATCCTCCCAACATATACATCTAAGCTAGACAACTCCACTGGACTTCCATCATGCCCTGGATTTCTCTCCTTGTTCTTCCCACATGCCATTATCATCTGTTTTGGAATCTGCCTGTCCCATTCCTTTGTAAGCTCTTGGCAGTTTGGGGTGGCACCTCTGTGTGTTGTGTACTGTGTGTATATTATCTGTGAGAAATTTGGTATACACCCTATGACTGTTACATATATGTGTATTCTTGTATGTGTTTTGTATTTCCTTCACTTAATCAACATTTATATGTCAGGCTCTGGGCTAGATGTTAGCATTATCAAACAAAACTAAACAAAACAACTTCTGCTTTCCAGGGATCTGGGTGGGAGCCACAACAGAAGCATCCCATGTGTGTTTGCACGTATATGTATAAGTAACCCAACTACCCTGGCTGGGATGAGAAATCTCGCCCCAGCCCCTCACACTCCACCCCCAACATGGTCAGTCCTACTCACGCAGGCAGGTAAGGTGCTGACAGTTAAGGAGCTGTGCATACTCACCCCCCTAGCTCCCGAGGTGCAGAGATCCCAGAGCAGGTCTGGTGCATGGTCAGGGAAAGGCTACCCCCACCTGCCCAGATGCCTGGATTTCCTTTCTCTATTCTCCCTCCTCTGCAGGAGGATGAAAAAGCCTGGAGCCAGCGAATCTGATTACTGGGAATTAACTTCTCGATCTCCACCCACTTTCCTCCAGAGTCCCCCCTATAGACCTCACGGGGGGGGGGGGGGGGGGGGGGGGGGCTTTGGACCTATCCTTTGTATTGCCCAGTGTGTGGTCTTATTGTTCTCCACAGGGCAGGCTTTATGAGTGGGTGTCATGCTTCTGTTAGAGAAAACATCCCAAGTCTAGTGCCTCAATCCTCAGAAAAGCTTCTAGAATCAGGCTGGGTCCTTATGGCTACCCTTGTACCCTTCCAGGGTTGAAAGGGCCTAGGAGATGAGTGGAGGCGGTGTCCTCTTCCCCCAAGCACTTCCATAGGGAAGAGCTATTTGGCCCCTGCCTCTGAGGCCTGCCAAGGTATTCTAGAGACTCGATGTTCCAGATGCCTATGGCTTATATAATCTAGGGTTGTCTTGAAGCCTGGGCCTCTTGCTCTGGTAACCCCAGCCCTTGGGGAGCCTTGGGGGACGGTCCTTGAAGCTGTTTTGGCTGCTACCTGGGAGGAGAAGGCAAGCTAGAGGACCAGCAGAGAAGGGAAACAGCCCAATCCCCTCTGGTCCTGTATTGGATGGTAGGGCCGTCTCTGCTAGATGGCAGTTGGCCTTGTTATAGGCAGGACTGCGAGTCCCCATATCCTGCCAGAGCTGACCTCTGTCCCAGTGTCTTCAAAAAGGGTCTCTGGAAGGGCCCCTTGTAGCATGTGATGAGCATGAGCTTTGCCCCTGCTAAGTCTCCTCTGAGATGGGAGAGGCAGGCTCCTCTGCCTGAGAGGTCACCTCCTCCCCTTTCCCTGGAACCCTAAACCCAGCCCTCCCAAGCAGTTCAAAGCAAGGCAAGGAATAGCCATCTTCCTCTTGGGCCAGACTTACCGAACCTCCTTCCCTACTCCCAGCCTGCTAGCCACTTTCATGCTCCTTGTCACTTCCAATATGCGTGGACACAGACTTCCTGTCCCCCTTTCGCAGCATCTCCCTACCTCCCCACCCCCTCCCCCACAGGCTGGGCTCCCTTCGAAGTGAAACTGGCCACAGCCCCATTCAGGAAGCCCTGGGGCCCGATCTCAGTGGGGGAGTTTATTAGGGTGGGGAAGGGCTCCCAGTCTAGGTCTGAGGGCTGGCAGGGACTGAAAGTCAGTGATCCTGAGATGCCCCCAAGCAGGGACCCTCGCATTCTAGAGAGCCATCTCAGGAGCAGCTCTGATGTATGTTCAGCACTTCATAGCTTCCAAAATGCTGCCACACTGTGATCCTCTAGATACTACCTAAGCAGCTAGTCTAATACTATCATTCCCTTTTCCTGAACTGGGAAACAGACTAAGAGATTCAATGACACGCCCCAAATCACCCAGCCAGCTCGTAAGGGCAGAGTCAGGCCTTCTACACAGGTCTTTGACTCCAAGAGGCCATTACCTTTATACCCACGCATAAGTCTCAACTTGGGCCGGAAGAGCCTGTGGCTGCAGCAGAGCTGGCATGGAGGGTGAGCCCAGAAGGGCAGGCTGGGGGCAGGCACCTGCGAAAGGCAGCTCTTTGAGGGGCGAGCGCCTGCCTCTCCCAGCCCTTCCAGGCTCTGGCCACAGTCTGGGTGGTCGAGGCAGCCAGGAGCCCCGTGCCCATGGTGCCCTCACCTGTACCCGGGCCTCAGTCAGGTCCGTGCGCAGAGCCAGCTGCTCCCGGGCGTACACATCAGGGTAGTGGGTTTTCTGGAACACCTTCTCCAGCTCCTCCAGCTGGAACGTGCTGAAGGTTGTGCGGTTACGGCGCTTCTTGCTCTTGTTCTTGGCCAGCTCCATGGAGTCAGGGAGTCCCGGGGAAAGAGGGAGACGCAGGCTGGCCAGGCAAGGGCCTGGGGAGCCTTGCAAGTTAGAGGGCCCGTCTCTGGGTCCCCCTTGGCAGTCCAAGGGCAGCTGGGGGAAGCTGGCAGTTTTGGAGGCCTTCTCCTCAGCTGCAATGGAAAACACAAAAAGGAGGATGGAAACCGAACCAGGGGCTTTTGTGGGTGGAATGGAGGGAGGGGGGAGAATGCTGACGCTCCAGTCTCCGCCTCCCCCTTCCTCTCCCTTCCCTGCCCTTCCTCCCGGCAGTCACCCTCCATGGCAGCCTGGCATTCAGAGGCCTGCCTGCTGAGGCTCCGGCTGGGGAGGGGGCCCTGGGGAACCATGTGCTCTGTGGTCTGGGCGGATCCGCTGGGGCCAGAGAGGGGTTCATTTCGGGGAAGTGCTCTGTGGTGGCGTGTTCCACAGGGTGTGGAGGTGCCAGGATTGGCGCCACAGCAGGGACCACCACCCTGGCAAGGCCAAGAATAGGGGTGGAGGTGAGGATGGGATGGCTGACATCTGCCCCTGCCAGAAAGTGCTTCCTTGTTCCTGACACTTCAGGCCTTTGTTCCCAGGCCCTTGCACCCACGCCTCTACTCCCAGGCCCAGGCAGGCAGTGGACAGGGATGCTCAGACCACCTTTGGCTGGTCTGGCTGCGCCTTGTTCTCTGGATCCCAAGTCTCAGGTCAACATCAAATTCCCTTGCTCTGGTATGTGAAAGGCAGGATGGGACAAAGAAGCTTCCGGAGGGATCTCCTTTCTCCATTCCTCCTGAAATTATGAAGTCTAGGCAAGGACTTGAGCTCCAGCAATAGAGAGGTGGAGCTGACATAGGCTGTGCTTGAAGAAGGGGAGTTGGGGGACTGGGCCACATCGTCCTCATCATTGCCCTCCTCTGGAGTTCTGGCTGCTCCGCCAGTGCCTGGGATCAACAGGCAGGGCGGACTCTCTTGCAGACTGGGAACGGTTTCCAGCAGCCCCACTCTGACGTGCTTCACTCAGGAAGCTTGGCGGAGCCCCACCACGACGGACCAACCGACAGGCATGATGAAAAATAGGTCAGCCTGATCCCCGCCCTCTCCCTCTGACAAGGACCCCCCAGTGGCATCCCCATGAAATCCTTCCTCAAGAGTCCACTGGGATGGCAGATGAGACGCCACAAAGACGCCCCACTGACTCACACAGCCTTCTTTGGCCCTGGGCCCATCTCCAGTGGGGGCCTGGCCCAGAGGAGGCCCAGCTAGCTGGCACCAAGAGGCAGTTTCTTCCCTAGGACTTGGTGTTGGGATCACAGTTGTAGTTGGGGAAGGATAGGACCAGAGAAATGGGCTTCTCGGGATCTGGGTCTGATGAGTCCCTGTCTGCACTGTGGGGGACAAGTTTGGCAAGGTCCCCCTCAGCTGGAAGGTGGTCAGTGACCTCCCAGGACCACCCAGGCAGTGAAATAAGCTCCCTGTCGTGTGTCCTGGACACCTGGGACAGTCATGCAGGGCCTGGCCTTGGTTATGCCCAGCCGGTTTATAGGTGGCCCACAGCGACAGCCCCAGGTACCAGGTCTCCTCCACTCCGGTGGAACAACGGGGGGGGGGGGGATGTTCTAGTTCCTGACTTCTGTTCTTGGCCAGCACATTTTGGTTCTAGGGGTAGTTCCATTAGGTAGAAGCGTAGGAAGGAAGACTTGTGGAAGTTGAACCAAATAAGTGAAAATGGTCAGGGAGGACTGGAAGGAGACACTCCACACACAGCAGAACCTCAAAATATGCAACCTGAGAGGGAAGAGTCTTGGTGTCTTGGGTTTGCAGGGAGGCTGTGCTGGACTCCAGGCAGAGAAGGGGTGATAATAGCTCAGGGCTGGGGTTCAGTGAGTACTGACATCACTGCAGAGGCTCTCTAAAGCCCTGGGGCTTGCTGATCTGCCTCTTGGACCCTCAGTGTCTGTCCCAATAGGACCTTCCCAGAGGAAGTGACCAAATCTGGGGCCTTGAGACTTGCCTTGCTGACCTTGAGCCACTCAGCTGCCAGGGTCAAGGGATAAAAGTGCAGCAGGACTTCTCAGGACAGCTTCCCAAAAGAAAAGGCCAAGCCCACTGGCCTCTGCTAGCTTCCCATGCCTGCTAGTCTATAGCCCTCGCAAGCAACCAGAGAACTGCTCCCCTCCTTACTGCCATCACCCTAAAACTTCTTTGATGCCAGGGGGAGGATGGCATCCCACCTCTTTTGGGGACAAGGATAATCCTCAGAGAACACAGAGCAGCATTCCAAGGAGCAAGGCATAGAAGAGGAAAAAGAAGTGGGATAAATGGGGGTGGTAAGCAAGGAGAGAAACCAGGAATTGAAGCTAGCAGTTTGGGTCTGTTTGTAAAGGGGAAGGCTGCTCTGCTAAGGGTGGGGCACCTTCAAAGTGTATATAGGTTGTGCACAGGAGTCACGGCATCTGCTCCAGACACTGGGCAGGTAGTTAAGGAGAAGAATTCATGCCAGAGACTGGGAGCCGGGGGCTCAGCCCCAGGCGTCCTTGGGTTGCATAACCACAGGACCACAGCAGCAGCTGTTGGGCGTGAAAGCCAGGAGCCAGGACCAGGACTTTTAACTAGCTCTCTGCCCTTGAGCCGGCTCTCATGCCAGCTGCACTCCTGACCCAGGGGGTGCCAGAGACCCTATCAGAGGCTGCCTCTAGCCACTGTGCAGCCCCAGAGCAGCATAGCTTGGGCGCCTATCGAGTGCTCCCCTGCCCCCACAAAAGGCATGCATCAAGGCCCTGGGCTTTCACCTTTCTGGGCAGCCTTGGTCGTGTGGGTGCGGCGCTGTTTCCTCTCTTCACTCTGGGGTCGCCAAGAGACCGCAGAACTTGCTGAGGAGTGGGCTCTAACAGTCCTCTGGCTGAAAACCCAAAGCCAGTGTGGACATAAACCCCATGGGTAAGACCACGAGGAGGAGACCTCAGTGCTCTTCCTAGAGGCCTCAGCCCAAGGCCGAGGACTTGGTACTCTCTTGGACGTTTGCAGTCCCCGCAGCTCTTCCGACTCAGGGCCTCAGAGGCAGCGGGCAAAACTCTAGCGGGAGTCACTTCCCCATAGCTAGCGTGTTCCAAGGTCAGGGAGCCAAGCTCAGGGACAGACTGGCGGCCCGAAGGGGCAGGAAGGATCTGCCGACCACCTCTCTGGCTCTCAGAGCAGCCACGCGCAGAGGGCACGAAGCAGCTGGCATCCCCAGGACGCGGCCTGGGTCCAGAGCAGGGCTGGGCGCTCTCTGCAAAGTGCGGCTGGCTGGAGCGGCGCGGGCGACGGGTGGGCGAGAAGCGCGGTGCGCCAGACTCAGGGCAGCGCAACTGCCCGGCCTCAGCAAAGATCGCACCGCAGATGGGGCGCAGCTGCGCGCCCACTGGTCTGAACTGGAAACGCTCTGAGCCCGTAATTTTAAAAGCCAGGAAATAAGGCGGGTTCCCCCTTCACCCGCCACTTCCCACCAAATAGGCTGCGCGGCCCCCCGGGGCTGCCTCTCCCCAGCAGCCTGCCCGCCCGGGTCGCTCTGCTGCAGGGACTCGGGCGCCCGTCACGCTCGGGCCTGGGCGCTGCGGAGGCGGCGGCGTCCGGGGTCGCTACCCAGGCAGCGCTCGCACCCGCCGTGCCTCCCTTCGCTTGGCCTGTCCTCGGCTCAACTGGAATCGTTAATTTTTTAAAAATCCCACTTGTACTCATTTTGTGTTAGACTCTTTTAGGATGTCTCTTTTCCTTTCGTTTTGTCTGCTCCCTACCTCTTTGTCCTTTCCCTCCTTCTCCATTTACCCGCTTCCTTCGATCTGCCTCTTGCTTATTTTTTTTTCGTTCGTTCTTCATTTATTCCATTTAGTTCTGCCCAGCTCACCGGCTGCCGTTTACTTCTCGTTCTCGCCGCTCTCCTCCGCTGTTCCGTTTAATTCCCTTTCCCGTTTTTTTGGTTGTTGTTCACACTCTTTGGTTTTCTTTCTCAGCATTTCGTTGTCGACGACACCCTCGCCGTCGGATCCCAAGTTCCTCGAGCCGCTGGCTCCGCAGCCGCGCTCTCTGCAGCGCTCTCCGCGCGGGAGCGGCCCCGGCGCCCGGGCGGTGGGTGCGGGACGCGGCGCGCCGAGCCAGGCCGGGTACCTGTCCCCGGCGGAGCTCACGGGGCTGCGCGGCCGCTGCCGTCTGGCTGGGATCAGAGGAGCCAGGCCAACTGCTTCTCATTAAGTCCCAACTGTGGTTTTTATCAGGAGAGCCTCTTTCAAAGGGCACAGACAAGAAGCTCGCTGGACTCGTTCATTTCCTCCGCTGACCCCCACACACCTCCCCGCCCTCCCCTTCACATTCCCACCGCCCGGGCTGCGCGAAGGCCCGAGATGCCCAGCCACTCTGTGGAGGCCCGTGAGGCGCCAGCGGGGCGGCGGCGGGTTGAGGCGGATCTCAGAGGATCCAGCTCGGGGCCTAGGCGCGGGATGTGGCAGCGCGGACAGAGTGCGCGCGGGCACTGAGATGCCTACTGGTCAGCGGGTGCAGCGGGCGGCGGCAGCGCTGCGGATCAGCTGCCAGGCCCGGGCCTCCAGGCGCGTTCTCGGGTGATGCAGCGTTCCAACCAGAATAAGCACAGGGCACCGGCCCAGGACCCTCAAGGCGCCCAGGGGCTAGGCCTGCCCAGAGCGGCGCCCGACGGGCCAGCGTTGACGATCCAGCGTCGGGAGAGCCAAGACTGCGAGAAGGGCGGCCATCACCGTGCAGAATGACGGGAGGCCAGGTTAGTCTGAGAAATAAGAATACAGTTTTGAGAATGGTCCCGGCGCTGTGGGACCAGTCACGGACACTCCGCCGAGCGCCTAACCCACAGGCAGCGCCCTTACCGCGGAGGCTAGGCCCAGGGAGAAGAGGTGGGCCAAGGACAGGCCTCAGTACTCAGCTGAGCCCGATTTGGCCACTCTAGGTCCGGGCCCAGCCTATGGGCCCTCAACCGGCACCAGACACAAAAGCCGCGCTTCTGCGTCATGCTCAGTGTGGCTCCCCAACCCTCGGCCGGGTCCGGCCGGTGGCACTTCCAGCCCAACTTCGGCGAGCATGGTCTCTCCTTCCTGGCTCCGGCCACTTTCGGCTGGCCCGCCTGGGACCCGAGCTGTCCCCGCTCTATCCTCCTTTGACCTCCTGCCTCCCATTCCCGCCGCCTGGGACGCCGGTGACTCTGCCTCCCGCACAGCACTGGCTTTTGCCTGGCCCGGGCCAGCGCCAGTCCGGTTTTCGTGGGAGCCGTGTCGAAAGGCTAGAGGGGCAGAAAGTTGGCAAATATGCAAGCGGGAGAGTTAAGCGGGGAAGTCCGGACGGGCCCGGGTAGGGAAGGAGGAGAGAGGGTTGGGCTGCGCGCCCCGCGCCGCGCGTTACCTTCCGCGGGGCCCTCGTAGAAGTGGCCGCCGTTGAGCGCCAGGCCCGGCCCGAGGTCCTGCAGGTACTTGGCAGGCGGCTTGGCCGGCTCTGGGAGGTAGGGCTCCAGGGGCCCGCAGGCCGGAAAGCGGGTCAGCCGCGGACCGCGGGGCGGCGCGGAGTGCAGGTGAGGTGCAGTGGCGGGAGTCCCCTGGGGGCCCGGAGGCTCGTCCCCGGTGGCCGCATAGGGTCTGGGTGCAGGCCCCACGCCGAAAGGCGCGCAGCGCTCAGGGTCCATGCTGGCTTGGGGCGCACAGGCCTCCGGGGCTCCGGGGCTCGCGCTGCCCGCGCGGCCTGTGAGCGCCCGCCAAGGGGGAGGGACCTGGGAGCGGGGGCGCGGAGCCCCCGGGAGCGGCGCGCGCCGCGGGGGGCGGGGGGCAGAGGAGGGGGCCGCGCTTCTGACTTAATGCTAGAACCATCCACGTCACGTGTGGCCCCGCGCGGGTTAACCCCTCGGAGCCCGGGACCCCCCTGATTTACCCAGAGCCGGTGTCCCAGGCTATTCAAGGAGAGGATGAAGCAGCTTCCTCTCTAAGGCAGGATCCTTTTGTCTACCCAGCCAGGTGAGTTCCTTCCCCAGAGTAGCACCCTTTGTCCTGACATCCAGCCTAGTGGCTCTTGCCCCTGGAACGGTGAGGCAGGGTGGGGCAAACCTCCCTCCCTCCTCTTGCAACATGCAACTTTACCTAGTTTCCTTTGCTGGGAGCTGGAAGGGCCCTTAGAGATCTGTTGATTCTGACAGGAGAGAGGAGTCATTGGGAATGTGTTGTGTGGAAATGGCTCTAAGCTGGGAATCTGGCCTGGGAGCTTGGACTTGGCCACTATCATTAATTATCTGTGAGACCTTGAGTCAGTCACTTAGTGTCCTCATTGACTGTGGAGGTTGGGCCAACGCAACACTCAGAGTCTTTTTATATTTTGGTGGTGAGTTTCAAAAGTAGAGGCAGGGCCGGAGCAGACAGGGAGACTCCCAGTGGCAGCTCAGGATTGGAGAGGGTCCAGCACAGGCAGCCTTTGGAACAGGTGGAGGAGGAGGAGACGGGCTGTGTTCCCTTTGGGCAGCAAGCACGGAGTGAGTGCCTTTCAATGGGCGAATGACCCGAGTGTCTAAACCCACTGGAGAGAGTCTGTCTGCAGTTGAGACCTCAGGGTTCTGCTACCTTAAGCTTGCCATTTTGGAGAGGATGAGGGTAGGACTGATCTTCTAAGAGCTGGGTCTCCCCAGCCAAAAGGAAACATAGGATTAGGGCAGTAGCTTATAATTTCTGAAAGGAGAAACCACCCTACTCTACCTAAGACCTGGGAAGAAATACCCAAGGACCCCAGGACCCTGTTCACTTCCAGTGGACTGAGAAACTCTTGAGTCTGGGTTAAACTGTTTTTATTTCTAGTGCCTCCAGAGACTAGAAAGAGATTTAGAGAGTCAAGCATCACTTGTATTTAATTTGAATTCTTAATTTTTAAAGGAATCCAAGAGGCCTGGTGTGAACACCTCCTTCTTCCGCTGAGGGCTTAGAGGGGGTTTCTTGGCTGTCCTCAGCCAGAGTTGGGCTGTAAATCAAGGCCAAACAGGAACCAGAAGCCTTGCATCTCACAAGGAGTCATTAAGCTATTATTAAACATACCATAATGTCTCTGAAGCCTTATTGGTTTAAACACCACATTGGAGGCATTATGGCCATTAGGGCCCCTAATCACAGACTGCAGACAGGACAGAGGGATGGGAGCACCTGGGGCTGGTGTTCTTAGCCAAGAGGGAGGCTCAGCTTGAAATTAAGCCTCCCCTCTGGCCTCACTGGGGGAATCCATTCTCCAGGATCCAGTAGATCTGAGTTCTGGGCAACCAGTTTGAACCAATCACCTTTGTCCATTAATAAGGTTTTTCAATAATTGTTGATTGGATATTGTTGACTTTCTAGGAGGATGTTAGTGTCAATTCAGGACACCTGTTCTATTTAACAACGTTATTAAGCAGCTTACTGTGGAGGATACAAGTATGATACAGGAAAATTTTCACAACAATTTAAACAAGGCAGCTTGGATTAAATGCTGGGTCTCTTGCCTCAGGTGATAACCTTCCTGAGCCTCAGTTTTCTCATCATAAAAATAGGCCACACATGTGGACATGGGGTATTTGGACCACAAGCACTCATGTTGTGAATTACTATGTTAATTTCAGAGGTAAGGATGATTATGATCTCCAGAAACGGTAGCCCAGATTTCTGAGCTCTATTCCCAACTTGGTGGAAGGCTCCTGACTCCAGACTGAATGGGTCTAAGGCTGGAGCTGAGCAAAGGGATCCAGGGACCCACAGCCCTCTTCAAGCCCAGAAGTTTCTCCTGACATTCTCCCACTCTCTGAACAGAACCAATTTCCATGCTGTGACGGTATTACCAATTGAACTGAGGAGACAGGAAGCCCCAGATTATATGGGAGTTGGGTGGGTAAGTGCAGTTGCGCCTCCTGGGAGGGTTTTCTCCCAGAGCCATGCAAGTCAGGACACTGAGAGGAGGCTCCGTGTCCCCCTCCACTCCCCTTTTAAGCCAGGAGTGCAAACCCTTTTCTTTATCCATATGTTGTCCGGGAAGAGTTTGATGGAACAGGTGCATAAAAAACACAAAAAGAACAAGCTGAGAGTTACTAAATTTTCCTTCTTAGGAGGGCAAGGAGATCATGGAGTACCACAGAGGCCCCAGCTTTATAGAAAAAACAATAGCTAACACATAGCTCTTGCAGTGTGGGATGCTATCTCATGCATTCTACATACATTGACTTAAGCCTCACAACAAGCCCATGAAATAGGCACAGTTATTACCAGAGAAAGA
This sequence comes from Microcebus murinus, assembly GCF_040939455.1. NCBI lineage: Eukaryota > Metazoa > Chordata > Mammalia > Primates > Cheirogaleidae > Microcebus > Microcebus murinus. The sequence continues at coordinate 88,887,606 of NC_134105.1, forward strand.
GCCTGAGACCAGAAGGGAGCCATTTGTTCAGGTGGACACAGCCAGTTAGTGGCAGAGACAGAATTCACTCTCAGATCCGTGGTTCCCTATCCGCCTCTCAGTCCTTCAGCCGCCATAACAGAGCTGGACTCCTTCCCCGAAAACCCTCATTTCCCCAACAGAAAGGCTGAGACTTCTTCCTTAAAGGGAAGTTGAGACCATAGTGGATTGGGGACACTGCACAGCTGCCTTCGGGATCACCAAGTGGCAGTTTAGTGAGACTTTCGCACCTCACTGCGTTGGTGGCCGGGTCAGTAGGTAGAGAGTGGTTTCTAATAAGCTGAGACCAAATGAAACAGAGTGTTTAACACCTGAAAAGCTTTACAATCCATGCAGCTGATGTGGGACAGAATTTTAAGAGGATTTGAGTTCACCGTGTTCGTGCTGTTTAATAACCAGTTGAATTACAATAGCATCTGTCACTGAGACATTGTCCTTGGAGTAAGAGATGAGCTGAGGGTGTGATCCAATTCCAGGCGGGCGCGACAAGGTTCTATAATGAAAAAACTTTTTAAAAAACCTCTTCATCTCTATAAAAAAGTTACTTTTTAAATGGAAGTGATACTGGCTGTTTTACACTCACTGATTGCTTAATTCATTCGTTTATTAGGAGGCCCCACCACGTGACCCGAAATTGTTGGCACCAGGGTAGAGCAGAGAGCAAGACCAACGTGATGCCTGCCTTTACAGCGCTACATGCCTGGACTTTGCTGGAGTGGAAATGTCTCATCCACATTGAAGAAAATCATCATTTGGATGTGAATTAGAATGGAATCTGGTCTTGAGAGCAGAGTGCCTGGATCTGGGCTCAACCATAAAGTCAGTTCTTCAATGAGGCGAACTTGCTCCTCAGAACTTGCTCCTCTTTCTCCCAGTGGATAGCCAGAAGGGGACAGGACAATGGGAAGGAGGTAACCTCAGATCTGAGATTTGCATGACATATACAAAGTTTCCTTCCAGACAGGAAAAACTCAGTTGTTTTTTTTCCTCGAAGGGAAGACAGTCCGTATTGCCCTTGTCCTGTTTAGACACTGAAATACTAAATTGATCCCTCTGAAAATTCTGGGTTTGGGAGACCAAGTAGATTGTTTCTCATTAGTGACATTCTTCCTGGAAGGTCAGGCTAAGGAATGGTAAATAAACCTTCAGATCCGGTGCTTCCCCCTAACCCCTGATATTTTTTTTAAAAAAGAAAGAAAAAAAGCTTTGTGCTATGGATGCCCAGAATCCTTGGCCGTGATTCTGATCATGCAGGCTAAAGGCTGTTCTTTGGGGTAAAGTTTCTAGGAAATTAGAGAGCTCTTTTGTTCTCTTTCATTGATTTGATCTGTTTTCTTGAGAGAGACACTTAACCTCTCTGTGCCTCAGTTTCTTCATTGGAGAGTTAGGAGGAATGATCCTTTAGTCCAGCTTTACTGGAATGAATGAGATAGTGTTTATACAGATGTTTCTTGAGCCTGAATCCAACACTGAACCCATATTTTTCTGCTCATTCTCTCTGTTCCGCTCACGGGAGTTAGGCTGGAACGGGGGCACGTGGAAGTGGAGATATGTGTCTTAATGTGGCAGTGGCGTGAGGGCCTGAGTGTGTCCTGGTATCTGCCTTCCTGCCTTTGCGTGATTCTGTGGCAAGTGCTGCCATGGACCATGGAGAAGTCGTCTTGTGGAGGAGTTTTTGAACACGTCCTTAGTGTAAAACAGAGGTGGGCACATTTAGACTTCTTGGCAATTTTAATACTTTGATTGATTAATTTTATGCACTCATTTATTTATTAAGCATTTACTGAATGCCTGACATGTGCCCGCCAGTAGGGCCGTTCGGTGAGGATAGGGCCTGAGCCTGAGACAACAGCACCACTTACTCTCAGGGTTTTTCCAGACCAGCAGGGCAGAGACACAAAGCCACAGGCACTGACGCCAGAAAGTGTGATCGTACTGAGGTGGGAGAGCACAGGGGTCCGCAGGGGCCATGAAAGGGCACCCCTCCAAGCCTTATGCTGGGGGCAGTGGCTCATGAAACGCTGCAAGGCGAATCTGGGAATTGGGAAGTTGAGTGGGGGTCGCCCAGGTGAAGGTGTGGCGGGGCAGGGAGAGAGGACATTCAGGAGAGAACAGCCCAAGAGCAAGAGAGAGGGAGCCAAGTTTGGGGAACTTGATTTGTTGGATATTGCTGGAGCCTGGAGAAGGAAGAAGATCTGGGTTGGAGTGGGGGGAAGGAGACAAAGATGAAGGCATCCACCGCAATGTAGAGAAACTCCAGGCAGTGGGAAGGAGGGCTCCACAGGCCTCTGTCTACCATGTCTGCCAAACACATGGTAGTGAATCCACTAGCGGGAGACAAGGAGGAGGAAGCCCATGCCCTGGGAAGTACCTCTGCTCTAAGAGGAGGACCCAGGACCCACACCAGCAGGCAAACATTAAGAAAACATGGAAACAACAGGAACAAACAGCACATTTGCTCACTGGAAGCCATGAGATGGAGAGTTGAGTAGAGGGGCGGAGACGCGTGGTGTCAGCCGGGTGCAGTGGTCTGTGAGGGCTGCTGGAGCAATATTTTGGCTCTTACAGGGAATGCTGGCCAGGGCACCCCTTGAACTCATTTCAGCAGGAAATCCATTGGTTCCAGAGTGCAGATTCCAGATTTGTTATTTTACAGGGCTAATAAGTATGTAATTATCACATTTGGGGCCTTTCATAGGAAATGCAAACACACCATGAACACCCTGAGCAATGCTAGTAGAACCCACTCCAGAGTTCTAGAAGGAGCTCATCACCATGTCACAAGACACCCACTCCAGTCTAGTGTCTGTTCCTGCACAGCAGAAAAGAGAGGGATGGTTGGGCCTGAACTTTACAAGGAACTGGGAGAAAAGCAAGAGAAGAGGATGAAAGAGTCTCTGCCCAGCTTCCTCTAGGGTCTGCAGGGAAGCACATGCAGTGGATGGTAGCAGTAATAATACCCACCATTTACAGACACCTGCCATGTGCCAGGCAAACACCATCTCATTTAATATTTATAGCCTTAAAACATTGGTGTTAACATTCCCGTTTTACAAATGAAGAAACTGAGATTGGACTTTGTGTTGGTTATCTAATGTTGCATAACAAAATACCCCAAAACTTAGTGACTTAGAAAACAATAGTCAGTTACTATGGGTCGGAGATTCAGGTATAGCTTGGCTGAGTAACTCTAGCTTGGGGTTTCTCAGGACCCCAGGCCAGATATTGGCTGGGGCTACAGTACTCTGAAGGCTCGCCCGGGGTTGGAGGGTTTGCACTTGATGGGCCAACCGCACAGCCATCAGGACCAAGGCAAAGGGCCATCCCCCCTCGCTGAGAAATCAAAGTGTTAAAATCAATATGTTAAAACCTTGGAGGTCTCTGAACCATAGCCTGAAAAAATGTGAAGGGCTAGCAAAATGTGGGCAGACGGAGAGGTGGGGTGCACAGGAGTGTTGAGGCACAGGGAGCTTGGCAGCCCCAGCACAGGGTTCTGTGAAAGTGTAGCAGAGATGGCAGGAGCAGAGACAGACAGACAGGGACAGACAGGGTGGGACAAGAACGTGGCAGGTGCGAACAATGGAGCTCACCTTTTTGGCAATGGGGAGCCATGGATGAGTGTTGAGAAGCACCTGGAGCAGGGCCTGGCACATAGGAAGCGTTTGATAAGTATTATTACTGCTCTTGCTGTTACTTAGCAGGAGAATGAGAGCTATGTTTTGGGAAGATAATTTTGGTAGCTTGACCAGAATAATAGAAATGGTGACACCTAATATTTATTGAGCATTTATACGGGCCAGGCCCTTAATTACATTTTTTATTTAATTCTAATCTCCCTATGAGGGAGGCACCATTATTTCCATTTTACAGATGAGGAAACTAAGGCACAGAGAGAGAGAGTAACTTGCCCAAGGTATCCATGGGGCATAGCAGAAGGGGGTACCCTCAGCAGGTGAGAGATTGGTCAGACATAAGGTGACAGGGGCCTGCACTGGAGTGTGGCTGAGGGAATGGAGAGGGATGGCTGGAGGGAAGAGGTATTAGTGGGAAGAAATGACCAGAATTATTGCTGAAACGGTAGGGTGGGGTGCATACATGATCAGCAGCCCAGGGAAGGAGGGCTCCTGAGCCCCATACCTGGCATCAGTAGGAGGGATAGCTGGCTCTCTGGAGCCGGGGCACAGGGATGTGTCTTCAGGGGATAGTTTGAACCTCTGAGCTAGATTTCCATGCAGGAAGGAAACCTGCATGGAAATCACTGTAGTGGTGTGGACTGCAAACTCAGGGCATCCATGGAGTCCCAGGCTACTTTGGCATCTCCTTAAGGGAGCAGAGGGAGGAGGGCTCCATGTAGACTTTCCAGCTCAGGAATTCTGTGGTACATACCCTCCAGGTGACTACACTGGGCATACACAGTGCTGAGTGAGAATGGCCAGGCTGCTGGCTCTCTTGTCCCTTAGAGAGTGTGAGCCACCCCTGGTCCAGGCACAGAGGCCTCACTCAGATGGGGTTAGAGGGACAGAGCCTCTGGGATTGGTATGATTTCTGGGAAGCAAGCAGGATGCTGGGGAGCAGGTGGGGAGAGGTAGGGGACGACCAGGCCTGTGGGTACCTTGAGTCTCCGTGTGGAGGTTATGAAACACCCAGCCCCTTTAAAGGGTGCACAGGCCCTCCCCTGGGGGGGGGGGGTGGCTTTCTCCACAAAGGTCCCAGACTTTGGGACTGAGATGACAGTGATGATTTTAGAAGTGGCTCCTGCCTTTGGGACGGGCACTATGCCAGGTTGGGGTCGGGGCGTAGCAAGAGGCGAGCCTGCTATAGGAGAGGGGGCCCGTCGCGGGGTGTGAACAGAGCATGTGCATGTGTGGAGTGTGTGTCTGTGCCTCCCAACTGGGGAGAGGCCTTGAAGCCCTGCATCTGCTTTGGGGGCCCCTTGCAGTGAGAAGTAGGCAAGCCCTGGATTTTGCAGGGTCCTCACGGGGGAGGGTGTCTGTAACCACACGCAGACCCTGGGACGTCTGGGAAAAGGCAGTTCTGTAGGCACATTCACACCAGATCCATTGGACAAAGAGACCGGATATTTTGCTGTTTGATAAACTTCATAAAACAGTGGAGCTGAGTGGTTTTGCTGTTGGCCGAATGGAAGTATTCTAAGAACCCATGCCAAGAAGATAAATAAGACCGTGGCTCCAGGAGAGGAGCTGAAACAAATGTGCAGCGAGAGGTACATCAAAGTAAAACTAGTTCTCCTGACGACTGGGGCTCTGTGTGTGGCGAAGTGTGTGTGTGAACATGTGTGTGTGCACGTGAGTGTGCATGTGAGCATGTGTGTGGCAAAGTGGGTGTGCATGTGAGTGTGTGTGTGCATGTGTGTGTGTGTGTCTGGGGCAAGTGTTGGGCAGACACCAGGCCACATTGAGGGGCCCAGAGATGTACCCTGGGCCGTTGCCAATCCTTCTGCAAGCAGCCCTCTACACACCAGGCCTGCCTGGGATTTAGCTAGGATTAGATCCAGCCCCGCTTAGCACAAAAGAAAACCAACATTAACCCCTGTTGGAGGATTCAGACTCCGTAGTCAGCCAGCTGAGGGGGGGAATTCAAACTGGAATATTTGCACTGAGAGGTCAGGAATCCTTCAGTGACCAGCTCCTGTCTGCCAGCTAAAAGATTTATTCTGCATTGATGACAGGGGGTATAAGCTTGAGTGTGAAAACATCAGCCCTCTCATATTTGGCTCCAAATACTCCAGAGAGTACAGAGGAAATATAGGGACATGGAATAGAACAGAATGTTAGATCTGGATGGGAGCCAAACATCTAGTCCAAAGGTTCTGAAAGTGCAGTGTTCAGGCCAGCAGCAGCAACATTTAGAAACTTGTTAGGAAGGCAAATTGTTGGGCCCTACCCTAGACCTACTAAGACAGAAACTCTTGGGGTGGGGCCCAATAATATTTATTTTCACAAGTTGTTTCCAGGTGATCTTGAGGCACTCTAAAGTTTGAGAGGGGCTCTCAAACAGCAGTGGTTTGCAACTGTAATCCTAGCACACTGGGAGGCCGAGGCAGGAGGATAGCTTGAGGTCAGGAGTTAAAGAGCAGCCTGAGCAAGAGCGAGACCCTGTCTCTACAAAAAATAGAAAAATTAGCCGGGCATGGTGGCACATGCCTGTAGACCTAGCTACTGGGGTGGCTGAGGATCGCTTGAGCCAGGAGTTTGAGGTTGCAGTGAGCTATGAGGACGCCACTGCACTCTAGCTGGGGCAACAGAGTCAGACTCTGTCTCAATGAATGAATGAATGAGTGGATGCCTGGAAAGGGAACTTTTGTCAAGAACACACAGCTGGTTAGGATACAGCCACTTCCCCGCTCACTCATATGGTCTCAGCTATTAATTTTGCAAATAACATGGGGGGATTTTAATAAATTTTTTCTTAGTGGCAATTATGTGTTTATATATTTTCTATTTGTTAATAAGCTATTTAGATCAGTTGTGTCACTGGGGCCCAAACTGTGGAATTATTTGCTATAATATAAAGTTCAGGCTCTGGGAAGTGGACTTGGAGGCTATAAGGTCCCTTTCCAGTCTGGGCCCAAGCCAGGCAGACAAGTCATGCTCCCCTAACTGGCCCCCAAGTCACCCGCACAGTCTTCCCCTGCCCATCCCTGATGCTCTCTTGTTGGGACACCACCAGCCCCATAGTCTCTCTCCGTTCGGATGTTTTGGTCAATAATCCCTCAGTTTGCCGGCCAAGTGAGGGTGGATGTGGAGGGATTAGTTTCACCCACTGGCCTTCGCTGCCATTCTGAGAAGACCTGCCTCTTTCCGGGGCTTGCAGTGGGCCCAGCATGTTTCCAATATTGCATCGGTGGTTTTCCCAACAGAGTAACGCTTTAATGGGGTGGATTTGTTCTCTGTCCAGGAAACATGTGCGCCCTTGTCAGATGCCGGCATTAGAGTGAGTTGCCCTCCACAATGGCCATCTGGCCACCTCTTGGGGCTCCCCTCGCTGGGCTCAGGAGAAGGGCAGTTTCCTAGATCTGGTGGTGTGAGGAGCGAGGGGCCCTCTGAGACTTTTGGGTGAGTAACGCTTCTAAGATAGTATGTTTACATCAGCTCAGATTCCTGGGAAATTCATACAAAAATTCTGTTGTGGTCTGAATTTCCTAGTAAACAGGGAAGAAACCAGTTTGCTATGTCCAGTGCAAACTGAACCTTCCTGAAGAATTTTAAATGCAGATGGGAAGTAGAAAACCCACTCCCGACCGACCAACCAAGGGGGCTGGGGGAGGCAGCCCTTGGTAGGAGAGAGCCTTCCCTGGCCCCTAGCCTTATTAAACCAAGCCCCCACCTTCCTGGGAACTTGATTTTGTTTTCTTGAGCTCAGATTTTTTTCCTGAGCACTGAAATTTCTGAAGCCGGTGGCGTTCCTCACCTTCAGGGAGCTGTGACACCCTGGGATGGTTTGTTCGATTCACCAACATCCTCCTCTGCTTCCCCTGCCCAATCCAGGGGTCTGTAGCCTTCAGTTAAAGAATTAAAGTTTATTTCATTTTGAGCACTTCACAAAGTCCTTGAGATAATTGGAGTGTCCCTGGAGGGTTGCAAAAGCAGGTTAGGAAATCTCAGGTGAAGAGAATGCTGGGCAGTGGGTGATGGAGACAAAGGAGAGGCGAAGAGAGTGGCGAGGGAGAGAGGAGGCTTTTCCTTCCCACTGGGTCTCCCGTTGGGCTTGAGGGTCTGATCAGTCTCGCAGAGATTCCATCCAAAAGTGGTTGGTTCCGTTCTGATGTACAGAGAACAGAGGTGGAAAGAGAAAACATCTCTTCGGTCTCCCCACCTTTCAGCCAATGGCAGCAGCATCTTCGGAAGAGACAGCCTCTGATCCCCAACGTCCTTTTCTCCCTCCACCAAAACCGTATGGAGTTTTAGGGAGACACCTCTTTATGCATTCGAAGTCTGCTGTTTTGAGTTTAGCCGCCAAAAGCTTGCCTTCTGCCCCAGAAGATTTATTTTATTAAGTGGTCCACACCTGAAAGTAATTGAGTCTCCGCGTGGGTGCGGAGGGAGGGCCGAGGCGCGACAGCGGCGCTCTCTGCTCCTCTCGGGCTCTGCGCCCTGCGCCCGCGGCGCTCCCAGTCTCTCTGCCACGCGGCAACCTTGCCCCGCCACCGGCGGCCGGCTTTGCGGAGAGAGGCCCGGGGCTCGTGTAGGGAAGGAGAGAGAGGTATGTGGGGGAGCGGGAGTTAAGCGTGGATGTGGGGAGGGGTTGCGCCCAGCGTCGCCGGGCACCCTCGCGCAGCGGGGCCCAGGACCGGGCGCGCACTGTCGCCAGCCCGCAGGGCTCGTTCGCTGCTCAGGCTCCGGAGTCCCTCACACAATGGGAAGCAGAGAGAGACTGAAATCGGTAGAAAGCATGCAAAGCTTAATGTTAACCTCAAGTCTCTATAAAACCAGATCAAAGGGAACAGGCGCTTGGTTTCTTCCTGAACGGCCGGGGCCTCAGGGTTCAGGGAGCCCGGCAGTCGAGCCCGAGGCCGCCCGGCCGCGGGCGCTCTTCTCTCCAGCCGGGGCCAAGGACTCGGCACCGCAGCCAGGGGCTGGAGTCCGGCGGGGCGCACCAGGGCGGAATGGGCGCAGCGCCGGCGAACTTGGGGCCTGGTAAACTGACAGCAGCCCGCAGGGAGCCGAGCCGAGGACAGCAAGCCAAGGAAACGCGCGCGAGCCGGTGACTGACAGAGTGTCCGACGCGCGGCCCGACGGGCAGCCGAGTGCGGGCTGTTCCAGACCCGCCGCTGCCACTGGCGGCCGCACTCGTCGCACCCGCCGGCGCTGGCGAGCGGGCTGCGGGGCAGCGAAGTGCCGCCTTCGGTCGGTTGTCCGCGCTTCCCTGGGACTCCTGCGGCGCGGGCCCTGCGTGTGCTTTCATTTTCTCCTGCAGTTTTTCAAGTCCACTCTTCGATAAACTTTCGAGGTTTCCCCTTCTCTTCCCAAAACGATTTGTCAAGGCAAATAACTCAAAACGGAGATTTCTAACCCTGCGTGGTCACTTACAACATTCGCGGGACTGAATGAAACTCCCCTAGGTTTCCAGTGAGACGTGAGAATTGGGCTCTTTTTTAAATTAAGAAACCTGCACTCTAACAAAGCCTGCAAGGTTATGACCATGAGAAATGTGAATGCTCACATCTTGAGCATAAATATAGAGAACTTTATTAGTAGCAAAATTATAGTCTCTCTCATCCCATGTAAAAAAGAGTTGTAAATTGCAGACGTTCTCTGCGTGTATCAGTTTTACATCCTGTAGCATTCCACTCCTGGGGACATAAATCTCCATGTCCGCAGAGCCTGCCCATAGGTAAAACCACATGGCTGTTTGGTGTCTGCGTGTGCTGGCGCAGTTACAGTGTGGCGATGGACAGGTCTTGGTGATGGATATTGGGAGAAGGGTCCCTAGAGGAGTGTGCATGGAGGATCCTTTGTGTTTGGACAACTGGGAAAAATACCCAGGATGCACATTGGTAAATAAACTAGCCAAAGAGGACCTTCACCTCATACATCGTCTGAAATTATAGGAAATTCACAAGCAGAATAAAGGTGGAAAAATTAAAGGGAGACCAAGGAAAAAAGGTTATTGCAGAGAGAGAGAGAGAGAGGGAGAGAGAGAGAGAGAGAGAGAGAGAGAGAGAGAGAGAGAGAGAGAAAACACAGCGTAGAGACAGCCACAATGCTGAAAGACACAAAAGGGATGGAAATTCACAAAAACAAATCTAAGAGGGAAATAGAGAAAAAGGAGGTAGAGAGGTGGAATATTGTTAGAAAAAGAAATAAAGAGAGATGGAAGGAGAAGAGAGGCAGATGGAATGAGAAAGAGTAGGTGCAGAAAGATGTAGAAGAGGAATTGAAACAAGAAGGGTGAAGAGGTAAAGACCAAGCCCAGACTGGGGATGGGGTGGGGAGGGGAGGAGAAGATCGATGCCTGGGAAGCTGGGAGCCTCCCCAGGGCCAGGCACCTCCCAGGGCCTCCCTTCTCAGGTTTCCCTGCTAGGAAAATCCGAGGAAGCCTTTGTGGGCGCCGTTTGTTTGCTCCAGACCCAGATCTGATGATGCCGTTGATTTGGTTTTTAAACACTGGGTTTGCAGCCTTCTAGGCTGGGGCAGGGGTCTGCTAACCATCCTTAAACCTGCAGATTGTATTGAATTTCGGCCACTTTGATGGTCCTGTAATGTCTCCCAGTTTTCCAATTTCCAGTCCCCTCCACCCAGCTAGGGGTTGAAAGGGGACTTTAAATACGCCTTTGATAACGTCTCATTGTTACATATTTCCATAACAATTTTCTCTACCAGATCATTATGTTTGATGCAGCCACAGATGTTCCAGGGGAGAAAAAGGGAACCAATCCCCTCTGTCCCAGCCTGCCAGGCTCTGGAAACAGGCATGGGGGGGGGCAAATTCAGGTGCTGCAGATGGATCCTTCTCCAGCATTCTTCTCCTCTTGCTGCCCCTACCTCTGGCTCTTCCTCAGTCACACTTTCTGATTCTTTCTCAGGGCCAGGGGCCACCCTTTGCATGCAGCTCTGACACCACTGGGGCCCCAGATGTCTCTTTTCACCAAAATTTCTCTCTCCTGAATCTCTTTCCATGCTCTCTGCTTGGTGACAGTTTGCAGAGTCGATAAACTGCTCCACACTAATGTTGTAGGAGGTCAAATTGGTTCCAGCTGCCCTCCTGGAGACACAGTGTCCTGAGGAGCATCAGGAGACCTTTCCTTCTTCCTCAAACATTTACTGAACGTCACTGTGGGAAGACACTGAGATAGTTGCCTAAGTCAGTGTCTCCTGCCCTTGAGGGGTGCAGTGTCCACCCTGCTGGGGAAATGAGACACATAGGCAGGGAACCTGAGCAGCAGCCTGAGTGGGTGTCAAGAATGGCCGAGGGAGCAGTAATCAAGCGGCTACCATGTTCAAAGGCAGCAAGATGACTCTGTGGACATATTGAAAAGCTTCATAGGAGAAGCTCTGGATCCTAAAGGACACACAGAGTGAGATTGCATCATGATAGGGAATGTTAGGCACCGTGGTAAGCTGATGGGGCAGAATTTGGGGGCAGAGATGCTTTTTAGTGCCCCCTCCTCTGGTCTGACCTGGGTGGTGGTTAGAGCAAGTTTGTCTCATTCACTACATTTCACCCAACATTTGTTGAAATAGGGCACCAAGCTGGGCATGTGCTGGGACTGGGGCATAGGAAGGGAGGAGACAGTTCCCTGCCTTGCTGGGCACTATTGGTGTAGATCATCTTCTACAAAATTCCAAGGGTCTACTCACGGCCGCTGGGGTGGAGAATGGGGTGGCCAAGCAGGCAGCAGCCAGCCTCCACCTCTGCTGCAGCCAGACTTGGGTTCCATGTGAAGTTTTCCTTTAGAAGAAAAGGGCAGTTCTGCTGCTAAGACAGACAGTAAGAAACTCCCTGGTTCACAGGTGCTTCTGCATTGTGAAAACTGGCCAAGTGAATAATGATCTAAATAATCTGGTCAGGAGCTGAAGACTATGATTAAGCCATGATCCAGTTCTGCATACCTGAGTTTCAATTAACCGCCCCCCCCCCAGGATACCTTCTATGCTTTTCCTGTGCATCTGTGGCCTGTGGATAGAGTGTGCACCAGGTCCTATGCTGCCCTTTCCTCTCTCATGGTCTTCCCACATCCTGCTTTGTTCTCCCAGTCCCCAGCTAGTTGGGAATAGCGGGGTTCCAGCTGTTCCCAGAACACTCAGGGGAGCCATCCTAATGATACCTCAAAGCCAGATGCCCAAAATGGGGTGTCCAGTGGGCTGAGCTCTGCCACAGTCAGAAATCCCATGCTCCTGCTTTTGTTCTATCCCAGGAGTTGCAGTATGATAAAGTGCCACCAGGGTGCAGCACAGAGATATAGGGGCTCCACTCTCTGAGGGCCAGGCTTGATTCTGGTGTCGCCACAGAGAGTGCTGAAAGCCACCTGTAAACACTGCCCTGTGGGGTATCATAAGATGAGCGCATACAACGCCTACCTGCAAGAAGCTTGCAGTCCTCTGGTGCCTTTGGCAATAAAATCCCCTACTCCCTAAGTGGGCATAGGAGTCTGTAGGAGTTGTAGCGAGAAGCCCCAGCCCCTTCCAGCACCTGCCTCACTGTCCCAACCCCCAGCAGCCTCTGCTGTGCTCCATGTGCCTAGCCTCTGCCCAGGGTCCCCAGTGGCTTCTCCAGCTGTAAGGAGCAATGCAAAAGGAGCCTAGGCTTGGTCTGCCTCCCCAAGATGCCCCAGGCACACATGGGGCATATTGACTATTGTGGGCTCCCTGCAGGTGGGACCCCTGAGGAAACAGGATGCTGGAGCCCAAGGCAAAGACCTCTCAGGGGAAGACAAGTCAGCTCCTGTCTCCTTGCTAATCCTGGGGACCACCCTCCCTCAAGCTAGGCTGAGGTCTGCCCACAGGCCTGCCCTGTACCTCCCTCCTGCTCCCAGCTGAGAGGACACGGCAGCACCACTGTGCTGGGGCAGGGACAGTGCCGCTTGGAGACCAGGTGTGTCCTGTGTGCGTGTGCTGGCCATGGTGTGGGAGGGCTGTGAGCATTGACAGGTTATTGAGGGACGCCCCCCTCCAGCCAGCCCTCGGCACCTTAGCTCCTCAACCCAGAGACATGTATTAGTCACCTCCCTGCTCAGGGCCCAGTGCTAGATACTGTGGGAGGCTGGGCAGGGGGTTAGACAATCCCCACTCTTGAGGGAGGACTTCCTGGAAACATGCTCAGAGGCCCCCAGCATGTGGCAGCAGGGGAGGAAGCGTGTCACGTGGCTCTGAAGGATGCACGATCCCCAAGCTCCAAGATAGCAGGGGACATGCCTGTCCTCTCACTGCTGAATTCCCAGAGCCTGGCAGCAGGCTGGCACATAGTAGGTATTTCATTAATATGAATGAATAAGAGAGGGGGAGAAGTAAGAAGTCATTCAAATAAAGTGCTGGGCTGGGCCTGGGACACTGTGGAGGTACAGAGAGGGGGATGGCTGGCTTCAGACAGTCCCCTAGCCAGGGCTGCTCTGAGGGTGACCAACCATCTTGGTTTTAAAACTGGAAGTCCTATGTCCTGGGAAGCCCTTTAGTCCCAGTCAAGCCTGGGTGGTTGGCCACTGTCTCTGCTCCTCCCCTTGGGAAAGGGCCATCCAGGACCCGCCCTCCTCCTCCATCCCTCTTTCTCTTTTTTCCCTGCCCAGCGGGGTCTCCTCTCAGGTCTCCAGGGCCTAGCCCTGCCCCAGCCATGACCCCCCAGCCTGACCTCTGGGGCTGCCCACTTCCCTTTCACTCGGCCACTCCTGATAAGGAGACTAGAAACAGGTTTGCCCTTTCACCTCTGCATATCTCTCCGTGAGCCCGCAGGTCCCCACATCCTGGGTCACATCCTGCAGGCCCTGTGCACCCCTCCCCCAGGTTGCAGCCACCAGTCCAAGGCTTTGGGTGGGAGGAGAGTGTGGGATGAGGGGGCAGCAAGGACCATAGCCCTTGGGAGACAGGCCTGTCCCTGTCCTGGCCGAGGACAGTCCAAGTGCCTGCTCCCAGGACGAGAGAGCTAGCTGGACAGGATGGCTGAGCTGATATCCCTCTGCGGGCTTTTGACTGACATTCTTGATGGAATTGGCCGGATGTTTCTCCTTCACAAGAGACACAGCCTCAGGCAAGACAGCTGTGCCTTTCTCAGCCCAGCTGCAGCTGGAGGTGCTGAGAACCCAGAACCCACACTTCCTACTTTCGGGATAACATCGCTGGGCCAAAAGGTCTCCAGAGAAGAGGTGAGGGGGCTTCTACAGGGTCCCAGAGGGACAGCAGGACCAGGGTCTGATTACCTCCTGCCTTCGTTCCTCCTGAGCTCCGTTCTCTGCTTGGGTCTGTGGCACTGTCATCTGACTCCAGGCAACGCTGTCTGTGGACCACCTAAGACTCAGCGCTCAGGGTCAGCCCTGGGCCAGGCACTGCTCTAGGCACTGAGTCATGCCAAAACCCGCTCCTTATTTTTGAGGGGTGCACCATCTAGGGAAGTTCTGCTGTCCAGAACTTCCATCTTCTTGAGCTAGAAGAGTGAGCTTGATGTAGCTGTTATTTAAAAGGGTACATTGTGATCTTCACTGATTCAGAAGCCATTTTATGAATTTTCAGAATTTTGGGGGATATCATTTGTAACAACATCAATTTTGTGGCCTTGAGACAGTAAGAATTATATATCGCAGAATTTCTCCCTTTGGTTGAAATCCCTTCACAGCAAGTCCCAGAATGATGTGTGGGACGGGAAGTTATCCATCTGTGGCCTGCAGGGGGCAGTGAAGGGAAGGGGGATGTTCCCACCCTTGATCTTGGGGTTGTTTGGGTGATTATAAACTGTGTGTGTGAACTTGAGGCTCAGGGCTCATATTTTTGTTTCTGTATCTTTTTAGAGCCATGTTTTTCAGACTTTAATCACTTGAGTAGAATCCTGGTGATTTTGGCCACATCTGAGTGCCACTTGTACCATTAACATTTTTTTTTAGCTCACCGTACACACATACACATATACACACACACACACATGCACACGAATATCTTTTAAAAGGAAATTTTACATCCTTACTATAAATGGAACACTAGTAGCACTTGTTATAAACAGAGTAGCTATAAAAATAAATAAAAGGAAAACTTAGCAATGTTATTCTGTTGTAGTTAGAGTTGCCTGTGGAAGGCTTTGAGTCTCAGGTTTGCTTTCTTTTCTTAAATAGGAACATTAGCAAGTGTTACAGGGGTGTTCACCTCACCTCGACATTTGTCATATCTTTGGTGACCAGAGGCAGCTGTTATTGAAAGGACACATTGTAATCAGATAGGAAAGAGAATACACAGTGATTTCCTCACTCTGCGTCCAGGGTGCCAACTAGGTTATCTCAAGTTCTGCCCAGGAGCACGGAGTGGTTCCCGGGGCTTGTCCAGGAGGAGCTTTCCCTGGCCACTACCTGCGGTGTCCCTGTCCGCCGACTCCTGCCTGCACCCTCCCCAGAGCGCCCTGCCATCCGACAGCTGCGCCACTGCAGCCGCGTTCTTCAGCCCACGGGGACGACCTGTGGAGTTGCAGGAGATTGAGGTGTTGATGCAGCCCAGGATATCCCAGTTTTAATGAGACAACCCTAGAAGGATCCACTTTCCTCAGTGGAGCTACAGGGAATTTTCCCAACTGATTGTGAGACAACTGCAAGCACAAGAACAAGCAGGGCATTTGAGCTACACTTGCGCTGCCGACAATTCCTAAGTGACGTTCTCAGTTCTGCACACTCCCTTAAGTTCCGTCTACACTTGTATGTCCGGCTGTCTGTGTGTCCTCTGCACCTGCAGGCCAGATGGGCTGTCACACTTCCCTGTCCAAGCAAAGCGGAACCCTTCCCCACGCACACCTGCCGCTTGCCCAGGTCCCGTCCCAGGTAAAAGCCACTCTCCGTCGCTCAGGCCATGCAGCCCATGTGGCCCCTTTCTTGTCTTCACACTCCAGATCCAGTCCATCCATCTGTCCTGTTGATCCCACCTTCTAGGCATATCCAGAATCCACTGACCTCTGCCACCCTCCTGGTTCACACCCCCACTATGTCTGTCTTGCCTGTACTACCCCAAATTCCTCCTAGTGGTGTCCTGCTCCTCCACACTCTCTACACACCAAAGCCAGGGGGATCTTTTGAAGATTTAAATTTTATTGTGTCACCCCTTGGCTTAAAATCCCACCTTCGCTTCTCATGACAGTCAGAACAAAATTCAAACTCCTTCCACGTCTGGACCTTGCCTGCCCATCCTTCCTGTCTGCGTGTGCCCGCCAGGACGGCTTCTTTCTGTGGCCCCAACGCTCTGTCCTACCTCAGGGCCTTTGCCCTGGCCGGGGCCTCTGCCTGAAGCCCCCACTCAGGTCTCACCCTCCTCAGAGGGCTGTCCTGACCACCCTGAGACACGAGATCACGCCTTTCCATTCGTATTCTAACCCCTACCCAGCTTTGCTTTTCTTCAGAGCACTTGTCGTTATTGACATTGTCTGAGAAAGTCTTTATTTCTTCTTCCATTTTGAAGGTTAATTTCGCAGCTACAGAATTCTCGGTCAGTGGGTGTTTTTCCTCTCAACACTTTACATCTTTCACTCCACTCTCACCTTGCTTGCATGATGTCCAAAGAGAAGTCTGATGTTATTATTATTATTGTTACTCTGAAGGTAAAGCATTTTTCTCTATGACTTTTTTCAAGATTTGTCCTTTGTCTTGATTTTCTGCAGTTTGAATATTAATATTATACACTTAAGTGTTTGCTATTTATGCTGCTAAATGTTCTTTGCTGATACTGTATTATATATTTATTTGTTTATTTGTATACTGACTGTCGTGAGAATATAAATGCATGAGAGCAGGGACTTCATCTAATTCCCACTGTCTGGAACAATCTTTGAAGTTAATGGCATTTGGTAAGTATTATATTTGTTGAATAATGACTGAATAATCAAATATAGACCCTCTGAATAAGGTTTGTATAAGAAAGTAATGTAATTCATACTATAAAATTTTTCTATTTTATTTTCTTTATTTGGAGTTATTTAATCTACAGTTATATATCAGTATCAAATTGTCAGCTTGACTTGGTTGGAGTAATATTAGTAGTAATGACTAACCACTTGCTGAGTAATTACTACCTGCTAACCATTGTTCGATGGGTTTTATATGTGTTAACTCATTTACTCCTCACAAGAACTCTAGTCCATGAGCTTAGTGTCTGACTTCTGCCTCTATTTACGTTTTCATTGAGGTGAATCTTACAGAAGCAAAGTGCACTAATCCCAAGTGCACAGCTCCAGGAATTTCTGTGTACATCGCACCTGTGTGACTATCTTCCAGACCTGGAGCTGAACTGGACGAGCGTACCCTGGGCCTCATGGGTCCCTTTCAATCAGTTCCCCCAAATCGACCCCTAGTCTAACTCCTATCACGATTGATTGATATCGGGAAGGACTGTCTTTTATTTAATCCTCTCTGTTTCTTAAAAAAAAAGTGCTAAAACGCCTTTCTTTTGCCTGTCCTTTAATGCCCTTGCTTGATTAAATGAAAAATAAGAAAATTAAAGTATAATTTCATGGTCTGTTAATACCAAATTTAGGAACCAGCAATTTAGAGCCCTCACCCCTGTCCTGCCCAGCTCTGGATGCCTTCCTGAGTCTTCTAGATTGAGGGAGAGATGGGCAGTTTGGGGACAATCTTGCACGTTTGTCGTAGTGCTAGGCCCGAGGCAGGTATTTAGAATACCTGATGGATGGATGGATTGATTGATCATTTGTAGTAGATGGTGCATCCCTGCCCTTGAGGAGTTCCTGGAGATTGGGCTTCCTTTGTCTGGGGAGGAGGCACCAAGCTGCCAGCTGCTGAGGTCAGATGCCCCCAGCTGCCAGCCTGGTGCCAGAAACTGTCCATCACTTCTGGGGGTCTCTGGCTGGATTCCCACTGCCCCCAGCCCATACTAACCCAAGTGCTAACCTCCTCCTGCAGCCCTGTGTCCATCACCATCTCCACCCTGGGCCCCTTCCCACACTCCACTAGGCCTGCCTCTACCTCCTGCCTTCCTCTTTCTCCTGCCTGGGGCTAGGCCAGGCCAGTCCAAGTTCAAAGCTACAGAGGTGACACAGTCCAGGAATGAGGGCTTTCATCTGAGTGGAGGGGTGCAGTTCAGAGAGGAGACATTTCTTTGCAAGCAGATTGGGCCCACCCTCCTATAAGTATTGCCGTTGACAGCCCAGAGTGCTCTGTGGCCCTAATCGTTCCATCCCAGCAGCCCCAGCACGCACACACACTTTCCAGCGAGAACCGAGCCCGGGCACTAATAGTTGGAGGATCTTAATTCCCAGTCTGAGGATCTCTCCTCACTTCCTGCTACTTATTCTGCCCCTTTCCCCTCTCCAGTTTCTCCTCAAGGCTTTGAAATACTCAGAAGCACCAGCGAGCCAAGTCTTGTGTTTAGCAGAGAAGAGAGAGGCAGCAGGGAAGTACAGACACGGTGAGGATGCAGAGCAGGCTGCCAGGCCCGGCAAGACAGAGCCAGGCCGGGAAAGTCACTATCCCTCCCCAGCTTAAAGCTTCCGGGGGACCTTTAAGTGTACACATGGGCTGGCAAGGGTGGGGCAGCCCTGGCTTTGCTCCCAGAGGATGCTGAGGGGCAAATCTGTGCAACTTTGGGTCCAAAGGATGCAGGGGAGTCCTGAGCCCGTCAGAGAGTGCTGCCCCTTCTCCATCTCCATCTCACCCCATGCAGCCAAGCTGGCCACGAGCTCCAAGGTTCCCCAGCTGGGCAGGACCAGGATGGAGACTCAGGGGCCCAGCCCAGGATGGCCAGGATCCCCCTCCGACATACAGCTGTCACCCCTATTCCAACCCTGTCTAGCACCCGCTCAGAACTTCACAAGCTCAGACTTCACAATCCCTGGCCTCCCCATTCCTGGGGCCCTTCCCCAGGTGTCAGCAGCAATTTCCTCGCAGGCCTGGTGACAGGAGCCTGAGCCAGCCCAGGGGAAACCCAACGCCATGGTGTCAGCGGCGGGTGTCCCTTGGTGCCTGGGGAATGGGGCTGAGACTGTGCAGAGCTAAGCAGCCTGGGGGGATGGGAGGGTAAGGACGGCCACTGCCCTCCTCCATGCCTCCCCTGCCCCTTCCTGCTGTGTGGAGGCTGCTGGGCCCAAGCACCCTGTCAAAGATACCTCTTTCCTGTTTCATAACTGGACGAAGGCTGGCAAGAATCCCCCACACCTGGGAGACGGTGCCTGGGGCGGTGCCCTGCTCTGGACAGTCACATTCTTTCCTCCCCACAGTGGTGTGGGAGTGACCTTGGCCCTTCCCCTCCCCATTCTGGCCTAGTGCCAGCATTTAGGGAAACACCTTCATCCCACGGATGGCCGACAGCTCACACCTTCTGCTGCTGGTTTTACGCTTTTGCTGGATCTGTGCATTGATCCACCTTCTCTGTCAGCCAGCATGGCCCTGGAGGAGGCCTGGGTCCCCTCTGTCCTCTGTATCCCCGTCAGGGTCAGCGGGGCTACTTTCCCGGGACTGTTCCTTGAGGGTGTTGACTGGTCACATTCACGTGCCATCCGCCTCCACACCCAGCGCTTTCTTTCGTTTTGCATCAGAATGTGCCTCTGTACCTAGAGCTGTGCTAAATACTGGACACAGTCTCTGTTCTCAGAGGAACTATAACGTAGCGGGAGAATCAGACTGGAAAACATGCACGATAGAGTGACAGAGAGGCTGCAGTGGGGAACACGCTGGCTTTGGGGCCCAGCATTCACCCTGGAATATTGTGAGCTTCCGGCACACAACGGTGTGCCCAGAATGAAATATTTTATTTAGTCTACTTGCCTCTTAACAGACTTGGATGCAGTAAATATATATGAATACATATATTCTAAGTTCAAATTTTTTTAGCACCAGCATAATCACCATTTTCCTGGATAATGTACATGTCCCCCACCCTTGGCACAGAGCAGGGGCTGAGTCAAGGTTTGCTGCGTTGGGTTGGGTTGATTTCCCTACGGGGGTTGCGATGACTCATGGTTGGAGGAGATGCCCTGAGAAACGAGACTGGTCCCAGCCTGGAGGGCCTGGGAGATGCATCCAGAGGCTTGGGACATGGGCAAGTGGCCATTGTTTGGTCTGGGCCTAAGTCCTGGTCAATGTCAAGTTAGCTCTTTTCTCATGGTTTGCAGACCCTTTGTGTAGTCATTGTTGCTGTTAGAGCTTCTCCTGCACAGACTAGCTGAACAAGTGCATCCCTCGTTCCCTTCTTTAAGAAGCCTCTGCCTGGGGCATAGCTGTGTGCTCGCTGCTTGACACGGGCCCAGTCCCTGTTTTCCGGGAGCTCAGAGTCACTCTTCCTAGAGCTGTGGAATGTTGCTGCTGAGATTCATCTCAGAGGTCACCACATAGTCCTGTCTTCTCCTTTTCCAGAAGAGAAAACTGAGGCTGAACATGCTGTGATTTGCTTAGGCTTGCCCAGCCATTTGAGGTTCTAGACTCCAGATCTCCCATTCCAAGTCCCTGCAGACCCCAGCTATGCTATTGCCCAGGAATGTCATTTTTCTCCCAGCCTCTTGCCCTGCCAGGCCTTTGTTCCCTCAGCCTGGCCCTGACATTTATTAAGTACTTGTAGCATGCAGAGCGCTGGACTTTGCCTCAGGCAAGAATGTCTCCAAATAAAATAATGTAGTTGTTCTTAGACTTGAGGATTTTATGGACCAATTAAAAATTTTTAATTGAAGGATGGATATAGGCTTCATAGTTTTTATTTTGCCAAGAATATACTTTTTAGAAGTCCTACTTTCATCATGTTGTGTAACAAGAAAACATTTTAAATCAGAAAAGGGATGATATCATTTCAAGTTTTTAAACTAAAATGTAGCCCTATAAAAGAATTCATTACTTATTTTTCTCTTTCACCTCAGACTGGTAAAAGCATTGTCAGGGACCCAAACCCTTCTGTGGGCCTGAATTAGAACACCCAGCTCCGTCCCAAGAAGCCCATGCTCTGGTCTAGGCGGGGAGGGGCTGGCTCAGACCCCAGCTGCCACCACACAGTCCCCTCCGGGAAAGGGCTGCCCAGAATGTCGCAGTCAAGTCGGAGCATAGTGTAGCCCATCTGGGCCCTTCTGGTGCCTGGCCATGGGAACGGAGGGTTCTGGGAGGGGCCCCTGGGAGCTCTGCCCTCAGTTGTCTGACATCATTGCTTCCATCGGGATGCTTTGACCTGTGTGCTGGCCCAAGGCTGTTCGACCCTGGGGGTTGAGGCACTGGCCAGATATCCTGAGCCTTGGGCAGTCGTGCCAGCTTCTCTCACTGGCTGTGTGACCTTGGACCAGTCCCTGAACCTCTCTGGGCCCCTTTTCTTGGTTCACTGAGCTAATGTGAGCATAGTCACTAATGTGGCAAGTGTACAGTTGTATGGCCACAGGGGCTTATTTTTAAGAAGTTGCTAAATGTCGTAGGATCCCAGAACACTTAGCTTGTGTCCCGTTGATCCATCTTACAGGTGAAGAGACCAAGACCTAGAGAGGGGAAGTGGCTTCTGAGGCCACACAGCAAGCTGGCAGCCCAGGTTCCTTGCTCCCATGTCAGAGCCCTTCCTGCACGCCCCATGGCCTCCAGGCCTTCATCCAGCCTGACATCTACCTAGCCTCTTGCCCCTCCAGGCCTTTGTTCCACCAACCTCCCACTTTCCACTGGTTTCTGCAAGTTCACCTTAATGACAGCACCTGCCCCTCAGGTGCTGGAACCTCTAGGCACAAATCTTGAGAGCAGACACCATTGCTCGGGCCTGTGGCAGCCCCTGTCTCACTCAGGCACTGTGGGCAGCTCTGACTCTCGGGAAACCTTGTGTCTTCTCCCCGTCCTTCCCATCCTTTTCATCCTCCCTCCACGCTGCCCAGGTCCTCTCCCCCTCAGCCTTATCTGTCCCGGGATCTGACCTGCAGATGCACTCACTGCTCTGCATGCTCCTGACCCCGGGATGGCATCCCCGCCCAGCCTGCCTGCCCTGGGGCCAGCTCCGGCCCCTTCTCCTTGCCTTTAAAAGCCCCCATGTCTTGAAACTGATTAAAACAAACACAGCTCATATTTTTGTTCTTAATCCAATTCTGTGCTGGGCTAGGGTCGGAGAGGGAGGATAGGATGACAGAAACACATTCCTCACTATGCCAGGGGGAGAGGCAGGACCAGGTACCCGCCAGGAAGTCCCCAGTGGCTGGGGAGGCTGTGGTCCACGTGGGGTGCTGGCAGACAGTGGTGGATGGCCCCTCCCTGGCAGGGCTCAGCTGCTGCTCCCAGGGAGCGTGAGGGGAGCAGCGGGGTCAGACGTTCTCCAGGGCCTTCCCAGAAGGGGAGGTGACGGGCCCTTCCGGGAGCAGCCAGCTGGGGGCGAGGGTGCCCAATAGAGGCCTTCATTCTCTCCAGTCTGGGAAGAAGACAAGATCCTCTTGTCTCAGGCGACCCCTTCCCGTGACATCCTTTCTCAACACTTGGCCTTGGAGTTCCTCGGGACACATAGACCCCGATACGTGCCATGGATGCCTTCTCATCCCATAGGCGAGGCTCACAGGCCTCTGAGAACCACCCTGAACTGCCAGGGAAGGGACCGCCTGCCATCCAGTATAGGGGACGAGAGAGAAAGTCCAGAGATGGAGCACACGGGTTTGAATCTTATTCTGCCCTTACCAGTTGTATGAATATGGGCACGTTATTTAATCTCTTTGCACCTCAGTTGCACCATCTGTAAAATGGGGGCAATATTAGAACCTACCTCATAGGACTGCGTGAAGAAGTGTGCTCTTCCAACGCAAGCACTAAGGACTGTATGTGCCACTGTACTCTGCTATACTGAATATGCTATCTAAAAATACCCCAAACACAAAAGTACCTAACACTGTGCGTGGCAGGTGTTCATTGGATCTTAAAATTGTGTGATTTCATTGCTAAATGAGACCTTCAGAGACAGTCTTGTCCAAGAGAAGAGGGAAGAAGGTAGGTAGAACAAATAAAAAGATGCAAAGGAAAAAAGAGAAAAAGAAAAGGTGAAAACAAAATAGAATGGTCCAGAGGAGAATAGGAATGAGCCTAAAGAATCTGAAAAAGGAAGAAGGAGGAGGAGAAGGAAAAACTGCCAGAAGGAAGGGAGGGAGGGAGGGAGGGAGAAAGGGAGGAGAGGAAAGCAAGCTAGATAAGAGACTCCAGAGGGAGGAGGTAGTGGGGGAGGATGGAAGGGGCCCAAAGACAGGGGATTGCTTGCGAGAGGCCTCGGCATCCACCTTGGGGGTCTGCAGGGCTAGGATTTCTTCCCTGTACACCTGAACGGCCTCACGTCGTGCCCCTACCCCCACGCTCCACCCTCCACCCTCCACCATGCCCTGTTTTCAGAGTCAAGATCCCTGCAATCTGGACCAGCTGGGATCAGAGGACCAGGTAGGGGAACATTCTCCTGGGCTGTAGGTTTATAATAGGTTTATAGTCTTTCAGGGCTAAAAAAAAATCTTAGAGATCCATTATTTGAATCCTAGTGTAGACAGCTAACCTGCCTGGCTGCCTCCAGAATGGCCCGAGTACCTCTTAAGACAGGGCCTCACTACCCCTTCAGAGGTGTTTACCAGGCCCCTTCCAAGACTGACCTATAGCTTCTGTGGCTGCAGATCAGTCAATTGATAAACGTCAATTTTATGAGTACAGAGGGCAAATCAGAGAGGGACCCCAGCAGACGCCTGGGCCCGCGGCGGGTACATGCGTGCTCAGCCTGTGCGTGCCTGGTTGTCATTGCCACCCAGGTCCCAGGGGGCTCTCGTCCTCCTTCCATGCCCCTTGGTCACTTGGCTTGGACTGTGACAGTTCCTCACACCACAGCTAGAAACCAAGATGCATCCATAGGTCAGGGGAAAGGGGACTGGAGATGGCCTGTAAAAATCTTGCCCCCCCCCCTAAATACAGAGAGGGCCTTTGAAAGCCCAGAGCACTTTTATGTGCTAGTTAAAGGGCCTTCCTGTTGTGTCACCAGGATTTATAGGGAGGTGGGTGGGGACACGGGGGTGGGGGTGGGGCCGGGGATGGGACGCCAAGTGTAGCCCCGTCTACTGACACACACCCCTCCCCAGGCTTTTGGAGCTGTCACCCTCTGGGTTCCAGAGAAGGGAGGAAAGGAGGGCTTAGCCACTTCTTGGCTGTCACACTCCATTCACTGAGCAGGGACTGTAAGGCTCCTCCTTGATGCTGTGAGATCCTGAACCACCCCAGGGGGGCAGTGCCGATGCAGCTCTGGGGAGGGAGGCCCCCAGACAAAGGCACTCTCAGGAGGCAGGGGCCAGGCTGCCGATTTGCACATTAGGTGTGCAGGATGGGACAAGCCAACAGGCTTCCTTAGGAGACGCTGTCCCCCAGCCGGTCTTGCCCAAGCCCTGTGTCTGCTGCCAGCACCAAGGGATGGGGGGGGGGGCAGCGAGCGAGGTGTCTGCTCATCTCCGCTCTGTGAGTCGGGGATGCCCACCCATCCACCTGCCTCCCTGTGACACCCAGTAGGAATGTGATGGTCACACATTTAAACTTAAAAGCAGCCCCACCCGATCAATGTGTTGTTCCAGCCCACTTTCCCTTGGGGAATTATGCACCATGTTGGTGACTTTTCTCTCTGGGAGAGGTGGACTCAGCAAGTCGGAGCTGAGAAAGACCTTCCTTGACCAGTGTGGAGGGAGGGAGTTCGCTCTCCTGAGGCACCCTGTGCTTGCACCCCAACGGGGCCGGCACGGCATCACTTAGACCCCTGGCTTCTCCCTCTAGACTCTGAGCTCAGTGCCAGTGTTCCCTGCCACCCCTGGAGCCAGGCGTCCTGCCGGGCGATTCGTGACCTGGTCCCCTTTCATCCTCCCTCCGCCTGCTTGGGAGGTGCCAGTGTTGTCCCCGTTTTATGGTTCAGGATGGAGAGAGCTAGCATTTGCCGGCGGCCCCTTCTCCTTTATCCTGTCCTTTCAGGAAACGGTACGTGCATTCTCTCCTTTCATCCTCCTGGCTTCCCCAGTGGGCAATACCCACTCCAATTTATAAATGAGGAAATGGAGGCCCATGGGAGTTCAGTAACTGGGGCAAGTTCCAGCCGGGTGGTGCCCAGCCCAGCACTCTTTCCCTGTCCCTTCCTTTCATCTGAGCCGAAGGTCTCTTGATCGCCTCGTTCTGGGATGCCAGGACTCGGAGAAAATCGCTGCTCTTGGCTGGTGGCAGAGGCACCTCGGCCTTTGCCTCTCAGGCTCGACCTGTCCCTGTCTGTCTCAGCGGCGCTTCCCCTGGGCTGTGGGCTCCAGCCGGCCTCTTCCCGGTTTGCCTCATCCTCTTGGTGACGCCCCCATCCCTTCCCGGGAGCAGAAACCGGAACCACAGGCCGCCTCCTAGGCCTGGGGCCCTAGGGCTCTGTGTCCAGGCAGGGGGACTTCTGGTTAACCTCACGGTGACCCCTGTCCCCTGCCTGCTGGCCTGAGGTGCCCACCGAGGCCTCAGGTCTCTGGCATTCTTCCCTGACGCTGCAATTCCCCTCCGCGCCTCTGTGACCCTATTGAGTTTCCCCAGGTCCAGCCAACCAAACACTGCCATATGGGGGAGAGTTACATTTCCTGTATATGTGTCAAAATATCTGAGCGGATGTGAAATAGATCAGACATGTATAAAAATAAACTTTTACAGGGTGACTGACTACTCCCCTCCAGGGAGTACTAGCGATTCACTCTTCATCTGGGGCCCAGAAACTTGGCTGGGGCCTTGGGGACCACTCCTCATGCTTGGCTCCCTGCAGCCATCCTGTCTCACTTCCTTGGGCTTGGGGCCAGCTCCTCTCTGGGAAGGCATGTTCCCTAGAGGTCCGTGGGCATGGAAACCCCTCCCCGGTAAGCCTGGAATTAGCAAGTCACCTCTCTGGGCCCAAGTCTCTTGATGTGGGTGGTAGGGCTTGCTCTTTCATCTCCCCTTTCTCTCTGATAATCCACAACTCTACAATCCAGGGGCCCCCCATGTAGGCTACAGTGGGACCACCTGATCACCTCTTTTGTTGATCAGAGCATGATGATTACATCTCAGTTGGCCTTTTCCTATTGTGTTAGTGTGAGCCCTGGTGGACAGGAGGGCAGGAGTCTTTCTGACAAGGCACCCCTGCCTGAGTTTACTACAAAGGCTTGTCAAGGTCATCTGCTTATCAAGGTCATCTTGTCCATCCCCCTGTTTGCAGCTACCTCTGCATGTGACCTGGTTCAATTAAACAGGGCTTGTTCCCTTCATTCTTAATGGTTTGCAGGAAGCAGCATCTTAAGCCTCATACCAAAAATTTCTCCCTAAATGTAATTCTAAATCCTTCCACACTCAGATTCCACCCTCGCAGAGAGGTCGAGGAGGGATCAGATATAAGTGGCAGCTTATAGAATGTGCATTGTAGTTTTGGACAGTCTGGAAATTCCTGCATCAACCACTCTGTGACCCTGAAGCTTGGACAGAAGACCGCATCTGCCAACCCATGTGATTCCTACCAGATGCCATTCTAGGGCCATTGGTTCCTGTCTGGCAAAGAACTCAGCCTGGTGTTAACATCTGCCTTTGCCCAGCCAAGGGGCCAGAGGGTCCCAGGGCTGAAATCAATGCCTGGCACCCACGCTTAGTCAGTACCCAGAGGCTAGGGGCTCATTTCCATTTCCTCACAGCCATCCAGACTGGAGGGTCCTCCTCCTTCTCAACTGGGCTACCAGCAGGCAGGGAGGGAGCCCAGGGTCACCTCACATGCCTCTCACACCCTGCTTCCTGGCCTCAGGGCTTTCACTGCAGATGCACCACTCCCAACAGAGACTGGCATCCGACGGGCAGCTGCCATCCTGCCAGGAAGCTGGTGTGCAGAGCTTGGGCTCCGGGTCTGGCCCTCAGCCTCGCATCGCCTGGCACCTGCCCACGGCCTCCCAGGCCTCTTTTGAGCACCTTGTGTCCAGGCAAATGTCAGCAGTTACTGAATCTGAGGCCCAGGGTTGTGCTGTGTGGGAGGACACAAGTGTGTTCAGGGGGTCACAAGGAGGCGGTATTTTGGAGAGGCCAAAGGAGAGGCAGGGCTGACAGCTGGTTCTCTCAACTCTCTCTAGTTCTCTCCAGGGCAAAGGCTCTAATGCCATTCTTGCCAGCTCCTGGCACTCTCAAGTCTTGTCCCAGATACTCTATATTCCCCACCTTACCATGAGCCCTGTTCCTTCCCAGACACTTAATCCTTAATCAGGTTCCTTGTCAGTGAAAGTAATGGGGTGGCTTGTCATGAGTCCTAGGAGCATGTAGTATTGGATAGATGTGATGTTTAAAAGGTATCAGTCCAGTGTGATAGTCTTGTAGCTGAGGAGGCACTGCAAGACAGAAGTTCACATTGGTGACCCCCGGGATGGCCGTCAGCTAGGATTTCAGGCTCCTGGTCCGCAGCTAGTTATTTGGGTTTCAATACCGAGAATGACTCAATGGAAGTAGTTCTGATAGTCTACTGTGGAGCCTAAGGCAGCCCCTGATCGGGCCCAAGTTTTTTCCATTGGTTGATATGGTCCATGCTGCTCCTCGGAACATCCAATCAGCTGTTGGTTGGATTTAAATGTTCTCCCTCTTGCTTTTGGCTCCAGCCTCTTCTAAAGGCTGGCTGCATGTTGTTAGTGCTACCAGCTGGAAGAGTAGGAAGTCACATACCAAAACCCTAACCCTAGCCCAACATGCCACCTGCCGATCCTTGGGGTTAACTAAGCCCACGTTAAATCCAAGTTTACTGGCTCCCTTGTTCAGCTGCAATCCAGTGTCTCTTCCCCTGATAAAGGTCTATCTCATGGGTAGTTTAGTCTCCCCAGGTCCAGTCTTGATCTGTCCCCAGATTTCTTCCCCCTTTTCCCTCTGGCTCTTCATTTTGGTCTCAGTATTTCTCAGTATTCTTGGGGCAAAGGTCATGCAGCTTGTGACATTTCCTCTTCCTGGGCAGGAGCCTGCCTTTCCTCAACTGACAGAAGGGGTCTTGTGGGCCAGAATCTTACTCACCTGTCCTCTGGTGCCCCACCTGCCAAGTCTGATGCTAGTTTGAGCACTACCTCTTGTTCATGGTAGGTCTTTGGAGCAGAGGCAACTCCCAGGGTCTCATGCACACGCCCAGCACCCATGTGGTGTGTAAGGAATGTCTGTGGAATGCAATCGTGTATGCATGGATGAGACCCTGGGCCCTGGGGATCTCAGCCTGCCCCTTGTCACCAGTGCTCACCAATGGCCCCTTCCTCGAGGAGAGGTCTTGCTGAATCCCAGTCCCTGAGGGTTTATAATGTCACTACTCTAACATTCAGAATACATTTAGTATGTTTAAACGTATGTCACAGTACTACAGCTACAGGCTGAAGCAGAGTATTTATTTTTCACCTGAAATCACATGTCCCAGAGTGCACATGGGCCCAGGAGACACCCCTGTGTTGGTCATGGTTGAAGCACCCACCCGAGATGATGGGCCACCAGCCACACTTGGGCAGCGTTGCCTTCAGGGCACACCAGGCAAGGCACAGAGAGGGGAAGGAACACGGTCTTGGCAGTGTAGCATTGGGTGGGGCCTGGTGTTCCCGTGGCCCTGGCGAAGCTCAGAGACAGTGTGGGAAAGAAAGCCCTCTGCTAGTCCCAGCTTAGGGTGTCAGGACGTGTGTGTGTGTAAGAGAGAGTGAGCAGTAGCTGTGGGCCGCTCCTGGGGCCGCCTGGGCCTGTCACTGCAGGGCAGTGGAGAGTGCTCCAGAAGGGACTCTTATGTGAAGGCGATGGCCCTGCCTGTTTCCTCGCTGCCTCACCCCTCACTCCTGCGCTGCCTCCACTACCCGAGTCCCACACACTGCCACACAGGCTTGCGGGCTGGGCCCTCAGCCACGGAGTCCCTTCCCAGGGGCAGCTCCTGGTCACCCTCCAAGTCCACCCCAGCTCCCTCCCTGGTGAAGCCCTGAGGTCAGGCCGCCTCCTGTTAGAGTCAGGAGTTCCTTTGCCTCCACAGTGAAGTTCATGCACGGTGCTGAAATGGCAGTTTGTGTCCCTCCCACAGGGACATGTCTCACTAGCCTCTGTTCCTGCCTCAGTACCCGGCAC
The DNA here is from genome assembly GCF_040939455.1 of Microcebus murinus. NCBI lineage: Eukaryota > Metazoa > Chordata > Mammalia > Primates > Cheirogaleidae > Microcebus > Microcebus murinus. The sequence goes on from NC_134105.1 coordinate 88,916,323, forward strand.
AGCACCCAGCTCAGGTGGGCACTGATGTCTGCCTGGAGCATGACAACCATCAGGAGGGTCGGGCAGGGGACAACTGGCAGTCTGCAGGAGGAGGGGCTGCCCCAGGGTCCAGTCCTGTGTGCCAGGCCCCAGGCCTGCTTGGTTGGCATCAGCTGCTGCAGCTGGCCGGGGAGGCCACCAGTGACATCTAGTGGTCACAGCGGGCTGCAGCCCCACGTTTTCCAGAAGGTGTGAGTCCTGTGGCAGCTCTGGGGTCCAGCTTCTAAGCCGCCCACAGCCAGTGTCTGACTTCTCCAGGACCCTAGGACGGCAGCATAGGCCAGGACATAGGTTGTCTAGTGCAGGGACCGGAGCCTGTCAGATGCTGGGCTACCCACTGTCAGCAAGGGCAGGGCTGGACTGTCCCTGGCACCACCTGGGCTCCTGGGCCCCTAGGAGATCTGCTGCCCTCCTCTTGCTCCAGCCCCTCAGCCCTGCAGGCCCCAAGCTTGGGCTCGCCAGCCTCAGCTTCAGCCTCAGCCTTAGCCTCAGCTCCCAAGACCTGCGGAGGGTGAGATTTAGGGTCCCCATTGGAGCAGCCACAGACCCATTTTGGTGCAGCTGCTGAGATAGCCAGTGCCAGCCGGTGGACGAGGGGCAGGGAGGGGCCTCGGTTACTTACCAAACTCCTACTGTGTGCCAGGCACTGTGGAGGGCAGCCCAGGGTCAGGGGCCACCTAGACAGCCACCTATCCTATCCTGAGCTAGGCCTGACAGGGGACAGAGCAGGCTGAGAGACCCCCTCCTCAGAGGGACAAGGGGTTCCCTGGAAACAGCAGCAGGTGGTGGCACAGGCTGAGTGAGGTCTCCAGCAGCACGGGGCTGGGGGGCCTGAGGGCAGCCCTTGCCCCTGGGCTGTGTCTGGGGACCTGCCAGTCTCCTCGAGGCCCCTGCAGAGTGCAGGCACACTGTGAGTGCTCAAGACACATGGTGGAATGGTGGGCTGCGTGGGGTGGGGGTGCAGGGTGTGCCGGGGACCACAGCTTCAGGCTCTCAACCCCTCTGTCCACGAACAGCTTCCAGACTCCAGGAGCTGTTCCAGCCTGCGAGGAGAGGAGAACAGGGACGGTTCTTAGAAGGGGGGCCTGCAGAGGTGTCGCCTGTACTTGGTTTGCATTAACTGCCCCTTCCCACTCCTGCTTCCCCCTTCCCTTCCTTTCCACCCTCTCCCCAGCTCTGTCCCACTGTCCTGCCCCTTTTCTTTTGTCCCCTTTCCTGTCTACCCTCTGCAGTCCTCCCTTTCCGAGCCCTTCCTGTGCTCAGCATTCTTACTCTGCCGCTGTTTCTCTGTCTCGCTCCCTTCTCTCTGTCTCTCCCAGGTTCTGCCCCACCCCTGGCACCTCCCCTGGAGGGCCAGCCTGACGTCATTAAAGTGCAATAATCTGATCACTCGAGGGGGGAGTGAGGGGGCCAGAGGTCATAACCTACCTTCTCCTGCAGCCCCTGGCAATGGTCGCAGACTCCCCACCACCTGGAGCCCCTCAGCTGCCAGCACACGTCTCTGCCACCTGTCCTCCCCTTGCCTGGCCAGCTCTGCGGAGGAGCTCTGCCTGCCCACCTGTGCAAGCAGCGGGGCCCACCCGGCCTGTGAGATTCCCACTTTGGGCACAGGTCTAGGCACACTGGGATCTTCCCTGACAGTTGGGGATGGCAGTAGGAGCTCCCGTTTCCATTTATAAACTCAATCCGTACGTCTGGATGTCTTTATGGGTCAGACACTGTGCTAGGACTTGGGGGTATGGCCTGCTCTTTTGGCCCACACAGCACCTGTGCAAGGGAGGCCAGGCAGTGGTCGCACTCCCATGAGACAGAGAGGGGGACGAGACTCCAGGACCAGGCTTGCTGAAGGCAGGCCCCAGGCCGGCAGCCGGGCACTTGGACTTTATCCTGCGGAGTTCACACGTTTGCTGTGCCAACGCCCAGTCAGCCTGTGTTCAGGGGTATTGCCAAGGGCTTCAGGAGCCTGGATGTTCACCGACCTGTCCCAAAGCATCCTCCCAGCCTCACCCATTTTCCCCGCCAGACATTGTGCTTGTTTCCTAGCGACACAAATTGCACTTGTAGTTATTTTCAAGAGGGGTCTGAGCCCACTACTGTCCAGCACTCTGCATTTGTTCCTTTCCCCCAAGTCACCAAACCCACTCATTCCCGATAATCTTCCCCCAATTATGGCAATTATTGTCTGATTGCATGCTCTGATTACACAATTACATTTTCTCGTGCTAATTGCATAATTAAGACAAGCAATTACATGGGAAAACATAAAATTTCCAGGCTCCAAATGTGGTTTTGAGGGTCCATCAAGGTGCCGCCACTGTCTCTCTTGGGGAGAGCAATGGGGACTTCCCGAACAGGCGCAGGGGGTGGGTAGTAACCATGTCTCCCAGCTTCTCAGGATACCACTGATCTGAGGCTTCTGTCCTCATGGCCCATGGGACACTGGACTCTCTAGATCAGGTAGCCTGATTTGGACCCAGCAGTGTGGCCCTCAAAGCCATTGTCACAGGGGCACCTGCTTACAGATGGCCACTGGCCTCAGAGAGACAGAGCCTGAGCTGTGGCTGTCATGTGAGTCTAGAAGCCCAGGCCTTCTCCAGCGTCTGCCAGTGTCCTGGGGAAGGCTGGGTAGATGGGTGTGAGGAGGAGAGGCAGGAGGGGGAGCTAATTCTCATGTTCTCCATGCTCAGAACTCTGGCTCCTGCTGCTTTTCTTAAAAGCCTGTAGCCTGGGAGAAAGTTAGCAGGCCACTGTCTTCCCCAGCTCATCCTCATTCTGTCTCCCGCCCCAGAAGATGACTACAAATTCAGCCGTCCAGGAAGCCTTCCTGCATTAGCTCTGCTCGTGGCATCTCCCACAGTGTGACCTCCATCCTGTCCATCCCACGGTTTGTCCACCACACGGTCCTCCCCTTTGAAGGCTGGGAGCTCCCAGATGGCCGAGGAGAAACCTCACCCATCCCTCTGCCGCCTCTGCAGGTGCCCTGCCGTTGTGGAGCCCATGGCCCCCTTCACTGTATGCACAGGTACATTTGCAAATTCTGTCTATTTCAAATGCACCAGGGGACTTGGCTATTTAAAGAAATACTACAGAAGATCCTTTGGCAAAGACTGGAATCACTTTCAGATTTATTTTTTATGTAATTTTGTATTTCATCTCTCTAGAGGAGGAGGTGGGGGTGAGAGACAGGCTGCAGGCGGGTTTATGTCTTTCCAGAGCCTGCTGTACTGGGCCCACCCTGCCTGCTCCTGCCTGGCTCAGCATGTCTCAATTTTGCCTTCTTCATTCCACAAGCATGTATTCAAGGCCTTGCCGGGCTCCGTGTGCTGGTGGTGTGGGGTGCAAAGGCAGAGCAGGCCCAGCCCCTGCCTCTGGGAGTCGGGGAGGGAGGCACAGACGGGTGCTCGGTGCACGCACACAAGTGTGTTCAAGGGGGGTAACTGGGTGCACGGAGGGAGGTGGGATTACCTCCGCCCAGGCCTGGGGGAAGCAAACCTGAGTTTTGAAGGATGAATTGGAAGAGTTCAAACAGGACAAGCAAGTGTGGAAAAGGCAGGTGGGTGTGGCGGGGGTGGAGGATAGAAATGGGAGGGAGGGGAGGCTGGCATGGCAAGCAGGGCCGGGCCATAGTGGCCTGGGCTGCCAGGCCAAAGGAGGCCAGTTTTGATTCCAAAAGCAAAGGGGATTAAGCTGGATGCTGTTACTCGGAGGAAGGGAGTCAACCTTACTTTTATTTTAGGAAGATGCCTTTGGCTGTGGCATGAATGTACCCAAGGGGGTAGGGTTGGATGGAGGGGACAAATGACGATGAATTCAGAGCCATGGGCTGGAGAGAGGTGAGAGCCTGAACCGGGTGGGCAGTGGGGATCAGGGCGGGGAGATTGCTGAGATGTTTCCAGGAAGAAGGGAGATAGCAAGAGGGCTCATTGTAGGGGAGAGGAGAGGACGATGAGGTGGGGCAGGGGCAGCAGGTCAGGGAACTCCTGACTTGTGAGCTCTAGTTTCTCTATGGACTAGAATTCGGGTCACCTGCCAAGAGTGAGAACACGGGGGTGGCATGAGGGCTGGCTGAGCTTGTAGCATCTGTGGGTGTTTTCTTCAGCTGCCCTTGGCTGCCACAGGCAGAGGACAGGGGCGGAGCTCGGAGCGACCTGGGGGTCGGCGTCAGGGCCAGGTGCTGTGAAGGGACAAGTGTCGCAAGTCCGTTGGCAACAGTGTCGTGCCACCGTAGAGTCCAGGCTGACGCAGCAGGGAAGGTCAGAGGGAGGCGGGGAGAGCGAGTGCGGTGGGAGCACAGAGAGCTGGCGCGAGTTAGGGGTTCCCTGGCAAAATCCGCCCTCCAGCCGAGGGACATCAGCCAGGCCTTCTCCAAGCCTGCCCGCTTCTAAAATGAGACGACACCTTCCCCACGGGCTTAAATGTGCCGACATATATAAAGGCTATCTAAAGGGCTTGACCCAGGAGGCCTTCAAAAGTTCAACAGAAGTTGCTGACACAGAGGAGGCCCAGTAAGTGTCCCTTTCCTGTTGGCCTTTGAGCCAGGGGTGCCTGCTCAGTACCTGGCCCACAAAGAAGGCACTGAGCAGGTGTGTGTTTTGGGAGGCAACAGGAGGGAACACCAAAGACTCAAGGGGTGCTGCCTCCTTGCCGTAGGGTAAGCCGGGCCTCCACTTTCTGCTCTGGTGGACGGAGATCAAGACAGCGCCTGCCTTGCGTTGGGCGAATTCTGTAAGGCAGTGCCTGAGAGGCAGAGCTGTTGTGGGCCCCGCCCTGTCCCCTCAGTGCTCATGTTCCTTATGGCCCGATGGCTTCTTGCTTTTCTCCGGTCACAAAAGCATGCTCTGCACACCCATGGACCAAAGGCGCGAGGGAGGTAGCACTCCCATTCACCAAAGACGGGCAAGATTGGAAAGAATCGGCCTGGTGCAGGCCAGGTGGATCCCTTACAGCCCCCTGTACTCCCAGAGGACGAGCACCAGTGGCCGTGGCAGCCTGCTCATTAGTGCAGATTGTGGCTCCCTCCCTTCCTTGTCCCACTTCCTCCGACCCCTCCCAGTGCCTCCTGGGATCACCTCCCAACTAAATTCTTGTGCTCAAATCCATCTCAGGGTCTGCTTCTGGGAAACCCAATCCAAGAGGGCTTCTAAAGTGCTGGACAGACAGAAGACACTTGATAAATGTTAGCTGGCTCACTCGTCTGCAAGCTTCCCTAAGGAAGAAGGTATCCGTTTGGACGCGATTGGCTCCCCAGCTCCAGGCGCTGCAGGGAGGGTCCTGATACAGGTGTGTTGAATGAAACAACAGACATGCTCCTTCTGCCCCCATCCTTTCCAGCCCTCCCTTTCCCCGGCCCACTCTCCTTTCTCCCAGTCCTACGTTTTCTTTCCTGGCCCTCCTTTTTTTCTCTTCTCCTCTCATGGAGAAAGGATGCGCTGTGTCCAAAATGCCCCTCTGCCATCCCTAAAGTTCCGCTCTGGAAATGAGCCTCCTGCAGCATTGTGACATCACTGTGCATTAGCCAATGGCGGTGCAGCTGGGCTGAGCCCTTGGCCTCCTGGGCCCGCTGGCCTCTACTGTTAGGAGAAGGCAACTTCTCCTGCAGGACCCCTTAATCTTCAGGGCAGCTCCCAGAGCATGGAGCCTTCCTGATTCCACTCTTAGCCCAATGTTCCTCACAGTCAAGCTGCTCTTGGGCCGGAGATGCAGCGTGAAGGTGTCGGGACAAGAGAGCATAGCCACATTGAAGAAGCTGGTGTCTGAGCGGCTGCAGGTGCCCGAGGAACAGCAGCACCTGCTCTTCCGAGGCCAGCTGCTGGCCGATGACAAGCGCCTCTCGGACTACTGCATCGGGCCCAATGCTTCCATCAATGTCATCATGCGACCCTTGAAGAATATGGCACTAAAGGAGGCCCACCAGCCCCAGCCCCAGCCCCAGCCCCAGCCCCAGCCCCTGTGGCACCAGCTGGATCGGGTCCTGGCTAAACACTTTAAGCCACAGGATGCCAAGGCAGTGCTGCAGCTGCTGAGGCAGGAGCACAAGGACCGCCTGCAGAGGATAAGCCTGGAGGACCTGGAGCAGCTGGCGCAGTACCTCTTGGCGGAGGAGCAGTGCACGGGGCCGGCAGGAGAGAGGGAGCCAGAGGCTGTGGCCTCAGAGCCCCCACGGCATGGAGGAGGAGGAGGCAGCAGTGGTAGTAGCTGATCAGTAAACTGCAGTCCTACTCATTTGCATGCTAAAATTCTCCCGGCCTCATCCTTACGGCCTCAGCCTTCTGTGTTTCCTGGTGACTTTCCCCACCACTTCCTGCTGCTGCAGATGCATGCACACCCCTTTTTTGAAACTTCAAAGCAGCTGGAAGGTTTTTGGACCCCTCTATTCCCTCTTAGGTCTGAGGTCCCCCCTCCAGAATGCAGAGTGATCGCACGCCTATCACCCTCTCCTAGAAGGGTTCTGATCACTGAGGGCAGCCCTGAAGGCCACATGCCCCTTCTGGGCTGGGCAGCTTTTCCCAACTATGCTCAGCAACTCCCCAGGCTGTCACAGTGCCCCTGGCCCAGGGCCTCCATGGCTCTAGACCAGGTGTCCTCAAACTACGGCCCGTGGGCCACATGCGGGCCGCCTAGCACATTTATCTGGCCCTCTGGGTGTTTTTGCTGCCACTGCCTGTCCTGCTTAACAGCCAACTCATCCCGGGCCCACAATGCACACTTTCCAACAGTCTGAGGGACAGTGAACTGGCCTCCTGTTTAAAAAGTTTGAGGACCCCTGCTCTAGACAGACCCTCTTTTTCCTGTGGAACAGAAAGAGTGTGAGTTCACTTCCCTCCATCCTCAGACTATGGCACCTGCCCCCAGACCCCTAACAGCCACGAGACAAAGAATGTCAGGTAGCTGCCCCTTGCCCCTGGGTGAGGCTGCCCCTGCTTTCTGCCTGCTTGTGCCCCCACAGCTTAAGGGACAGGGACTGCAGAGGTAGGAGTAGGAGGAGAGCACCTACTGGGTGCCAGGCCTGGAGCTCTCAGGGAGGTAGACACAGACCAAGATTAGCAGGAAACTGAGCCTCAGGTGGAAAGAGTTTTGCAAAGTCACACACTCACGGTCGCCAGCATAGATAGAGCCACACCCCACCATCCCTAGTCTGATCGATCAGTGGGTGTCGCTGAGCTCCCACTACTTCCCCAGCGCTGCCCCAAGGCTCCCAGGGGGAAATAGGGTCTCCAGCAGGCAGGATCCTCACCCTCCCAGCGCTTGAGAATGGATGGAGAGGCAAGTGCAACTGTGAAAAGCAAAGCACAATGTAAAACTCGAGTATGGCCTGTGTGACCGAATGCCCAGGTGCCTGGCAGGGCCCCAGGTTCAGCACGGAGGTCCTTTTCTCTGTCCTTGGTGTCAGACAGTGGTCCTCGCAGAGGGCCGAGGCGTCCCCAGGGCTCAGTGTGGGCCGGCTGTGCCCAGCACCCGCAGGTCATGGGTGGGGGAGCCCAGGCCTGCGCCTTCATTCCTGTCCAATCCTGCGCCTGCTCCTGGCCCTTCATCCTCAGCAGGGGGGCCTCTTGACAGCTCTGTGAGTATGTTTGTGCTGGGGCCGTGCCATTTGCCAAGGGAGACAAGCCTATTATCTTTACATTAGAGGAACTAATAGCCCATTTCCCAGGAAATCTGTGGGTGATAAAAATAAGTGGGCCGTTTTATTCCTTTTGCTGAGAGAAGCTGGCATGAAGGACAGGGGAAGCCTTTGTTTTCTCTCTAGTCAGGGGGAGTGTCAGGGCTGGCCTGATCGAGCCAGGGGAGGCAGCCACTCCGCTGTGTCTGTCCCCAGCCCTGCAGGGGAGGATATCTCCCGTCCCAAGCGGGAAGAAGGAAAGTTGGTCTGCCCTTCTATGCCTCCCACTACTGACTGCCCCCTTCCCAGGGGGTCTTCTGCCCGGTCCCTCCCCCCAAAAGCTGAGCACAGAGCTTGCATCTGCTTGTTACCTCTTCCAGGGGTAGTTTTAGTCAATGCTGTGTTTCTCATTGCGGGGTGACAGGCTTTGTCCCCTAATGCAGCGGTCCCCAATCTTTTTGGCACCAGGTGCCAGTTTCACAGAAGACAATTTTTTCATGGGGGAGAAGGAGGGGGAACTCAGGCGGTGATGAGAGTGATGGGGAGCTGGCTCCGGCCACCCCCACCCCTTTCTTAAGTTTCATGGAAGATAATTTTTCCATGACGGTGGAACCCTGCAGCCCAATCCCTAACAGGCCACAGACCAGTACTGGTCTGAGGCCTGGGGGTTGGGGACCACAGCCCTAATAGATGAATTTATAGTTATCAGGGAACAGCAAGTAAGGGTATCTTACAAGGTCAGCCCCTAATACTCCAGCAGTGGGTTAGAATCCTGTTCTGTGTGGGAAATCCTAGCTCTTGGACCACCTGCTATGGGGATCCTTCACTGTGCCCAGTTGTGCCTTATTTTAAACTTAAACGTGAGCCAGCAAACCAGCTGAAAGCCCCCTGTTCCCTTTTCTGCTTCCCCGCGTGGGGGACAGTGGGAATGGGGAAGGCGCTTTTTCTAAACTGCAGCCTCGGGCAGGTGAGCTCTTCCCCTTAGCTCCCCACAGCACCTCTCCCAGCCGAGAAAGGATACACAGGTCCCTACTGGTAACAACTGTGCTCAACTGGGAGGCATCTCAGGACAGCCACTGCACCCAGGCAGCCAGCATTGTGTTTCCATCCTCGGAGAATATCTGACTTCTCATCCTAGCTTCCTTCTGTATCACCTGCAGGCCAGCGCCCGCCCGTGCCCTGGGCCCTGGCAGGTAGTCTTTCTGATGGAAACAGGCACAGCATCCTGGCCCGTGTGCTATTGCATCAGTCCTCTCCTCTTCAATAATAAACATGTATGGGCCTCTGTCTTAGTCTGCCCATGCTGCTATAACAAATACTTTAGATTGGATCATTTATAAAGTGCAGAAATTTATTATTCACAGTTCTGAAGGCTGAGAAGTCCAAAGTCAAGGTGCCATCAGATTTGGTGTCTGGTGAGAACCTATTTTTCATGGATGATGCCTCCTACATGTCCTCACATGGAAGAAAGGCAAGCATGCTTCCTTCAATCTCTTTTATAACTAATCCCATTCATAAAGGCAAACCCTCATGACTTAATCATTTCCCCAAAGACCCCTACCTCTTAATACTATCACATTGGGGATTAAGTTTCAAAATATGAATTTTGGGGCACACCAACATTCAGACCACAGCAGCCTCCTGCCACGTGCCAGGCTTTGTGCTGGGAAGTTAGGTTGGAAGATGAGGAGTCCCGTCCCCTGGACAGACAGTCGTGTGCCTCCTGCTGTCCCTTGCAGCATGGTGCAGCAGAGGGGCTTGGGGAAACCCCTGGCACCCCACCTTGGCCTGTGATTGAGAGGTGGTGGTGTGTTTGTAGGTAGTAATATTGCTTTTAACCCTAGTCCTGAATGATGGAGCAGGGAATAGTCCATCAGAATGAAAAGTCTGGCTGGTGTGGAAGAAGCCTACAATGTTCCAGGGGCCCAGAGACCCTGGGTGCCTGATTCTAGAAGCAAGCCCCAGTCCTCTGCTCTCCTTCTACCACCCCTTATTCTCCTCCCTCAGCCTCTTGCTCAGGATTAAGTGAGATCATAGTTATCATGTAAGTTTTCCAGTTGTTTAATTTTGATTTTAATTTTTTTTAATTTTTTGTTTTTTAGAGACAAGGTCTCACTCTGTCATCCAGGCTGGAGTGCAGTGGCATCATCATAGTTCACTGCAGCCTTGAACTCCTGGCTCAAGCAATCCTCCTGCCTCAGTCTCCCAAGTAGCTGGGACTATAGGTGTATACCACCACACTCAGCTAATTTTTGTTATTTTTTGTAGAGACAGAGTCCTCACTATGTTGCCCAGGCTGATCTCAAACTTGTGGGCTCAAATGATCCTCCCATCTCAGCCTCCCAAAGTGCAGGGATTACAGGCGTGAGCCACCATGCCTGGCTTCAGTTGTTTTAAACTGGGGAAGAGAGCTATACGTAGAAGGAAGTAGAAGGCAAGGTTGTGCTTCCCCAGAAAAGTGACAGACTCTAGTTGAGATGCCTGAGGGAGGACACGGCAGCACTTTGTTGAGAGGTGCACGGACAGGACAGGCAATGCTCTGCTCATCTCTCGTCTGTGTTGGGAGAGTTTTCTTTGAGGGAATGAGGGCTAAGGATTAGAATATCAGCTTGTATTTCTATATCTGGGACTTAGCTTGAACACAACTTTGCTAAATAAATATCAACACGGAAAAGGCCATAATAAATGCAGTACGCTCTTTGGGATGCAGTTCTAAAACTATTGATATTCCTCACATTTGGGGATGGTCCTGTTAGTGGGAGAATCACTATAAATGGAATGCTGGAAGTACTCAGTCTGGGTCATCACGTCAGGACCAATTTGACGAAAGCGCCTGCTTATGTAATGGGACCATCACGCTGACCCTAAACAGACACAATCTGATAGCCAGAGATCTGGTGTCAGAAGCCCGGTGCTGGGCACAAGCCTGGGACCCAGACCTGGCTCTACCATTTGCCTTGAGCCTTGGGAAAGTCACTTCATATCTCTGGACCAGAGGCTTCTCTCATTTGCAAAATAGAAGAAAGGGATGGACCTGAACTCTGCAGTGCCTTCCCATGCTACGGTTCTATGATGGCATAAAGTCACAAATAGGAGCTGCCGTTGCTCCAGGCTGTGACACGGCAACAGGAGCTGGCCCTATTCAGGACCTTGAACACCCATCAGGGCATTTATCATAGTGATGGACCATGGTGAGATGGTCGGTATGGATTGCTACCAAATAGCATGCATGTTACACATTTTTGTAAAGTAATATGAAGCTTAAAATCATACATAACACCATAGGTATTATTTAGGAATGCATGGCTAGGAAAATATTAAGAAATGTTTGGTAGGAATGGAAATGCAACCAAGGAAAAGTTCACAAGGGCTTCAATTATATTGTAGAGTTTTTTAAATCAAGTGACAGGTATGTGGGTATTAGTTTTCTATTGCTGTAACAAATTATACTCGGTATACTCGGGGGATTGGTTCCAGGACCCCCCCCCCCCCCGACCTGAAGTATACCAAAATCCACACATACTGAAGTCCCAGAGTGGGCCCCAAGGAACCTGAGTATAAAAAAGTCAGCCCTCTGTATACACCGGTTTCAGATCCCTCAATACTATATTCTGGATTCAAGTTTGGTTGCAAAAAAAGTCCACATATAAGCAGATCCTCACAGTTCAAACCTGTGTTTTTCAAGGGTCAACTATACTGCAAATTTAGCAGTTTAAAGGAACACACATTATCTTGTAGTTTGATGGCGTGTCTTACCTGGGTCCTCTGCTTAGGTTCTTACAAGGCTGCAATGAAGATATTGACAGGGCTGTGTTGGTGGGGTTTTTTTTTTTTTTTTTTTCTTTTTCTTTTTTAGAGACAGGGTCTCTGTTGCCCAGGTTGCTAGAATGCAGTATTATCATTACAGCTCACCATAACCTCAAACTCCTGGGCTCAAGCAAGCCTCCTGCCTCAACCTCCCTGAGTAGCTGGGACTACAGGCATGCGCCACAACACCAGGCTAATTTATTTATTTTTGTAGAGATTAGGTCTCACTATATTGCCCAGGCTAGTCTCAAACTCCTGGGACCAAGTGATCCTCCTGCCTCGCGGCCTCCCAAAGTGCTGGGATTACAAGCGTGGGCCACCATGCCTAGCCAAGGCTGTGTGCTTATCTGGAGGCTTGGTGGGAGAAGAATCTGCTCCCATTTAGAGTTGGCAGAATTCGTTTCCATGTGGTTGCAGGACTGAGGGCCCCGGCTTCTTGATGGATGTTGATTGGAGGCCACGCATAGTTCCTAGAGGCTGCCTGCAGTACCTCACCACGTGGGCTTTACCAAGCCTACAAGGAGAATCTCTAAAGGGATCTAGCCAGCAAAACCAAGTCTTACGCAACGTAATGTATCATGCGGGTGACACCTCCTCACCTTTCCGGGTTCTATTAGTTAGAAGCAAGTTGCAGGCCCTGCCCACATTCAAAGGGAGGAGATCACACAAAGGCTCAGACACCCAGAGGTGAAGATCGTGGGAGCCTCCTTACCTGTCCTCCGCTGTAGGTGTGCATTATGTCATTATGTATGTTTGTATGTACAAAACCATTGATAATAAACTGATTAAAGTGTTGTGTGTGGCCCAGGAGCTGTGGGAGCACAGATGAGGAGTGGCCACTCCCAGATGAGTCTCAGGAAGGCTTAGAGGAGGAGGTGGCATCTGACCTGGTGAAGGATAGGAGCCGGGCGTGTCAGGGGATAGCTGAGAGATTTTTCCTGACACCTGCAGGTCCATGCCACATTTGGGCCAATTTGGCTGCATTGTGTGGACATCTGGGCTCTTCCTTTTAGCTCTTTCTCTCTCTGTTCCTTATGTCTCTTCCCACCCACCCCTGCCCACCTGCTCTCTCCTCCTATTCCTTTCAGTCATCTGTAGCTGCCCTTCTATTAACCACCACCACCAGCAGCTCTTCTCCTTGATCTTCTGTGGTCCTGTCATTTATTTTCCCGGACTTACTTAGTGATTGGGCAAGGACAGGGACTTGGAACCCACTACCTCTGAGTGTGTCTCCAAGCCTCCAACCCCCACCCATGGGTGCAACACTAATTCATAGGCATGTGCAGCCCGGTGTCTGAGCTCAATGAGCAATGATCTTATTGCTGCATGCACATATTTGTTGATACATACCTCAAAGCAGACATGACACACACCTAGAGAAAGGGCACCGACTCTTGTGTACACAGGGTTGCCACAAACAGCCTTGCTCACAAATCGACACTCTGGCAGGGAGGTGTCACTGCCCGGGCAGGGGCACGCATGATGCAGTGTCAGCCACACCTGCACCGGGGCGGGGTGGGGGGGTCTGGTCAAGCTGCCTCTCACAGCCACCGCAGCCAGCAGTTCGGTGCTGGGTCCCTGCACTTCCTCCCATGGCTCTGCCCCAGCCAGCCCGGCTGGCCCTGGACACTGTTGTTCTCTTGGCTCAGCTTCTTCTGTCTCTCCTGGCTCCTCCTGGGGGCTGCTTGCTCTGCTGGGCTCTGGGGCTGTAAATCCCCCTCTGGAAAGGACTGTAACCTGAGGAGCCAGCCGGCAGGAAGCCAGAGCCCCCAGGATGGCTCCTACCTGCCCCTGCGCTGCCTCTGACAGCATTTCCCATCACGGTGATTTAAGGGCTCCCTGGCAGCCTTTAGCAGCTCCCACTGCCCTTGTAGAAGGGGTATAAATCTGAGGTAACTACTGTTGGCAGGCTGGTCATAAACTCGTTGCAGCCCACGGCAGTGGGGCCAGGCCTGCCCACCAGGGACCAGCTGAGCCTGCCTCGCCAGCCAGCCGCCCTTGGATGAGTCGCAGGGCACCCATGCCTGGGACGTTATTTATGAGCCTCCGACCCCAGGATCAAAGCCGCTGTCCATCAGAGAGGGCAGGGTGGAGGCCCTTGGAGACCCCGAACTGGTTCTTCGTCTCATCCAGACAACCTTGGGCCATTGCTGCTACTTAAGCTTGAACGTTTAGGTAGCAGCCACCTCTGCCTGCAGCACAGCCTGGACGAAAGGAGGGGAGCCCTGGGCCCTTGGCCCCCAGGACTTTGTCTAAGCAGCCCCGTAGCTGACCTCGCTGGGCAGGGACGTTTGAGGAAGAGGCCGCTCATCTTATGCAAAAGGAGGAGTCTTTCTCCAGACCCTGGGGCCATTTTAGCGCGGGCTCCTCCCTCATTTGTGCTGTGGGTATGGGAGCCAGTGAAGAGAGGAAGGCCAGTGGCGAGAGAGACAGTCTTAGGGCTGGAGTCTGGAAACTTGGGTCGGGTCTTGAGATAGTTCCTAACTGTGAGACGTTGTTTTTTGTGTGTTTTTCAGAATAATTTGTGACTTGTAAGTAACTATGAGACTTTGGGTTGGTCACTTGGTCTCTCTGACCCTCTGGGGCCTCCTCCATGTGGAGGGATAATAATGTCCTCCTACTGGGTAGTTAAGACCAGCCAAGGTATATGAAAGGGTTGAAAATTCTAAAGATCTATGTGCAAAATTAAGGCGTATTCTTATTCTCCCCTCTCCATATAGATCTCTAGTGTTGTCAACCGAATCCACTAGGGCAAGTTTACAGACAAAGGAATTTATTGCAGGGAGGTGGGTGGTTTATAGCTGCCGTCCCCAACCCCCAGGCCATGGGCAGGTCCTCGGCCTGTTAGGGACTGGGCTGCACGGCAGGAGGTAAGCAGAGGAGGGGGAGCAAGCAACGACGCTTCATCTGTATTTACAGCCACTCTGCATCTCTCACTTGCATCCCCACATAAGCTCCCACTCCTGTCAGATCAGTAGCAGCATTAGATTCTCATAAGAACGCAAACCCTACTGTAAACTGTGCACGAGAGGGATCTTGGTTGCGTGCTCCTTATGAGAATTGAATGCCTGGTGATCTGAGGTGGAGCTGAGGCGGTGATGCTAGTGGCTGCAAATACAGATTATCATTAGCAGAGAGGTTTGACTACACAATAAATGTAATGCGCTTGAATTATCCTGAAAGCACCCTCCTCTCTGCTCCCCTGTCCGTGGAAAAATTGTCTTCCATGAAACTGGTCCCTGGTGCCAAAAATGTTGGGGACCACTGGTTTACAGGATCACTAGGAGGGCCAAAGAGGGCTTGGATACTTAGCCAGAGCACTCCAGCCAAGAGGAGCCCCCAGACACATCACTGCCACCCTGCCTGCCGCTTGGCCCCTTCGGTTCCAGGATGAGAGCCCAGAGCCCCCAGCACCACCTTGAAGAGCCGCCTCTCACCTGGCTCACTTCCATCCAGCCAGAAGTCACATGCTTGGGAGCAGCCAGATTGTGATGAAACCTTAGCTGAAAGGGAGTTTTAGAAATGTAGATTTCTACTTTCCATTAAGATAGAAGGGGGTTGAACTGTGGGAAATTCCATGAAATAAATGACCCAGTTTCTTTATCAAATAAATTGCAATGGGGAGAGAAAAAAAGAAGAGAGAAGGATGTCTACAAATTAAAAGAAACTGAAGAGACTTCTGAACTAATTGCAATGTATGGGGTTATTTGCATCCTGATTCAAAGAAACTGTTAAAAGAAAAAGCAAAACAATCAGGAACATTTGAACAGGCTCATACCTGTAATCCCAGCACTTTGAGAGCCCAAGGCAGGAGGATCACTGAGGCCAGATGTTCAAGACCAAACTGGGCAACATAGCTAGACCCCCATCTCTACAAAAAATAAGAAAAATTAGCTGGGCATGGTGGTGTGTGCCTGTAGTCCCAGTTACTCAGGAGGCTGAGGCAGGAGGATCCTTGAGCCCAGGAGTTTGAGGCTGCAGTGAGCTGTGGTCATGCCACTGCACTCCAGCCTGGGTGAAAGACCAAGACCCTGTGCTAAAAAAAAAAAAAAAAAAAAAAAAAAAGCCCTCATTTAGAAATGCACAGTGGAATATTTCTGGGTGAAATGATACATTAGATTTGCTTCAGGATAATCCAGTGAAGTGGGACAGAGGAAGTTTCTACAGTGATAAGAGTAATAGTGTGATTGCTGTAGAAACTGGGTGATGGGTGCATGGGGTGAATAATATCACTCTATTTTTGTGTTTGTTTGAAATGTTTTGTAACAAAAGGTTTACTTCAGTGGCCATTCAGTCTGCTGAGACTCACCTCCAATGGGCGCTGTATTGCAGGTGCCATCGGTAACTGTTCCGTCACAATGTGCCACCCACTGCCAACATCCCATCCTCTGATGCTGACCAGATCTCTGCTGCCTCGAAATGCAAATCGTTCAGAAAGCCAGTCCCAGACTCTCATTTCCCTGAGGGTTTCTTGCTTGGAATCTTTTCTGGTATGAGTTACTGTTCTAAATTGGGGACAACAGATTCCATTCTGGCTGATTTAAGCAGAAAGGAATTTATTAGAGGATATTAGGTAGTTCACAGACTCTTGGAGAGAGCCAAGAAACTACATGGCCTGGAACAGAACAGCCAGGAGAAATACTGGAGCATCCCATAGGATGGAGCTGGTGGAAACACTGCTCAGCTGCCCATGCCCTGGGGGAGAAACACCAGAAACCACCCGCAGCTGACTGTGGAGACTTAATCCCCCTCTGCCTTCTGCTGCCTCCCATTTCTCTCTACCTACATACTTCCTCTCCCTCTCCTCTGCCCCAGGTTCATGTGGGAATTTGAATTTTCTTGGTGGAACTGGATGTCACGTGGACCTAGCTGCAAAGGAGTCTGGAAAATGTAGTTGTACACTTTCCAGCCTTCTTAGCACCAGAATGCAAAAAAATCTTATTCTCTCTCTCTCTCTCTCTCTCTCCTTCTCTCTCTCTCTTCTCTCTCTCTCTCTCTAAGAGATTTTCTTGCTGGGTTCCCCAGGTCCTGGCACAGGGACCTGCACTTGGCATTGGGCAGTCTTTCATTGTTGCCTGCCAAGGCTGAGGCATGCATTCTGCCCCATGACCTTGATGTACAATATGTCCATGGTGTTTAGAGTTTACAAAGAGCCCTCACATACTTCTCATTTAGTCTTCTCAATAAGCTTGAAAGATTGGAATTATCACCCCCCATTTTATATTTGAGGAGATTGGAACTCAGAGATGTTGAGTTCCCCAGGTCATAGAGCTGCTATATAGCAGAACCAGTATCCAAATCCTTTACTTCCCTTCCCTACTCCCCACCCACATAGGTGGAATAATTTATTGCAGTTGTAGTTTATGGATTGATCTTCCCTTTGTAGCTAATTGTCCTTCCCCCATCTCAAGGCTGCAGCCAGGCCTTTGTGCAGCCTTGCCTTACGCTGGGTTCTGGTGAGAGATGGCACAGCACAGGGGTCCTGTGTCTATGCAGGGATAATGGTATAATGCAGGGAGCCACTTGGGAGCTGGGCTGACTTTGGGCAGGTTACTCCAACAAAAGTGGCTAATAACGATAGCATCTACCTTAGCAATTTATGGACAGGATTAAAGGAATTAACACAAATGAAGCATTTAGAATATAATAAATGTCCGGTATCATTGTCATTACTGTTTGGGGGGATAGGGCCCAAAATGACAATTGTCAAGCACCCAGAAGACCACTCTCACCCTTACCTGGCTTTTGTTTTGTAAAGTCTAGGTTCATTGACAGGATTATCTGGGTTGTTTTAGACGATGAAGTGAAGAGAGAAACATTTAGAGAAAAGCAAACTGAAGGGGAAGCATTGGGGGGTCCACAATAGTTGGGGTTGGAGCCATTCTTCTCTGTGGTGCTCCAGGGAGGTGGCAGGGCCTTAGGGTACCCTGAGAAGGTTGACTCTCAGCAGTGACCCTTGTACCAGTTTGGCCCAGAAGCAGGGGACCCTCACCCTTCATGGACTGTGAGAATTGGTCAACAAGCACACCTGAGTGGACAGAATGCACAGAAACCAGCGGGCCCTTCCCTGAATGTTCTGCGGTGTAGGAGACCCGAGTCTTTGCTCACCTCTGATGGATGGGTGGGCAAGGACATTCTAATATAGAACATTAAATTTCCCTCTGGACTGGTAGGATGGAGGCTTGAAATAGATTACATTTACTTTGGAGAAAGAAATGCTACTTTTTTATACCATATACTGGAGAGTAAAATTCCTTACTTATGATACCTTATCTTGTTGTCATCCAGAATGGGGCCCTGGCAAAACTGAAACTTAGGCAAAGCCTGCCTTGGAAACCTGGGTCTCTATTCCTCCGTCTTTTCTGAAGTACAGACCAAAGCTCTTTTCTTCCTTCCCATTATCAGAGTCACTCCCTGGGGAGGACGTGAATGAGTCAGATAAACACAGGCTTAGGTCCCAGCTCTGCCCCTTTCAGCTGTGTGTGAGGTTGGATAGGTCACCAGTAAAATGAAATGATTAAATTCCCTTCACAGAGCTGTCATGAGGGTTGTGCGAGACAATGGAATTGAAATGCTCTTTGTAAGCAACGACTGTGTATCAACATGCAGTGTGGCCACTGTGCCTTTATGCAGATTTAAGCCAGTGGGGTATGTGATGGCTTCGTGGTGTGTCCTCTTGGCCAGGCTAAATTACATTCCCCATGATTCGCTCTCCAGTGTGCTTCTGGAAAGGGTGGGCCACATGTGAGCTGGAGGACAGAAGGAAGCAGGGCCATTTTGCCATATATACTCCCCTTCTCCTAGTTATTCAGTCATACACAAATCTAGGTGCTGCTGTAAAGGGATTCTGCACATATAATTACAGTTCTTAATCAGTTGACTTTAAATAAGGGGATTATGCTGGGTGGGCCTGACTCAATCAGTTGGCAGCCCTTTAAGAGAAGACCTAGGCCTTCCCAAGAGGGACTTGTGCCCCTGGGGTTTGGCCTGCCATGACCTTCCCCTGCTGAGTGCTTGCTTAGCTGACTCCTTACTCGTGTGAGCCAATTCCCTCAATCGATCCGTATGTGTCCCCTGCAGGTTCTGCTTCTCTGTCGAACCCGGACTGGCACATGGTGCTTCTCCTGGGACACAGCGTGGTAGGAGGCCTTGGTGAACAGTCAGGTGTGCCTGGTGTAAGAGCCCCCATGGAGGCCCTGCAGTGGCGCCAGAGGGACGCAAAGACTGGTGTAGGGTGAGCCCCGCCTCTGCTCGCAGGTGCCTGGCGTTTGTAGAGCTCCTGTCATCCTGCCATTTGCTGGCTGGGCATAAATACAGGGCCACATCACCGCATTTAAACCATGGTGACACAGGCATCGTTATCCCTACTTTTCAGACAAAGAGTCAGAGACTCAGAAAACTGGGTGACTGGCCCAAGGTCACTCTCCTAATGTGTGCGAAGGCAGAAGCAGGGTCTGGCTGACCCCAAGGGTCCTTGCAGCCACCCATCTGCACCGCCTGCCCGGTTGGCTGCCTCTGTAGCTGTTCAGTGTCTGTGTGCTGAGAGCCCCTCGTGGCCCGGCGCTGAGCTGGGGATGGGGTGCTGATGTCTCTTGGGGGGGCCTGCGGGAAGCTGCCGTTTGGAGTGAGCTTTCCCAGCTGGAGCTGGTTGCTCTGAGCAATACTCAGGCCCTCAGCCTTCAGGGGAAGCCTCTCCAGAGGAGGCACACAGGAAGAGTGGAGTCCCCAGGGTCCCCTGGGCCTTGTTAGAGGTGCTGGTAACAGCACTGGAAAGTGCCATCCAGAGGGAGGCCTTGAGGAAGGAGGCGTGCAGGGGCCCGAGGGATTGCCGTCCACCTTTCTTTGCACGCTGCCTCCACTGGCTAAGCCCCTGCTCATCGGGCCCTGAGGGGGCCCTCTGCAGATGTGGGGAAACTGAGGCAGCTAGGTCCTTAGCATCAGCCAGAATGACAGCTGTCTGATTGTGTGTCATGGCACCTTGGGACACAATACAGCAAAACTGACAAGAGAGTGTTTTCTGATCTAGGTGGTAAATTGCAGCTATTTGGGAGAAGAACTTTTAAAAGTCAGTTTATCTACTCTGGCTCCTGGCTTCTCCCTGCTTCCTATGGACTGTGCAGAACAGCTTCTTTCTCACTGACTCAGTAAATGTTGTTTGGGTGCCTACCATGTGCTGTCCCCACCCTACCCAGGACCCGGGACCAGCTGGGGCAGTTGCTGAGGCCAAAAGATCATGGACCAGCCAGGGGAAAAAGGTGGTCATAAACACCTGCTAGGGCCACACGGCTAGTTGCAGAAGCAAGGACTGTATTTTCTTATGAATATGTATCTATATGTATTTCCACAAAGCAAATATTTTTATTTTCTTTCCCTCTCTAATTCCTTTATCATCTAACATAAGATATCTTAATAGTAGTTAACTTTATATCTCAGAATTTATGTTACAGAATATTAAAGGGAGGAGTGTGGATCAACTAGGAGAAGAAGAAACATCAAACAGATAAAAGTTCCTACTCACATTGAGCTTACATTCTAGTGGGGGAGGGAGACAGAAATAAAGAAACACATAAATAAAATATATAGGTATGGGCAGGGCATGGTGGCTCACACCTATAATCCTAGCACTCTGGGAGGCTGAGGCAGGAAGACCGTTTGAGGTCAGGAGTTCAAGACCAGCCTGAGCAAGAGCAAGATCCTGTCTCTACTAAAAATAGAAAGAAATTAGCTAGACATCTCAAAATATATAGAAAAAATTAGCCGGGCATGGTGGCACATGCCTGTAGTCCCAGCTACTTGGGAGACTGAGGCAGAAGGATCGCTTGAGCCCAGGAGTTTGAGGTTGCTGTGAGCTAGGCTGATGCCACGGCACTCACTCCAGCCTGGGCAACAGAGTGAGACTCTGTCTTAAAAAAAAAAAAAATATATATATATATATATATATATATATATATATGTATGAGTTAATAACAAATCATAAGGAAAAAAGTAAAGCAGGTAAGAGGGATAGGGAGCATGCATGTGTGCACGTGTGCGTGCATTTATCTGTGCATGTGCCAGTGCATGCATGTGTGTGTGTATAATTTCAAAGAGGGTGGTCAGGAAAGGCCTCTCTATAGGTGACATTTGAGCAATGGGAGAGAGCAGGTGCAAAGGTCCTGAGGTGGGGTGTTAGAGAAAGCCTGCTGTGGCTGGGACAGGAAGGAGGAGGCAGAGCACAGCATGGAATAGGCTGAGAGGTAGTGGAGGCCAGATCACACACAGCTTTGTGGCTCATAATGAGCACTTTGTTATTCACCCCAAGTGAGATGAGGAGTAGGACAGGACTTTGAGGCAAAGAGTGACATATTCTGACTTAGGTTTTTTTTTTTTTTTTTTTTTTTTTTTTTTTTTTGAGACAGAGTCTCGCTTTGTTGTCCAGGCTAGAGTGAGTGCTGTGGTGTCAGGCTAGCTCACAGCAACCTCAAACTCCTGGGCTCAAGCGATCCTTCTGCCTCAGCCTCCCGAGTAGCTGGGACTACAGGCATGCGCCACCATGCCCGGCTAATTTTTTATAGACATATCAGTTGGCCAATTAATTTCTTTCTATTTATAGTAGAGACGGGGTCTCGCTCTTGCTCAGGCTGGTTTTGAACTCCTGACCTCGAGCAATCCGCCCGCCTCGGCCTCCCAGAGAGCTAGGATTACAGGCATGAGCCACCACGCCCGGCCTGACTTAGGTTTTCATACAAATGTCTCACTGCCCTGAAGCCTGACCCTGCACTTGAACATCTAGACAAGGAGGACTGTCCCACTGGGCAGCAACTCACATGTTACTGGCTGCCCTCTGCTTCCAGCCTAGACCTACCCCAAGACTGTCAGAGCCCCTGGGTCCATGGTTTTATGAATGGGTGGCCAGAGAAGGGGAGTCCGGTGGTGTTTGCACCTCCTAGCCCAGAGTTCCAGCCCTTGGTTGGCTTTGTAAGGTTTTTGAAAAGCAAATGAACCTAGTTTGATTAGATTCCATGAACATGAGAGATGGCACCAGAGCTGGCATGTCAAAAAGAGACATTGGGCTGGTGTGGTGGCTCATGCCTGTAATCTCAGCATTCCAGGAGGCTGAGGCAGGTGGATTGCTTGAGGACAGGAGTTCAAGACCAGTGTGGGCAATCTAGGGAGACTTCATCTCTGCAAAAAGTAAAATAAAATAATTAGCCAAGCATGTATCCTGTAGTCCCAGCAACTTGGGATGCTGAGACACAGGAGGATGGCTTGAGCCCAGGAGTTCAAGCTTACAGTGAGCTATGATAGGACCACTGCACTCCAGCCTGGGTGACAGAGCAAGAGCCTGTCATTTAAAAAGAGAGAGAGAGAGAGAGGAGAGAGAGACAGAGGTTGGAAGGGCAGATCAGGGAGAGGGAGTGCCATGAATAAGACACAGGGATATGAACATGTGTGGGAGGGAAGAGTCTCCATCTCAGACTCAGGTGGGAGGTTAATCAAATTTTCTTTATTTTCTAAAACAGCTTAAATTCTCTTTTGACTCTCATTGCAGGGGGCTGAAAATTTAACTTTGGTCACTTTGGCGGACCTCCCTCACTTTCTCTGGAACTATTTTAATTTTGGGGAGCTTGTGGAGAGCCGAGACAGGGGTGGAGACATTTGCCTTTGACATTGTCTGGCCCTGATGGCTGTTCTAGTCCCAGAAAGCCCCAGTCCATGGCCAGCCCTGCAGCCTGGGCTCCTCTGCTCCTTTCTCCCCAGTCCGAGGGGGGCTGCGGGGCCTCTCAGAACCACACGCTGCGGAGGATTCCAGGCCCTCCCTGACAGGGGTAGCCTGTGAGGTGGTGCTAGGCCACCGAACAGATCTGGACCTCAGTTTTTCCTGTATTAATGGGATGACTAGTAAGTACTGTGGGGTGAATAGGGGGAGAAAATGAGATGGGAAGGGAGGCTCCCAGGACGGCAAGGGGTGTCAGAGCTGAGTGTGGTCGGGGACCTGGACTCTCATGCTGAGTGAGGCATTAGTCCCGTGCTCTCTGGGCCTTCCTGCTGTGGTTGGGAGGCTGTGTCCCCACTGCACTGTGACCTAGTCAGAGAGGCCCTGGGCAGGGTCGGGGTGGGGGAGGGGGTGCTGGACCAGGTGTGAGAAATTCCCCCATGTGCCCCCTTGGTGCCCCTGGGTTCTCAAGGCACTGACTGCTGTCAGGAGTGCGTGTGTGCGCGTGTGTGCATTTGCATGTGTGTGTGTGTGTGTGTGTGTGCACATACTCGCTGCGGGAGTGTTTGCAGGTGTCCGGGCCAAGGGAGCCCCTGATGGAGCGGGAGGACCCTGAGCTCTCTCATCAGGCATTCTAGAGGCTCGCAGCCGCTGCCCTGCTGTGCAAAGCCTCTAAAGAGCCAGGATTTATGTCCCCTCCCACGCCTCTGGCTGGGGAGGGCAGCTCATTTTTCACGGTGCCGCGTGACTTTCCAGACTGTATTTTCAGCCACAGTTTGACGTCAGGCTCTCACTGTGTCCCAAGGGATGGGCTTTGTACATTTCCAGGCTGCCAGGCCGGAGCCTCCCAGCCCTCTGGGGCTCTCGTGCTGTCCCTACTGCCAGCCCCAGGAGCTCCTTGGGAGGGCTGGTGGGCGTGTGAAGCAGGAGGGGCTCCAGGTAAGCTGGTCTCCTGCTGGGACATGTGCATGTGATGTGAGTGGGCAGTCAGGGTATGGGGGGGTCCGGGCCACAGAATGGGGGTGGGACACGGGAGGCAGGAGGCCACGATGTGAGATGGACACGTTTGTCTAAAGGCTGCTTCTGTGTCCCTAAAAAGAAAGGGGCCTAAAAGGGGCTGTGCATATTGTTCTCTTTTTACAGATGGAGAAAAACGGTTGCAGAGAGACCGCACTTAGCTCATGGTGCCTACGACTCAGCCCAGCCTTGCCCCGGGCTTTTGTTTCAGAGTTGAAGGGGCAAATCTCCTCCCAGAGCCGAGCGCTAGGCATGCCGGAACTGCATCAAACGGTGGCCCTCCAACACCACCCGTGGTCTGTGTCTTGGGGAGTCTCCATCCCCATTCCCTCTGTGAACGAGGGCTCCATCTGTGCATGCACCCCACATATAGTCGGAGACTCCAGTCCCAGTTTGTGCCCTGAGACTCACTTTCTGTGTGTCTTCAGGACCATCATTAACCTCTCTGGGCCTCAGGAGCCTCTCTGCCTGGTGCTGACCCGTTGAGCATATCCTGGACTGTGCACATCTTCTCTGCAGCACCCTACACTGCGGCCCAGGCCCCATGCTGCTCCTTGTCCCAATGCTGTCTCTGGTTAACTTCACCCTGGCTGTCCCAGACCAGAATTTTCCAAGCCATTTTTTAGACCTCCCTCGCTCTTACCCAATCCAGGCAACCACTGCGCCCTGTTGAGTGCTCCTCCCAAATGCCTTGAGTGAAACCCACGGCAGACACACTGCCCTCCGCCCTGCGAGCGTGGTGGCCACCTGACTGGACTCTTGCTTCACCTCTCCCCTGCCAGGTCACTTTAAAAAGTATTTCCCACTCACCCAGGGAGTGAGTCCAGTAGCTCCCCCAGAGGGCAGCAGGGGCTTGGGGGGGACAGTGGACAGAAAGCACGGCGCACGCACTGTGCCTGGTGCACGGTAGCTGCTGAAGGAGGCCTAGTCCTTTTGCTTATCAGCCCCTCTGCCTGCGTTGAAAACTATCAAGCAACTTGAAAATGTGCATGTCACTGCAACGCAGCCGGATTCCTGCACCCCCTTCTCACTTCTCTACAACCCCCGCAGGGGCTGGGGCTTTAAAACTGCTTCTGCCACCCAGTTCCCGCTGCAAAACCTGAGTTCAAGCCCTCGTGGCCCCCAGGGTTGGCGCCATGACAAAGTGGTTCAGCTCATGGGCTTTGCACTCCAGCCCCAGCTCTGCCACTAAGTAGCTGTGCAACCTGGGGCACGTTACTTAGTCTCCTCACCTGTAAAATGGGGATGATACTGGATACTGCACTTCATAGGCTTGTGATGAGAATTAAATGAATTTATACATCTAAAGTGTTTAGAACAGTGCCTGGCCAAAAACCACTTCAACAGATAGCAGCTTTTGCAACTATTGCCTGGAGTATAATAACGACTTCACAAGTGGTCTTCCTGCTTCCAGCTTTGTCCCCCCCAGTACATTCTGCACTCAGTGCCCAGTGACATTCTCTGTCACTCCCATGTGGGATGGCCAATTCAAACGCAAAGTTAACTGGATGTCTGGGATTCTGATTTGCTAAATCTGGCACTTCCACTCTCATGTTGAAAATTTTCCCCTGGTTCTCCATTACCTTTAAAATAAAATCTAGGCTTTCTAGGGTGACATTCAAGCTCTTCATGATTCAAACCCCTGCCCTCACCGTTTAATCTCTCGCCTATTTCTCATCACCCCCAGCCCCCTCATCTTATGCTCCAGCCACCTCCAGCTGCCATCTTTGAATCCCAGAGAATGAATTTTAGCATTTTGGAGCCAGACAGATCATTTGCCACATTTTAAGAGGAGGAAGTTGGGGCCCAGAGAGGTTAAGGGCCTGTCCAAAGCTACACAGCCAGTAGGTGAAGCCTACAGTATTCCTTCCAGGGCCACAAACCTTAATTCTGGAACACTGAAAGCCTCACTCAGGCCAGAGGAGGACCCTCTTGGCACAACAAATATATTAATAGCTTCAAAATCCCTGCCTTTGGAGGACTGGCCATATGCTTCTCATTTAGGGTTTGGGGACTGGAGGGAGGCTGGAGCTGCCAGCCCCAGTTCTAGCGGCTGGCCTTGGCAAGAGGTGATGCCTAAGCGGTTTTGAAGGGGCAGGAGAGATGACCTGGGAGTGTTTAGGGCTCAGGAAAGGACACACCTAGGGTATAGAGAAAGTGCTTCTGAGACTCAGGGCTGGGAAAGCAAGATCCTATTTGCAGATCTGTACTTGGGGCTTGGCCTGGAACGGAAACTTATTTCCTTCACTCCGGGCAGGTGAGAGCGAGGACACATTAGGCTGGAGATTCTGAAATAAGCAGAATAGTCCTGATTGGCCCAGCCGCCTTGTGGCGACCTCAGGGCAAGCCCCGTGCGGAGGCTATCATGATGGGAGTTGGGGACACCTTTCCTCCCAGGCAGCAGGGGAAGGTCTCCCCAGTATGCAGTCAACGCCAGCAGCAAATATGAAGTGGAGCACCCTCCCAGCCAGATCCCTGGGAGGCTCTGGCTCCGTTACAGCCACTCGATGAAAATATCTCTGCTCGGTGCTGAGAACTTGGTCTTAGTAATTGACTTGTATAATGTCCAAAGACTGTGCATATAACTGGCTCAAAGTGATGCATCATCTTTAGCAAAAAGATTTATCATGGAATCTGCGGCAGCCTCCCATTTGTCTGGAGCAGAAATAGGAACAACTTTCCTTGCCAGGACTCATCCTTTGTCTTCAAAGCAAATTCCTCCATGGTTGGACGCTTCCTGGGCCCAGGCTGGGGCCTGTGGCCAACCTCCTGGCCAAGGTCCCAGAGTCCTAGCGCCTCTGTCTCCGGAACCTCAGCCACAGGCAGCAGGGAGCAAGGGAGAAAGCGGAGCATGGGGTTTAGCAGCCCTGAGTTCTAGGACTGACTCTGCTACCAACTGGCTTGTGACCTTGGGCAAGTCACTTAACATCCTCAGGCTTTTCCGTCTTCATCTGTAAGAGGGAATTTGTGATTCCTGCTTGAACTATCTCATAGCAGAAATGGACATGAAATCGCCCATCACCTACTTTGTAGAGAGGCCCCGTGGAATCTTTAAAGCCTGGGCTCTGGGATTATGATGGATCTGGGGTCAAATCCCAGCCCTGCTGTTTGGTTATGTCACACTGGGCAAGTCTCTTAGCCTCTTTTAAGCTTTGATTTTGTAAAATGGGGACACTAACAGTATCTACTTTGTAGTGTTGTTGTGAGGAATAAAATGAAAGGATGCACCAGGAGCCCTTAGAATGGTGCTGGTATGAGCTAGAGCTTTCCTTGTGCGCCCAGCTACTTGGGAGCAAACAGGAAGCATGAGTGGGAATGTTTGTTGCCATAAGGCAGGCCCATCACTACATGTCATGTCATTTAAATGAACCCCCCTGACAACTCTAGATAGGAAACTGAGATTTGGAGACGTTAATGATTCACTCAAGGTCATTCAGCCCGTCAGTGCAGAGGCGAGCTTTCAGCCATTGCTAGCTGACTACAGGGTCTGTGTCCCGGCCACCACACTGGCCTGCAGCACAGCTGGGAAGGGTCGAGACGGTCAGGTCAGGGTGCAGAACAGCGACGTGCAGTGTGTAGCTGTGCAGCCCGGAGGCTTGGGCTTAGCTTCCACCTTTGCCAGCTGTGTGAGCGTGGACCTGTCACTCACCCTCTCTCAGTCTCATATATGCTAGGTTCTTAGTGCTGTAGATGGCGTTCTGTGCAACAGTTCTCACTGCTGCCGCTGTTCAAGGCAGGCTGTGCTTTGGCCACTAAGAGGTGCTGGAAGAGTTGGCCTGAGGGACATCACTGTGGGCTGGAGGTGATCGGACAAGACAGGGAGGAGTGACATTTAAATGAGCTTTGAAGGAGAAAGGCTTCAGATGAGTGGAGCCCAGCAGGAGAATCTTCTAGGCAGAAGGGATGGTGCACAGGAAGGAATTCCAGGAGAGTGAGTACGGAAGCCGGGAACCCATGAGGAAATATGTTTCCATTCGCCCACCCATTGTAAGAGAAGCAATTGCCTTTTAAAATCACATTCCACGTGCCACTTTGTAATCATTATGTCTAACGTTCACAACCAATCATCAAGGCAGGTGACATTATCCCCTTTTACAAGATAAGCAACTGAGGCTCAGAGAGACTAAATAAGCTCCCCAAGGCCACAGAGTGACACAGCCAGGACTGAGCTTCAGGTGTGTCTTCAAAGCATGCTCTGCTTGCACCAACGCCCTACATACCCACCCTCCCAGGCTACTCTGAATGGCTCTGTGCTTCCATCCAACGCCCCCTGGTACAAGCCAGCGGAGGGGTCTATAGAATTAGGTTGGGCGTTGTCTCAGGCAGCCCGTGGTCCTGGTAAAGCAAACACAGGTGGCATGGGCGCTCAGCTGGCTGGGGAGTGGGGAAGAATGTGGCACACACACAGCCTCCCTCACCACACTGAGTGCTCTCACCCTTCTAGGCTGGGCAGGGGACTGTTGTGGTCAGTCCACGTGGGTGGCTAACAGACAGTGGGGTGGGCGTAGGGGGACACTCTGCCCCCTGCTTCATGCCCTTACTCCTAACCTCCACCAAGATGGCCTAAGTGAAGAACGGAGTAGACAGAGCCTCAGTCTGGGCCACTCAGGCTGCTACCAGGCTCCAGCGTGGGAGATTTTAACCTCCATGGAGCCTGCTGGACATCTGTCCTAAGTCCAGATGGTGACAGTGCCCACAACTACTGCTGACAGTCTTCCAGCCCTGTGATGACGTCTGCTTTTGTTCTTGGTCTTTTTCAGGAACACTTCAACGCAAGTGTTTCTTTATCTTCTCTGAAGCCATCTCCTCCTGGACCCTCACTGCCGGCTGCTCGAGCACACGTGATTGCACCATATGAATCAGCTATGCAGGCGGCAGCCGTCCTAGCGGAAGACTTGCTCAACTCAGTCAAACCCACTCTCCACTACCCTGCCGTCCCAGGTCCCGTCCCACCACCCAGTGCCCCCGAGAATGCTGCCCCCCATCTGCCTGCCAGGCTCTGTCCTCCCCCGACCCCTTCCTGGAAGCCTGCCCTGACTTCTGTGGCCGGCCTTACTTCCAGACCCAAGAACTTGCCCCAGAGTACAGCTTATTGGTAAACTAGATTCTTCTATTTACTTATCTGTATGTATCTAAGCAGGGTGCTCTGTAAAGTCAAGAAGCATTCTTTTCCTGTTTCCTCGTGCACCCCCAAGGTCCATGCAAGGAAGGGTGCAGGACTTGTGATATTTGAGGGAGTCAGCTGGATGGGGGCAGTTATGGGACATTCTTATCAAAAAGAGATTTCGGGTTGGGGGCAGTGGCTCACACCTGTAATTCTAGCACTTTGGAAGGCCAAGGTGAGAGGATCGCTCAAGATCAGGAGTTCGAAACCAGCCTGAGCAAGAGCGAGACCCCGTCTCTACTAAAAATAAAAAGAAATTAATTGGTCAACTAAAAATATATAGCAAAAATTAGCCGGGCATAGTGGCGCATGCCTATAGTCCCAGCTACTCCGGAGGCTGAGGCAGGAGGATCGCTTGAGCCCAGGAGTTTGAGGTTGCTGTGAGCTAGGCTGACGCCACGGCACTCTAGCCTGGGCAACAGAGTGAGACCCTGTCTCAAAGAAAAAAAAGAGATTTCTATAGATTACCAAGGACGACATCTGGCTTTGCTCACCACGGCAGGACTTTTTCATTTATTAGCTACTCTCCCCCAGATATTAGCCCAGGGGCCAGGACTGAGACTTGGCACAGACTAAATGTGCTCTGTTTTCACCTCCCTTGGAGGACCTATGACCTCAGTCAGGTAGAATAACCTGGAAGCAAAGGCACCTGAAGTCCCCTCATCAGAGTCCCACTTGCATCTCTGTGTCCTACTGCAGACCCCAGCCCAGAGCTGAGCCCTAATTAGATGGAGCGGAATCTGCCAATGACATGCATCCTGGTTCTCGCCCTGGTTTTGCAGCTGAGTTGCTGTGTGACCTTGGACAAGTCACTCCACCTTTCTGGGTCTTGTTCTCCATCTGTACAAGTAAGGGTAGTGGCTTAGGGGATTGTTAAGGTGCTTTCCAGCTCTCAACCTTTGATTCTCTGACTCAAAGGCAAGGCTGTTCTACTGTTTCTTGAATAAAAATATTCCTCCCCTGACAGCCAGCCTGGGGAGATCGATAATTCTGTCAGCGCATCCTTGCAGTATAGCTAGAGCTCCGCAGTCTCCCCCAAGGCTGGGAGCTTTATCGTTATTCATTGTTCATCCCCGTTTTTTTCCTCTCCTTGGCCCTCCCTCCAGCACCCCCCCTCACCACCCCATCCCCAGTTCAGGGCGCTGCAACCTGCCATGAATGAAGACTGGCTGGTCACATGGCCCGTCACCGTGGCAACGGATCCCCGCAGAGGAGGTAGGCATCAAAGTCACATGAGAACCCTGGAAAACTGGCTGAGGTATTTATAGAAGCTGTGGCTGGTGCCTTTATGGAAACGGGTCTATATCTGACTCTGGTACTCAAACCTCCATGCTGTCCCTGGGGCAAGGCAGGTTTTGCATCTGATTCTCTCTCCGCTTGCCTGGTGGGGCAAACGTTCCCCTCCCCTTCCTACTGTCTCCTGGCACATCCCCTGACCCCACTCCCAGACGCTGCTGGTCCTCCTAGACCGGACTCCCTATTCTGTTTACATTGAACAATGCTCCCTCCCAGGCTGGAGTTTGGGGACCCAGGATCCTGAGCATGTGGGCAATTTAGGACACCCTCCTCCCCATGTCCTTGTTGCTCTCAGTAAATATTACAAGATACTGTTTTCCTCAAAGCCTCTGCCATTTGTCTCTTCCTTAAAAGCCTGGAGGTCGATGCAAAAGGGAGGGTGTGTACCTCTGAGTGCAGACTTGGGAGTGTCCAGCCGCCCCCCTGCCCACCCGCCCTGCATGGGTGTTACCGCGTGTCCCAGGAAAGCAAGTCAATGGGAGCTGTTGTGCATTGCATGCCCACTTTACGTGTTGTCTCATTTAATCCTCACCACGTTCTATGACGTAGATACTGCCGTTATCCCCATTTTACAGATGGAGACAGGAAGTTCCGAGTCAGAATGAGAACCCAGATTTCTGATTCCAAAGTCTGTGCTCTTCCCACTGTGCCCTGCCAGAGAGAGCGGCAGAGAGTGCGCCTGAAAGGAGGGGCCAGGAGGGGAGGAGAAGATCGTGGCAGTCTAGGGGGACAGGCAGAAATGCGTTTTGTTATTTCAGTGACCAGGTAACACATGCCCATAGTCAAGAAACAATTCAAAGAAGATTAAAATAAATCCAATACCAAATTTCCCTTCTCAGAGTCCTCCAGGCCCCCGTCTGTCCCTGCAGAGGAAGTCATTATGGCCAGTTTCAGGTGTTCCCATTTCGGAGATCTCATATGCATATGCAAGCAGGTATGAGTATATTGAGTACTCACAGTACAGACATGAGGTATAAAATTCAAAAGGTAGATGATGAAAAGTAAAACATTCTCCCATGTCTGCCCCAAGTCATGTAGTTCCTCACCCTCTTAGGCAAGCACCATTACATTTCTTAATATCATTCCAGAAATATTCTTTGCCTCTCCAAGTTCATGTACATACATAACTGGTCACACCCTCTCTACATTATTCTGCATCTTTTTATTTTATTTATTTATTTTTTGAGACAGAGTCTCGCTTTGTTGCCCAGGCTAGAGTGAGTGCCATGGTGTCAGCCTAGCTCACAGCAACCTCAAACTCCTGGGCTCAAGCAATCCTGCTGCCTCAGCATCCGGAGTAGCTGAGACTATAGGCATGCACCACCATGCCCGGCTAATTTTTTTTTCTATATATATTAGTTGGACAATTAATTTCTTTCTATTTATAGTAGAGACGGGGTCTCGCTCTTGCTCAGGCTGGTTTCGAACTCCTAACCTCGAACAATCCACCAACCTCGGCCTCCCAGAGTGCTAGGATTACAGGCGTGAGCCACCCTGCGCCCGGCCTGCATCTTTTTAAATTTAATATATCTTGGAGATGTTTCCAAATCTGAATGTATAAAGCAGACTTATTCATTTTAATGGCTGCAAAGAATTTCGTTGTTGGAGGTACCGTAGGTTATTTAATTAGTTCTTTGTTGATAGACATTTAAATTGTTTCCATTTTTTCTATTACAAACACTGCTACAAGGTGTATCTTTAAATGAATGTCTTTAAACAAACACGTGCAAAATGAGTATGTGCCTTCATAATTTTAATAGATATGGCCAAATGGCCAATGGGTAACTATAATTTTGATAAATATAGCCTAATTATCTTCCACAGAGATTGTATTTAATATAATTTAACTCTTCTATCATTAGGAACATGTGTGTTATCAACCTTTTTTCATTTGTTTTAATTATCTGCCCAAAGTAAAAAGTAAAAAATGGTATTTCATTATTTTTGAATTTGCATTTCTCTTGTTATGAATGAAATTGAACATCTTTTTTCCATGTGTAAGCACCACTTGTATTTCATTTTCTATGAGCTTTCTATTCATATCCTTTTCTATCTTTTTTTTTTTTTACTAGTTTTTAGGAGCTCTTTTTATATACCCCCCTGTCTAACAATGACATTTCTGAACACTTACTATGTGTCGGGACTGTTCTAGGCACTGGGGATACATTGTTCATCTAGTTTGTGTTAATCTGCAAGCAAATAAACAAGAAAGTGAGTGAAATGGCTGACAGTGATAAGTGATTTGGGAAACAATAAAGCAGGATGAGGCAAAAAGAAAGCAGTGATTATGTCATAGGTACTAATACAAAGGTCTTCCCCACCCAACTCACTCAACATTGTAACAATTTTTCCATGTGTTCTTTTAGTACTTTGATGGTTTCATTAAAAATAATCAGACCTTTTAAAGAACAAACTTCGGACTTTGATGATCTTTTCCATTATATGTTAGCTTTCCTATGCCATTAATTTCTACCTTGTCTTTATCATTTCCTTCCTCCTATTTTCTTTGGTTCTATTTTGTAGTTCTTAAGTTTTTGAGATGGTTGCTTGGTTCATTGATTTTCAACCTTCTTTCTTTTCTAAATATATTTAAGGCTATAAATATCCCTCTAAGTACTGCTTTTGATATTTTCTTGTGGCTTGTGTTTTCATTTATCAATATTGATACCTCTACAATTTATATTGGTATAAGGAGTAAGGTATCACATTTACCTTTTTTCAAGTGGCCAAACCAATATCATTTATTTAAAAATCCATCTTTCCTCTACTCATTTAGAATGTAATCTTAATCATATTCTAAATGATTATTTGCATCTGAGTTTATTTCTGGATTTTGTGTTTTGCCTCATGAATTTCTCATGACTAGGTCCACACTGATTTAAACTTGTAGTGTTATAATATGCTTTACCTGGGCAAGGCAGCATGGCTCGCACCTGTCATCCCAGCATGTCAGGAGGCCAGGAGTTCAAGACCAGCCTGAACAACATAGAGAGATCTTGTCTCTACAAAAAATAAATAAAAACAAAATAGCTGGGCATGGTGGCGCATACTTATAGTCCTAGCTACTCAGACAACTGAAGCAGAAGGATTGTTTGAGCCCAGGAGTTTGAGACACAATGAGCTATGATGACACCACTGCACTTGAGCCCAGACAACAGTAAGACTGTCTCCAAATATATATATATATATATATATATATATATATATATATATATATATATATATATATATTTATACACTTTACCACCTGGTAGGCTAATTCCTCATAGGACATTCATTAATCTCCTATTTCATAATTTCCCTGGCTATATTTTGCTTGTTTCTTTTTCTATATGAGCATTAGAATCAGCTCGTCTAGTTAAAAAGAAGAAAAAAACTTTTGTTATTTTCACTAGGGTCATTTTAGAATTATAGATTGATTTAGAGAGAATTAACATATTTATTATGTTTTGTCTCCCACTCTGAGAACATGTCATTTATTTTCTTTTGTTCATACCTTCTTTTGGATCTCTGAGTAGCATTTGGAAGCTTTCTTCGTGTAGATTTTCCACACATTTTTTAAAGTTTATTTCTAAGGATTTTTTGTTGTTGTTGTAGTTGTTGCTATTGTAACTGGAGCCATTTTTATATCTTTTTAGTGGCTGTTGTATATCTGAAGGTTGTAGATATTTAGTATGTTGATTTTGCATCCAACCATGTTGCCAAGTTATCTTATTCAAGTTTTTTACTTGTAAATTAGTTTTAAATGAAGCTTTCAGCCTTTAGGGAGAGAATACACATTATAATTTAAAACCCTGGAGTAAATAGCTATTTAATGATTCAGTGACTTAATAAACGTAAGTTGCTTAGACTTGTGCCTGGCATATCTTGCGAACTACTGTTAATAGCAGCAGTGGTGGTATTGCCTTGAACTTACAGAGTTTTATCTCATTTGATCCTTGCAATGACCCCATGAGGCTAGAGAAAAGATGATTCTTTCCTTTTCCAGATAAAGAATCTGAAGGTCAGAGATACTAGGTGATATGTCAAAGGTCACCTTCCAGGTAGTGTAGGGTCAGAACCTGAGTTTATCTGACTATGTGCATCACACCCGAGATGTCTTGAGAAAGAGAGAGGCGAATCCTTTTGCAAAGTGACGGGTCCCTTAGAATCACTCATTCCAAGGATCTGTTTTGATTTTGATTCTGGATGTTCACACACGAGCGAGCTTAGTTGGGGGCATGCCTGCCCTGCTCTGTAAGTACTCTGTGAAGTCAGAGTCCCCATGGGCAACTTTCTGTGCCACTGAGTTCCAATAAGCAAAAGAATCGGGGCCGTCTTTGGGGTTTCGGCAACGGGGCCGGACCTGTGTCTGTGTGGCACTTCTTGCTCCTGTGAGGAGCTGCCCACCCACCTCCTCCGTCAGCGGGCATGATGGCCTCGTGTTGCCAGGGGAGATGAGGAACAAAGCGGTTCAGAGGCTCGTCTGAGTCATGGTGGAGGCAGGTGAGGTGGCAGGTGCAGGAAAGAATTTGGAGGCCCTCCCTCTGGTCCTCTGACCTCTCGCTGCTCCTCCCCGCTCCTTCCTCTCACACTCCTCCCCGTTTATTTCTGCCTCCTCCTCCGACCCTGCTCAGCACTGGGCTTTGTTAGCCTCAGGAATCCTTCTCAGGCCCTGAGGAGAGGCTTCTACTTTACAGACTGAGGAGTCAAGACCAGTAATGAAGAACTCTCTAGAAGCTGCTGTGAGGTAGAACCCGAGAATAAGAATTAGGGTCTCCTCTCAGGGAGTAGGGTGCCTCTGAAGGGTTCTGGGGTTGCCACTTCCAATTCAGGCCCAGATAGGAAGTCATTTTCACAATGTCACTATTATGCTATAAAACTTTCAATGGCTCCCTATTATCCTCTGACACAAGAAGAGGCTTTGCAGCCTGGCATGTCAGGCCTCCACATTAGAGAATCAAACTCACCTTCCAGCTTTGTCTCCCACTTGTCTCCTAAGCCCACAGCTTCTAAATGGCCCATTGGATCCAGACCTAGGTCTGTGAGGTTGGAGACACAGTGAATTCCTTCATGAGCTCATCCTGCTTGCTCTGTTTCTGTAAAGTGGCCCCTAACTCCAGATAGGACTCTAGATTGGGCTTGCTGCAGCCATCCCTTTGTCTGCAATTCTATTAATGCAGCTCAAACTTCAGTTAGCTGTTTTAGCAGCCATTTCACATTGTCACCTCATTTTTTTTTAGCTTGAAATAAACTAAAACTCTAGGTATTTTTCATGTAAATTCTGATGGAACTGAGAAATATATATGGAGAGAGAAAGAATATTAATCCTATTTCCTTCTTCCAAGCAACATAATACTCAGACAAGAGTTGAACAGAACACAAACCTGTAGATGCTATCAAAGTCTCTTTTACACTGCTTCAGGACACCTTTGCTTTTGCTTATATCTGGATGAAGTTCATCATTGTCTTCTCACCTCTGGGGCTGCTTTGGGGGCCTCTCTTACTCCCTGGTCTATACAGAGGAAAGTTGTTTAGCTCCTTAACACCTTTCAAGTTGTCCTTGGCTGGTTATGTAAACGCTTCCTCTGTATTCTTCCATGAGCTGACTGAGTTTAGCATCATGCCTGACGGAGTAGATTTCCCCAAATAAGACTTGGTTGGATTTGAAACCCAGACCACTGCATGCAGGCAGGAGCAGGTGGGCACAGAGCTGTAGGAAGGGCTGTCACCACCCAAGGTTGGCACCAGATGGGCCAGGTGAGGAGGGGCAGCCACCTGCTCTGTCCTGACTCTGCCCAGGGAAGTCACCTTCCCCTTCCAGGTTCTCACTGCTTCCCCTTAATACACAGCTCACCTTTGGACAGCCTGGTTTGCAAGGCAGAGGTCCCTCCGTGGGCTCAAAGCTCTGTTCCATCAACACAGGACCCCAGGACAAAGAGCTCTGGCCTGAAGCATCCCCCCTTCCAATTTTCTGACGCCACTCATCACTATGCTGTCATCATCACAGCAGTGGCAGTTTACGGGGACTGAGTCCTGGCTATGTACCAGGCTCCTGTTATAAATGTATTGCTTGGAAAGATCCCATTTAATGCTCATCACACTGTGTGGGGGAGGGGGTGCTATTATTATCACCTCCACTTTGCACAGGCAAGGACACTCAGGCCCTGAGAGGTCCTCCCAAGCTGGTAATAATGGTGTGAGACTATGAACCTGACACCTGGACTCCAGGGCCCAGGTTGTCAACCACACACTCAGCACGCTATTGCACCACACTGCCCTCGTCCCGCCGCTGAGAGCTGAGACCTCATGTTGCCTCACTTTCCAACCTGGCATGGAAAATGTGCTTCCTTTCTTCAGACTCCAGCTGATGGGTGACATGACGAGGCCAAGTAGGGTCTCAATGGAAAATTTATTCTACAATTTATTGGGGATGGTGTCCATGGACAAGGAAAGGGAATTAGAGAAACAAAAGTGTCATGGATGTGTGTTAGCCCTGGAGAAACATGGAGCTGTCACTCCAGGTCCCCTGGGGAATTCCACTGGCATCTGCCTCTTTCTTCAGGTGAAATGCCACAAGCCCGCATTTCAAGATGACTCACTGTCACGGCTGGCAAGTTGGGGATGGCTGCAGGTGAAGAGCTCAGCCAGTGCTAGGGGCTGGGGGCCTCAGTTCCTATCCTGTGGGCATCTGCATGGGTTGCTCGGGCTTCCTTGCAGAATGGTAGTTAAATTCTAAGAGCAACCATCCCAAGACAAAGATGAGGGAAGCTCTCATTTTCTTATGGCCTGTGTCCAGAAATAAGAATGTTACTTCTCTTGTTCAAGTAGTCACAGAGCCGATTCAAAGGGAGAGGAATATAGACTTCACCTCTTAAAGAAAGCATTGTCAAAGGATTCTGAGGCCATGTTTGAAAACATGCACACTGGGGAAACTAATAATTATGCCACTAAGAACAAAGGAGCAGTCATAACTTAGCACCTGTGTGTTTAAGATACTCGGAACATGAACACAACTTAGCTGAATTGAAACTTGGGTCGTTTCCATGCATCCTAGGGGACAGCCACGGCCAATGCTTCCTCCTACATCGTCCTACTTAACGTATTTGGGAGTGGTATCTCTTAGATTCGTGTAGAGAGAGAGAGAAAACATTAGGAACATCATTTCAGTGTCTTTCTTTTCAGGAAGGCAGGCTGGGGTGGAAGGGGGGAAGCTGGAGAGGGGAGGCTAACCAGTAATCGTGTCTCCTCTTCCAGGGAGGATCAGCATGGAGACGGATGCATTAGGTCATTGTGTTGGACCGGCCACGTGTGACAGGGCTGCCCCGCATGTAAGCTTTGACTGAGCACCTGTTGTCACCGTGCTGGGGATGTGAGGCTTGCAGACAGCAGTAAGAAAAGGTCCTTGCCCTAGAGGCAGTCACCCTCTAATTTAAGAGGAAAGGCATAGACATATGAAGGCAGACCTATGTTATAAGGCCCTAAAGGTCGAGATTGAGAACAAGGACGTTAGACCCAGGATGGACCTCACTGTATGACTCGGACAGATTATTTAACCACACTAAGCCTTAATTTCCCCATCAGTAATATGGGAATGCTAATAATACTGACTTCATAATATGATGCTGTATAATTTTAATGTATTTCTCCATGCTATGTAAAAGGAAGACTGCTTTCTAGATGCCCAGACTCAGAGCCGGAGTGTTCAGGAAGACTTCACGGTGGGGGCTTCCTTCTCTCGTCCACCCTGGCACCTCCCTGGGAGCGCTGCCAACAAGGGTGCCTCCCAAGCATCACCCCCTTCACTCCACTGCGGGTTTTAAGACTGCGGACGGACTGCCTTTTCCTTCTTGAAATTCTGTGTTCTGTGATAGGCATCGTCCTCTCACCTCCTGATTCCTCCTCCCTGTCTTCTTTCCTGACCCTTCTTGCTCCTCCTGCCCCTCAGAAGAAAGAATCTGCCACCAGAATTCTATCCTCTTGGCGGTATTCTACGTGCTTGCTCTGGAGGGTCTCCCCTCTTCCACTCCCTTCACGGTGCGACTTCCATGCCTGCATCTCTAGCCCTCCTTCCTGGACTTTATACCCGTATTTCTAACTGCACTTTATTCTTTCAGCAAACATTTATGCGTCATCCGCTATGTGTTGAGGATAGGCATGGTCTCTGTCCTCGTGGAGCCTTCGTGTCAACCAAGGAGGCCGTCACTAAGCAGCCAGTCAGACCATTAAGTACATAATTTGCAATTGTGACGGGGCTACAAAGGAGGAGAAATGCCCACCTGGAGGTTGACCCAATTTTTCTCCTCGTCAGGAGCGACATGAAGGATTAGGGCTTGAGGAGAACTCTGCTGGGTGGGCAGGCAGGGAGTGAGGGAAGAGGAGGAGGGGACTGGCCGGGACCCTGGCAGGGCAGCATGTGGGCTGAGCCTGAGTCAGGCAGGAGTGGCAGGGCCGGGGAGCCGGGAGAAGGTGGGGTGGTTAGTGGGCTCAGGGAAGGGCGCCGGGAGAGGGGTGTGAGATGAGGCTGGAGACAGGGAGGGGCCTTGACAGACATGTTAAAGATGTGGCTACAACTGTGCCAGCTTGAAAAGGGTGCGATGATATTTGTATTTCTAAAAGATCACTCTTGCTGCTGGTGGAGAAAAGGGGGCAAGACTGGAGTTGGTGTCAGGAGGAGACTGTGAGAGTCCAGGTGAGCGATTATTATAGTTTGGAGTAGGGTGGTGGCAGCAACATTAAAGACATGTAGCCAGATTCTAGAGGTATTTAGCAAGTAACAGCTCCAGGATTTAGTGATAGATTTCATGAAGCCTGAAGTCTCAAGGGAGACGATTGGGTTTCTGGCAGGCTCAGCTATCCACAGAGCCAGGGAACACTGGAGGATGGACGAGAAGCAAAATGCTGAGCATTTGACAGGGTTGGTCTTTGACTGCTGAGCTCACGTCTTGGACGTGCATGGTGGAGGTAGTTCTGCGGGAGCCAAGCGGAAAGGTGGAGCGGGAGGGTGAGTACGCGGAGCTCAAAGACTGTCTGGAATGGAGATAGAAGTCCAGAAATCATCCATGTAGAAGACAGTCTAGGAAAAGAGGATAAGTGAGAAAAGGGCAGGGCTCTGAGACGTCCAGTGTTTAAAGATCAGCAAGGGAAACTGAGGGCTGGCCAGAAGGGTAAAGGGGAAGTCGGGGAGTGTGGGGTCCCAGAAGGGAGAGAAGAGAGTGTTAGAAGGAAGGGGAGGGAATCCAAGATAAGCATTACAGAGATGTCAGTAAGACAGCCAATGGATTTAGTGAGGCAGTGGCCATTGGTGACTGTAGGGTGAGCCATCTGGGCAGTATGATGGGCAGAAGCGTGTTCAGAAATAAGTAGGTAGGGGGCAAGAAAATAGAGGCAGAGAAGGTGGAAGAAACGAGGGATGAGAGCCTAGTGACATTTTCTAAGGAAGATATTTAGACATGCTTAAAAGTTGCCAAGAAGCATCCAGTGGAAATGGAAAGGTTGCTGAGATAGGAGAGATGAGATAGCTGATGGTGGCTGAGGTTCTCAGGAAGGTGGGGGGCCTTGGGACCAAGTGGACAGATGGGAGCTGGTCTCAGAGGGCAGGAGAGACCCTCCCTGCTGTATCAGGAGGAAGAAGGTGAGGAGGGCAAGTGCAAATGTAGGTACAGATGGGGACATGTCTAATTGTTCTCAGAGGAAAACCAAGGGGGCTTCTAATTGAAGAAAGGCAGGTCCTGAGAGTGCAGGGAAGTATGGGGTGGGGATAGGGGGAGGAAGAGGGGATGTCTGAGGGAATGTAGAAGGTTGGAGTGGCCTTGATCAAGTGGGGAAGTAAGTTGACCAGAGAATCATAGGGAGGTCATTAGGAAGCATGAGGATCCCACTTGAGGGATGAAGGCAAAGACAGAATGATCTGGAGTGTGTTTTTCTCTAAAGAACTCTGCATAAGGCCGGGTGTGGTGGCTCAGGCCTGTAATCCTAGCACTCTGGGAGGCTGAGGCAGGAGGATCACTGGAGGTCAGGAGTTCGAGACCAGCCTGAGCAAGAGCGAGACCCCGTCTCTATTAAAAATAGAAAGAAATTAGCCAGACAACTAAATATATATATAAAGAAAAATTAGCTGGTCATGGTGGCACATGCCTGTAGTCCCAGCTACTCAGGAGTCTGAGGCAGAAGGATCGCTTGAGCCCAGGAGTTTGAGGTTGCTGTGAACTAGGCTGACGCCACAGCACTCTAGCCTGGGCAACAGAGTGAGATTCTGTCTCAAAAAAAACAAAAAAAAGAACTCAGCATAGAGAAACCAGGTACTGAGTTCATTCAAGGTTAGGGTTTCACTGGGTAGATGTGATAATAAGGTGGAGAGGCAAGGGCATCTTCTGGTTATCACCTTGAGAGCCCATGGACGCGTGTCATTCTCAATATGTCCCAAATCCATTATGTCATTACTGTCTTCCCCAAATCTGCTCCTCTTCCTAAATTCCCAGTCTTGGTTAATAACAATACAATCACCTAATAATACCACTAATAACCATCAGTCATTAAGCCCATGATGTATCAGATGTGATACCAAATATTTAACAGAATCATCTCATGTGATCATCGTCATCACAACTTTATGGGGGATGTGTTATTCATTTTACAGATATGGAAACTGGGCCTTAGAGAGGTTATGTAACTTGCTCAAGGTCTCTAGTAAATGGCAGTCAAGAGGAAAACTGCCCTTAAATCTGTGAGGCTCCAAAGTCCTTCTCCTTTCCCATCGCCACACCACCTTCAAGTTCCCTTGCTAAGCTGCCTGTCTCTGATGCTTTCTTCCCTCCCACTCTCCCACACCATGTCAGCTGTCACACCCTATTTGTTCATCTCTACTGTGTCTCCTGCATCACTAGCTACTTCCTGCCGTGCCCCCTCCACCTGCTCTGCTTCCCTGGTTGGCTCCACCAGAATGCAAGCTCCATAAGGGCAGGGATCACTGTCTGTCTTGTTTTCTGCCATATCCTCAGGGCCTAGAACGGTGGCAGGTAAACACTAGGCTTGCCACATAGTTGTTGAGTGAAAGGATAAATGTCTATTGGGAGCTGATTCTCAATGGGTGTCTCGCGTTTCCATAAGTCTTGTGGGCTGATGGTTTTTTCGTTCTCGACTTCCAAACAGCCTCAGAAGATAGAGATAGTGTCTCCCACTAGTGGAGGGTAATTTTGTTTGCTGTCCAGTATAATAAAAATATGCCCGAGGCAAACACTGGGCAGGTTTGCCTGCAGCCTGTTATAAAGATTGAGGTTTCCTAAGCTTGGAGTTCCTCGGTGTGTGCACTACGGTGTGTGTGCAGTCCAGCGTCCATGTCCCTTTCATGGGACTTGGGGATTAAGGGAAACTGATTTGAACGTGAGGCTCCTGTAGAGTGCTGAGTCATGAGTAATAAAAGTCCTTTGTCTCTGGCCCAAGAGTTTCCTGTCTTCTGCCAGCATCCATGCAACTGTGGTAGACTAACTTGCTAGATTGCAAGGGTAAAATCAGGGTTCTCGACAATGGCCCTTATTACCTTTCACTAGGACAACTGAGACAACCTCCACCTTCTATCCCTCCCAGACACCTGCCTCTGATGCCAGAGGTCCCCTTAGTGTCCCCTAGAGGAGAGATAAATCATTCCAGACTCTCCAAGCAAGCCCCACCCCCAGGCCCCTTAGGATGGCTTCTGCTTCCCTGTCTAACCTCACCTCTCATCACCCCACCTCTGCTCCAGCTCAGGCGACCACCCTCCTGCACACCTCTCCACTCTCTTGCATCTATGCCCTTGTCATGCTGTCCCCTCCACAGGGGCCATCCTTGTCCCCTGTCTGTCATCATTTGAGAGCAGGATTCTCCAAGAGGCCTGCACAAAGCCCAGCCAGAATTTCCCTGTCTCTTGCTGTCCCCCACTTTACTCATCTTGTAGGATTCTCCAGTCCTTTTGCCTTGTATTGTGACCACCTGGGTAAACCCACTCTGTCTCTCCCCTAGGTTCCATTCCCTCACCTCCGTGATCCTCTCAGCCTCTGCAGCCCCTGGCATACAGTAGGCACTCAACAGAGGAGCGATGTACTGAAGAGCACAGGGAATGGCTTTGCAGGATGACGGTAGGATGGAAGGACGGGGGCGTGGAAAAGGCGTCCCAAGGGAAGGGAACAGAGTGAACAGAAGCTCGGAGGTGGAAGCGTCTAGGGCAGGGGGACTAACCACTTGCCGTGGGATTGAGTTCATGAAGGCAGACCTAAAGAGATGAGTCTGAAAAAAAGAAAGTGAGGCCCTGGGCTTAGGAAGGCTTGGCCACCGGGGCCCCATTCCCCTCCAAGGACAGAAACCCCATTGAGGGCTCCAGGGTCTGGATTCCCTGACCAGGGGCCCCAAGAAGCTGCGTCGCCCGCACTCCCCTCTCCCGCTCCCCGCCCACCCCTCTGCTTGCGTCGGCCATCAGAGACTCGCTCACGGCCCCTCGCGTTGACGCGGGCCCGCGCGTGAGTCAAGCCTGCGTCACGGCGCCCCGCCGCCAGGGTGGCCTTTCGGAATGCGAGGGAACAGTGCGCGCCGGGCTCCGCCCAGCTCTGTTCCGCTCCGCAGAGCCGGCGCGGCCAGGGCGCAGGGAGGACGGCACTTGGTCCCAGCCTTCGCAGCCCCACGCGCTCCTTCTGCCGTGGGACCTGGGTCCCCCGGCCGCTCCCCTGAGCCCTGAGCGCGCGGCACACAGGAGCTGGGTTGGGACTGGCTGCGAGGGAGGGAGTGAGGAGCGAGCAGAGTCGCGAGCTGAGTCGCGTGCGCCGGCGCGCAGCTTCGGGCCACCCCAGCCGGCCTGTGGCCGCCAGACTCGGGCTGCCCGTGGGAGGGGCTGTGCGCCCGCGACCCGTCGAGGACCGCAGCAGCTGCTTGGTCGAAGTGCACCGGTCGAGTCCGCGCGAGGGCCCACGCAGGACAGGTGAGTCGCCGGCCAAGCCCCGCTGGGCTTTACTGAGCCAGCCACCCCAACTTTCCCTGTTACGGCCCCGCCCCAGTCTGGGAGGCCTAAGGACTCAGGTGCGAGGCGACACTGCCCCCGCATCCGCCCGACCTTGCGCTAGCCCTGGGCTCCTCCCGCTGCTCCAGCCGCCGTTGCCTGGCGACGGAGCCCCAGGGCCCGCGTTCCTCCCGGCGCACCCGGGGTGCCCAGCAGCGCGCGCACGGGTTGGACATCAGGGTTGAGCTTCTGGTGCTCAGGAGGGCCTGAGAACTCCAGAGGTAATTGGGCTGAGCTGCGGAAGCAAGCGCCCGCGGAGAACCGAGAGGAGGTCTGCCTTGCGGGTCCCGCCGCCTGAAGCTGCGCGCCCAGGGCGCAATTCCGCGGGGAGGCTCCTGCGCGGCTAGAGACCCCAGCCTCAGCCGCTCGGCCCCAGGCCCGTGACCTTGACGGTAACATTGGCAAGAGAAGCGGAACGCTCACGCCCGAGATGAATATTTAATTCCCTGTACTGAGGCTGGTCCTGCAGGATTCCGAGCTAGCGGAGGGCCCTTTCTCCAGGGAAGCGCATCTGGGAACAGAATGGCAGAGATAGGGGTGCCCATCCGTAGGGGGCGCCGTCCTGGCCGAGAGGCCTCTGCCACATTTATACCTGAGTGAGCTGTGCCTTGAAGCGATGCTGGCAGTACTACAAGGAGGGCCGCTCCCCAAGGGGCCACGCTGCCTTGGCAGGAAGCGTGATGTTTCCTTTTAAGGCTCAAACAACCCTGTATGGGCTCCAGTTCAGAAATCCCAAGACCACTCACCTTACAGGACCTAGTAGCTGTCAAGTTTGCTTTTTTTTTTTTTTTTTAAAGTTGATCCCATTCCTCTTCCTTTTTTTAAAAAAAAATATTTTAATGGGCCTTTAGGATTAGGAAATCTCTAACCAGAGCTATCTTTGGGGCAATTGAGCTGTGAAGATGAAGCAGATGGGGTTGGGTTGGGAAGACAGGGGAGTGGTGTAGAGAAAGATGATTCTTCTGAGGGCACTGCCCTTGTTAAAAGGAACTTACAGGAACTAAGACAATCCTGTAATGGCTGCAAAAAAAAAAATCAACCAAAACTTTAATGAGAGCCTAGCTGTTCAGGCTTTGCTGGACATGCTGATTGATGTCTGGAGAACAAGGTCGGAGTGCATTGAGGTTAACAGTCGGGGGCTCTTATGTCTCATTCTGTGCTTACATTATTCCCTTGCTGGGTGAGGCTGACCCAGCACCTGGGCAGGAAGGGCTCTGAGGTCACACCAGGTTGTCCTTGGCCATGGCCCATCCATGGGGACCATCAGAGGCACTAGCTCCTCTGCTGGCTTTTTCTTTTTCTTGGGAGCAGCTGTGGCTAAGTAGGTGGCTGAGTTTTGGCGAATCCCTGCAGTTCAGCCCGGAGGGTGACTCAGTGCAGGAGGCATATCGTGCCCACCAGCCCTGATTGGAGTGAGTTTGTTTGGCCTGAGTCACACACAGAGTCGTGTGTCAGCTGCTTGTGAGTTGAATGGAGTTCTGTAGCAGGACTCGTGAGCAGGAACAGCCTGAGCCCCGAGTGTTTTGGGTAGAGGTGGGCAAGTCCTCAGGAGTTGCTGCCTGGCTGCTGAGCCAGGGCCCTGGAACTCTGACCCTGTGGGGAAGGCGGGCAGGGCCAGGTTGGGGCGGGTGTTGCAGGGGAGGCTGGAGAAAGGCCCTGCGACTGTGGTCAGAACCTAGTCCGGTGCTCTGTCCTGTGCCAGCAGGGTGACCTTGGGCAAGTCACTTCTCCTCAGGAGCCTCTGTTTCCTCAGTTGTGAAATGAGGATGCCCATGGGACCTTTTCTTCAGGCTTAGTTTGAGCCCAGTGCTGGACATGCAGCAGGAGCTCATTACATGTTAGTTCCTCACCCCTTTCCTTAAGGACTGTAAGCAGAGTCGAGTCTTTCTCTCCCTGACCCTGCTCCAGCACGAGGATGGGTGTGGAGACAAGTGAAAGTTCAGGCTTCCCATGTGATTAGGAAGGACCCATAACTCTACTTTAGACGGACCTAATTCCAGCCCTCAGGTATCCCTGAGAAACCCTGAATGGGGAAGCCCGAGTAAGAGCAGGATTAGCTTTGGGGTAGGGTGGTCTGGCTGTGCTGGTTCTGCTGGCTTCCCTTGGCCACCTGCAATATCTCCGGGGTGAGACTCCAGGGTGAGACCTTGATTCCTTGGAATCGCTCATGACTAT
Organism: Microcebus murinus; assembly: GCF_040939455.1. Taxonomy (NCBI): domain Eukaryota; kingdom Metazoa; phylum Chordata; class Mammalia; order Primates; family Cheirogaleidae; genus Microcebus; species Microcebus murinus. The sequence goes on from NC_134105.1 coordinate 88,961,120, forward strand.
GGCCTGGTCTCAGCTGTGGCACCTGTTGGATGGACTTCAGAGTCCCTTTTCTTTGACCAGGTCTTGCCATCACCCTCCCCACCCATTCTATTGTAACAACGTTGGAAGCCGTGAGAGAACTGTTTGGGAGAGGTGATTCTGGCCTCTCCTGAGGAGGAAAGGGAGGAATGTGTCTTCTACTTTCCTGAAGGAACCTGGGCCCTTGCTCCCTCCTTCTCTGCTATGTCTAGACTTGGTGCTGAGCTAAGATGTGTGCACCTTAAGAAATGAAAGAAATAAAGGGATCCCCAATGGAGCAAGGAAGAGGTCATGCTGACCTAGGGTATTCCAGTCTGCTACTGGAAATGTGTGTGCATGTGCAAGTGTGTGTGCATATCGCATTCACCGTTCACTCTGGAATCAGTGCCTTCCCCATTGGATCTGGGACCAAATGCCAAGGATGATGGAGACAGATGAATGGATTCTAGAGAGGCAGGTTCCTTCTGCCTGTGTACCTTCCTTCCCTCATACTCTTTTCCCGTCCAAGTTTGCTGCAGCAGGACAATTCATCACTAATCCCTTTAAAGCTGCTAAGATAAGCAGCAGAATGGTTTAAAGGGAAGATAGATTTAAGCTCCTCCTCCCCGAACCAGGTCTGAGTTATCACTTGCTCTCAGGCAGGATGGGAAAAATCTGTGTCATCTCAGCCCTACGCTAGCCTCCCCTGACTGATGCTGCAGGCTACCAGAGGTCAGAAGCACAGTGCCATGGGTGGACCTGCTTGTTAGAATGCTATGCCAACTCAAGCAGGGCAGTGGTCTACGGGGAAATGCCTACTTTGTGTGTTTTAGGAGGGGCAAGTACGGTTCTGAATTCCAGCAGCTTGCTCCGGGCTTGGCACGCAGTGATAATATCCAGGTTTTACTGAGGCTTTTGTGCTGCACTAAGTGCTTTATTCCCAGACCATCTTGTTTAATCTTTACTGCAATCCCAGGAGGCAGATATTGCTATCCGCAGTTTGTAGATGTGGAATTTGAGGTTCAGAGAGGTTAAATAATTTGTTCAAGGTCATAGGTCGTGAGTGGCAACCAGAGAATTGGAACCCAGTCTGTCAGCCTTCATGCTCTTAACTGCTCTGTGATATGTTTCTATAATAAGTTCTTAATAAATGTTTGCCGACAGCCTAGGCATTTACCCAGACGAGGTTGTCTAAACATGTGGGTCCAGTTTTTTTAAGCTGGTGCCCTGGGAAAGGGGGAAACGGGCCTGTACCAATGGGAAATGGGTAGAAAATGAACATACCCAAACGTCCAAGGATTGGGGAATATGGTGTTTGGTTCCAGGTGGGTTGAAATGCAGAAAAAGATCCCAGGCTCCATCTTGGTGCTTTTTTGTCCTGTCCCTGTTCTTTCTTTTCCTGACCTCTGCCACGCCCAACCTCATTCCCTTCAAGTTTATCCAAGTCAGGGCTGGTGCCTGCAGCAGTGAGAGGAGAGTTGGAGCAGAATGGGTGTTGCCCTGAGAATTTCTGCATCTCCAGAATCAAAGATGGCCGGTCGCTGGTGGGAGCCCCGGTGTGTCAGGTTTCTCTGCTGGAGAGTGTGTGCCAGGGATTTGCGGCAGTTTCTGATGAGGCCCCATACCCCAGAGCAACACTGCCAGCATTCCACGGTTATTTACGGCAGTTGCTGGCAGGGCCTGCTTGGAGGGATGCTGCTAGCTTCCTGGTCTTGTCCCACAAAGAGCCCACTCTCTCCTCACCCCAGCAGCTCTGCCACGTGCATCCTTGGGCGTTCTGGGAAACCTGGCATCTGGTTCCTCCTGCTTCTCTCTCTCTTCTCTCAATTATCATCCTCAGAAGAACGGGACCATGCTGTCTTAGCTTGCCTGCCGTCTCCAAACCACCCGAGATCTCAGTGGGGAAGTTCCCGTAAATGAGGGTGGGTAAGTGGACCGAGAGCGTTGCTGGCCCCTCCCCCTCAGCGGACAAAGAGGACTTCCCAGAGGCCCTTGCTTCATAGGCTGCTGTTTCGTGGAGGTTCAGTCCTTTGATAACTCTTTTTCCTCCTCCTCTTCCTGTGAGTAATTTTTCAAATTAAAAACATTGTTCATCTATGAGCAAATCCAGTTATTTTAAAAAATATAATGAGATATTCACTATGTGCAGAAAACTCACATGTGAGAACATAAACTCAGATGAGATGTGAATCACTGTACTAAATTATTTTCATGTTCAGAACCAGATATGTTTTGTTAGAGAATAATTTGGGGTCAGGTGAGTCTTAGGCTGCCTGAGTCTCCCCCACTTTGGAGTTGGGGGTTAAAGATCTGTTCTGTGGCCTCTTGGGGAGTGGGAGAGGGTATGTGTGGGGACAGAGGAGCTAGTGCGCCAGCTCCCAGGCCCCGGCGTCATCTCATTAGCTGCAGTTGACCCACTGAGCTGCTACTCTGCCTTCCAGAGCCTACCTAGCAGGTCACTTAGAGATAACAAGTTGCTTCTTGCTTATTCCACCATTTCTACTTACTGGTCTAATTAGAATTACTGTTGGATTTGGTGCACCACAAATTTACCACCTATTCTTTCAACTGCAAATGACATTCATTGGTCCACACCCCCAAATCCTACTGGTTACATTTTTTTTTTTTTTTAATTATAAGACTCCTGGACTCCTATGGTTTTAAATCCCTCACCAGCTGTACACGAGGCAGAGTGCTGTTTGCTAAAGCTACCTTGCAAGAGGTGTGAACAGTCATCCAATGGAATAGTTCCAGCAGGTGCTGCCAGGTGAGTTTTCAGTGAAGACACGCTCCTTCCTTATCTTCCCCAAATCTAAAGGAAGGAGAGCAGATGTGCCTGTGTTTAGTAATCCCAGCTTGTCCCAGGATGGCCCGGTGGGCGCTGTCCACGGTCCTGCCACAACATTGGGGCCATCGGCCTGCTAGTAATCTGGGCACTCCTCTAGAACAGCTGACCAGTCCCCCAAATTGCATTATGTTGTGAGCTTTGGGAAAGGACTTGGCTGAATGAGGAAGTTCCTGACCCTAGGGAGACATAACGGTAGATGGTTTTGTTCCAAGGTTGACTTCCTGACTGAGATGTAGGTGTATCCGTTTGCAAGGCAACATGGCACATTGCAGAACCTCCCAACCAGAGCCACAGATGGGTATCCTGTGCCCAGAAATCATGATGCCCTTGTCCTTTGGAGTAGCCTAGGGTGGTGGAGCCCAGTGTGCCATACCAGTGTTATTTCCTCTGTGAGTCATGATGTGTAAAAGATTGGAAAGCACCAGTGCATTGGAAGGTGTATGGGCTACAGAGTTTCCTAGATCACAGTCTGAATGTCCCCTCTTCCACTTCATGGCTGGGTAACCTTGTACATGATAGTTATTTTTTCTTAGCCTAGACTTCTTCATCTGGAAAATGAGGATTATATTTTATCTCAAGTTTTTGGGTGGGTAAATAACATATGGAAGCATAATAGGTCACCTGTGATTTGTTCCCAGTAGGAGCACTTTTCCGCCCAGCCCTCCACAAAGCTGCACTGAAAACTGGCAAGGAAAGAGACATAAACCCTTCTTGTTCTCAGGAAAGAGACATCATGTTGGGACTGTAATTAAGGGTTTCTGATCATTATTCCTTCAAGTGCTCTTCAGCAGTCTGTTGGGTAACTCAGGTAATTGGACACCCTCAGTTCTTTCTCTGAGATAAGAGAAAGTAGTATCTTTAAGAAAATTCAGGTCACTGGATTTGGGCAGATGCTATGAGGGCCTGTCTGTCACCACAGGGGCCCCTATGAATGAGTAAAGAAAGGAGTAAGGCCTCACTTGTTGCTCTTGGATTTTTATTTTTACATCTGATTTTTTTTAATTTCCTTTTTCTAAATGGGTATACTTTCATGAGTCCTCCATCTGTCTAGGACCTAGTGTGCCATTCAGCACCTGGGGACCCTCTGTTTCCTTCTCTCTTCAAAATCTAAACCTCGGCCGGGCGCGGTGGCTCACGCCTGTAATCCTACCTCTCTGGGAGGTTGAGGCGGGTGGATTGCTTGAGGTCAGGAGTTCAAAACCAGCCCAAGCAAGAGCAAGACCCCGTCTCTACTATAAATAGAAAGAAATTAATTGGCCAACTAATATATGTAGAAAAAAAATTAGCCAGGCATGGTGGCACATGCCTGTAGTCCCAGCTACTCGGGAGGCTGAGAGGCAGAAGGATTGCTTGAGCCCAGGAGTTTGAGGTTGCTGTGAGCTAGGCTGACGCCACGACACTCACTCTAGCCTGGGCAACAAAGTGAGACTCTGTCTCAAAAAAAAAAAAGCAAAAAAAAAACTAAACCTCCTCTTCCAACAGCCTGAACCACATCTCTACCACCACTTACCCGCCCTCCCTGTTGTTCACTGGTTGTCCTGTGGGCATCCAGGAGTCTTGTCTGAAGTAGTCGGCTCACAGCACTCCTCTTCTGGGAAACCTCCAACAGCTTCCCATTAGCCGTGGAAGAGACTCTTCCTCCTTCCCGTGGCGTATGAGCCCTGCCTTCGCTGGACACTCGCCCTCTTCCTAGCACGGCACCTGGCACTCTCCTTTGCTCAGGGCACCTGAAGCACACGGCTCTCTGTCTGCCCCTTGGACTCACCAAGTCTGCTGGTGCTGCCTTGGGGCCTTGGCCCTCCCTGTCCCCTCTGTCCTGATGCTTTCCCAGGGTGTCCACACGGCCCATCTCCCACTCTCCTCAGGTCTTCGTGTCACCTTCTCAGAGCAGGCCTCCCTGCCCTATTCCATGTCCTCACGCTCTCTAGTGTATATATTTATTTGATATATTTATCTATGCTGTAGACATAGTATATGTCTCTATGTGCACTGTAAATTATATATTTGTCTGATTTTTAATTGTCCGTCTGCACTAGAATCTAAATCCCACAGGGCAGGGGCGCTGTTTGCTCTGTTCTCTGCTGTGCTAGAACAGGGCCTAGCCCCCAGTGTTCGGTAGCTATTTGTTGAAAGAAGGAAAGGAAGGAGGGGATAGAGAGGGAAAATAGAGAGAGGAATATTTTAAAACCCCGTATTTCAGTCACACCTCTAATTTACAGGAGTCGCTGGGCTCCATTCTCCTTCTAGCTCAAGAGGGAAGTGAGGACTCAGTTGGGACACTGAGCCCGGCCCCCCCGCCAGCCCCTGTGTCCTCGGGCTCCCAGGTGCTCATTCTGCCAGGTCCAGGGCATCGTGGGACTGGGGTGGGTATGCCTCAATTCCTGCCCGCGCCCATTTCCCCCGTGTTCTCACTCGAAGGGGCACCTGGCACTGGCTCACGGCGAGCCTCTGAGGGGCTGGCCCTAGGGTGAGCACGGCCCTCACACTGCCTCCGTTTATACTCATGGCAACGCCGGGAGGCGGAAGCTTCATCCCCATCTTTCCAGACTCAGAATCTGAAGCTGAGAAGGGTTGTGTCCTTTCCCCAAAGCGCACAGCTCGTCAGTGGCAGAGCAGGGCTCAGGTTTAGGTTTTCCTGGCTCTAAACCATGATCTTAAAGCCCACGACAGCATCGAGGTTGAGTCAGGTCCCAGAGTCAGACTGTCGGTGCAGTCCCAGTGCAGTCAGGTCCCAGAGCAGACCCAAACGCCTCAACTTTCTGACCATGTGCCCATGGATGAGTAGCCTGATTTCATCCATTCCAAGATGCCTACTTTTGCACATTGCCACATCTTAAAATCGGGACGTGACATGCAATCAAAATGGCTGTGGGACTATGGCAGCAGGGACCTAGTTGGTGAAAACCTTCCATCGACCCTTTCTGGTAAGTTCAAGAAAGTGCCAGCATCAAAGGATCCTAAGTTCAACGAAATATAGGTAATTAATCCCTCTGAGCCTCCATGTCTTCATTTGTGAAATGGGAATCACAGTGGCACCTACCGATACAATTTCTGGCAGAGCGAAAGGAAATTACGTCTGTGCAGTGCTCAGCACAGTGGTTGCCACAGAGGGGGACTCAGGATCATGGTCTGTGTGCTGTTGCTCTCATTGCTATTGTCACTGCACCACACTGTGCCCTCAGAACTTCCCCCAGTAGATCCCTTGGCCCCTGAGAACGCACGGGGGCATGGCGCTGCCGCTGCTCACGTGCTGCTGAGCGTGCATCCCCCCACGTGCAGTGGGAACGTGGCACCAAGAGATCTGCGTGCACTGGCCCCACCCACGCTCTCCAGTGCCAGCTCCACCCCGTCTGAGCCATCTGCCCTGCTCCTGCTTCCCTTCCCTCTTGACGGAGAAGACAAAATATCGACTGAAGAGAGCAGGCTCAGCAAATGCACCGTGAAGGTGAGGTGGGGTTGCAGAAGATCATGCTGGCTCCTTCACCTGGTTTGTTGTTTGGAACAGTCCCACTAGTCCCGTGGAAAGACTGTGCCCACCCAAAACCTATCTCTCTGAGGTGACAAGGGATCCTGTCTACAACGTAGGGAGAATGGAGCACAAATACTCCTTTAAAAGGGACATAAATGTCATTGAATGATGGCCAGGCTTCTTAGTGTGCCTTGGCTTTCCAACTGTCCCTTGGGGTACCCTTGGGGCCTGGGATGCTCTTGGCATCCGAAAATGAGAAAAACTGGAAGCTGGAAAAATACATTAGACTCCAGAACATTTGGGGAGTTCAAAATGCACCAATTCATTCGTGTGCTCATTCACTTAATTCATATCATACTTTTTGAGCTCATAGAATAGTAGGGCCTCAGGATTTGGCCTTGCAGAAGCAAAGATGGTGTCAACTGCGACACGGAATGGAAGATCAAAAACACAAACCTGGCAAATCTGTGAAATGGAGTAAAAGAATTACCACTCCGTTTATTTGACTTCTCAATACACTTTTCTTTCTCTTTCTCCCTTGATCCATGTGGTAACCAGATGTAGCTGGTAGGTAAGTGGGGATCTCTATTTTACAGATGAATGAGAAACAAGTTCTGGGGTCCCCCCCACATGTGCTGCAGGGCTGCACTCGATTAGCATCCCCCTAGCGGGGGCATGCAAACTTCTAGTAGGTCTAGGTGTCTCCCTAGTCAGCCGGTTAGCATCTCACCCCTGCCTCTTTGTTTCAAAGGTGAGGCAGTGGTTAGGATTTCAACACGGGAGGCAGGTTGCTCTGGGAGGATGGGAAGGCAGGGACCCTGGAACAGCTGTAAGTGCAGGTTCCACCCACAGAAATTTGTAGGATCACCTGCATGTGCCAGCACTGCGCGGGCAGGGAGCGGTGAAGGGTGGGCACAAAGCTGAACACACCTTGGTCCCTGCCTTTAAAGAGCCTCCTGTTTAGAAGAGGGATGAGGCGTGTGAACAATTAGCTGTACCAGGAAGTCGGATGGTGGAAGTGTAAAACAAAATGGCAAGGAGCGTGCTGAGAAGGGCAAAGGAAGAGGGTGTTAATCTCACTCCCAGGGTTGCTGTAGGTACCACAGAAGCGAGGCAGAGGGGCCGGAGGCTTCGGGAGGCAGAGGAGGGGGAGAGGTTAGTGCAGATACGGTGGGCATGGGCTGGTGGGGCACATGGAAGCCCAGGAGGTGGAGGGGACCAAGTGCCTTGGAAGAGCCCGGGCTACCTTCAGTAGGCGGCGGGAGTGGGTGACACGAGGCAACCTGCAGGTGGCCTGCAGGAAAGTGAGCTGAGAGCCCCCACAGGCATCTAGCCAGAGAGAAGGTCCAAACTCGGGCAAGAGGGTAGGAAGAGGACACATCTGTGACAGTTGGGGAGGGTGGAGGACAGGGAGGTCAAGAATTGGTGCGGGGTCCGGGCCGGTGTGTTCTGGGCAAAAACGGCCCAGGAGAGCAGCCACCAAGCCAAGGCCAGGCCCTATCAGGAGCAGTTTGCTCCAGGTGACTGTCAGAGGTTTCAGTAAAACAATTAAAAATAATTTGGAGGACAATTTGTGTCTCTGATAACCGTCTGACCTGTATTGGGCTCAGCGGCAGCCCAGAGGCTCTGAGGTAATTAGAACAGTTTGGGCCACGACCGCCTGTCACATGGAAACCAGGGAGCTATGACGCATCCTCTGAGGGGAGGGGACCCTGCCGAGGTTCCTCCTCAGCACCAGTTATACCTGAGTTGGACTTGACTTTGGGGCCCCCTTCCCTGCTCTCCTCTCCGCACGGCTCTCCAAGCTGCCCACTGCAGAGTTTTCTTTTCAAGGATGGGCTTGGCCACAGAGCCCTTTCCAGAGTCACGAGACCCATAGGTAGCTGGGTGATGGGGCTGGCTGGGCGGGGCACTGTGGGGTGTGTGAGGTGACTGCCTGCTTCCTCAAAGACGGAAGTTGACTGTCTGCTCCTCCACTCAGCTCCCCTGGGGAGTCTGACTGGGAAAGTCAATGATTCTGTTTGTCCCTTGAGTTTCCTGGTAAAACCTTCCTGAGCAAGAAACACCCCAGCCTCAGGAGGCAGGTGCTCAGAAGGGCTGACTTAAGCTTTCCAGAAGGGCCTGTCTCCCCCTGCCCCCTCTCTGGCTGCTGTGGGGTGGCGAGGCTCCAGGTCGTAGGGTGAGAGCAGCTGTCTCCCACGCCCTTGAGCTCCTTGCCGATGCTGTGCTTGAAAAACTGTCGTGGAGCCACCAGTCTTCTGGCAGGAGATATTTTTACCTGTCTGCCTCCTAGTCGCACTATTTTTTTCTCCTTTGAAGAAGATTCACAGTTCACTCGCTCAGTCCTGCCTCTCTCACATGAGCTATTCTGAGCTGGAAGCAGCATCTGTTGCTAAGTGACGAGCTGGCACCGAGGGCTTGCTCGGCACTCGAGCCCCTGTGCATTGTGCGCTCAGTAATTGAGGCATTCCTTTCCGAGTACCGTGCGACTTCTGCATCTGACGCGCTGCTTGAGAAAGCAGCTCTCCAACCCACCCCAGCTACTACAGGGGATGATTAGAGTGTGGCTGGGCCGCTTGTTAACACATCCCCATGATGCTCCAGCGGGCTCTTGACCAACCGGGGGTGGCAGGACAGATAGGCCGCAGAACTTGCTGCCCCTGGTGCCTGGGACAGAATGCCATGCAGGAGGGGCTGTCGCTGGATATATACTAAAGCTGAAAAGGGCCTTGGAGACTGTTCACACCAACCCATTTTATGCACAGGGAAACTGAGGCCCAGGGAGGTTAGAGCAATGGCATCAGGTTGTACAGTTGGTCAGGACCAGTACTTGGCCTCCTGATGCCTGGATCCTGGTTGGCTTCTCCCGGTGCAGCGGCAGAGAGGAGTCACTCCTCTCTGCGTCCTTTGGTCCCAGTGTTTGTCCCAGGCGATGCTTTGGGATCATTGGCTGGGAGCATTTTGGATCCCTGGGGCCCTGGGCTGAAAGCTACCCTTTCACCAACCTGGACTCCAGGCTTCAGGGAACTAGAGTGAGGAAGGAATCGTTGTCCCAGTTTGCTGCATCTACCTCGCCTTTAAAAAAATCTTTCGGCCTGGAGAATGCAGTGAGCTCAGGAGCGGAGACCTGAGTGCTGATAGCTGTGTGGCCTCAGTTGCCCATCTGTAACCTAGAGCTGCCGGCTCGCTTCCTCCGGCCAGGGCGTGCATGGAGTGAGCGCACTCCATGGAAGTGGTGCCACTGATGAGCACCCCCTGTGGGCCAGCTCATTTCCCAGACCACTGCAACATGTCCTTTTTGCAACATGGAGAGGTAGGTGCTGTTGGCATCCTCCTCTGTCAGACGAGGAAACTGAAGCTCAGCGAGGTTAGGAAACTTGCCCAGGCCAGGCAGTTGGTGCACTGTGAACCTGGGATTTGAACCCAGGCCATCGGATTTCTGAGCAGTATCACCACCCTATATTGTACCAGTAGAGTATGTAAAAAATGTTTTTTTAAATGGTTTCAAACTATTACAAGTATGGCCTATATTTTTAATAACAATAACAATGCTACACTTTTAATACAGGGCCTTGTTTTTGTTAGCAATAATATTGCTGATCTTTTGAACTCAAGCCTGGAGCTGTGGGACTCTTGCCTGCCTTCCTTAGACACTGGGGTGGGGTGAGTGGTAGGACTTTTAGGGCGCCACCCAGCAGCCTTAAAAGGTTGCCAGTTCTCGCTAATAAAAGTGGGTTTTCCTGCGGTGGGGCAAAATGCTGTCTCTACTTCCCGCCTCTACTCCTGCTGTGAACTCACTTTGGCCCTTCCTGAGGAGAAATGGAGTTTGTGGGACCAAATATAAACATGGGTACCTACAGAATTTGAAGTGCATAAAGGTAAATGTCACGAGGCTTCCATGGAGCCTCTGCCATTCAGATCCTTCCTGCATGCCGGGCGCTGTGCTGGGCACTGCATATGCAGCCACTCACAGCAGCTCTCCCTGGGAGAGGGAAACTGTCATTAAATAGATCCTTTTACCTGGGAGGAGACTGATGCGTGCATAACTAAAGAGCCTTGTCCAAAAGCACACGGCCAGTGTGTGGCCAAGGCCTCGGTGGCTGCCCCTCACTCAGAGCCGTCCCTGCTCTCCTCAGCCCTCTTCCCGCCCCACCTCCTCTGGCCACCTTGCTGTTCCTGAAATTCCCAGTGCTGCTTCCTTTTGGGAAGTTTTGTGTCTGGCTTCTCCTCTGCCTCTCTCAAATGACATTCAGGTCTCTGCTCAAATGTCACCTCCTCAGAGACACCTTTCCTGACTTCCTCCCGCCCACCCACACAGCATAAAAGAGCCACCTCCCAGCATGTGCTCTGCCCCTCCACTGGCCATTACATGATACATCCATTTCTTTAGTATCTGGCCCTTCCATGCAACACGCAAACTCCACGAGAGGAGGCACGTGCCTGTTCTGTTCCGTGCTGTATTCCTTGTACCTAGAACAGAACGGGAGGCACTCAGGAAATGCATGTTGGGTGAGTGAGTGGATGAATTAAATGAGAATTAAATGGGAATTATCAAACCCAGGCCTGTCTGACTTCAAGGTCCATGCCCCACACCCCCATGCCCAGCTTCTCCCAGTGTCCCTCCTGGTTACTGAGTCTGACTCAGTCTCCCTAGATGAGACTGGTCAGGGTGTCAGGAAAGGCTATAGCTTTGGGCACTTCATTTCCTCTCTCTGGACCTCAATTTCTTTGAATATAAAATGGGAATGTTGAGTAGGGCCATTGCTAGGGGTCCTTTGAGCCTTCTGAGTCTGACCTTGCTGTCGCTGGAGCATATTCACTGGGCAGTTGTGATTGCAGCTCAGCCCAGTGCCTCAGCTTGCAGATTTGTACTAGCACTCAGTGTCCTGCAAACCTGATGGCACAGGGGGTTCTCGGGTCCCATCCTGTGGTGCAGGATGCTCATATGCATCCGAGACATCTTGAGAAGAAGGAGGAAGCTCCTATTGAGCTCATGCCCTGCGGTTGCTGTGACGCTGCTATGGTCATCCTCCTCTGGCTTCACCAGAGTGTGCTATCCTTGACTTGGGTCTTCCTAGTTTAAAAAAGTGCCTTTTATCCTCCCAGCCCTTTCTCATGTTGGTGACTGGAGCTGCCACTCACTAGGCTATTTAGGGAGAAATATGGGCTCCATTTGGTCAGCATTAAGATAAATTCTGCAGACTTGCAGGAATCCCCCTTGGTTTTCTCCAGTTGTGGCTCGATGATCGGTAAATCATGCCTAATGCATTGCAGATTGTTCTGATCAAATCCCACTGCAGGCAGAGTAGCTGGAGGGAGGCTCTGAGCCAAGGCACCTAGTGATTGCAGTCTCCAGAGGGACCCCGGCACTAATCCCCAGTGCTAGTCTTCAATAAAAGCTGTTGATGTAAGCTGCAGGGAAGGTGGAGGTGTCTAGACAAGCAGCCATTCCTCCCATTGAGGACCCTGGGGACTGGGACCTGCTGAGTGGGGGAGGGATCTCACCTGTCAGCCCAGAGAAGGTCACAGGCCTCCCCATTGCCTAACTCCCTGAGGCCACCCTTCACTTGTGCCGTGTGGGCAACATAGCAGCCCCGGGGGAGGCTGAGGGCTGAAAGTTCCACAGACACATAAGGGCCACCCTTGGGGCACCCTCCAGGACACAGTGGGATCTTAGCTGGCCCACTATGAAGGGAGTCCCAACACAGAGCTTCCTGTAGGGAATTCTGTGGTCTTGTAGGCAGGCTAGCTCTGTCCTAGTTACTCCAAAGCCCAAGACCCTAACTATTCCTGGGGTGGGAGGGGGCAGTCACTAAAGACTCACTGTCTCCCTTGAATGAGGAGGGGAGGTGTTACCCACTAATGTGGTCCAAGGCCTGGCCCGGGGAGGCCTGGCCAACTCCACAAGCCTTCGTGGACAGTTGTCCCCATCTGCTAGGCCTCCCAGCTTCATTACATGGGCAGCACCATCTGGCTGACCAGGTCCCCTGGAAGGCTGGGCGTTTGCTGGAGTCAGGCAGGAGGTCTGGGTCAAGGACAGCAGGAAGGTCAGCCCGTGCCCTTCTGTTGCACGGTGACCTTGCCTGTAGTACTTGCATACGAGGAGAACAAACAGGGGGCCAGGCTCGCAGGGACAGCGTTCCCTTAATAAAGGAATTACAGAGCTGGGTAACTTACATCCCTAGAAAGATGCAGGGCAACTGTGGGCCGGGGGTGTGCCTGTGTTTAATTTTAAATCCTCCAACCTCCCCTTAATGAGGAAGTGCCTGGAAATGTAACGGAATGTTGGGATTCTTCAAAGGATGCATTTTCTTGGTGCTTTATTTCTTTAAGGGAAAGCATGAAAGACAAATGAGGGCTGGCAGGCACAGAGGAGGGTTTGCCTCCCCCGCCCGTGTTGTGCAGACATTATCTGCTGTAAAACTGTCGCTGAAGGATGGAGAATCAGCTCTTGGCTGCAGTGGCCCTCAGATAATGTCAGTGCTGAGCAATGGCCCAGGATTTGTTGGCACTGAGCACACAGCTCTCAGGCTCTGGTGCCAGAATCCTTAACTGTGCCTGGTCAGCTGCTCCTGCCAGGGGAACGTGGGCCATAGGCGCTGGTGTCCAGGGGCCCTTGGTGAGGGCTTCACAGGCTTTTTTTTGCAATTATTAATGTCCTTTTAAATAGCTTGGAGATCCTGTAAAAAGGCAGAGAATAATTCAGTAGGTCTGGAATGGGCCTGAGATTCTGCATTTCTGACACGCTCCCGGTGATGCTACTGGTACAAGAACTGCAGTTTGAATAAAAAGGCCCCTGAGAAGGCAGACACTGGCCAGGTGGTTTTGGCTAAATAGAACACAAGGTCTTGGCCACAACCTTGGCTACCCTGGAAGGGGAAGGCTTTGGGCACCTCCACAGGGTCTTGAACACTCCAGGCCCTGCAATATGAAAGAGAGAAATGTCATCATGGATAACCCTGTATTTGGGTTTGGTGTATGGTTTTGCCTATTTTGTCCATTTGGTTTACCTTCTAATGACGCTCAGGGAAGGCCGGTGGGAAAATGGAGTTTGAGCTCCTCCGTGGGCACCTCCTGATGGGGAGAGAAGGCACACTCATCATTTGAGGCCCCTGTCCAGCCTCAAAGTGTGTGACGGGAAGTCGGTTTGGGTTGTGTCCCCCTCCCTGGTGTAGTCAGCTAACCCTCTCCTCCCCCCCTGGATTTGCAGGTCCCTGGATGACAAGGAGCTGACAGCAGCTGAGTGCCACCTTCTCTGCGTGCTGGGGAGCAGGGCTGCACAGCCCAAGTGGCATCAATGCCTAAGAACAGCAAGGTGACCCAGCGTGAGCACAGCGGTGAGCATGTCACCGAGTCAGTGGCCGACCTGCTGGCCCTTGAGGAGCCCGTGGACTATAAGCAGAGCGTGCTGAATGTGGCCGGGGAGGCAGGCAGCAAGCAGAAGGCGGTGGAGGAGGAGCTGGATGCAGAGGACCGGCCGGCCTGGAACAGCAAGCTGCAGTACATCCTGGCCCAGATCGGCTTCTCCGTGGGCCTCGGCAACATCTGGAGGTTCCCCTACCTGTGCCAGAAAAACGGAGGAGGTGAGAGGCAGCCTCACCTGCAGGGTGCCCTGCAAATCGGTGGGCTGAAGGGTGGAAAAGAATACCCCTTTGCAGGGGCAGAACTAGAGCCCTCAGAGGTTGGAGCTCAGGACTCCAGAGTAAGGCTCGCCAGGAATAGCTGTAGGGATGCTAATGGCTGTCAGGAGGCTGCAGGGCATGATGGTAAGAAGGTGGTCTCTGGTCCCAGACTGCCTGGGTTCAGACCCAGCCCCCGCTGGGACCTGTGCTAGTTGCTTGACTTCTCTGTGCCTCTTCTGCAAAATGGGGATAGCGTGGTTCCTGCCTAATAGGATAGCTGGGCGGATTATATAGCAACACACATAACACACGCCTGACGCATGGGATAAAGAGCACTTATTGACATTGTTACTACACCCTTACCAGGTGCTAGGCCCTGTTTTATGGGCTTACTGGATTTTAGGCTTAAATGCCTGAAACTGCTGATATTTGAGCATCTTGGAACAACCAGAGTACCGATTTTATACAGTTCTTCCATTGAATCCTCCCAACAACCTCACTCCTTAAGCGAGGAAGGAGTTATTATCATCCTTATTTTAGAGACAGCAAAACTGAGGTACACATTAGTTAGGTGTCTTGTTCAGGGTCATCTGTGAGTAAAGTCGCAGCTAATGATAAGGTCAGGGTTCAAACCTGGACAGCCTGGGCCCAGAGCCTGGGCACTTCACCACCGCTCCTACTGCCTCCCAGGCAGGGGGGCCCTCACGCCGCCCCCTGTGTTTGAATCCTTCGTGAATCCCCAGTATCAAACCACTAGCACCACTTCCAGCCCCAGCTGGGGAGAAGCCCCCAGGCATTGTCTCCCTGGCACCTCTGAGGTAGGCTGGAATTTTCCAAAGGCAGCTTGCTCTGAAACCAAGGGACAACTAACTGAAAATAAAGAAAACCCCAACAGGCTGGAAATGTTGATGTTCCCAAGCCTAGACCTCTGGCCCTGAGAAAGTCACACAGCAGAGTGCTCTTGTGCCCCCGAGTCCCTGTGCCCTGAGACTGCACACTCCAGCCCGTTGGGTGGCCACAGCTTTGCAGGCATTTCAACCTAGCTCCTTCCCTCCCGGCTCCGTGGGACTCTCGCCTTGTAGCCCCTCCCGAGATGCAGCCTCCTTCAGGCATGTTCCTCTTCTCTCCAGGACACATCTTTGCCTGGTTCAAAAGGCCACGCCTGGCCGGGGGCTTCTCCTCCTTCCCCGTTTCTGCTGAAGGGCAGGGAGCGAGAATGCCCACCTGAGCCTGTGTGTCTGAGTTAGGCCGGAGGCTTCTATCTCTCCACCATAGCACGGTATATTCATGGCGTGGTCTCCTTGCTTGAAAGATCTTTTTTTTTTTTTCCCAATAAGTAACTGTCAATCAGAGCTTTGGTCTGCATGGCATGGTCACTGAGTTGGTATAAGGCCAGCCCAAAGCAAAGATAAAAATATAAGTTTGTGGTTGCCTTATGCCCTAGGAGATGTTGAGAACAGCTCCGAGGCACCCAAACAACTTCAGAGGACATGTGGCATTTGGGTATTTCACTGGGAACCTCTACGTTTGTCCCTTCTGGCTTAGATGATCCGTTCTGCCTGGGCACTTGGTGCTGAATCACAGAGTCCCTGTCTCTATCACACACACACACCCACTTGCACTCACACCCAGGGCAGTGTTCCTGCCACAGTCTGCCCATTCGCAGACAGTCGCCATCGCACCAGACGGGGCCTCCCCCAGAAGGAGCGTGTTGTCAACCCTTTGGGTTCGGAGCTGTCCGTGCCATGTTCCCGCCTTCATTTCTCGGTGCTCTCTGGTCCCTGCAATCCCTTTTCATCTCTGCCTTTAACTGTCCTGTAAGTACAGGCTTTATAGTAAGTCCTCTTAAAAATGTTTTAGAAGGAGGCGAATTATCACAGGAAGGAGACAGCTGTTTGGTCTGAGAGTTGATTCTGTGCGCTTTTGAGCCGTGGGTGATCCAGTCGAACTTTGCTTAATTCTGAACGGAAACTCTGGAACTCTCTCCTTAGCTCCACTGGCTGCTGGCAGTTTCTTTATTCTGTGTTTGCCTTTTTTTCCTGTCTATTTTTATGAGAAAGAGGCGAATATTCATGAAGTGCTTACGTGGGTAAGTAACTCATTTAATCTTCACAGCAGTCCTTCACGGCAGTGCAATAGTTACAGGGTCGAAGCTTATGAAATAGCCATTTTTATAAGTTAACAGTGATAAATATCAGAAACTTCAAACCTACTATTTTCATTCTCTTTACACAGATGACAAAATAGCAGCACAGAGAGATCAAGTAATTTGCCCGAAGTCACACAGTTAGTAAGTGGCAGGATTCTAACCCAGGAGGTCTGGCTCCAGGATTTGGAGCTCAGCTCCTATTCAATCTGTATCTCAACAGGCTGAGGCCAAGGTGGTCTTTTAAACCTCAGAAATAACCTCGGGGTTTGCCAGAAGTGAGGCTCAGAGCGTTGACTGAGACAGACTGTTAGAGATCCAGGGGGCCCCAGCGACCCTGGACTGTACTCCCCTAGGGCTGTGTTCCACTACAATTCCTAACTCCCTGAACGGTGCTCCCAGCTGTTCAGATGAATGACCTGGGGCTCCTGAAAGCCACTGAAATATCAAAGGAAATCCAGTTGTGTCCCCAAGTTGTATTTTCTAAGGTCGAAGTGAGTGTGGTTGCATTTCCAAATCATGTCAACAAAGATTGATATGAAATAGTGCCTCTGATTAACCACAAATTCTGCCCACCTTGCCTGTAGCCCCGTGAGCACTCTGGTTAGCTTGGCCATGGCGTGGTAGAGCTAAGCCAGGTCAGTGCCCTGTGGCCTGGCTGAAGTGGACAGGGCCTGGGTGGCAGCGGGCTGGTGCCCAGTCTTTGCCTCCAATCAATCTTTGACTGTACTCACCTGGAGGCTGTCCCTGGTTCTCTGTGGAGAGGATAGAAGCATCCATAGGCCATGCCAACACCTTGAAACCCATCTCCTAGCATATCTTGCCCCAAAGACACTGGGACAAAATACAAAGCCAGCAAGGCTGTGAATCTTTCTGCCTTCCTGCAGCATAGCACTTCTCTCTTCTTCCACTTCCCTGCACCCAAGACCAGGAGTCTAAGTTCAAGACAGACCTGGGGGCCTCAGTGTGGTGGTCCTTCAGGCCCTCCGTCCTTTGAGAACCATGATGGGGCTGCTGGTTGGCAACCAGTTGAATTTATGCGTGCAAGTGTGTGTCTAATGACTCAGATGCTGTTGCATCAGGCTGGGTGGGTTGTCTCCCGGAAGGCTTTCCTGATTAGCTGTGTTAGACCCCGGCCTTCCCTCAGCACGTATGTGCTCGCTTGGCCTGTGTGACTAGTCTGTGCGGTGTGTGTGCACACGAATGCTGACATTGCTCATGTGAATCTGAGGGACCTGCCTCCCTGGTGAATAGGTCCCAGGAGGGTGTCCATGCCTTCTGCTACTCCACCATCTCCTGCTGCCCCTGCCTGGCACAGAGCAGACCCTCCTTAAACGGCAGATTGTTACCAAGTGCCAAGTTTTGTGCCCACGAGGTGCCTGGTCTCCAGTGTCCATTGGCAGATTGGGCACACGTTGGGCAGCACGTGGGATGTTATGGTGTGGGGGGGCAGAGCAGTGTGGCTGGGGGGCTTCTGAAGACTCCTCGCTTGCAAGGCTTGGTCTGGGGCTGCTGGGTGACCATCAGGGCCCTGGTGACCTGGGCTGGCCTGACACTGTGTGACAGACAGACGGGCCTTGCTAATAGGACTAGGTTGTTGGCACAGCTGTCAGCGGGGTGCACTCATCTGTGTCTGGATGTGGTGTTAATTCTCCTGCTAAATGCCCTGTCATTTAGAATCGAGATTGTGTCTGCAGTGAGGCCCAGGACAGCGAGATTAATTTATCATCTGGAATCTTTAGTGAGATCTATTCTATCCTTTATGATCCTCCTGGCTACGCTTCCTTGAACTGCTGATTTCTCTCCCGCTCCTTCCAATTAGCTGTAGGTTAATGGGGAAGGTGGTCAGACCCTCTCTCCCTGGACAGCGTCCAAGCCCCGCTTGCCCGGAGCTGCCCGGTGTGCCGCGTCACGCCCAGTGAGCCCTGTGCCGTCTCGGGCTGCTTCTCTGTGGGCGGGGAGGGGTGTGAATGGGTGTCCATAGAGTCCCTCATAAGGTGACTGTGTGTGTCTACATGTGACTTGACATGTGGACTCCCGAGTGGCGGTGTGGTGTCTGTCTCCGAGCCTGGCCTCGTGAGTGGGAGATGTTGACGGACATATGGTTCCTCTCTGAGTGTTTTGGGGCCTGGGGAGTCAGGGGCAGAAGGAGGGTCTAGGCGGGCTGCTGTGCGTCAGGTCACATGTGGGTCAGACCATTCCTGGGGGAGCACCGGGTCTGGGCTGGGACTGGAGGCCATGGCTGCCACCCCTTCCCTCGCCCAGTCGCTATGCTCTAGACACCCTCTGGCATCCCTCCCCTCCCCACAGGTGCCTACCTGGTGCCCTACCTGGTGCTGCTGATCATCATCGGGATCCCACTCTTCTTCCTGGAGCTGGCCGTGGGCCAGAGGATCCGCCGCGGCAGCATTGGCGTGTGGCACTACGTGTGCCCCCGGCTGGGTGGCATCGGCTTCTCCAGCTGCATAGTGAGTCGGGGGCTGGGGCGGGCACTGAGCGGGAGACGGGGGGGGGGGGGGGGGGGGGGGGGGGAGGCGGGGGGGGGGAGGCGGGGGGGGGCCGCTCTTGGGTCCTGGGCAGGAGGTCGCCGAGTTCACAGGCCAGAGTCCGGGGCCAGGACAGGGCAGGACGGGGATCTTCACTGTGAGAACTGCCCTGCCGCTTGTGTCTCAGGACCACAGTCCACGCATTTCCTGAACTGACCACACGGCCTGCAACAGCATGTGATATTTGCAGCTGGTGCTAAGGAGGAAAAGCTGGGGCATCTCAGCCAGAGTTCCCTGGGGACATACGGGCCATGCCAAATGCCCCTCTCTGCTTACCAGCCCAGCAGCTCCCCACGAGGGCGGTCCTTCCTCTTTCCTTGGTCAAAGAATATTTTAACTGGGCGAGTGGGCCGCTCAGGAAAAGGCAGACCTGGGGCTCAGTGTCCCCTTGCCATTTGCCGAGACAATGAGCAGAGTCAGAGGACTCAAACAGGAACCTTGTGGTCGACCCAGGACTGGTGAGTCTTTGGAACGGTGGGAGACAGGGAGACCCCACCGACCCGGGATGAGGAACTCCATGAGGGCTCCAGGCCCATCCCCAAGGCCGCAGATGAGGCTCTGCACAGAACTCTAGGTGAGGAAACTAGGGGCATAGCCCACAGGTGCCCATGTTCACACCAAGGATAAAACCTGGAATGCGCTTCTGGAAAAGACTAAGCATTCTGTCAGGCCCGGCAGCAGGGACAGCCCAAACCTGCCTCAGGCAGAGACTGGGAGAGAGCCTGCGCACCCCTGCTCTCGTGCCAGCTGTCACCTCTGCACAGTCCAATGCAGCATGCTCTGCTGGGGCTGGCCACGTGTGTGTACGCAGGAGTGTGTGTGTGGTCTCCCACTGGGATGAAAGCACCTAAGTAAAAGCAGGTGCCTCTCTGTCGATATTCCTGCTAAGCTCTGTGCTATGAGTGTTTGTGCCTGCACACAGGTGCTCAGGTGAGACTGCTTGACCAGCATCCACTGGTGCTGGAGACAGCCAGGCTCCTGGAAGGGAGCCCTCCACATCCAGAGTGGATGCCGACAGATCCCTACCTGTAAAAACATTGCTTTCAAAGAAAGCCTGTAGACCCTCAGTCAGATTCCTTGTATTCCTATTTTAAATAAAATTCTATCAAGGTTAGTTATTGTGTTTCCAAGAAATGAAAAGTGACATCTTTCTAGAGAGGCCGCTAATAGTACCAAAGAGAGAGTAGAATCCCTGAGAGAAGAGAGGACACAGGGACCAATCAGAAGCATCCGCAAACTCTCAGCGCAGGGGTGCCAAAGCTGTGCCTGCCTCCCCAGTCCTACAGCGTGTCCCTGTGATTAGCAGCCCGAGTCATCCGGAAATGATGGGGAAGTGCTTTGAGTATCTCAGAAGAGTTTCAAACTGGAAAAGATTACCATTTTAAGTTTGTTGCTTAAAGGAGAGAACTTTAATATCTGAAAAAATTCCTTTGTGGATTCCCTGAATACCAGATGAATGGAGGATTGAAAGGAGGCCCTCAACAACCCATATCTCATCCCTCCTCTCCCTCTTCAAGGCTGTGCCGCTCTGTTCCTTGTCATCTCTGGTGCTGCTGGGCCTTGCTTGGAGTGTGGGGGCGGGGAGGAGTGTGGGGGCGGGGAGGAGTGTGGGGGTGGGGAGGAGTGTGGGGGTGGGGAGGAGTGTGGGGGTGGGGAGGAGTGTGGGGGCGGGGAGGAGTGTGGGGGCGGGGAGGAGTGTGGGGGTGGGGTAGACTGTGGGTTCAGCCTCTGAGACCCCTGTTCGGGCCCTTGTCCTCAGGTCTGCCTCTTTGTGGGGCTGTATTATAATGTGATCATCGGGTGGAGCATCTTCTACTTCTTCAAGTCCTTTCAGTATCCACTGCCCTGGAGTGAATGTCCTGTCATCAGGAATGGGACCGTGGCAGGCAAGTATGGAGCCCTAGCTGGGGACGCCCAGCTAGCCCTTGTCCTAGGAAGGGGTCTATCAGGTGCGATGCACAGACTGGGGACTTCATTGACTTGCATCACCGTAACATCTCTGATCCTTGTTTCCTCTTCCCCAGTGTGATAATTCCCCAGTGTGAATTATCTTTTCCTGGCTTTTTTCTTATGGGGATTGAGTGAAATAATCAGAGGAGGTAAAACTCTGGAAGTTGTGACCTTTGCTTAGTTGTTATGGATTACTCTGGTTATTCTAACACCATGCTTTCTGAGAACAGTTTTAATGTGCATGCCAGTCCTATAAAGGGCTGGATGATTATCCCACTTCACGAATGGGGAGACTGAGGCCCAGAAGTGACTTTCCCATGTTCACACCACCGTTTGACCAATGATCTGGGATGAGAACCCAGGTCTCCAGCTCCCAGCTCAGGACCTTCCCCAAGGAACATTAGGCCAGTTGAGCCTAACCCTTCCTACCTTCCATGGAAGACGTGGGCAGGGGTGGCGTGGGTGGGAATTCAGCCAGGTCAGGGTGTCCTGGAGCCCCCAGGCCCCTCAGGAGTGCAGGATTCCCCAGGGCTGCCAGAGCACGGCTAAGCCAGAGCGGGCACAGCCCCTCCCGACTGCCCATCCTCAGCCTCCCCTTCACTCGCTGCTGCCCTGAGCGGGGTCCAGCAGAGGAAGTGGCCCCACAGGTCCTGCCACAGGGGCCCTGTAGCCTTTGCTGCCGTTTCAGTGGTAGAGCCTGAGTGCGAAAAGAGCTCGGCCACCACCTACTTCTGGTACCGAGAGGCCTTGGACATCTCGGACTCTATCTCGGAGAGTGGGGGCCTCAACTGGAAGATGACCCTGTGCCTCCTCGTGGCCTGGAGCATCGTGGGCATGGCTGTCGTCAAGGGCATCCAGTCCTCGGGGAAGGTGAGTGGTGGGGGCACCCAAGACCCAAACAGGGGCAGAAGAAGGACAGAGAGGACAGAGAATCCCAGGTCACCCCCATGCAAGGTCCTTCAGGTGGGCTCGGGCTAGGGAGGGCTCCAGATAGGACACAGGGCCCCAGAGACGGGGGTGGGAGTCTGACTGCTGCAGGATTTCACTGTAGACAGGTAGGAGTGGGCTCGGAGTGAGCCTGCTGGAAAATGATTGCCCCACACCATGGCCATCTCCATGCCCAGATAGCTCAGGCCTGCCCTGCAAATGTTAAAGTGATAACCCAGGGACATCTGTCTAGATTCTGGCCCCTCAGGTTCCCCAGCAAAAGCCCTAGACAAGCCTGCTCTAAGAAATTTGTGGTGAAAACCAACAGCTTTCCATGCATCCAGCTGAAGGGCCCTTTGAGCTGGTGGGTGCTAGGAGTGAAAGGCACTTTGGAAGCTGTGGGGGTGGGGGGCAGCTCCACAGCGGTCTCTAGGGGCAGACCAGCCAAGCCCCAAGCTTTTCCCAGCAGTTCAGATCCCTTTTAAATAAAGGTCCTTTCTCGCCTGTCACATATCGGCATTCATGGGCTGCTAAGGGCGGAAAGGACATTAGAGATCTGATAGCCTAATTTAATAATACTCATTTCACAGATGAGGAAACTGAGGCCCAGAGATGGGAAAGTGCCTCACCTAACATCACGCAGCCAGCTGGTCTCACAGCTGGGACTAGAGCTCTGGCTGCTTGAGGCTCCTGGTTCTTTAGTGGACTAGATAAGTGAGGAAGCTAAGCTCCAGAAAGGTAGCGGTCCAGCTGCCACCCTCCCCTCTCCAGAGGCCTGAATGAGAGCCGATGCTTCATGGCACTTCTCGGGTACTGCCCTGTGTGCACACACTTGACTCACAACAACCTTATGGACTAGGAATTATTACACGCATTTTAGAGGTGAGCAGATAGAGGCACATGGAGGTTAAGTGAATCGCCTGGGGTCACGTGGTGGCTCAATGGTAGAGCCAGGACGAGAACACAGACGGTTTCTGGGCATGCGCTCTCTTTACGGCGTCCTGCCCAAACAGCCCTCTTGATTTGTTTCAGTGCAGCAAACATTCCGTGAGCATCTCCTTTGTGTGAGGCTCTGTACCAGGCACACAGGGATGTAGAGCCGTGCAAGAAATGCATATTCTAGAAAACAGCACATGATTTATAACTGCTAGGAGCTAGGTCCTTCGTCACATCTTTTCTGCTTGGGAGCCATGTCTGTAACCTCCTGGATGTCTTGTGTCAAAGAAGCTCTAAAGACAGGAGAGATGATTTGGGGGTCCGCAGGAGGCATGAGACATGGGAAATGAGGAGTTGAGAGCAAAGGGCTCCCTCAGCCCCTTGGCAGCCCTTGAAAGGAGAACACCAGCCCCAGGCACAGCCATGCCGACTCCAGCTTGTCCTGCTCCTGCTTCTGCCTTGGCTCAGTGCCTGACATGTGCTGGCTTTGGCTCTGTGCCCAGGGGTTCCAGGGCTCTGCTTTATTCTGCCATCAGAGGAGGCTCATGTGCCCCAGCTGTGAGTGGGGAGAGGGATGCCAGCTGCCAAGGGGCTCTGCCTGACGGTGGGTGCCTGTCCTCTCTGCAGGTGATGTATTTCAGCTCCCTCTTCCCCTACGTGGTGCTGGCCTGCTTCCTGGTCCGGGGGCTGCTACTGCGAGGGGCAGTCGATGGCATCCTACACATGTTCACTCCCAAGGTAAGGATGTGGGGCTCGCACACGCCAGGGGACACTGACAGGTCCACTGGACCTGGTCAGCTTCATGCAATTTAATGTGCATAGAACACCTGCTATGTGTTGAATGTTGTGTCAGACCCTGGACACTGGATATACAGGGAAGGGGGATGGGCCCTGCCCTCAAGGTTCCAAGGAGAGGGACATCGCATCAATTTGGGTGAACTTAGAAAAAGCTTCAGGGAGGAGATGACATCTGAAATGAGCCTGGAATGAGCCTAGGGAGCAGGTAGGATTGCAATGAGCAGCCATAGGACATTGTGATAAAAGGGAATCTCATGGGCAAGGGTGCAGAAAACACTGGGCATGCTTGAGGCAATGATGGGAAGTCAAGTTTGGCTGGGGCACAGGGGCAGGGAGCTTCATTCATTCATGGGGGTTTCATTGCATGACAGCAGGAATCTAGAAGACGCCTAAGAGAAAGGAATTCCTGGGAATCCCACTTTGTACCCAAATCAGAGATGAAGTTACTGTTTTATTACAGAAAGTAGACCACGTGGGTAGTGATTTTAACCTTACAGAACCCATTCATGCCTCCTCTCAATGCTGTCAATAGCCAGGGTGGGAGACAAGCAGGACACACAGGATCACTGGTCACATTTCACAGATGCACAGGTACCCTGAGGATGTGCACCCAGGCTCCCTAATGGTAGTCTGTCCCCACCTGTGGCCTTGCCTCTCGATGACCCTTCAGACCACTGTGCACAGATGGCGTGAGTCTGTCCACTGAGGAACAAGAGATTTCCAAATGCAGACTGACATGCCCTTCAAGTTGCCCCAGGCCTTGTGTGCGAGTAACCAGCTGGTCAGGCTGAGAAGTCCGCCTCCGAATGCCAGCTGAGCAATGAGCCATCAGGGCCTGGTGAGGCAACGGCCCACGGGCACAGGGTCAGAACTCAGCCAGGCCAGCTTGAGGTCCTCAGTGCTCATTGATGCCTCCTGTTGTGTGCATGCACACACACACACACACACACACACACACACACACACACACACACACGCTAATCGTTATACAGACAGCTCATGCAGATGACACAGGGAGAACCCAGTAGAGCTTGAAATCCCCATTCCCTCCCACCTCCCCTACCCTGCTGCTATGAATAGGCTCCTGATTGGGGGGTGGGTGGCACTGGCCAGGTCACACAAAGCTCTATGGTCACCAGACAGGACATAAATTGGCCCTTGGTGTTCTTGGACATAACATCTGAGGTTTCTACATGAACAACTACAAAGGTCCACTTTATGAAGCACTTATTGAATCTCCTGAGGCATGGACATGAATCCTGAGCCACGTGGCTGGCCGTAGGGTTCCTGTGAACATGTGAGATCTGACAGAGAAGAAAAAATGCAAACCTGGTTTCCTTGGGGGGAAATGGCCCTGAGAAGAAAGCCAACTGTTTTTATGAATTACGTCAACTGTATCTCTAGATTATGATCAGTCCAAAGTGTTCACTTGAGTCTTTCAGTCTTTCTACTTTACTGAACTTTATGAGGAAATGATATACTCTGGTGATGTTCGTGAATGTGCAGATTCACGAAGGTCTCCAGATGGGTCCCTTGATGCTGTTAAGGGTCCCTAGGATGTAACTCCACGAGCAAGTGGAACAGATTCACCAGGATTGGCTGCCAGTCTCAGCACACACGATACTGCTCCCCACTGGCTTCAGACACTCTTTAAAACGTCTTTTTAATTATGAAATATCTGATACATAAGAACACATATCAAATAACATAATAAGCATTCTTAAGTAATAAAATATTACAGATGCCATTGAAGTGCCTGTGATCCCATTGCCTTGCTGTCCCAAAGATAAAACACTGTCTTAATCCATTCCTGCTGCTATTACAAAAATACCTTAGGCTGAGTAATGCATAAGCAATAGAAATGTATTGCTCACAGTTCTGGAGGCTGGAAAGTGCAAGATCAAGATGCCAGCAGATTTGGTATCTGGTGAGGGCTTTCTGTTTCAAAGATGCTACTTTCTCTCCGCGTCCTCACATGGCTTGAGGGCAAGGGAGCTTCCTCAAGCCTCTTTTGTAAGGGCACTGATCTCATTCCTGGTGGCCCCACTTCTTAATACTATTTAATTGGGGATTAGATTCCAACATATGAATTTTGGGGGGACACTAACATTTAGAACATAGCAACCACTATCCTGAATTTGGGCTTTATCCTGCTACTACATTCTTTGAAATTTGTTATGCAAATATATGTATTCATAAATAACATATGGCATTTGTGCATGCTTTTAAACTTTACATAAACGTCATCATATTATAAATATACTTCTATAATTTTATTTTTTATTTTTGCTTAGCACTATATTTTGAGATATATCTGTATTGATATGTAGCTTTAGTGCATCAGTTTCACTGCTGTATAGTATTCCACTGCAGGACTAAACTAAAACTGATTTATTCATTCTCTAGTTGATGATTATTTAAGTTGTTTCCAGTTTTCACTATTGCTAATAATGCTACAATAAACCTTATTACACAGCTCTTCATGTACAAAAGTTTGTCTAGGGTATATATGTATAGAAGTGGAATGGCTGCCTCAAAGGTTATGCATATCTTCAGTTTTTCTAAATGTTGGCCAAATTGGCCTCCAAACTGGTGAACATTCCCACCAGTTGCGTGTGAGAGTCCCAGTTTCTCCACACTTGTCAGACTTCAATTTTTGCTGATCAGATGGGTGAAAAATGGTTGATGTGCACTTTGAACAACAGGGGGCGCTTCTTTCTAAAACTGTTTCCTGGATGTTCAGGAAACTGTGTGAATCCACCAGCATTTGCAGAGGCCAGGGTTTTCATGAGCTGAGGTTTTGAAAAATCAAATACAGAAAGCCCTAGAGGAGCTAAATCACCAAGAACCAGCATAGTGTGGCCCCTGGCCCATCCAACTCTGACTTTAAGGTTGCAATGGAACCTGTGGGGTCCATTTTGACACCTTGCCTACTTAACATAGAGCAGCTCCTGCCCTTGACCCTGGAGGGCTGTTGAACACGGAGGGCAGGCCTGAAGGGCCTCAGAGGCTAAATCTTCCACCAAGGACACCCCTAAACAGCCTGTGCCACTGTTTGCTTGAGGCAAGTGATGCCAGTGGTGTTGGCTGGGGTGAGGTTCCTATTTACAAATCCCTGGAAGTCATCTGCAAAAAGGGAGGGCCCACTCTCAGAAACAATTGTTTGACAGCTCGCATGTGGCAAACTAATGTTGCAGAGCTGTGACGGTTCCATCACAGGATTGGGGAGACTTGAGGGGCAGTCGGGAAGCCAGTTCCTGTTCTTGCCCTAGAGTGGTGCTGTTGAGTGCCTGGTCACTGCCCACAGCTGCCCAGGCTGTGCACTGCTCCATTCGTATAGATCACAAAGTGAATGACATCCCCGGGGGTTGTGCCACTTGGCAGAGTCCAAGGAAGTTTTTGGCTAGGACATCTGAGAACCCGTGTGGGAGAAGCACAGGCTCTCCATGGATTGTGCTAAATGACCTGGAAAGTCCTCCCTTCCATAGAGTCTGTCAACATCAGAAATAATCCAGGCTCTTGGACCTGGACTTTTAGTCACTATCTTCAAGCAGACAGTTGCTGGATAGGAGGAATGCAATGCAGCCAGGATACCTTGATGACCCTCTAGCATCTTTGTTGCAACAGTAACCTGTGTTAATGGCTAATGAACTTCTTGAATTCCTTGGGCCATTTTTCACCTGATTACTTTTTCCATCTAGTTAAAAACCCATGTTAGCATGAGGTACCATGCAATTACTCAAATGATTTGCTCAACATAAAGTGATGGATTATGGTGGGTTTTCTACCCATCAGAACTTTCAGGGAAACTACAAATGCTTATGTCCTTTGGCCCAGCAATTCCACTTCCACTATGTGTCCTACAGATGAATTCACACATAAGCAAAATGATCGGTGTGCAATATTGGTCATTACAGCATTTGTGTGAGTGGCAAAAGATTGAAAACAACCCAAACGCCCATCATTGACTTATCCATTCATTCAGCAAAGGCTCATTGAACGCCGTTATGTGCTGCATTCTGTTCTGGGTCCTGTTACCCAGCAGTGAACTAAGCAGACAAAATGTCTGGCCCTCATAGAGTTTATATTCTGGTGGAGAGAGGTAAGCAATATAAGATAATGTAAGATTCAGAATTGTCATTGACTGGTGTTGCTTAGGAGAAAAATAAAGAGGAGAAAGGATTGGGCATTTGGGAGAAGAGTTGTAATTTTAGACAGTGTGGTCTGGTAAGGCCCCACTGAGAAGTGACATGTGAATGGAGACCTGGAGGAGGTGAGGTGCAGCCTGTATGGGTAGGTGGAGGCCGTGCCTTCCGTTCCAAACAGAGAACTACGAGTGAAAAGGGCTTGAGACTGGACATGGCTGGCATATTCAAGGAGGCCAATGTGGCTGGAACAGGAGTGAAGAGGGGTAAGACATGTGGTCTGGGGCAGTGCAGAGCTAGATTGTGAGTGTCTTGTAGGCTAAGAAAAGAGTTTAACATTTTACCCTGGGTTGAACGGGAGCCATTCAGAGTTCTGAGCAGAGGAGTGACACGCTCTGACTTGTGTCTTAGGAGGATCACTCTAAGCTTCTTAGGAGGCAGCCACAGAGAATCTGAGGGGGCAAGGGCAGAACAGGGAGACCCACTAGGACTGTCCTCCAGGTGAGAGGTGGCTGGGGTTTGGGCCCAGGTGATGGCAACGGGAGCCATGAGAGGCAGTCAGATGGAAGATACATGTTGGAGGCAGAGTCAACAGGATTCGCTGCTGGATTAGATGTGAGATCTGTAAGGAAGAGAGGAGTCAAGGTGACTCTGAGGTCTTTTACCTGAGTGGCTAGAAGGGTGGAGTTGACATTTACAGAGATGGAGGGAGGCTGTGGGAGGAGCAGAGATGGTGGGGAACATCAGGGTACTTGTTTGGACATGGCAGGTTTAAAATGTCTAACAGATATCCAAGTGGAGACGTTGAGTAGGCAGTTGGAGATGTGAATCTGGAGGTCAGGGTAAATCTGAGAGTCTGGGGTGACAGAGTTTAAAGCCGTGGGCTGGTTTACAATCACCTAGAGAGCGAACACAGGGAAGGGGACTGAGCTGGAGCCCCAGCATTTAGAGGATGGGGAGGGAAAGGTGGTGAGGGAGGGAGGAGCTGGCAGACAGACAGACAGACATCCCAGAGGCAGAGTGGAGAAAATGCTTTAAGCAAGAGGGAATCATCAGTCACATCCAAAGCTGCTGAGAGGTCAGGCGATAAGGACTCAGAAATGACTGATGCACTTGGCAACAGAGGGGTCACTGGTGACCTCGACAAAGGCTGTTTTGATGGGGTTCTGGGGACAAATCTAATAAGAATGGGTTGAAGGGAAAATGGGAGGTAAGGAATTGGGGACAAGTGATAGAGACCACTTATTCTAGTTTTGCTCTAAAGGGAAGCAGAGAAATGAGAAATGAGGTGGTAGTTGGAGAGGGCCATGGGGGTCAAGGGTGTTACTTCAGAACTTTATGTGATGATAAAAATAATGCATCATGCCTTGCGGTGGTGGGAATGTGAAATGCTGCAGTCACTTTAGAAAACAGTCTGGCAGTTCCTCAAAAGGTTAAACAGAGTTAGCATGTGACCCAGCAATTCCACTCCTAGGCACACTTCCAAGAGAACTGAAAACATATGTTCACACAAAAACTTGTGCATGAATAGCAGCATTATTCATAATAGCTGAAAAGTAGAAACAACCCAAGTGTCCATCAGCTGAAGGATGGAGAAACAAAATGTGGTACATGCACACAACGGGGCCATAGAAAGGAATGAGTACGGACACATGCTACGGCATGGAAGGCCCTTGCAAACATTGCACCAAGCGAAAGACCACATGTTGTATGATTCCAGTTACGTGAAGTACCCAGAATAGGTGAATCCATGAAGACAGAAAGTAGATTAGTGGTTGCTTAGGGCTGGGCTTCTGGAGCTGTCGGGGGAGACGTGGGGAATGACTGCTAATGAGTGTGGTCTTTCTTTTTGGGGTGATGAAGAGGTTTTAAAATTGATTGTGGTAATGGTTGCACAACTCTGTGATGTACTAAAAACTATTGAATTGTTCACTTAAAAATGGAAAAAGAGGGTGAAATTGATGCTCTAGGAGAGGCTCCAGTGCTCAATGGAGGGGCTGATCTGGGGAGGAGCACGCACTGTCCCACAGGAGCCGGAGGGAGGGCCCGCCCATGGCACCGATGCAGGCAGATGAGTTCTCTTCTGATTGCATCACTTTTCTCAGTGGGAGGCCAGCCTCCCCACCACGTGGCTCTGAGAGGCCAAGGCAAGTGGATCGTTGAGCTCAGGAGTTCGAGACTAGCCTGAACAAGAGTGAGACCCCATCTCTACTAAAAAAAATAGAAAGAAATTAGCTGGACAACTAATACACACACACACACACACACACACGTATATATATAAAATTATCCAGGCATGGTGGCACATGTCTGTAGTCCCAGCTACTTGGGAGGCTGAGGCAGGAAGATCGCTTGAGCCTAGGAGTCTGAGGTTGCTGTGAGCTAGGCTGATGCCACGGCACTCTAGCCGGGGCAACAGAGTGAGACTCTATCTCAAAACAACAACAAAAAGAGTAAGAATGGAGGGGTGGGGTGGAGGTCTGAGGAGGAGCGAGTATAAAGTAATCGTGTAGAAAATTGGGGGCCTGAGTAGCCAGGAGCAGCACTCAGGGCCCACCGAGGCTAGGGCTCAGGTGTGGGGAGCTCCACCAGCACTTCAGGGATGCCAAGATGAGCAATTTTTCACAGCTGAACATCCCTGAAAGCAGGCCGTTTCCAACAATCCGCGAGGTACGCAGACCAGCGTGTGCTTGCGATGGGTGGCGCTTACTTCACGCCAGGCGCTGTCATGCACGCCTTGCTCACGTTAGCTCATTTAAACCCACCACCAACCCAGAGGCAGGGACTCTCATCCCCCTTTCCCAGATGCAGAAGCTGAAACGTGGAGAAGTTGGATAACTGTAGGGACGAGGCGTGAGTGGCAAGGGCAGAGGGGGCAGCTTGCCGAGACTGTGGGTCAAACTCAACATGCTGAGGGAGTGCCAAGGTTGGGGCCAATGGTGGTGGCCCTGGGATGTGGAGAGCTCCGTGACAATTTTGGTGTGGACGGTAGGAAAATAAAGGAGAACATACACACACAGTCACATGTGTGGATGTGGATGTGCGTGTAATACACATGTGTGTGTGTATTGCTGGTATGTGCATAAAATATCGCTGGAGGCGTGCACAGGAAACTGGTGTCATGGTTGCATCTGGAGAAGGGGACCCAGGTGTCTGGGATGCGGGGTGAGGAAAAGGAGCCTGCAGGATCAAGGGTGTGCATTTACTCCTACAGAAGAGAAGTGGGGGCCCTGCAGGCTCAAAGGCCGGTGCAGAGGCTGGTGGTGGAGCTTCTAGACCCCACAGTCAGAGCAAGGGCTTCTCAGCCAGGTGCTGAAGGTGGCCCAGCCTTGTTACCAGAGGGTGGGCTCTGGAGCCAGACAAGCTGGTTCAGACCCCCGCTCCTCAGTTGGCAGCCCATGGGCAAGTTCCTTGATTCTTAGGGCCTCAGTTTCCTTGCCCGCAGGATGGGGTGATGGTGACACTTCCCTCGCAGGGTTGTCAGCAGCATGCCTAGGACCGCTACTGGTGAGTGGAGAGAGCAGGGTGCGTGTTAGCTGTTATTATCCTCGTCCCTTGTGAAGGTGACACTGTTCTTGAGCAGCTGGAACGCGGCGCTCCAGTGCCATCTGGCGTCTCCTGGCCCCGCCTGGCTCCACACGGGGAGGTGCACGGCAGTGCTGAGAAGCAAGGCTGTGTGCGCCTGTCACACACCAACCAGCCTGGGCTAGGACTCGGCAGCTGCTGGCAGCATCAGAAGCATCCCCATGCCAGTGAGTCAAATGCCTTGAAACACCTTGTTCCCCTGCACGAGGAAGTGACTCAGCCATCGTGCCAAAGAAACGGCAGGAAGCTGTTTCAGAGCCGGCACCGGAGGAGGACTTGAGCCTTTCCTTCGGAGGGGAAAGCCCACTGCCCACCTCTCCTCCTGTGGTCACATCCTGATGTCTGGAAGGGCTGTGGGGCTTCCTGAGTCTGGCCATGGGTTCATCCTCTGCTGACACGTGTTAGAATCATACACCATCACCCGGGGATCTTGCAGAGAGCCCCTTTAATGAATGATAGGCATCTTTACTGAAGGCTCCTGGCTCAATTTACCCCCAGCTTAGCGTCAGCATCTGCGGTCCCCTGCATCAGCAGGAGCACTCCTGCAGGCTGCGGGCCAGAAGGGACTGTGCCCAGGTACTGCTCACCCCGGCACTTCTCTCCTCAAGGGTCAGGTCTGGCAATCTCGGATGCTTCCCCAGGGCCCTTTTGATGTTAGCTTTGGCTCCATCACTTTGCTGGGTAGTGGGTACATGGAAGTTCATTACATTATCTTCACTGCTTTTGCACATTTTATAATAAATATTCGATACTTTTTAAAAATGGAAAAAGAGCAATCTTAAACAAAAAACCAACTTTTGTTTTCATTCAAAACTGTGCCTGTTCCATCCTTCAAGAAATTCCCTGAGCCACAGGGCCAGCTCTGATATGTTGTTTGGGATTGTGGCCTCCTCACTGGGGTGGCTGCCTCCACACATGAAATTTGGGGCCGAACCATGACTAGGTCAAAGAATTTATCAATGTCCTTGTTTATTCTAAACCCTTCAGGTTTGAGGAGTGATGAGAATCCTAATGATGGCATGTATTCGGGTCTCACAGATGGTCTGGACCTTTTTGTAAAAACTTTAGCAATGACTAACATAGATCAAAAGGAAATAGTTACCAGAAAAGAAAGGAAAGAAGGAAGAGAGAGAGAGAGAGAAGAGGAAAGGAAAGGAAAGCAGAAGGAGATGAAGCCAGCATTAAAACAGGCATGTTTTAGAAAGTACAAGTTTAAATCCTAAGACCATTTTCTGGTCCTAGAAGATAGCATCTTAGCCCCCAAACACTGGTACCACTTCCCAGCTCCTTGTCTGCTCCTGCAAGCATGAGCAGAGGTGGGCTCCACCCCTAAGCACAGAGTGCTGAAAGGAAGACACCCATAAACCTGTGATGTGGGTATTGACATGAGCTGGGAGCGTCCAGGGACCATGACTGGCCCGGCCAGAGAAAGTCAGGAAAAGCTTCAAAAAGGAGGTGATATTTGTGCAGGGTTTTGAGAAATAAATAGGAGTTCACCAGGAAATGAGCAGAAGGAAGGGAATTCCAGGCAGAGGGAACAGCCTGGGCAAAGGCCAGAAATGTGAAAGACCATGATGCTTTTGAAGAGTAGTAAGTTACCTGCATTTAGAATATTCAGAACGTAGAGAAATGGAGAAGATTTTCTAGAACACAATGGGGAACCAGCAAAGATTTCTGAACATGCAGAGGACATGGCCTGAACTGTGTTTATCTCAGCCTACCCTCTCTTGCATAATCTCATGCTTCCTCACCGAACTGCCAGAAACCCTCCCGATAGGTCCTTGTTTCCAGCCTGAGAGAAGTCCCAGGTTCCAGCGGGCTGTGGTAGACCTGTCACGACTGACATCCTTGATCACCAAGGAAGGGCAGCCAGCATGCCATGCAGGCATAAGTCATCCCTCTGCTGATTTCTGAGCCTTCTGGGTGGATTATTTTTTTAAAACTCACCTAAGAGAGGGAAGTTAACAAAAGCTCATTCCCAGTGGGACTATGATTATTTTCTTTCCCTTTTCTATATCTTCAGATTTCTATTAAGCACAGTACAGGCCTGTGTTTCCTTATCCATGTGCCAAAATCCAAATAACCCTGAAAACCAAAAGTTGGTCTTGCTTTGCTTTTTGGCTCCCTCAGAACTCACTGGAAGACAAATGACCTGCACAGATGTGAGGCTATTTATAGTGTTTATTGATTCACTGGGTGTGAATATTCATACTCTGCTGCAGAAATACTAACATGTTTGATTGCAGGGTGCGGCCCCAGACCCCTCGGGGGGTGTTATGTAATTACATGGCATATGCACCATATCACCTTTGTAAAATAAAATTAGAAGCAAAAGCTTGAGCTCCAAAACCGGTCTGATCCCAGGGCTTTTAGATAAGGAAACAGGGCCTGCATTAGCTTGTAAAGAAGATGGCATTTCATCTTACTTTAAAAAGCAGACATCCACCTGTGTAAGTGTGGTGGGCCCTCAGCAGTGCCCTGTCTCTCTGATCACCTGGCTTTCCCATGTCCCTGTGGGCACACCTGCTCCTCGCAAATTCTGTCTCCAGTTCAGCTCTCTCCTCTAAACCCCAAACTCGTGTCCAGCTGACCACCTCACATCCCCTCTTAAATGTGTTAAAGATGCATTCAACTCAACCTTTCTAGAACTATTGTCTTGATCTTCCCTGCCCAACCCCACAGACCATTCCCATCTTCTCCCACCGTTCCCATCTCCACCTGCTCAGGTAAGCAGGCCAGAGACGTGGCCATCACCTTGGCTGCTCCCTGCCCAGCATTCCCTATCTCCAGTCCATCCCTAGTCTCCTTGGCTTTTCCTGCTAGGCTCTCTCCATCGGCACCACCCCAGCCCTATGCAAAGCCACCATCCTTCCCGCCTGGACCCTGGAAGGTACTTTCTCGCAGGCCTGCTGCACCCCTTCATTTCTTATCGGATTGTGGCCCTCCTTCTTCACACCCCTAGGCGGTTTCTCAGACTAGGTACTTTCTTGGGGTGAAGACAAAGATCCATACAGGCCTTCGATCTGACACCTTTCCTGTCCCAGCCTCACCTGTACACCACCACCTCGTCCTCTCTGCTTCAGCCACCCAGCCTCTTCCGTCCCTGCTACGCGCCATTCTCTGTCCCATCTTGGGGCCTCTATCCGAATGCTCTTCCCTCCCCTCGCAGCCTACCTTTCATCTGCTTTCAGATGTCAGCTCGGTGATCCCTTCCTCCGGGGAGCCACCTTCAGCCTCCTGATTCGCTCAAATCCCTGTTCCGGGCTCTCCGAGCATCGGATGCTTGGCCTTCATGGGCCCTTGTTGCATTTGTAATTTAGCATCTGTTTGTGGGATC
The DNA here is from genome assembly GCF_040939455.1 of Microcebus murinus. Classification (NCBI taxonomy): domain Eukaryota; kingdom Metazoa; phylum Chordata; class Mammalia; order Primates; family Cheirogaleidae; genus Microcebus; species Microcebus murinus. The sequence goes on from NC_134105.1 coordinate 88,995,426, forward strand.
ATTTGGCTAATGTCTGTCTCTGCGACTAGAAAGTAAACTCCACAGGAACTGAGACCCCACCTGCCCTTGCTCCCCGTGGTCTCCCCATTGCCTGGTGCTGGGCCTGGCCCACAGCAGCTGCTCCAGGACTGATGGATGGGTGGCTGCAGGTGGTAGCCACAGGGAGCCACGACACCTGCCACCTGCTGAGTACCTAGGGCTGGGGTGTGGGGAGAGGCTCTCCTCACGGGTGCCGAGGGGCTCTTAGATCCTCAAAGGCCTGGGCTCCTGAGCTCTCTTGGTGGACTAAAGATGTCTCTACTCATTTTGGGTGGGGTGGGGACCTTAACCTCCCCTGGGGTACTCACCAACCAGACAGTCCCCCTGGGTCTCCATTTGTGCCCAGGCCCTGAAGGCTCTACTGCCACCCCGCCTCCCCTTGTCAGGTGTGCACACCTCACTCAGCCTCACTGCTCCACCAGCCCTCCAAGCTTGCTGACACCTCAGCTGCTAGAGCGACATGCCTAGGAAGCTGCTGAGATGGCAGGCGGGGGTCCCTCTGTCCTGGACGCTAGGGATGATGTAATGTTAGCACCTGGCAGGCCCGGCAGTCCAGGACCGCACTGTTTGGATGCGGAACAGACTCGCCCACAGGCACGCCAAAGGGGCAGCCAGGACAGGACCCACGCAGGGCTTGTGGCCACAGGGTGGTGAGTTCGCTAACTTGTTCCTTGCCCTGCTAGTCTGTCTAGAGTGAGGTCACTTAGAGCCACTTCAGCAGCTCTAGGTGGAGGGGACAGTGCTCTGAGGAGTATAGGTGACAGGCAAGCTCCGTCAGCAGCTGGTGCTAGGGTGGCCCTGTGGCCCAGCATCGGAAGGTCTGTACTTTAGTAACCTTCCGCCCCAGCCAACCAGCTCCAAGTACTTTGAGCAAATAATTTCATCTTTGGGTTCTCGGTTCACCCTTTCAAAATATGAATAATAATCCCTGCCCCCTGCCAAAAAACAAACACAAAAACCAAAAAACCCTGTCCTGACCAAGCCAGCATCATTCTGTCAGGATTAGTGCTACTATGTCTGAGGCATTACTTATTGCTCTGTGTTTGGTCCTCACAGTCACTCTGACAGGGAGACTCTATCACTATGCCCATCTTTCAGATGAGAAAACTGAGGCTCATAAAACAGGCACAGCCACTTGCCTAAGGCTTCACAGCTATTTAAAGATAAGAGTCAGGATTCAGACCTAAGTCTGTATGAGACTTTGGTCCCTGCCTCAAGGAACAAACAGCAAAAGGAAAATGGATGTGAAAAGGGCTTTGGAAATTGCCCCATGCCATCCAAATGCTGCTGCGGTTCGCTCCTTTTGGGTCTGAGGGCAGATGGAGGCTTAGGCAGGGACTGTTTCTCTCCAGGGATTATCTGGGTTCTGGGCTTCAAGTTTAATGGGAGTTCTTCTGTGACCTGGAGTAGGTAGATGTGTATAGATGAACTTCAGTCCTCTTTTTCTGGGAAAGGGGAGATTAAGTAGGCAGAGGAAGAAAAAAGTATTAAAAAATAAATAAATTAAAAATTTTTTAATTAAAAAAAAAAGTTTTTTTTTCTCTTCCCAGCCCCCATGGTTTGAGGTGGAGGAGGTGTCAGGCTTCTTCGTTCTCTTGTACTGTTGTGCAGGCAGTTCACTGCATGAGTCTAGGAGGCACCCATTCACACCGTAGTCTAAGTGAATGGCACTTCCTAGAGTTGCACACTACACAACTGTAGTTGATAGCCTTGGTGATACTCCTTAGTATGATAGCTCCATGGTAAGTGATGATAGCAGTTAAAATGAACTGAGAACTTACTATATAAGCACTTAGCATTTATTTTATCATACCTAGGCCTCACAATAATCCTCCAAGGTTGATAGTCTTGCTATCTGTGTTTTACACATGGGGAAATTGAGGCTCAGAGGAGTTAGGGGAATTGCCAAGGTCACACGGCCATAGCATCTTACCACCGTGCCATGCTACCTCGAAACGCTGTTGAAGCTGAGGAAGGTGGTGTGGAGGAAACCCCAGTGCATGCGAATAAAACCGTTGCCTCTGTATCTCTTTTCTTCCTTCTGCCTTGGTCCTCCCACATAGCTGGACAAGATGCTGGACCCCCAGGTGTGGCGGGAAGCAGCTACACAGGTCTTCTTCGCTCTTGGGCTGGGCTTTGGTGGTGTCATTGCCTTCTCCAGCTACAACAAGCAGGACAACAACTGCCACTTTGATGCTGCCCTGGTGTCCTTCATCAATTTCTTCACCTCGGTGCTGGCCACCCTCGTGGTGTTTGCTGTGCTGGGCTTCAAGGCCAACATCATGAATGAGAAGTGTGTGGTCGAGTAGGTGGCATCTCTCCTCCTGTCCCTCCTTACCTGGGAGTGGGTAGGTGGGCTGTGCATGGAGATAGTAATGCAGATCAGAGAAGCACTCTCTGTCCCCATCCCTGGACCACAGGGACAGGCTCAGAGACGGCTCTGTGGCTGGCCTGTGGGGGTCCTGCCTGGGAGCAGCCTCCAGGATCTTGCCCACCTCCCCTCCCCTGCCTTCTCACCTGGCCCTCTCCCCTCTGTGCTGCAGGAACGCTGAGAAAATCCTGGGGTACCTCAACACCAACGTCCTGAGTCGGGACCTCATCCCACCCCACGTCAACTTCTCCCACCTGACCACAAAGGACTACATGGAGATGTACAACGTCATCATGACCGTGAAGGAGGACCACTTCCCAGCCCTGGGCCTGGACCCCTGCCTTCTGGAGGATGAGCTGGACAAGGTGTGGGGACAGGCTGCCCTTTCCTGGACAGGCCAGAGCTGTCTGGAGCTCGGGTGCAGGCCTTGGAAAGCCGGTGGGCAGGCATTCTTGTACTCAATAGGCGAGGACCTACCACATGCCCAGAGGGAGCAGGAGGGAGGAAAGGTATCAGCCAAAGCCACTGCCCTGGGGTAGGCTTGAGGAGACAAGGCAGACACACAGGTCACAGAAATCACAATAAGTGTATGGGACGACTTTCCCATTTTTTGAGTGGGATCCCTGTGCACCGTCACTGCCATAGGTAATACACCTAGAATAGTGCCTTGCACACAGCATGCATAAATAATAAGTGTTTAGATTAGTGTCTGCCCTTTACTATTTATCTCCTTTGGCCCTCACGACAGCTCTATGAGTTGAGTATTAATATTGTCCCTATTTTACAGATGAGTAGCCTGTAAGTTGGGGATTGATCAAGGTCTCCCTGTTAGTAAGTCAGGGAGCCAGGGTTCTAATGTAGCCCACGCTCTGAACCACCCCCTGATGCTTCTGTCCTCTCCCCCATATGCCCACTCCAGCTCCCTCTGCCACGATGACCTTTAACCCCAGCTGGGGCAGGGGGGTGCTGCCTCCTCCTTAATGCTGGGGCCCAGGTTTGGGTACCTTGCTTCTATTTATATTTGCATAGTCAGACGCTTCCAAACCACTGTTCTGTTAGAAGGGGGAGTGAGGAAGAGACACAGTCACAGTGTCCTGGGAACCTGTTGGCACCACGGCTCGCATGGGGCAAAGGCAGCTCTCATCAGCCTGAGCTAACCCTGCCCTTCCTCATGGGCCCAGGGAAGGGGACACTTTCCCCAAGCTGATGGCTGAGTTCCGTGTTAAAGTCCACTCCATTGGACTGGCACAGTCCTGGTGCTGAGGGAGCTGCATCCTGCAGCCCTGATCCCTTCCCAGGTGATCAAGAGCCAAAGAGCCCAACCTGGGGATCCCTGCCCTGGTTTCTTCCCCAGGTGACTCGCGGCATAAAGGACTGCCACCTTCCATGTTCCCAGAAACCCTGCCTCATGCTCATGGGCGTGGCCTGGTCCTTTCAATAGAACCAGGATCATAGCAGTTTTTCCATATACAACCTCAATAGCACCTGAATGACAAGATTACACACTCACTCAGCAGGGTAGTGATCCCTCACACTCACTGAATGTTAAAGGAAAAGTATAAGTGACGTCCGAGGCAGTGTGTGGTCACTTGCCCATGAGCAGGGGCCCCAGCGTTAAGGCAGTGCCTCTCTACGGTGACTACCCCTTAGAGTCACTTGGGGTGCTTCATAAAACTCCAATGCCCAGCGTCACCCCAGACCAATGAAATCATCGTCCCTGGGGTGAGACCCGGGCATCGGTATTTTTAAAGGCTCCAGTGTGCTGAGAGCCCTGAGATCTGGAGTTCAGAAGTTCAGAGCTGGGCCCAGCCACAGTGCGGCTGGAGCAATCAGGGAAGACATCTTAGGGACGAGGGTCTTGAGCTGGGCATGTTTCTAAATGTGAGCGTCTTTGTGTGAATCACCTGGGTCCTGGTACAGCCTGCAGATTCCAGGTCCACAGGTGACCTTCCGTTTGTATTTTTACTCCCCCCAGTTTCTGATGCCCACTAAACGCCTGAGACCCACTCACCCAAACCAGCGGGATTTAGGTGAAGGGGGGACCCCCAGGAAAGAGGATATAGTTACTCCGAAAGCTCTGGGGCAGGGTGAGGAAGCAGGGGGCTCTCGGGGTGGAGGTGGCCTCACTCACGAGCCCTGCTCTCTGCCCGCCTCAGTCCGTGCAGGGCACAGGCCTGGCCTTCATCGCCTTCACCGAGGCCATGACGCACTTCCCCGCCTCCCCGTTCTGGTCCGTCATGTTCTTCCTGATGCTCATCAACCTGGGCCTGGGCAGTATGATCGGGACCATGGCGGGCATCACCACACCCATCATCGACACCTTCAAGGTGCCCAAGGAGATGTTCACAGGTAACTCCTCCCTGCAGCCGCCACCAGGCCCACGTGAACAACAGTCAGGTTCTGGCTGACTTTAGGCAGATTGGGTCCCGAATGACCCCATACCTAGAAGGCTCTGCCAGGCACACAGCTGGAGCCTGGCAGTGCCGCTCGGCGACAGGCACTCACGAGCCAGGAGGAGAAAGCGGTTTGGAAATTTGGGCCAAAGCTGAGCCGGGAAATAGGCCTCTTCCTTGGGTTCACTTGCCCCTCTCCCTAAGGGCCTGCTGGGTGGTCTTGGGCAGGGGTGCCCTCTCCCAGCACTGGCCTTGCACCCCATTCCACCTTTGTCCCTCCCAGTCCCAGGCTCTGTTTCCAGTCCCTTCTGTCCCTATTGAGTTGATCTGGGCTGTCACCTGCATTCCTAGAGAGTATCTTCCTGTTCTCAAATGGGGAAACTGGGCTGGAGAAAAAGACTCTGGGAACAATCAGATGGATCATTTTAATTAGATGCAGCAAATAGAGCCCCTGCTGTGGGCCAGGCACTGTGCTAGGGGCAGGGCATGGGAGAAGAGTGGGGCCATGATGCCTTCCTCAGGATGCTCCCGCCTGGTAGAGTTGGGGCTCGGAACCTCATCCTCGGGACCCCTTGTGCAGGGCCGGGCCTGCTAGAGGGTGGCTGCAGGCCTGCTGTGGGGAGGGGTGTGGTGGAAGGGGCCCGGGTGCCCCCAAGACCCCCAGGGCCCCACCCACCCTGCACCTTTGCCCCCACACCGGCCTCCCGGCTCTCTGTAGTGGGCTGCTGTGTCTTTGCATTCTTCGTGGGGCTGTTGTTCGTCCAGCGCTCCGGAAACTACTTTGTCACCATGTTTGATGACTACTCGGCCACCCTACCACTCACTGTCATCGTCATCCTCGAGAACATCGCTGTGGCCTGGATCTATGGAACCAAGAAGTAAGGGGGACAACCGAGAGAGGTGGGGACAGGAGGAGGGGTCTGTCACATCATGACTCCCTGGAGAGACAGGAGATCATAGAGTTAGAATGGCAGAGCTGAAAGTGCCCTTACAGATCCCTTAGGGAAACTGAGGCACAGAGAGAAGACATGGTTGCCCAAGGCCAATTGTCCAGGGACAGAGAAAGCCAGGCTGAGGACCTGGGAGTCCTGGGTTCAGGTCCTGGCATCATCTTTAAATTACCCTTTCCTGGGTATCAGCTCTCTGGAATTCTGTTAAGCTTGTTAGTGGGTATATAAAAGGCCCTGCACTGAATTGGTAGACTTCAGTGGCCTGATTCGCAATTTTAAGGTGATCTAGATAGGGGCCTGAGATGAGCTGTGGTTCCAGCCCCAAGTTCAGAGTCACATAGAACAAGAGGATTCAATAATAAGAAAGCTCTCACACCCTGAGCCTAGGGCAGACCTACACTCAGTGTCAGTTTCTGGCCTCATCCCTCGTGTAAGGACAAACATGTGTCCCCAGGATGCTCCAGGATGAGGTCCTTCACCCAGCGTTGGCAGTGGCCACGCTGCCCTTGTCCCTGGCAGGCACCACCTCCACTAACCCCTTCAGTCTGAATGTCCCCCATGTCTGGACCTGGCCGTGGCACTGGGGCTGTCCCACAGAGAGTGTGGCAGGGGACAGGGAGTCGTAGAAAAGGGGCACTCCTGGCTGCAAGCCAGGGCTGGAAGCATCGCTGGAAGGAACCATGACTCTTTTGTGCCACAGACTCCTTTGGCAGTCAGTGAAGCCCCTGTACCCCCTCTCAGAATATTATTTTAAATGAATAAGATAAAATATATAAAATTATATAGGAAACTAATTACATTGAAAAATAGCAAAATATTGCTTAAAATGTACAGTGATGTATGTGTACTTTATTTTAAAGCATTAAGTTACAAGAACTAGCCGTGGATCTAATAACAATGGTAATTTTGAAGTAATCATGAATATAAATGCTGTTTCTAGGTATCTTCAACAACTGTAATGTGATATGAAAATACGTGTGACTTAATTTATTGGTGACAAAGCCACGGATATTGTCAATACTGCTGTGGTTGCTTGAATTCATAATAGAAATGCCAGATTTCAGTTAGGTATTATTGAGGTAAAGATGATTTTTTGGTGTGCCTTTCTAGCACATAGCCTGCCAGCCTCGGGGACTTCTCACAGACCCAGCGGTTCGAAACCCCTGAGTCAGGGTAGCTTTCTGCCTTTTAATGCCAGGGCAGTGCACTTCTACACCTTCTCCAGCAGGAGGAGTCTCGAGCTAGGCCAGCGTGAGGGGGTCTGGGCGTTCCATAAACAAACAAGCCCTCTGGTGGTTGTCCACCTGCTCAGGGTGTGTCTGGTGGATCTAGCACAGCCCTGGGTGGGGCATGATGTGATGGAGTCAGAGGAGGATAGAGGAGGATGGCAGAGCCTTCCAGAGGAGCCAGGGAATTTGAAGAATAGAAGAACCCAGCGGGGAGGGACTGGTCAGTGAAGGCTTCCTGGAGGCGGTGGCAGTGGGGGAAGAGGGAGTCGTGGTGGCAGGGGCTGGGGGGCAACTGCTGGCTCCTGTGCTATGCCTGGCAGGTTCATGCAGGAGCTGACGGAGATGCTGGGCTTCCGACCCTATCGCTTCTATTTCTACATGTGGAAGTTTGTGTCTCCGCTGTGCATGGCAGTGCTCACCACCGCCAGCATCATCCAGCTGGGGGTCACGCCCCCGGGCTACAGCGCCTGGATCAAGGAGGAGGTGAGGGGTGGGGCCCCCGAACCTCGGGGACATTTTATCTCCCCAGGCCTAATGTAATGCAACAGCCGATAGGGATTAACCTTTATAGGGCAGCTACTATGTACCAGGCCCTGCCAGGCGCTCTGCACACCTAATCTGCAATCTTTACAACAACCCAAAGAGAGAGGTGGCATTATGACTATGGCACAAATGGGGAAACTGAGGCTCAGAATGATTAATGCACTTGTCCAGTTTTTCTAACCCATGCTGTCTTTCGTGTGTGGAGTGGAATTACCTGCCCATTTTACAGGTGTAGAAACGGAGAGCCCTTAACCAAGGAGACCAGCTAAACTCAAGTAGCAACCCTGATGACCCCCATCTCTGCCGGTGCCTGGCCAGGATGGTGGGAGGGGAGAGGAGTGGAAGGCACGAGTGAGGGCAGGAGGGCAGTCCTAGAGGGCTGGGAGGGAAGGACTGTTGTCGTGCGTCTACAGCCCTCACTGCCACTGCCCCACCCCCAGGCTGCCGAGCGCTACCTGTATTTCCCCAACTGGGCCATGGCCCTCCTGATCACACTCATCGTCGTGGCGACCCTGCCCATCCCGGTGGTGTTCATCCTGCGGCACTTCCACTTGCTTTCTGACGGCTCCAACACCCTCTCCGTGTCTTACAAGAAGGGCCGCATGATGAAGGACATCTCCAACCTGGAGGAGAACGACGAGACCCGCTTCATCCTCAGCAAGGTGCCCAGTGAGGCACCCTCCCCCATGCCCACTCACCGCTCCTACCTAGGACCTGGCAGCACGTCACCCCTGGAGAACAGCGGCAACCCCAATGGACGCTACGGGAGTGGCTACCTCCTGGCCAGCACCCCTGAGTCGGAGCTGTGACCACTGCCCAGACCCCGCCCACCTCTCCCCCTACATCCAGCCTACCCACTTGTCCAGGCCTGGCCTCTTCCTCCATGGTGGCCTCAGGGCCCAGCCCAGGCCCTCAGCCCAAGGAGAGAGGGTCCGCCCTGCCTCATCCCCCACTTCAGTTCCAGCAGACTCTGTTCCCTAGCCCTGAGCAGGGGACGGGAACAGCTCTGTCCCCCAGTTCAAGGCCCCAACCCGTCTTACCCTCTGAGAGCCTCTCACCAAATCGCAGCCGTGTAATCGGAACACTGCAGAAGTCCTGATTCCCAGGGCAGGGGAGACTCCAAGTGGCCACTGTAGGAGTCACGCTGCCCTCCCTCTCTCCCTGTGACTTGCCACCTGCAGTTCTTAGGACTTGGGGGGGTCCCCTTGTGCTGCCAGGTAGTGGTGGTGAGAGGTTCTGGGGCTGGGGACGGGTGGTGGACTCTAGCTCAGTCTGCCATGCCCAGACCAGGCTGCTCCTGAGCCAAGAGCCCCTGACTGAAGGCCGTGCCTGGGGACAGGTGCACCAAGGCTTGGGGCCTAGACTTGGGAGGGGAATGCGGAAGCCAGCAAGTTCTGTTTCCAAGGTGGGTCGGGCCCTCTGGAGCAAGAGCCCTGGCATCAAGGATGAGGGAGCTGCTCTGCCCTGGGCTCCTGGGGGAATATTCAGATGTCCTTGTTCCTGTCTAGGGTGGGCGGGGAGTGTTCCCGCACCTCGCAGTGACTGGGCCCAGAACCCTTCCCACCTGGATTAGGGCTTAGCCATTTCCCTGTCCCCCCACCCCTAGTCCTAGAGTGGTGGCCTCTGCCTCTCTCCTTGAGAGAGAAAGGGATGTGCAAAGAGAAGTTTCCAGAGCACAAACTGATGGTTCCCAGCACAATTTAGATGATTTGGAGCACAATTGTGAAGCACACACCCCTCCCCTCGCCTATGGCCCAATTTTCTCTCTAGTGGCAGCTTTTCCCCTGGAATAGAGGTCCCTGGGGTTCAGGGGCTCATCCCCAGGACTCACTCCTGGGGAAAGACAGATAATCTCACTGCCCCTTTGGGCCACCACTCACTTCTTTTTGCACAAGCACAGCCACCCAGTGTGCATGTCGTGCACAGATCCCTTGGAAACCTTTCCCAAGCCTCCCGGGCCCATGGCAGGCAGGGGTGTGGACACTGGAGGCTGCTGAGGGCAAGGGCTGAGCCTCTGTCCTGAGGCCTTGCCCTGCAGGAGGCTAGGACTGAAGGCTGCATCCCCACCCGGTGTTACCTCCAGGGCCTGGAAGAGGGGCTGTCCTCAGAGCCTGAGAGGATTCAGAACCTGACCTGAGAAAAATGTCTGCGGAGAGATGGATGGATGGATGGATGGATGGATGGATGGATGGATGGATGGATGGATGGATGGATGGGTGAGTGGGTGGATGGATGGGTGGATGAATGGGTGGGTGGATGGATGGGTGGGTGGATGGATGGGTGGATGGAAGGGTGGGTGGATGGGTAGGTGGATGGGTGGATAGATGGGTGGATGGATGGATGGATGGGCGGGTGGTTGGATGGATGGATAGTTGGGTTGATGGGTGGAAGGAAGGCAGGCAGGCAGACTGGCTCCATCTTTGAGAGCTCTGGTGGGCAGGGCAGGAACAGGCCACAGTGCTAGGCCTGGACCTTTAGGCCTTGTGAAGGCCTGGACCCTTCACAAAGGGTCATGAGTCACCAGAAGGGACAGACTATGCCCAGGGTCCCCTCCTTTACCCCTGAGTCCCTTGGACTCCCCTGCAGCTGGGGGGTCCACCCCCACCCTGCCATCTCTCTTACTCATCCCTTCCCCACTCCTCCCATTTCTAGCCCTCTTGGCCCCACCTGTCCTTCCTGAGTGTTTGAGGGAGGGAGCGAGACCCACATCTCCCCAAAGAGATGAGCTTTTGGGGCACAACAACCTGCCATAGGCCCCCTCACCTAACAACACCTCCTACCTGGCCCCATGCCTGCTCCCAAGCAGAATTAGCAACAGGAAAAGCAAGGCCCCAGGAGAGACACTCTACTATATATACTCTTCTATATATTCTATTTCTATTGTATATTCAATCTGTACATGTGGGTGTAAATGCTGTTAAATGACAAACCCAATATTATACTGTGGCTGGTGGACTATTTTCATCCTCAGTGCTGTACAGATCTATTTTCATTGTATATTTGATATATTTTTAATTTTGTAGCGTGTGGCTGGGCCAGGCTCCGGCCCATGAGCCTGTGGGAGGGGCCGAGCTGGGCTGTCTGCTTGCTGGCTGTGGGCTCAGTAGTGCTCCTCGTAGCCTTTTGCTGTAGGCCGGGCCCTGTCCTGGCCGTCTCTGCCGTGTGTTAGATGTAGGGCCCGGAGCTCAGTGTGTGTGTGTGTGTGTGTGTGTGTGTGTGTGTGTGTGTGTGTGTGGCATGTGCACATACGTGCGTGTGAGTGTGTGTAGGGTGCTGGCTCCCAGTGTTCTTCACCTTCCTGAAGACACGTTGCCCTTCCCCTGCCTCTTCCTCCTCTTCCTCCTCCTCTCTCGGCTCTGGTGGGCCAGGCCTCAGGGCAGGGTCCCTCAGGAAGTCTCCGTGGGGAAAGACATGTATTTCTTGCTGGTGACTCATTGCCTTCACACCACTAGGTTTGCCAGAAATAGGGAAGGACGGTGTTGGGGGGAAAAGCCCCAAATGTATTTTCTAGTCAGCTCTTGCTGTTCTGGAATCACAGAGCTCTTCTTCCAGAGGAAATGTGCTGGATTTCTTAAGATGGCGAGACCCCAAGAGGGCATCTCACAGCACGTCTGTCCTGCATTTGCCCTTGAACCTGTCCTGGAAGTGTTCAGAAAGGAATGCCCCCCCTCCACTGTGCTGCCGACTCCTCTGCTCACTCCTCAGGGGAGTCACCCGCAGGTGGGGTCACCTGATGAGCTAAGAGCCAGCCCTAAAGCCTGGAGGAGCAGGATAGTGGGGAGGGGCAGAGCCTTAAGTCCCTGCATGTGGTCCCCACCCCCGCTGGCTTTGGTGCTGTCCATGCAGTACCCACCAGAAGGCAGAGGGGACTCCAGGGCCGGCAGTCACTAAATTAGTGACAGGGCAGGGGTGTGCCTAAAAGAGTGCCCTGCTCCACCCTGCCCTCCAACCCCAACCACCAGCTTCTTGCTCAGGGAGCCTTCCGCCCTCTCCACTGGCAACGCGAAGCCGGAGGCCCAGATGAGGGGTGGACGGGTAGGGCACGCAAGTTAATGCCAGTGAGGTTGGCTTCTGCTCTCCAGCAATAACTCTGCAGGGGCTGCTGCTTTCCTAGTGCCAGGACAAGCCCTCCCCGTCCGCCTGCACAGGCCAGGAGGCCGAGGGTGGAAAGCCATGGTCCCAGCCCTGCCCAGGCCTGCAGTATTACAGGCAGCCACTGCTCTTCCGCCCTTCCTCACAGCCGGTCCTCCCCCCACCCCCCACCCCCGTACTCCCTGCTGTGAAAAGAGATGAACAGGTCAGAAGCACCTGACTCCCTGAGCATCACCAGGCCCCTCACAGGGGCCCCATGCCCAGGGCTCGGGGAGGAAGGCGCAGGGCTGCTTCTCATTGAAAACTCTGCTCCGCCCAGACCCAAGCACACACGCCAGGCTGTCACTTGGCTCCTGGCCCAAGTTCAGAACAATCCAAGTCCACGTGTCCCATGGCTGACCAGAGTCCTGGGTCAGGCCCGCTCAGCCCAGGGGAGGGGACGAGGCACTGTCACCCCAGAACCCCTCCTTCCTCTCTCCCCCACCATGGTGTACAATAAAGTGTCTGTTCTTATCACACCCTCTTGCCTTTCTTACCTGCTCTTGGGGTCAGGGAGAGGGAGGAGGCAGCCAGGGATCCTGAGGGAAGATTTGGGGGGGGGGCGAGCATGAGCTGGGCTGGGTGGACGGGACAGCTGTGGGAGTCACGGCTGGCTGAGGAGGGTGAGGAGGGACAGATGTGTATTTTCCTAGGATTTGTCCTAGGTACTATTGTAATGTGCACACTTGTAGGCCTTATTGGGTTCCAGCCACTCCATACACCTAATTTCCTGCCATCTATGGGACAAGTCTCTGAGGCAGACCCTTTATCGTCTGCATTAGCCCCGGTGAGGCCGTCCGATGTGAGGATGACCTCTGGTGTCCTCTCACCAGGCCGAGCAGGGAAAAGCTATGCCTGTCAGCTTGGCAGGGGTGGGGCGTGTGGGGCCCACCTCAGGAAGGGTGCCAGTGTCCAGAGGCCTGAGAGCGAGGAGGGGGAAGCAGGGACTGGAGGGTGCCAGGGAGGTGGGTTCCCCCAGGGCAAGCCATGTTCTGAGTTCTGAGAGCACTGCCCCTTGTTTCAAGGTAGCAATCTCTTTTGCAAACTCCAGTAGAATGTAAAGAGGAGCTATGGGATCTGACATCACTTCTTTTTTTCAAATTTCTGTTCCCAAGTATGTATTTATTGAGCACCTACTGAATGCTTAACACAGTGAAGAAGTGAATGAGCTGGTGGCAGGGGAAGATCTTCCTGTCTCACCCTCAAGGAGCACAGACATTGGAAGAGGAAATAAGTCTGGCTCCTGGGGGACACTTCACCCCCATTCCACCCTCCTCCCAGCTGGAATGATGCTGCTTGATCTCAGACCCTGCCCAGGTCCCCTAAGGGACTGTCCATTTTCCTCTCTTGCCATAGAGATGAAAGTGTTGTTCCAGGAGCAGCCACCAGATGGCAGGAAAACCTTTCTCTCCTGGTCTCAGCCTGTTTACCCTCCTCTGCCTGTCACTTATTCCCTTATGGGTTAGTTTATTCATTTAACAAACATTTAGTAAGCACCCACCATGGATAGGTTCCATGCTAGCTACAGATACATAAGAAAATCAGCCCCATGATAGCATCTTGAGTTTGGCAGAGGAAGGAGCCTCACCCCGTGACTCCAAATCTCCCAACGTATCTCTCAGACAGGCCAATGTCCCAGTGCTGGAAATCATTCCATCCTTTGGCTGAAAGGCCAACACTCCTGCCAGGAGGGGCACACAGACCAGCCAAGAAGCAGTATAACAAAGGCTTTGGTGTGAAGAAGCTTTGGAGTCACACTTCCCAAGTTCAAGTTCAAATGCCAGCACACCTTCCTGCTTCCTGGGAGGCCCTTGGGCAAGTTACTTACTCCCTCTGAGCTTAAATTTCCTAGTCTGTAAAATAGAGATAATGAATAGGTTGGATGAGATAACACATGTTGGTCCAGTATCTACTGCTGTGTTCCAAGTTACCCTAAATCTTAGTGGCTTAAAACAACCATCTATTATATCTCACAGTCGTGTGGGTGAGGAACTCAGGCAGGACTTGCCTGAGCAATACTTCTGGTGGCAACTGAGGTCACTCAGTGATATTAAACTGGCAAAGGAGCTGGTCTGGAGGGTACAAGGCAGTGCTCTCACATTCATTCAAATGGCGGCTCAGTGAGAATGGCCGGAAGGTGGGTTCAGCGGCACCTGTCGGCCAGAGTGAGCATCTGCACTGGCCTTTCCAGCGTAGCTCTGGTGACCAGACTTCCCACCTCATGGGTCAGGGTGCCCAGAGAGACCATTTCAAGAGACAAAACATGGAAGTGCCAGTTTCTTGAGGCCTGGGCCTGGAAAATGGCATGACATCACCTGCACCATACGCTGTGGGTCACAGCATCTGTCCAGAATAAAGGGGAGGGCATGCAGATGGCACTTATCGATGGGGGGCGGGCAAAGAATTCGTGGCTGCCTATTCTTGGATGTTAGGGATCTTGGTCATCAGTCACTGGCATCTGTGTGGAAGCTTCCTCCTGAGGGGATATTGGCTTAACGACACAGGCCTGGGACACACAACAGGTACGTTCTGATGGGGATGTGAGTGGCTAAGTTTGGGCGCCGGGCGGGCGGAGCAGGCAGGAAGAAAGATGAGAAGGGCATGCAGGAGGACAGGGGAGGCAGCTTCGTCTGCCTCACATTTGTCCTGCTGGCAGGTGACATGATGTAATTTGAATCCCGGGTCTGTCACCAACCAGATGACCTTGGGCAAGCCATTTAGCCCTCGAAACCTCTGTTTTCTAATCTGTAAAAAAAGAGAATGACAATAAAACCTCTTCCTTGAGTAATGTTATGAGGGAAAAGTGAACTCCATCTGTAACACCTATTGGAACACAGTTTGGAATTCTTTCCACGTGGGAATACAATAGGTGCTCATTAAATATTACCTTCCTTCATTGCAACCCTGGTGAGTCCATGGACCTGCTTCATTCTGGGGGCCCCATCCCCCCATGCAATGAGCCATCTCCTAGAGCTATTCACAGAGGACAGTTTCAGCCTAAAATCCAAAGAAGCCCAGGAAGGAGAGGAAAGGAGGCACCCTGTCCAGGGAGGAGGCTCTCCGAGTGCAGGGTCTCACTGATTTTGTAGGTTATCCTGTCCCCTCAGCAGCCACCACCAGACGCAGCCTCACCCAGCTCCAGCCACTGGGACTTGGGCCCAGGCTGAAGGATTCCGTAGACTGCAAGGATGTGTTTTTTGTTGGTGGTTTTTTGTTTTGTTTTGTTTAAAGAAAAGGCCCCAAATCCTTTAACCTTTCTCCCATCCAGAGTGGAGTCTATGCTCCTCCTCTTGAATCTGGGTAAGCAAATGACTCCTCGGACCAAAAAAGTATAGCAGAAGTGATGCTACAGGACTTCCATGGCTAGATTAGAAAAGAAAATGCCACTTCCACACAGTGTTCTAAGGATACTGGTTCTTGGGGGGACCCAGCTGCCGTGTGAGAAGTCTCACTACCCCAGGACTGCCGTGCTGGACGCTGTATGTTTGTAGGTGCTCAGGTTGACAGCTTCAGCTGAGCTGCCAGCCAGGAGCCAGTGTCAGCTGGCAGCCACAGGAACACGTCACATTGAACATTTGGCCCAGCTGAGCTTCAGAGGTTTGCAGCCCCAGCTGACATCTGTAGCTGCATAAGGGGCCCCAGGAAAGAACTGCCCAGCTTAGCCCTTCCTAACTGGCTAACTGATAAAATGAGCAAAATAGAATGGCTGTTGGATTTATACCAGTACATACTGGGGGTAAGTTAGTTCATGGCAATAGTGACCAGAAAATGGACCTTAGTGATTATCTGGCCCAACCTCTCATATAACAATTTGGGAAACTGAGGCCCAGAGAGGAGAAGAGACCTAACCAGAATTTCCACAACCAGGCAAAAAGAAAACTAAGTCCAAAGCCTATTTCTTCACTTCCAGTCCAGGGTACCCTCTCCCACCCACCTCCAACCCTCTTCCACTCTTATCCCCCTCCCCTGCCGCATTCATTCCATGTGTCGGCATAACCCAGGTATTCCCAGTGCCTAGGATGGTGCTAAGCACTGGGAATATACAAAGAGGGACCAAGCAGGGTCCCTGCCTTGCAGAGGCAGTCACAATCTGACTTGGAGTGTTCCCCCTACTGGCACACGCATTGGTGCCAAGCACACCACTGCATTCTTCACGTACATTGTCCTAGGTGGGAAGAAACCTAAAAGATGGGAAGAAGACTGTGTCTGTCATTCAACAAACCTTTATTAAGATTACTCCATGCCAGGCACAGTTCTAGCTGCAGAACAGAAAGACTCAGTGGGGTGATCTGCCCTCTGGCTCCTGGGTCCCAGCTGGCTGGATTCTGGGTCTCTCTGTTCTGCCCAGGGCTGATCCAAGCAGGGAAGGATCCCTGGGTTTCATGAGCACCCAAGAGGAGCCTGAGTTTGGTCTGCCTCCCCAGACAGCTGCTTCCCCTTTCCCCAGGACATTGCTGGAGGGGACTGGGCCCATCAGGAGTAATTAACTACTCTAATGGAATGAACCAATTTTGCTGGAATTTAGCCCAGATGGGTGGAATCTGTACTTTTCTAGATGGAGAAATGCTGAGTGCCAAGAAGTCTTGCCAGCTGGGCTCTGAGCTAGGGTGTATGAGGGGGTCGGGGGTGCTCTCTAGGCCCAGGCTGGGTCCCCAGCCTTAAGCAAGGAGGCCACCAATGGACAGGTCCACTCAGCTGGCCTGGTCCTGTGATTCCCATGAATGCTGTTTTACATGCAGAGGCCACATGGGCCCCACATCATTCTCTGTCCCAACCTCCCTGCTCAGTCTCTTAGTTCACTGCTGCTGCTTAGGCCTGAAATCCCTCCAGGGGAATTTGTCTGTGAGCTGGCACCCAGTCCCTTCTAGCTCTATGACTCCAAATCCATGGTTTTTGAGGCCCTGTGTCCTGGCCAGGTCTGAGCTTCTGGTTTCTTCCCTTTAAAAGCTGGGCCATCAAAGGCTGCTTTTGGAGTTCCCCAGAGCCCCAAATACAACTTTATCCTGCCTTCAGCCCTTGGGCAGAGCCATTCTACTGACCTTCACAAGGTCTGGGTTGCTCTGGGCTGTCCTCTAAGACTGGGTTCTCCCCAGACACCCCCCCACCCGCCACCCCTGCAAGGCTCCCACATTCAATTTGGATCCTGCAAATCTCTGCAGGCTGGGTGGGGTGGGGTGAGGCAGGATGAAATGAGCTGAGGAGCAGACAGGAGGCTGCCAGCCTTCTCCTGCCCTTCTTTCTCTTCTCCCCTATGAGGGAAAAGGCCCTATCACTCTCTGCCCCAGTGATGATGTCTGATAAAGCAATTCAATTACCTGGGCTGGGAGAAAGCAAGGCATACTGGGAAAGGATTCTAGCTCCTTGGCCTGGACCTGAAGGAGGAGGGGTCAGTTCCTGACAGGAGCTGGAATGCCGCAAGGGGAAGGTGTGAGCACCAGTGGCTAGGACCTAGCCTTGGCAGCCATGGGGCCTGCTGTCAGGCCTAGAGACCCTCAAAACAAGGAGGGTCCAAAGAAGGAGGGTAGAGAGGAGACTGGCTGGTGCTGCCATCCCAAAGATGCTGAGCCCGCACAAAGGCCCCAGTGGGAAGAGAGGAAGGGTAAAGGCATTCTGAGAGCGAGGGTCTTATTGGAGGTGGCTCTAGAAAGTCTACAGGTGCTCGACAGCCCCCATCAGTGGCACTCTGGAATCAACCATGGCCCTCTCTTCCTGTTCTTTTGCCATATCCTTGTTCCTGGTGAGGGAAACCCACTGTGGCTAACACTCCTTGTGAACTGGCTCTCAGATAGATGCTCTTCCCTGACAGCCAGAAGAAACCAGGGCACCAGGACAGGAAGGTGCAGAAAAGGTGAGAATGTGGGAAAGAAGCTTGGGGAATTAGGAATTGCCAACTGTGGCTGCTCTGTGGTCTTGTTAAGGCCTGTCGGTTATCAAGGTCTAGGAGGAATGGAGGAGAGAGGAGGCAGAGTCCTCGATGGGAGCACGGTGCTAGGAAAGTGATTTGAGGTCCTGGAATCAACAGGAAGCCCAGAATCAGTTGCCACCCCAGACCATCTGCTCACCATCACAGCCCAGAGCCGAGGGTGAGGTCCCAAGCCAGGATGTCCTGGCACCACCAGGGGGCAGCACCCTCCCATCCACAGAGGGCTGTCACACAGCCAGCTGGGCAGGGGGTGGTCCCCTTCTTCTTGGGCTCTGCGTTTTGTGTGTATAGCATGGCCTCACACACACAGAACTAATGGGATAACCCCCATGATGCCAACTGCAGCACACTGACTCCCCCAGAAAATTCCAGAACGACCCGGGTAACAGGTTAGTCCAAAGCTTTAGAATAAAACCTTCAGCAAATGGTGAGGCCTACTCTGCAGGCCTCTGGCCTGAGCCTGAGCTGTCCTCTCCAGGAGTGCTAGTCGGGCCCTGGTCCTATGCACCTTCACCTGGCTGCCTCTCCCAGGCTGGGCCCTCTGTTTTCATCACCTCTTCCTAGGTTCCCCTGCCCCCACCCCAGCTCTCTGCTCCCCCTTCCTTCCCACCTGGCCTCCTTTTCCCTGGCAGCTTTCTCCCTCCACCCAACTCCCCAGGCACCCCTCACCACGCACAAGCACTGCAGAATGGAAGTGCCAGTCGGGTAGATTTACTAGGACCAAGTGACTCTGTTTTATTCGCTGATGTATTTCCAGTGCCTGGAACAGCTTCTGGGACATAGTAGGTACTCAATAAATATTTACTGAATGAATAGATGAATGAGGTGTGGGATACCGTGATGTTTTTCCCTTGCCTACTCCACCTCCACCAACCTCTCCCTTTGCTCTGAATGACTGAGGTCACCCAGCCTGATGAATGGAAAACAGGGGAGAGACCCCAGGGGGGTCTGAGGACACAGACCAGACAGGGCTTGAAAGTTAATCATTACAGTCAATTCTTCAATATCATGTGGTTCTTTCATCTTCACTCCAGCTTCTGGCCAGTCCTGGCTCTTCTCTTCCCAGTCACGTTTGGGATATTTCTTTTTGCTGCAGCAAACTCAAAGCCAGCTAAACTCTGACATGCAAACATAAGGTTTAAGGAGTGGGAGCTGGGCACAAAGGGGGCTCCGGCAAATATGTGTTTCTGACTCAGTCCAGGATGGGCCCCACCTCCCCTGCACATTAGTGCAGATCACCAAAGATAGATTGTCATTTGGTTTTCTGATCTCATTAATGATGAGAATCTTGCTTATAAAAATCCCTTGCATTCGCACTGGGCTTTTAACCTTTTCTGAGAGCACACACAGGCCCTTGTCTTATTTTTCCCCTGGATAGCTAAGTACTGCCTGATCTGGAAACTGGTGCACAAGTGTCCAAGGCAGGTGTGTCAGTTACCTTACATTTCTGCCTTAAAATCCTCCTTACACACCCAGGACAGACATGAGGCTGCCCGAAGCTATAAAAATAAAGGGGGGGGGGTTATTAATTTAAAGATGTAAAACAGGTTCTGGACTTAAAAACAAAAACAAATGAATCTGGAAATTGCTCTTGGGATAGAGCCAGTAAAGTCTGGTTGGTGCCTAATGTTCGGGTATGGCAGCTTCTCGATCACTTAGCGAACAGGTTCAGAGGCAGGCACTGTGGGAGCCATCGAGATGAAAAAGCACAATGGCCTGGAGGAGCGCAGGGTCAGGGAGGGAAGAGGACATAAACACAGGCAAAGTCACATTACAGTGAGTGGAACAACTCACTGTTGCAGGAGGAGGTCACAAGGCCAGAACCGGCACCTCCTATGTGCCCCCAGGGCAACAATGAGCCAGGGCTTTAACCTAACGATCTAACAGGCCACCCACCCCACACCGGTACCAAATTCTGGTGGACAACCCCAGGCTACGGTTTCCTTCCACCCAGCCCAGGAGCCGCTTCTCTATCCAAGGCCGACCGGTCCCCCAATTCCATTGCAGGGGCTTTGGTGACTATTTCAGAGGCAGAAAGCGTCAAGACCGTGGGCGTCGTGGGCCCGGTCCAAGGCGCAGGATGGGGCGGGGTGGTCAGGAGGCCCCAAAACGGTGTCTGGGGAAGGAGTGGGCAGCCGCCTCCTCGAGACACAGTCTCTCTCTCTTTCCTCGCCGGCCTCCAGTCAGCCGCTCGAAACGGCAGCAATGCGACCAGCTTGGCGGCGAGGGGGCGACCGACGCAGCAAGAAGCAGCGGGCGGAGGTTAGAAGTCAGGGGTCGAGAGCGCTTCGGTGTCACCCGGGCTGCAGTGGGAGGAGCTGCGGGCTCGGGGGAGGCAGGGAGCGGGGCGCGGGAGGGGATGGTGGCGGAGGCGCGCAGGGGCGGTGCGCTGGGCTGGGCGCCGGCGGCGAGCGGGTTACGCGCCTCGGCTGCGCTGGGCTCCGGGGAGGAAGGCAGAGCTCGGCCGCGGGCGCCCTGCAGCGAGCCGAGTCGCCCCCGCGCCGCGCCCCGCCCACCCCGCCCAGCGAAGGGCGCGCCGGGGCGAGGCGGGGCCGAGAGGAAAAGGCGCCACTGGAGCGTGGCGTCCGCAGCCATCGCCGGAGGAAGACTGAAAGCCGTAGAGCCCCAGCCCACCAGTGCCGAGGCGCCCCCTCCCCTAGGCCACCTCGCGTCCACCCCCTGCCGCGAGCCAAGGCCAGCGCCCCGCCCGGAGATGGGCAGACGCGTAGATGGCGTGGCTCCCAGCGCCGCCAGATCGCAGGAGCCCGGCGCCGGGGCGTTGCGCTGAAGCTCCCGCTCCGCTCGGCCCGGGAAGCCTGCAGGTGTCCTTGGCCGCTCGGCCGCCGCCCGAGAGACTCTTTCGCCAGAGCCCACAGCCCGGCTCCGCGGAGCGGCCCCGCCCCCCCGGCTCGGCGCCGCGCAGGACGCCCCGTCTGAGGCCCCCCCGCCCCAGCGCGGCCCCCGCAGCGCTGCGCCAGGCCCGGCGCAGCTCCCGGCCGCGGACGCAGGACCCGAGGCTCGCTCCTGCAGGCGCGCTTGTTTTCCAGCTGCCGCCCGGCCCTGCGCAGCCCCCGCCCGCCTGTCCGCCGCGTTAAGCTCGGCCCCACCCGCCATCCTTGTCCTGCGCTGGATTTATGAATGGGGGGAAGAGGCCACATGCCGCCGCCGCTGACTCGTGTTGACTGCACGCAGCCCGGGCCCGCGGAGCTCCGGCTGCCGTGAGAGCGTCTGCCCGGTCCCGGCAGCCGCTTGGTGGACTTGTTGCTGCTGCGCTGTCGCCGCGGGAAAACCGGTTGCTCCCGGGGCTCGGCGCGGTCTGGGAGCCAGCGGGTGGCCCGTGTGAGTGTGAGCGCGCGTCCCGGACCCTCGCAGCGCGCCCGGACTGTGCGCTTCCTTGTCTTTTAGGGGGTGGGGGGCGTGTCCCATCTTAGCTGGGGACCGTGCTGTGATTGCCCCTACCTCCCGGCCTCTCGCTTGGGTCCTCGGCTCTCCTCTCCCGCCTCCTGCCTCCTCTCCGGCGCTGTCTGCCCTAACCCCAACCACCTGTGCACCCAAGAAATCCAACTCCTCCGGCTCCGCGCCCGGGGGGGTAGGCAGGGGGCAGGGCCACGCCGCAGAGGGGGCCGCCGCCGCCTCCAGCCTCCTCCTCGTCTCCTCCCCCTCCCCCGTCTGACGCTGCCTCCTCGGGAAGGGTGTTTGGAGGGCAGCGGCCGCCCCAAGCCGGAGCCCCGCAGCGCTTCTTATGATCAGCTCGGTGTGTGTCTCCTCCTACCGCGGGCGCAAGTCGGGGAACAAGCCTCCGTCCAAAACATGTCTGAAGGAAGAAATGGCCAAGGGCGAGGCGTCGGAGAAGATCATCATCAACGTGGGCGGCACGCGACATGAGACCTACCGCAGCACCCTGCGCACCCTACCGGGCACCCGCCTCGCCTGGCTGGCCGACCCCGACGGCGGGGGCCGGCCCGAGACCGATGGCGGCGGTGCGGGCAGCAGCGGTAGCAGCGGCGGCGGGGGCTGCGAGTTCTTCTTCGACAGACACCCGGGTGTGTTCGCCTACGTGCTCAACTACTACCGCACCGGCAAGCTGCACTGCCCCGCCGACGTGTGCGGGCCGCTCTTCGAGGAGGAGCTCACCTTCTGGGGCATCGACGAGACCGACGTGGAGCCCTGCTGCTGGATGACCTACCGGCAGCACCGGGACGCGGAAGAGGCACTTGACATCTTCGAGAGCCCGGACGGAGGCGGCGGCGGCCCAGGGCCCAGCGATGAGGCTGGCGACGATGAGAGGGAGCTGGCCCTGCAGCGCCTGGGCCCCCACGAGGGAGGTGCGGGCTCAGGCGCCGGGTCCGGCGGCTGCCGCGGCTGGCAACCCCGCATGTGGGCGCTCTTCGAGGATCCCTACTCCTCTCGGGCAGCCAGGGTGAGTGCAGCAGCCCGGGTCTCCCCCCTTTGGGTCTGGTCTGCAAGGGACGCATGGCAGTGATGGGTAGGGGCGGGGAGGAGCAGGACCCAGACTTACCCCAGCAGGTTGTTCCCGCCTCCCTCCCAACTCCCCTCCATGGCTCTCAGGGGAATTACACACTCCCACCTTCTCCCCTGCACGCTCCATCAGGAGATTGCACACACTTGACTTACTACTTGGACCCAATCCCAGCTGCCTGCTTTGCCGCATCCCCTAGCAGTGAGTGGGGTGCCCTTAGCTCTTCCACCCTCTTCCTTGTTCTGCACAGACCGCCCAGTCTTCAGCTCTTGCCACTCCTCCACAGGACCACAGTCCTGGACAGTTGGAATTTGGCCTTCTGGTGGGGACAGACAACTGGGGTGTGTTGTGTTAGATGTTTCCATGCTGGGCCACCTCATTTAAACCCTCTCAGCAGCTCAGTGTGCTGGCAACTTTGCATTTTAGAGGGGGGGGCATGGGCTTCAACATCTTCAGCTTGTAAGAGGAAAAGCTGAGGCCAGAACCCAGCCTCCTGTCCAGGCTAGGAGAGACCTCCTTTCTTCCAGGAAGCATGCCATGCCCCAGGGCTTCCTGCACACCTGTGATG
Source organism: Microcebus murinus (assembly GCF_040939455.1). NCBI lineage: Eukaryota > Metazoa > Chordata > Mammalia > Primates > Cheirogaleidae > Microcebus > Microcebus murinus. The sequence continues at coordinate 89,018,053 of NC_134105.1, forward strand.
TCCTGGCCTCAGCTAGGATGAGAGGAGATTTAGACAGAAAGGACTAAAAGGATTTGTTCTGTAAAATTTGGATTCCGTCAAAAGGCTGCACTCAAGGATCCAGAGAGCCATATATAGCCCTAAGGTCTCAGGTTCTCCACCCCTGGTCTAGGCCCTTCAGGCTCCCACAGCCAGTGGCCAGCCACAGGCTTCCTGGTGATACCAGATTTGTTGCCGCTTCTTTTTGTTTTGCTGCAGCAGAAATTGGCTTCCCAGAAAGCCCTGGTTCAGGTTACTTCTTGAGATGGGTGTATTGGGGGGGGGGCAGGAGGAAACATAGGTTGATTTAGGCAAGAACTAGTCCCTTCCCACCACCCCCTCCCCAAATCCAGTTTCCCTTTTTAAAAATGAGTTTTATTTTTTAAAATTTCAGAATATTATGGGGATACAGGCATTTTGGTTATATAAATTACTTTTATACAGTTTGAGTCAGAGTTGTTAGTAGGTTCATCACTCAGATCCAATTTCCCTTAACTCCCTTAAGTGAAGGGGAGTGGTAGGGGGGATGTCCCATTATGCGTGGGCTGCTTAAAAAAACACACACACAAAACAAAAAACCCAAAACAACCCTGAAGGATGGCTTTAGATTCTTTATAAAAAGAAAACCCCAGGGGCTGGTGTTTGATCTCAAGGCTGGCAGCCTAAAGCCTGACTGGGGTCTGTCTGGGAGACAGGAAAGAGCAATGTAATTTGTTGAGTCTGGGGACCGCTTCTTGCTATGGAAGCTGGTTGTACCTCTGGCATCCTAAATTGCCCTGTTAATGAGTCTCAGTAACCCCACCCCTCAGCCTCCCTGTGCTGGGCCTCATTCTAGTGGTGAAAGGAAAAGTTCCACTTCTCTACCCAGGGGAGGGCAAGGGCTTGGGGAGCAGGGCTACAGGGAGGGGCCAGGCTGGCATAAATGCCAGACCAGGGCAAATGCATCTCCTGCCTGGAAGACAAGGGAGGAGCAGAGGTCTCAGGACCATAGGATACCAAGTTTGGGCTGCAGGCAGCCACTAGAAGATGGGGGTCTTTTTTGGGACAGAGAGTGAAGCTAGAGTTCAGCTGCCTTGGTTTCTTTCCTTGCAGCCCTGAGACCAGGTCAGAAGGTGAGGGTACAGTGATGCCCCTGGCCTGGGTCTGCTGTGAGTTCCATGGGCTTCTTGTGCAGTTTACTAACCCTACTGGTGTTAGTGCTTGGCTATCTGCATGAGGGGAAGAGACAAACAAATAATTCAGACTTTTTCAACATTGGGGGCTAGGGGAGGTGGATTTAGCTTGATAGAGATGGAGAAAGGGGACATGCCAGGGTTGCAGGAATGAGATGCGTTGGTTGGGAGGCCCCATTTCTGAGCATTCTAGGATCTCTGGGGACTTTACAATTGCTCAGGTTCTTCCCCTCTGGGATTCTAAGGGGCTGTACCATCAGTGAGTTTATTTTCTCAACTCACTGCAGAATGGCCTCTATATGAGTAAGCGCAGAGCCTGGCCTGCCTTTTGGAGTCCTCCAAGAACTCAAGATCTTTTGCCCTTTTGCTGTGGAATCATTAGCCTGGGCATTTCAGTTTAGGTCTTAAAAGTTTGTTGTGGGGCAGGGTTAATTCTTTCATTTTAGCAATGAAGAAACCGAGATTTGTCAACACACTTAACTAGCAAAGTCTGCAGCCAAGCCCTGGTTTCCAGCCTTCTGGTTGTTAGCACTGATGTGAATAGCTGTATGGGGCGCTAATTGGCACAGGCACCAAAAGAGGACTTGCCGCCTGCTTAGGGACACAGGTGAAGGCAAGCCGTCAACTAACTGCTCCTGGGCATACAAATGGGAATACATATGTTTTAAAAATGAATTAGTAACTGCTATTTATTAAGCACCCCATGCAAGTACTTTGCAGTATATGCTTTAATCTCTAATCCTCCCAATAAACTTAAAACAGGGCCGTTATCCCCACTTAAGAGATTTAGGCTGTGAGAGAGTAAACAACTTGCCTGAGATCACATAGCCAGAGAGTGGCCAGTCTTGAATCAAAGCCAGAGTCTCTGACTCCCAAGCCCTTGCTCCTGCAATTACAGCATGTTCTTTCCACTGAACTAGGCTGTTTTCGAGGCGGAGAGGTGGCTCATGTCCTACTCTGGCCTGAGAGGTGTTTAGAGGTTCTATACCCCCTGTAGATGGCATCAGAAAACCCTAGGCAGATGGGGATGTCAGAAGCGACACTTACTCTGCTACCCCTCCAGGCCTGAGGGCACAGTGCTGGGACGGGAGTGCTGGGACTGTGCTGTCCCTCCTAGCCCAGCCTGGTCCCTGCCTCCCAGGGGACTGCCGGGCAGTGGGCAGCTAAGGAGGGCAGAGGAGCAGCACTGTTGTGTTCCAACACACAACACGGTCATCTGAGTAGTGCATTGTGATGATACAAAGTGAGCTGAGCTGGTGATGAGAGCCTGTTGCCTGGCTCAGGCACACTCCCGGCTGGTATGCTCACCCTGCTCTGTTCACCGTGGCTGGCCTAGGGGCAGCTGCCGCTGTGCTGCTGAGCTGGGGGCAGGCACGAGGGGAAGACTGATCCTGCCCCTACCTTCCCGATGCCTGGGGCATAGTGAGTGCTCACCAGGGTGGCTTCACAGCTTGAGGGGGAGCTGTGGAGGTTTGGCAGCACCCATAGCTATAGAATCATGCCTTCCTCCTTTTCTGAGAGCAGACAGGAGGCATGAAGAATGGGGCCCTGGGACATTCCCCTCCCCGACCCCAGTTTCCAGAGGTCTCAGAGGTTGGGCTGGCTTTAGTTCAGGGATGAGCCTTGCTAAGGATTATAGTCCTTTGGCTAAATCAGTTTGGTTTTCCCACAATGTTTCCCTTGCGATGGAGGAAGTGACCCACAGGACCCCCTGCTCCAGGAAGGCAGCTAGAGCTGGGTCCTCGCCTTTGTTAAGCGGCCACCGTGTGTCAGGTGCCTGACCTAGCCTTCTCACTGCTAGCTCATCTGGCCCAGGTGAGGCAGGGATCATTAACCTCAACTTACAGATGAGGACCCGAGGCCCAGTGCGGCTTGCTCAAGGTGGCTCAGCTGATGGTGGAACTGGGATCCAAGCCCGGGTCTCATGAGTCTGAGTCTGTGCTCCTACCACTGCCTCCTTTGGCTGCTGCCCGGAGACGGCCTCTGGCTTCCAGAGGGCTCAGAGTGCAGCCCCTCACTCGAAAGCTGCCTCCTCCTCTCTCTGCCCATCCCTTCTGTCACTTGTACTCACTCCCTAGAATTGCTGAAGTCTAACCTCTCTTTCTCACTGTGGGTCTTTCATAGGAGAAAAGGGAGGCTTTGATAGGAGTGGAAGCTAGGATTCCCCTGCCCAGGTAGAGGAATGAAACCAAGGCCTTCTAGGAAAGAAATGAGGGCTCCATTCCTGCCTGCCCTCCTGAAGTTTCCCTGGCTCCTCTGGTCCAGGCACAGACTTTGCAGTGACAGGGACTCACTGGTCCTGTGCCCTCTGAGCTGGGTGAGCAGGAACCTGAGCCCAGGAGGCCTGTGTCCTGGAGGGCAGTGCCAGCCTGCTCCAGGGCAGCCCCTCTCCCTCCTTCCTGAGGGCAGGAGGGGGCCAAGCCTCCCTGCAGATCCTACCCTCGGGCACCCTCCCAGTTTCCTCCTAGATGTGTTATTTTCCTCTCTTGCTCTGAACAGACCAACATTTGCCTCTGAACATCTTGTCTCTGGATGATGAGGTGTTTCTGTTTGTCAGCATTTGGGGTGGGGTGGGGCATGGAGTGGGGGAGGGGGATAAAATAAACTTGGGCTATTTTGGAGCATGAGGGGAAGCGCAGTGAGGAGCAGACTCAGGCAGCTGGGCCTTGGGAGCCAGGAGACCCGGGCCCTTCACCTGTACCCATGGGCAGTGTCAGCCTGGAATGCTGGGCACAGAGCACTTGTGCCACCCCTGCACCCTGGGTACAACCAACCTTTGGCCTGGCTCCCTCCTGTGGTTTTCTTGAGGCCAAGGGGTGGTGATCACAGGCGGGGGGGTGGGGAGGTGGGGGAAGGATTCTTCCCAGGAAGTGCTCCTGTCCTACCCCAGAGAGCAGCAAAGGTCCCAGGGCCCCCTACTTGGAGGTATTACTGGGCACATCTTTGTCAGTGGGGCTGATCTCTCCTCATGACAGGCTCACCAGGACTGGTCACCCTGACTCCTGTCATTCAGGAAACATTTGCTGAGCAGCTACTACATGCCAGGCACCATGCTGTGTTCTAGAAATCGAAAGATGAGTCAGAGGTGGTCCCTGTTCCTGAAAAGAGCCAGCTCAGGTGGGGTAAAGTGGTGGTCAAGGGAAATTAAGTGACAAGAAATGGCACGAGAGGTGCCACAGTCATCATAAAAAATAAAGTTCAATAAGAGGTAAGCGGAGGGAATCAATCCCACCCCTACGTGGGATGGGGTCAGGGTGTGGGGCATTCAGGGACGCTTTGGCAAGGAAACAGAAGTTGTCTTCGGTGGGCCTTGTATGATAATGTCTTGGTTCCCTTAAGTAATTTTTAGAAGGAGGAAGGTTATAAATAAATACATAAATAAGTAAGTTTCCAGTGTGGGTAGTGCTAAACCATGCAGAGTTAGGGAAATGGGGAATTTCCTGGCCAGGGGACCTGCCCAAGCAGAGATAGGACAGCGTGGGATGCAGATGGGCAGTGACCAGGAATTCCATTTGAACAGTGGGTTCTGGGCTGACCGAAGTCTTTGTGGGGCTGGCACTTATCAGCTCTGGGCAACCCAGAGAGGCCCCAGGTGTCATGACGCTCAGTAGAGAACAAGCTAGGTACAAGCTGGCTCCACACAAGCCAGAGGCGGGGCAGGGGCAGGTTTTGTTCCTAGGGGAGCCCATAGAAGCGAGAAGAGGGGATGTCCCTCTGCTGGGATCCGGGGCCTAATGCAGGCCAGGAGCTATCCCAGGAGCCCAGGGACAGCTCAAAGATGCCTTTTTTGGCAGACCTTCTCCTCTTCCGCCTCCTACCCGAGGGCTGCCCCACTTCCTCTCCAGCACTGTCTGGGCACTGGGATCTCGCTTCCCCAGAAGGCTCAGTCCCTCACCGCAGCCCCACAGATCGTACTCTGCAAATGTCTTTGGCTGTGTTCTCAATTTTTCCTTCTCCTACACTTCATCCTTAATATAGGTTTTCGGGCATGAGTCTCCTTATGTTTATCTGTCCATCTGTCTCCTGGCCCTTCTTCCTCGGGCTCCCCTCCTGCCCCCGCTGGTTGTATTCAGTCCCGGTGATTGGTGTCTGTCACATCTCCCCTCCACCCAGCCTGTGCCTGGTTCCTGAGATACTCTGGGCTCTGTGTGCAGTTTTACAAGTATCTTTCCATCCTCAAACCAAGCCTAGAACGTAGGTACTACTCTCATGCCTGCACCCAGTACACTGTAGCCTCAGGGCCTTTGCACTGCTTGTTCCTTCTGTCTCTTCAACTCTCTGCATCTTCTGTGACTCACTGCCTCACTCCTTCGGGTCTCTGTTTCAGGTGTCACCTTGTCATTGAGGCTTTACCTGACCACTTTATTTGAAATAACTCCCCACCCTCACACCCCTTATCTCCTTTTTCTCTATATACTGAGTAACACTTATGCCCTGTGGCATACTATGTTTTCCACTTGTTTACTTGTTACAAGTCTGCCTCCACTGGAAGGCAAGGGTATTTGTCTGTCTTTTTCCTGCTGTTCCTCCACACAGTGTCTGGCACATAGTAGGTGCTCAGTTTTCCATTTTATAAATAAAGATCCTCAGGCTTGGAGAGGTTAAGAAACTTGCCCAGGGTCTCAGGTAGTTAGTAACAGAGCCCCACTTGAGCCCCAAAGTGTGTGACTACATTTCCACAGGGAAAGTCCTAGGGTGGAGTTGGTGGAGGAGGCTGGTGAAAGGGCTGAGCCACCAGCTGAAACACCTGGGCCTTTGTAGATAGGTGGGTCCCCAACAGGACACAGCCAGGCAGCGTGTGTCTGAGGAACCCAGGGAGCAGGGAGCCTGGAGGAGCAGCACACTCCTGCACAGAGGCCGAGACCCGCCTGCATCCTCCCAGCAGGGCAGGAGCTGCCTCGGGCAGAGCCAGTGTGTACACCAGTGGTTTTCTGCTTGCGCAGTTTTGACTTCCAGCAGATTCCATACCCTTTGCAGTGGAAAGAACTGACAGCTTCAGCCATGGAAACCAGGGCAAGTCATTTCTACCCAGGCCTCAGTTTCTTTATCTATCAAACAGCAGAAAGGGAGTTGAACTGGGTAAACTTCTGAGTCTCTTTCACTTCTGAAAAGCAAGGATTCTGTGATATTTTGGCTTCAGATCCAGCTCAGCTTCAGAAGCTGCATGCATGGGTCCCCCTAGGGACCCCAATACCTCCTCAGCTCTGTCACCATTTTATCAAGCACTTACTGGGTGCCAGGCCCTTGCCATTTAGCAGCTCATTTAATCCTATAGTAACACTAGAGGTGGGTACTAGTACTGTCCCCATTTTGTATCGCAAAACAGTACAGAGGGTACCCTTTACCTGGTTTAGTGACAGGGCCAGGATGAGGAACTCAGGAAATCTGACCCCAGGCCCCAGGCTTCTAGCCCGGGACTCCAGCTTCTCTGTTCTCAGTCTGCCAGCGCGGCGGCTGATGGACAGAGGCTCACGGAGGCTCGGATGTGCGCTGCCGGCTCAGCTGTGCAGGACGGCCTGCTGGGGGCTGAATAGCCTCCAGCCTGAGGCTTTGACCTCTAAGCAGAGTGATGTTGCTGCAGCCACCCCTCCTCCCTGGGCCCTTTTTGTCCTTTTTGATCAAGGCAGTTGTGAGAAAGAAAGCAGCATCCCTGCCCCCAGAGGGTGAAAGGCACCATTGGAAGCAAGGTCAACCACTTGTGAAATAATTCAATTTTGGGAATAACTTAGGGGAGAAAATAATGATTTGGGCCCTGAAGGGGAAACTGTTAGCTTGGGACCCATCTGGGGCAATGTGTGCGAGCCCAGGCCATTGGAAATGCCACAGCTCGGCCCCCAGTCCTGTCTCTCTGGGAGTGAGGCTTCCTGGGGCCAGCTAGGCACCTGCTGCCCAGCCCTAGAGAGGCCGCAGCAGAGACAGGCCCTACCAAGAGGGGAAAAGATTGTCCCTGTTTGCTTGGCCAGAGGGACTGAGGAGAAAGAGCTCTGAGCTGAGAGTCAGGAGACCTGGCCCCAGTTTGATCCTGAGCAAGTCATCTGCCCTCTTGTGTCTTTGTTTCCCCTAGAAACTGGGTACATGTGGCCACCATGTACCTGCCCTCATCTGTTGAGAGGGTGGATGTGAAGTTTAGATGGAAGAGTTCTGTGTTTTAAAAAAAGCAAACTTGAGTGAAGAGCAGGCATACAGGGGTCGTTCCATAGTCCAGGAGGGTGGTTTGTACCCACTGGGCCTGAAGGATTCTCTTGCCTGCCGCAGAGCGAGCCTGTGGCTTTGGCAGCCAGGCAGGCCCCTTGCCCAGCGGGTGAGGGTGGCTGGGGCTGCGCTGTCCTCCCTCCCTCTCTCTGCTGTGTGCTCAGCTCTCTGGCAGCTCTTCCTGAACTTGTTTTTCCAAATCACTAATTAACTTCACGCTCAGGCTCCCAGGTGGGCCAACTCTCCTGGCTAACTTCTCTCAGAGGGTGAGCTCCTGCTTCCCATGTTTCCTGGCAGAATTGGGATAAGCTGTCCCCTCCCTTACCCCAAGCCCTTCTGTTTGTCGGGGCAGGGGTGGTGCCAGGACTCTGGACTCAAGCATTGCCACGGGCAGGCCTTTTACCAGCTCATCTCTGGATGGCCTTGGAGAGCCCATGGGCTGGAGCCATTTGCATAATGCCCATATCAGATTATATTGTCTCAGCTGCCCAGTTCTCAGAGGAGGAAAAATGAGGCCAGAAAGGCACATGAAATTTACCTTCACTGGGGAGAAGCTCCCGGCAAAATTGTAAGGTAGAGAAAGTATGTCTGCTATCCATCCCCTAACCCCAACTGTTTCTGTTCAACCCATCCAAGTTCAAATGTAAATGAGGTACACACATCCTTAAGGGTAAAATAGCAGGCATCAGGGAACTGACTGGGAACAAAATCAACAATTCAGAGACCGCTTTCCTGGGCCTGTGAGTTGACCCTGCCCAGGAGGAAGTAAAGACAGAGTAATATGAAATGAAGGTATGGACTCTGAAGTTAAACAGTTCTGAGTTCAAATCTTTTTTTTTTGAGACAGAGTCTCACTTTGTTGCCCAGGCTACAGTGATTGCCGTGGCATCAGCCTAGCTCATAGCAACCTCAAACTCCTGGACTCAAGCAATCCTGCTGCCTCAGCCTCCCGAGTGGCTGGAACTACAGGCATGCACCACCATGCCCGGCTAATTTTTTCTATGTATATTTTTAGTTGGCCAATTAATTTCTTTCTATTTTTAGTAGAGACGGGGTCTTGCTCTTGCTCAGGCTGGTTTTGAACTCCTGACCTTGAGCAATCTGCCCGCCTCGGCCTCCCAGAGTGCTAGGATTACAGGCGTGAGCCACCACACCGGGCCATGAGTTCAAATCTTATTTTCACCCCTTCCAGGCGGTGTGACCTTAGGGAAATATGTAACCTCTCTGATCTTCAGTTTACCCTTCATAAAATGGGGCGATGAGGCCCGCCTCACATGGTCACTGGGAGGATTGAAGGCAAGTGAAGCATATACAAAGTCCTTAACAGTGCCAGGCACAGAAGAGACAGCTGATGGATGTATATTCCCAAAGTTCCCTTCTCAAATTTGTTCCTGCTCCGGAAGCCTCAGAGGTGCTGCTATTTGCCTCATTTTCCCAGATCTCCCTGTATTGTTCATTGGTGTTTTGTGGTACTGAGAATAAGGTGTGTCCTTGTCCTCCTGGTAAAGACTCCCAGGGAGGAAAACCTCTCTGAGTCCTCCTTGGACAGGAGGCCCTTAAGGCCACAGCCAGGTGGGGCAAGTATGGAGGTTGCCAAATGATCATGGGGCCACAGAGCTCCCTCACACACACCTATTTAGGCTCAGCACTCTGGTCAGGGAGGAAGCCCAGCCCCACCCACCAAGCAGGACAGGTAGCAGCAGGGGGCACAAGACTGGACCCCAGCATTGGGCATCCTGACCATGATGAATGGCAGGGCATGAATAACAGATGAAGGCTGCGTAATTGGTGTTATTACACATGCATTTCATCTCCATTCATAATGACTGGACACTTAAACCCAGCCGTTCCTCTGCCGGGTGCTGCTGTCATCATCTAGCTGAGATCCTAGCAGCCAAGGGGATCAGCCGCTGCCACTCTCTTACCTGGATGGTTCATTTTTCTTCAGAGTTCAGAGGCCCAGGAAATGTTATTTCATGAGAAGGGGTGGGACTGGTTATTCTAGGCAGACCACCCTGTCTCCTGCCATGGTGCCTGTTGTCTTCTTCCTTCAGGGACTTGTCTAGGCCATCATGGAACATCCCGAGGTGAGAGGTAGGGAAAAGGAGCTGTGGCCAATGGGCTCAGCCAGCAGGAGGAGAATCAACCTGCTCTTCCTTGCAGCTGCCTGCCACTGGGCGTCCTTAACACAGTGGACCTCAAACTTTAGTATGTGTCAGAATTACCCAGAAGGTTTGTTAAAACAGATTTCTCACTTCTCATTTGTAGGTTTGAGTGGGGTTTGAAATGTGCGTTTCCAACCAGGGACCTGATGCTTCTGGTCCAGGACCTCGCTTTGAGGACCACTGCCTTAAGGCCTGGTTACTCCAGCCGTGGTCTGTGGACAAATAGCCTGAGTGAGAACTTGTTAGAAATGCAGAATCACAGGCCCTGCCCTAAACCTCTTGCATAAAAATATAACAAGATTCTTAAAGAGTCTGTGCACCCATTACATGGATGGTTTAGAGGTGGGCAGAGCTGTCGCAGGCAGGGCCAGCCAGCTATAGTTCCCTGGCCAGTTGCTTCTGGCCAGGAGCAGCCTCTGTCTTCCATGCACCCCGACAAAGATCGGGAAGCATTGCCCTAGAGTGCCCAAGCAGGTGGATAAGGCCCCTCTGAAGAGGGGATTCCAGCCCCTGACTGTGCCTTAATCCCACTTCTCACCCTGAACACAATGCCTGGTGACCCTCGTGCAGAGGCCCCTCTCCCCAGCCCGCCCATCCATCCCTGTCTAACCGCTGGCCCCTGCTCACCTCCCCTGCCCACAGGTGGTGGCCTTCGCCTCTCTCTTCTTCATCCTGGTCTCCATCACCACCTTCTGCCTGGAGACCCACGAGGCCTTCAACATCGACCGCAACGTGACGGAGATCCACCGAGTGGGGAACGTCACCAGCGTGCGCTTCCGGCGGGAGGTGGAGACAGAGCCCATCCTGACCTACATCGAGGGCGTGTGCGTTCTGTGGTTCACGCTGGAGTTCCTGGTGCGCATCGTGTGCTGCCCCGACACGCTGGACTTCATCAAGAACCTGCTCAACATCATCGACTTTGTGGCCATCCTGCCCTTCTACCTGGAGGTGGGACTGAGCGGCCTGTCGTCCAAGGCAGCCCGCGACGTGCTGGGCTTCCTGCGCGTGGTGCGCTTTGTGCGCATCCTGCGCATCTTCAAGCTCACGCGCCACTTCGTGGGGCTGCGCGTGCTGGGCCACACGCTGCGGGCCAGCACCAACGAGTTCCTGCTGCTCATCATCTTCCTGGCCCTGGGCGTGCTCATCTTCGCCACCATGATCTACTACGCTGAGCGCATTGGGGCCAGGCCCTCCGACCCCCGGGGCAATGACCACACCGACTTCAAGAACATCCCCATTGGCTTCTGGTGGGCCGTGGTCACCATGACGACGCTGGGCTATGGGGACATGTACCCCAAGACGTGGTCAGGCATGCTGGTGGGGGCACTGTGTGCGCTGGCAGGCGTGCTCACCATCGCCATGCCGGTGCCCGTCATTGTCAACAACTTCGGCATGTACTACTCCCTGGCCATGGCCAAGCAGAAGCTGCCCAAGAAACGGAAGAAGCACGTGCCACGGCCAGCCCAGCTTGAGTCACCTATGTACTGCAAGTCTGAGGAGACCTCGCCCCGGGACAGCACCTACAGTGACACCAGCCCCCCTGCCCGGGAAGAGGGTGTGGTCGAGAGGAAATGGGCAGGTGAGATTAGGGGTTGAGAAGGAAGGCCCCTCTTTCCCCAGTGGCCGAGGGAGTTCCCAGGTGAACCTCAGCCCTTGGAGTTTGGGGGTGTGCTTTATTGTGCTGGGCTTTCCTAAGAATAAGATGCACCTTTATGAGAATAAAGTATAGAGGCTGAATTTCTCCATCCTCTGGCTGGCTCTCTGATAGCTTCCTGAACCTTAGATCTGTGGAGTGATCTGTATTCCACCCAGTGTAGGCTGTGACAGGTGGAGCATGGGGCTATATGCTAAAGAGCTTGGTTTCTAATCCCATCTTGGCCACTGTGCTGTGCACCCTGAGGCCAGTCACTCACCCTCTCTAGGCCAGTCACTCACCCTCTCTAGACTCCTCACCTGTAAAATGGGAAGGACAGCAACATTTTACCCCCAGGACTTTGAGAGACCCAAATGAATGACAGATATGAAAGCATTTTGAGAAGTTAAAACCCCTTTACAAATGTCAGGCACTATCATTATTAGCCAGAGAGCAGGGCAGCTGTTCTTCCAAGGTACATCAACACATGAATCACTTCTTTCCAAACATTCAAGTCTGGTGTCTCTTGGCCTAATAAATGTGATAACGTAACAGCAGTGGGAGGCTGCCTTCTGTTGAGCACAAGCTAGATCGAGTCCCGGGCTCAGGGTGTGACATGGGATGGAAGGGAACCGAGGAGGGAGTGGCCCAGCCAGTGTTAGGACAGGAAGGAAGGTGGAAGAAACTGGCATCTGTATCTTGGAAGGAGGGGGCCTGGGCATCCAAGTCCTGTCCTTCAAGGACAGGAAAGGTCACCCCAAGAAAGCCCACCACCATCTTTGTCAGAAGCAGAGATTGGAAATCAGCTGAATCCCCAGCGACATGGAGTTAGGCTGGAGACTGGAAAAGGCATCTGGCTGTTGGGCACAGGCTAGGCTCCCGAGGAAGATATGGAATTCCTTGTATGAGGAGCCATTGGATGCCAGGACAAGGCCACTGGGGAGCTGGGCTGGGGCCAGGAGACTAAGGCAACAGCTCCTGGCTCAGCTCTGGGGCACAGTGGGAAGGGTTCTCCAGGGAGGTGCCTGACTCAGGACACTCACTGGTGGCCTATTGGCATGTGTCCATCATACATGCTGGGGCCACTCATTCCTTGGGGTCGTTCAGGGGCCTGGATCTTCCAAACATCTCAATGGAACAGCACTGGTCAGAGTTTTCCCCTTCTCCCCCACCAAAGTGGTACCCCTTCCTAATCCCCGAATATAACTCTCCCAGGGAATTTCAGCTATACTCTGAGGCCCATTCAGAGCTTAGAGAGAATCCTAATGTCAAAATGTGGAAGTCAGGTCAGTTCCTCAGCGTGCATTGAACCGTGTATGTGGCTCTATCAGCCAGGCCCTTACTTAGGCTGGCCTTGACTGCTCAGCCATGTTGAGGACCTGCTTGGCCAATGCCAGAGTCACTGTCTTCAGGCCACGTAGCAGCCTCCCCTTCTCCAGATCCCAGGGCCCAGCTTCGCCCGTGCGCTGCCTGGCAGAGGCGAGGTGTTGGGACTAAGCCCACAGCAGTGGGGAGCTGAACTGCGGCTTTGTCCCACAGTGTGTTCCCCAGACACAGCTTAGCCCTGGGAGGAGAGGCTCTAAGCCTTTTGGGCACTGGACTCTGGTCTAAACGCCTGGTGAACAAGGATAACTGCCTCCAGGTGGTCCAGAGAGAGCCATGGATACCACTTTGTGGGTTTAACCCTCATCCCAGCAAGCCAGACATTCTCCTCGGGAGCATACACTCGTCCAAGTGTCAGCCTGAACCAGATCTGAAGAAGTAGGGTCTGCCACCTGTCTTGGGTGAGCTCACGGGGCAGTCCTCAGCAGGCAGACGGGGGTGGGGGTCCCTGCTGTTGGGTAGCTGTGCTGTGGCTTCCTCCTCTAGGAACGGCTGTAGGCCAAGGCTGGGCGGGAAGCCAACCTTCAGACCAAGGGCAGCATCCTGCCCTTTGCCGCTGCCCCCAGGCACAAGCCTACTCCCTGACTCTGGTGACACTCCCTCCCAGGTAGATCCTGCTCAGGTTGGGGAGTGACACGCTGGGTCTGAGATGTGAGAGACCCCAGCTGACCCCGTGAGCAAGGCCCAGGCAGCCCCTCATGCAGCCTCCTTTCTGTCCGCCTTCTCCAGACTCTAAGCAGAATGGCGACGCCAATGCCGTGCTGTCCGACGAGGAGGGAGGGGGCCTAACCCAGCCCCTGGCCTCTGCCCCCACCCCCGAGGAGCGCCGGGCCCTGCGACGCTCTGCCACTCGAGACAGAAACAAGAAGGCGGCTGCCTGCTTCCTGCTCAGCGCCGGGGACTATGCGTGTGCTGATGGTAGTGTCCGGAAAGGTATGGCTCCCCGGGCCGGGCAGGTGGGGGGTCCCCGCAGAGCTAAGGCTTCCTCGTGTCCCCCACAGAGCTTAAGGGCTCCCACCCCTAAGACCGTGGCCACCATCTCATGCGCTCCTACTTTTAGAATAGGTACTTGATCTCCTAGTCGCTGGATTAGAAAGGCCGCCTGCATTGCAAAAGGCCACACGAGCCCTCCCTGCCAGGTGCCCTCAGGGAAGAGTGGTGCTAGAGGGTTGAGGGGACACCATGACAGGGGGCCCTGCCTCTCACCTCCATTTCCCTCATCTCCTCTACCTTCAGGCCCTGCTCCACAGAGTCACTGCCGGCCTCTCCCAAGGCCCCCTTATAACACGGCTAAGCTTCCCGATAAGCCGTCCCAAGAGACGCAGCAGCTCTCAGGAGCGAGGGGGCCTGGCACAGGCCCCGCATCCTTCCACCTCGCGCTGGGGGTCCTGGAGCCCAGGGTGGGCTGACCCCAATCTGCAGGCCTCTGGGTGTGCCTGTCCTGTTGAGGCAGGGCCAGGGTGACCAGGGGGCAGGATGGCAGGGAGAGTGGGTCCCACCCGAGGAATGTTCTGAAGGATTTGGAGAGGTAAAGGGAGCCGCTACTCTCTGCTTGTCAGGGAAGGCTGAAGTGCCATCACCAGCCCCAAGCCTGTGTCAGGCACAGGGCGGAAGCTGGGCTGTGGAGCTAGGGGTTCCTGGCCTTGAGAAGGGCACCGAAATGATCAAGGAGGGTTGAGGGCCATTGGTGGCTGAGAATCAGGGTCTTAAGACCAAATGCTTTTTCTACCCAGTTATTGATGCCCCTTTTGTCTTTCTTGCCCTTTGCCCTATGCCTGTGACCTAACCTACCTAAACATCCTGCCTTGTTCCGGGACAAATCCTGACTCCCCTTCAAACAGAGCTCTTCCCGGGCTCTCTGCCACTTCTTAGCCAGCCAGATTTCTCATTCCCACTCCCTACTGACCGCAAACCCCAGACTGGGTTGAGTGATGCACGGGCAGTGGCAGCTGCAGGAATAGCCTGTAATGCCTATGTCCCCTGAAAGATGTCGCCTGGCCAGCCCAGGCCATGCAAGCTCCTGGGGCACCTTCCCAGGACCTTTCCTGGCCCTCTCAGCATGACAATCCCACAGTTAGACCACCCTGACTCTACCAGGCCCTGAGAGGCGTGTGTCTATCTTTGCTGGGCACAGTTTCTATGGGGTGGCAGGAGCAGGACAGGGATCTGGCTCCTGGAAAGAGGTTGGCCCAGAGGCCCCAGCCAAATAGCCCAGACCTTGTACCATGCCCATGTTCCTCTGTACCCCACCATGCTCCAATCCTCAGGCCCTGGATGAGGCCTTCTCTTCTGCCTCCCTACCCACTTCTATGGCGTGCTTGTTCAGGCCAGAACCTTGCTCTGGCTGGAGCATGCTAGAATGACGGGGGGAGGGGAACCCATCCCCGCACAGGACTCAAGCACACAGAGCTGAGTGCCAGGCTCACTTGCTCTCCTCCCTGAGCTGTCGGGCTCGGTGGAGGTAGGTGTGGAAGAGGCTGTGTGGGACCATAAGGTCCTGGAGGGGCTGCACCTGGGGAAGGGGCTGCACGTGCGTGTACCGGGCAGGGCGCCCGCACTCCAGCACCCTCTCTCTCTGGGGTACCTGTAGGGCCTGGCTGGTCTATTTTCAAGATGCCTCTACACTGCTTCTTGGCAACAAGCGTATAGCTCAGCCAATTAGAGTGACCTTCGTGAGGGAACAGGTGGGTTGCCGGGAAACAGGCCTTGCTAAGCAAGCGTGGCAATTAACATCGCCAAACTCCCAGTGCGCACTTGACAACTTTCCCCACGCCACACCATGCCTCCCTTGTCTGTACTCGGGCTACATTTAGGACCAGGAGTGAGTGGGCCCAGGCCTCCTGCAGCCACCGGCACAGACCCCATCATTTTAACCAGGAGCTGCCCATGTGTCACAGTGTCCGCTTCTTGGGATGAAGGTGGGCCAGGTGCTAATTAGGGCTTCTTAGGGTCAAGAAGACCAGTGGGGAGGCTGGAGGGTCTTTGTGCAGCCAGGCTGTCAAGGAGCTGGAGGGGAACTTACCTGGGAATGGCACAAGAAAAAGGTCAACTGGATATAGGACCCTGCAGTCTGTCCTCAGAAGCCCAAGTGGCCCAGAGGTCAGGGAGAGTCAAGGAGGGCCAGACCCTCCTAGCCCAGCCCAGGGCCACCTGCCCTGCAGGGTCCCCTGGAGCATGGATCTCTGGAGCTATGCCTCACTGACCCCTGTGCCTTTTCTTCACCAAGGCTGTGAAAAGTCCCGGAGTCTAAACAACATAGCTGGAGCAGCTGGAACCAGCCTGGGGCTGTCTCCACTGGCGTCGCGATACAGCTCACCCTACCCTCCAAGAAAGCTCCTGCTCGCCCACCCCTTCCATCCCCTCACCAGCCCACCGCCCGGTCACTCTGCCACTTAGCTACACCCTGGGCTCTCGTCGCACACAGCGACAGGCACACTCACACGCCCTCCCAGCCCTCCTTCCTCCTGGGGCCTGAAGGGAGCATCGGGGGGATGGAAGCGAATTCAGGGCCCTGAGGCACCCTTCCCCCCCCACCCCCCGCAACACCCAGTTCTCCCAGTGTCCAGCTCCAGTGCCTGAGAGCAAGAGGAGATTACTCCCAGGGCTTCGACCCCATCCTCACCCATACCGGTCTCTTCCGGAGCTGGTGCCTGCACAGCCAGGACCTGTGTCTGGGCCCTGCCTTTCTCTCAGGGTCCCACCAGGGCCGACGTCAGTGGCCAGGCACGTTTGTGGTATACACAGTGCGCCTGGGACCCATCAGCCTTGCTGGGGAGCCACGCACGCTTGTGTTAATATTTTTAATCACTGCAAATATGTCTCCATTCCTCGTGGCCTTTAATCAGTAACAAAACAGCCTGTCTGTCTGTCTGTCTGTCCACCCCACACCCAGACCAGCAAGGGAAAGGCTGTCACATGGGGCATCTCTGCTGGCGTGAAGGAGGCTTGACTCCTTGGAAGAGCAGCATCCATGGGCAGTGCTGCTGGGAGAAGAGGCCTGATGTCTTGCAGCTCTGGCCTGGGGCGCAGGTGGGGGTGCCCAGAGTGGTAGCCCCAGGCTTGGTGCAAGCCAGGGGGACCCTGCTTAGGCATGGGAGGCCCCCCCTTTCAGAGGCTCCTGCCCGAAGTCAGCGGGTGACTCCCAGCGGCAGCGCCCGGCATCCCATCTGTGCCCGAGCTGCGGCATCCCTCTCCACACTGCTTCCTCTGCTTCCGCAACAGTTTCTCTTCCCTCTCCCGCTCCCTCAGCCTCCCAGCCCTGCCTCTGAGTCACCTGCCGCTCCCACCCAGCCTCTGTGCTCTGTATTCCTGCCAGAACCGGAGACTCATCTAATTTCTATAATTAAGTGTATTCATTTACCTAACGAGCCCGGAGCACAACAGGTCTGTGAGTCACTGGGTGAGCAGGGGTACACCTTGCGCAGGGCAGCTGAGGGGATGTGTGAGAACAGAACCTGTCCTGCCCTCACCTGGCGCTGCCACTTCCAGGAAGGGGGCCGTCCGCTGCCTGAGGAACGAGGAGCGCCTCGGCCAAGACATTTCCTGTTTCACCTGATGGGAATTAGACCTGACAACAGAGCCGTGTGCCTGGCAATTTTTAGAGTCAGATTATGCAACTTTGTGGAGGGAATGACTAAGTAAGGTCCATATCTGCTCCTTCCACAGTGGCAAAGACAGGATGGCAGGACAGCATTCGGGCACTGGGCAGAGGCTGGGAAATCTGGGGCCAGCCCAAAAGGGGAGCTGGGAAAAAAGATCAGAATATTTCATGCGGTTGGGGTGCTGTGCAAAGCCTGTGCCAGGAGCATCCCCCTGCCAGTGCCTCGCTCGGCCTTAGGCAGACAGGAATGTCCCTTCCTGGAAGGTCTGTTCAGGGTGGGCATTGGGACACCCCAGCCCTGCTGTGGTCTGTGGGGCCTGCCTCCCTCTTGCTCTCAGAAAGAAGTGACCCCTTGGAGTTGAGAAGAGGGGACACAGGGGCCTCTGTGCAGCCGTCCTTCAGATGAGAACAGGCCCCTTTAAGTGACAGGGATGGGGAAGCCTGTGGAGCAGGATGGGGACATGGGCCTCTCTCCCCTCACAGCTGACAGGTCCAGTCCTGCCCCTGCAGGGCTTCCTAGCCCCAGGCATCCTGGCGCTGACAGGGACAGGCTGAGCTAGGTCCAGGTTAGCACGGGTACCACAGCTATTTTCTCCTCTGACTTGCCTTTCTGGTTCAGGGAACTGAGGCCGCTATTTCTGTGGCAGCCTTCACGTTGTCAGAAGCCCAAGTTTCCACGGCACCCACCGCCTCCTTCCCTCCCACAGGGACGGGCCTGCTCACAGCACCCCTATGGTGGGCACAGATGTCCCTGGGCGACAAGATGTAGCAGTGCCAGGCTGGAGCCCCTAATGCCTTGGGGAGGTGGGCTCTCACATGTCCCTCCTGGCTCCCTGGCTTCACAGGGGAGTGACAGGACCCAGCTAATGGGAGAACTGGGTAGGGCCTTCCCAGGGTGCCAGGCAACGGCGGAGTGAATCGGTGAGTCCTGGCACTACAGAGCCCCCACCGTACACCAGGCTCTGCCAGGGAGGTGGCTGCTGCATGGGCCTCAGGCTCACCCGGGCCTTGGGCCTCCCTCCTCGGGAGAAGGCCCTCTCTCACCCACCATCTGGAAGTGCAGTTTGTTTTTCTTGGACTCGGGTGCACCTGCACCCACTGCTTTGGCTCCTAGAAGTCCTTCCCTGCAGCTGGGGCCCAGCCCCTTCCCACAGAGCACGGGGCAGCCGGGTGGGAGTTCACAGCCTCACCTTCTAGTCTACCAGAGCTGCGACAAACCTAGAGGCCACTTCTGAGGGCTTTGGAGAGGAGGGGAGGCAGCCCTTGGGGCAGGGTTGCCCTTTCACAGAGCTTCCTTGGGAAGGAGGGCCTCTGCCCTGGCAGAGAGTGTCACCCTCTGAAATCCCTGCTGCACCCCTAGATTCCTAGGAAGACCCCTCCCCAACTCTGAGGCCCCTGGGGATGGAGAGTCCATGGACACCCAAGAAAAGGCAGCCTAAGGCCATTACCAGCCAGAATGGGGTACTCTGCTCCCCAGCTCTAGGCACTTCACAGCCTTGCCGTGACTCCTGCCTCACTCCCTGCCCATCCAAGACCCCTCAGTAGCCCGGCCATTCGCACCAGTGCGTCTTGGGCTCCAGTTGCCGACAGGAAGGCCACAGGCACTCCCTCCATCCCCTGGTGGTGGCAGGGTATCGCACAACCTATGCAGACAGGTTGGTGTTAGTACAAGGCAAGACCGCAGCTCTCTCTGCTTATCCTCGGAAATGGGGCTCTACGAACCTTGGACTCCTCTGATTTCCTCAAGGATGGTACTCAGAGGCCCACAACACCAGTGGGCTGAGGGGCAGGGTTCGAGGAGGTGGCTGGGCACACGATCTGAAGGAGCTGGAAACAGCATCACCCTGAGAGGAGAGTGCCCTTTCCCTAGAGACTTGATGGAGGTGGCCAGGCAGCCAGGGTAGAGGCTGTGAGGTCTGGTTGCCAC